>NC_092520.1:58210000-58847500 GCF_037038585.1 Patagioenas fasciata
GGAGGTTTGTCCTCTGTGATAAGAAAAGCAGATGTATTGTAAGTGTCACAACCGGTGGCATTGTCACCAATAGCTGGTGTTACAGCCTCACCTCCCTGCAAATTTGATGTTTCTGATTGAGGAGGTGACAAGGAAATGAAGTGCTACTTGTGTAAATTGGAATTGCTGGCTTGGACCAGTTCCTAGGAAAAAAAGCTTGTGGCATTGGCTTAAAAACAGTGGCAAAAGCATGTTGCTTGGAGAAAATATGTGCTGGTTCTTCAGGAGATTAAGATTGTTAGTGCTTAGCATGTCTCACTGGACAAGCGGATTTACAAGAAAACACGGTATTAGGTAAAATGTTTCTGTGGTGATGCTCAGGCCATTTGTCAGCATTTTTCCAGGGAGGATTGTGAGGTATAGTGCCGGGCAGCACAGGGCAAATAATTTTTGCTTCACCCTCTGAATTCCTGGGGGGCATGAAAAGGTGAGATGCAACAAGATGGTGGTGGCAAGAGGCTTTTTGTGGGTTGTCCCTATTTCGTTCCATCTGGGAAACAGCTTGAGGCTGTCTTCTGAGGGAGTTCAAGCAGAAGACCTTTGAGGCTGATGTGAGGGGAGACGCCACAGAAGGAAAGCTAAAGGCGGCCAATGCAAAAGAGTAGCTGTTTAAACAATACATGTGAACGATTGCCCAGACAATGATTTAGCCAGATGGTTGCTGGCTGTTGGACTTCAGACCTGAACGAAGTCCGATCCATGGCACTGAAGGGGCAAGTATTATACTCAAGTCCATGCAGATAACTGGAGAAATCTGGCTATTTAACTGGATTTTTGTGTTGTAAGGAGTAGTATTTCCAGGGGAGTTGGATCAGGAATGAATTTTGCTTAAAGTCCTGTCAAGAGTTCTGATACTTTTGTGTGTGTGTGTGTGTGTGTGTGTGTTTTTCTTTCTTTTTGTTGTTTTTGTTTGTTTGTGGTTTTGTTTTGTTTTGTTTTAAGCCTGAGTTTGGCCATAGTCCTCTGCCTGATGCAGGCAGAAGAAAGGATGTGTCCTGGAGAACGAAGGGGAGGAAGGACCTCTGAGTCCTCTGGAGGTGATTGCACCTTTCATAGTTCTGCAGACTTTTTGGATTTCTGACAACAGGCATTGTTGGAATACTGTTACCTGAGAGCTTCTTTGTGTGGGTTAAGAAACAAGAAAAAGCTTTTAACTTACTGAAGGAAAGAATGTGTATCTTCATGCTGTCTCTAAATGTACAATTTAGAATCTCTCTTAGTCAAACAAGTTGATGATGTCAGAAGGCACAAATTTGAGGAAGTCACAAGTTAAATAGGAAACAAGGTTTTCACAAACAAACATGTTTTTAGATGCTGTGTATATTTTCATGTTTATCAGGTATACACTTTGCACTACCAGCCTTGCAATAGATCTTTATGTTATTTCGAATTAGGGCTTCTGTGAAAATGGATATGCAAATGTAATTTTCACATAAGCTGGGAAGACAATCTGCAGTAGTAGATGCTGTCATGGCAGGATGATGGCAGCAAGACTGGAAAATGAACTAGGGGCACCATTTAAAAGAACAGGCGAACAATCGTGACTTTCTTCAAGGTGCTCACAGGCATTCTACTAATGAATAGACAGGATATACTCAGTGTTTTCAATGCAAGTCATGAATCTATTGATTCAGTTATCAACCCCAAGGTGAATGATGGTAATAGGACTCCTTTTACCGCAAGCTTGCAGAGAATGGTAAGCACATGTCTTCATGATAATGAGCCATCAGCAAACTGTAATGAAAACCAAGCAGTAGAAGGAAAGAGAGGCAGAACTTTTGCTGAAAACTGTCCATGTGCTGAGCACTGGTGATGATGCACCACAGGGTATGATCATCCTCAGTACCAACTGGAACAATTATTTCTGGAACATCAGAAGCCTGAAGTCAGATGATGCACCCAAGAGAAGATGCAGCTGTCCAGGCCTGGGGGTGCCCAGAGCTTCTCACTGAGGCAGGGGCTGGGGAGATGGTGTCCTTGCCTACAAGTGGAGGGTTTATGACAACAAGTAAAGGAGCTGCAGGAGGAGGTCAGCAGGCTGTGCATCAGAGATGATTAAAAGGAAATTGGCCGGATCTTCTCCGGGACCATGCCACTTACAGGAGCCTGAGTGCCCAGCTATACTGAAGTAGAGGCAGGCAGAGTGTGTTTTTCAGGCTGGGAAATAATGACACAGGCTGGAAGCCTGTGACTTTTAGTACTCACAGAAGACGATCCGTGCCCTGATCAGTGCCTGGGTAGCAGATGAGAGGCCAGGGGCTATCTTTAACAAAGAACCAGAGCTGGGTCATGCTGAGTCACACAGCAGCACCAGGAGGAAGCGACGAGAGATCACTGTGGCGGAGAATGGAGTTCACAGTCTGGTGTCCTAACCTGCTGTCTAGGGTGGTTTGTTGCTGGCCAGGGGCATGGACCAGAGACAGGGAGAGACTGCTGAGCCTGGTTCAGCCCTCAGACTATTAACCCTGCTGCTCTTCCATGTGATTCAGACAGGGGAGATCTGCAGCATATCAAGTGTGACTACATGACTGGGGATGAGCGTCAAGACCCTGGGTGCCCAGGTGGTTTTCTTCTTGATCTTACTGGTGGAGAAGGAAAAGCTTTTACTTTTAAATGAAGGTCTCAATTTATTTTAAAGACAGATCCAGTTGTTTCTCTTGTTTTTGTGAACCTCTTTAGAAATGAAGTAAAATACCTAAAAGTGCTTTTGAAAATAAAAGAGTTTACATTTTGAAATAGTATTACTGTCAGTAATATTCTAGTTTAGGTCTCCAGAATATGTGGAAATACCTTTCAGTAATCCTTTTCTTTGCTTTGATATGAATCACAACTTTCAATATTGGGGAATGTTTCTCTAACTGGTAGAATCCTAGTAAGTGGAATGAACTTCAGTAAGTTTTAAACATCTTTTAAACTTAAGTTTAATATGTACATCTCATCTGCGAAAGTACTGCACTCCTTATAAGAGCGAAGTCCTGGTCTGTGAAACTTGAAAACCCATACATATTTTCCTTTCAGTACTACGAGAGATTTTATTAATGTAGGCCATCGGAGTTTCTGCCAAAGGTTAGGTTTTGATTTTTTGTATGGTCATTGAGGATCCGAATGAATGTTTATATTTATGTTAACTCACTTCTGTTGTACTTGCTACCATTTAAGTTTTGTTTCTTCTCCCTTGGAAAACAGTAACAAGTTCAAGCATTAAAGAAAGGAAAACCTCATAACTGGTGTTTGGTAATTAGAGACATAGGAACTCAAGCTAGGCTCTAGGCTACCTTAGGATAATTAGTTATATTTTGTCAACAAAAGATATTCAGCATGTACTGCTGCAGAGAGCAGTGCAAGGATCACATTGATGACCACTAGAAGTTTTAATTTTTTAATGGCTCTGCTATTTCAGTGCAGAGAAAAAGAAGAATGAAAATTAAGGGCCGTACTTACAATTTTGCTCCATTGGGGTGGCTGTAGGAGGGCATCTTGCAATCTTATCATTTATATCATTAAATCCTGTGATTTTGTACAGGCTATAACGTCATACTCTGTCATCAGCCTCTTAACTACTTTTCTGCTTTTAATACGCACACATTGTGAATGAGAGTTCATTCAAACATCCTGTTACTCTACAGGGACACTGGTGAACTTGCTTTAGTTATTTTTATGACTCACGTCAGTAATCCATTACAATATTGCATAAATGGAGTTCTGTTTCAATTACATGGTACAGGGTGGCAGTGGTTACAATGAATTAGAGATCCATTTATCAATTAGTTGTTTGGTGAATTTCTTTCTCCTGTGATTATTATAAACTTCCTTGACAACAATTGGTGAATGCTTGGTCTGAAATGAACATTTTCCCGTAAACTGAGCTTTAGTCATTAACTTTGTACTGTAGTTATCTGTGGTAGCATTTGTGTGCAGACCTCTGGGTAGCAGAACCTTCTGGTTATTTGGCAAATTCTGCAGACATATGTGTTGCCAGCTTCAGAGCTGTCTCCTCATTTGCCTCATGATTTAGCTTTTTTGGGCAGATTGTCTTAAATTTGTTAATGCCATTTTTTTTTTTTTCTGATTTTCTTTTTATGATAAAGACAATAATTAAAAGGCTTTAAGTGTATTGGTGATTGTTTATATACTGGACGTTCTGCTTGGAATATTACTAAAAGAGCACAGGTGACAGGAAAAAAGGAGTTTAAATTGTTCACTTAAATTAAAAATAAAAATAACTTCTTTATGTTTTCATGCAGCACATTAAACAGGTGAAAATCCCAGCCAGGACAATAATGTGTGCTGTTCTAACACTGATAACCATGATAGTTAGTGCTCCAGAGAGCATTATGCTTTGACAGTATTTGTGCAAAATATATCTCAGCATACTGTATGTAAATTTTTGCAGTTGCATTTGCAAAGTCCCTGACGAATGCCCAAGATTCCTAGCAGCATTTCTCAAGGCATCCTGTATGCCGAAAAAGTAAAATAGCGTTTCAGGAAAAATAAATTAAGTCCTGAGAATTATACTTTGAACAAGGCTTATCAAAATCAAACATCACGGTAATATACAATGCCTGTAAAATATACCAAGCTCTGTCAATAACATTACCTGCTCTGTGCATGCTGACAAGGAATAATGGATATGTTTGTGCATTTTCGACATTGCAGGCAATTAAAATTTGCCGATGTTTTCCAACCAACTGCTGTATCAATAGATCATTTACCAATTGACAGTATCCTCTACTTTATTTTTTTCCATGCACCTACACTGTTCTGCTACATGGCTGCTCTTGGAAAAACACTGTGATCTGGATGCCTTATACGCACATTTGCTTTCCCAAATTCAGTCTGTTTATATTGAGAGATGATTATGGCATATTAGGTTGTGCTTACTTTCACAGTTTTTTATTATTACCTTTTCTATAGTGAGTTTTTCTTTCCCTAGACAATAGATGAGCAACATGATCCTGTTGGATATTTAGATTTTTATCTCTTTTGTCTCATTCATATAAATGCTATTAGGGAGGGTTATTTGCTGCACATTAGTTTGCTAGAATAAATTTGACTAACCCCAAAGGCAATGTTAATCCTTTTTGATGCAAATTCTGCTTCGTATGCCAAGACCAGGTGGTAAGGCTAGGTATTAATGGGACTGTAAGGGGTTTAGGCAGTTTCTTCAGTGTGTAATTCTTTAGCCTGTTTTATTACAACTGGACCATTCATCTGGTTGCATCTGCTGAACATCAGACGTCAGTCTTCATGACTCCACCTGCTATTTCCCTCTAATTTTGCTGTGTAGTGCATGGAGAGTTCCTACGTGTATCAGAGTTGTGTGGTGCACAGGCTGCCAGCCTCTGTCATCTGAGATCCCCAAATCATGGTTTGCCTGTGGATAAAATTGTTGAATAAGAGACAATTTCTAAACTCCAATAACTGATAAGTAAATGCTATGTAATTAAAAAGAAGAAAAGCTGGGAAAGATTTTGTGAGGACCTTTTAAAATGAAGCTCAGTTTAGTGTTTTGAAGGTGATCAGCCTTTGATATTAATCTAGATTAATAATCTAAATTGTCTGAATGGTATCATATTTGGCAGCACTCCCATTTTACGTATGCAAGCATGTGCTATGCTGCTGTATTAGTGAACTATGAATGAAAAGCAGTGCTGGAGCATGGACTGACATATTCAGATTTGTGAAAGATGAAAGTAATGCTATATATCCACTTTTGAGTGCTTTAATTCCTAATACACTGGAGCAATTATTCAAGAACATGTCACCCATGTGAAAATACATTCCCTGTGGTAATATCAAAATAACTGCAGCCTTAACATAACTACTGCAAAAAGTGATGGCCAAACAAACAAATGCAGCTTTAATTTACTTTTCTCTCTTTTAAAAGAAACAGTAGACAAATACCTTTGTGTTATATTTCTTTCTTTTCAGCCTAATTTTTTTCTTTTTTAAAATGCCTGTTCCACTTCTAGGCATAGGCACTTCAGTATAAATGAATACTGATGATGAATTAATTCATCATACACTCGATCTCCATAGGCTAAAAGTAGGTTATGGTACAAAGCTCCAGTTTCTTGCTGAAGTCATGATTTGAGGCCAGCAGAGGTACATAAGAGTGAATTATTTCACACATTATTTTTTTTTTTTCTCTCAAATGAAGGGTAGGACGCTAAATATGAAGCTGACTTTCTAGAGCTGACTATAAAATGCCACTGTAGCATTCTACTTTTATCTCCTAATTGTGTATCACTATCTTGTTTACATGCTTTCAGTAATTATCTTATTCTCTAACCTCAATATTGCTCTTTTCATTTTCTTCTTTTGAAATAAATTGTGTGGTTTTTTAACCCCCCATTTTTTTATTTTGGGTCAACTGTGATTTTCTGTTACATCCTCCTAGAATTACAATCGGGGCCTTTTGTGCTCTAGCTGAAGGGGTGCCCACAACTGTGGGTGATGTTCTATTCCTCCCTATCCTCCCCTCCCTCCCCCCCAAAAAATAGGCTAGCACAGACATGTAAAAGAAGGCTCTCATGTCTAGGTTATGTTTGTTATTGTTGGGAAGGCATCTTGGGGTTTTTGGACACATTTCTTTTCTTCAACAGGCCACCAAATAAAGCCAGGGAAACCTTGCAATCAGACGACGATCAGATTGAAAAAATCGACGAATCAGATTGAAAGTTGAAGAAAATTGTAAGTTTTCATGGCTTTCAAGACAATGAATAAGGAGACAGAACCATGGCCATGGAGCCTGCAGTATTTTGGAAATCCAGAGAAGTCAGTTTAAGTGGCTACTTCTTATAAACCAAATTTTTCTGTTTCTTGTGCAGAAAATGTACACATACATTTTTCTGTACCATGCAGTAAAATTATATAGGTATGTGTATATTTTAACTTGTAGGAAACTGTATTGCATGAGCTATATCATACAGAGATTTAGGGACTTCATTAATCCTTTCATGGTGTGTGAACCTAAGAAAATTCTAAGTGTTAGAAGAACCAATGGAAAAAAAAAAGTCTCTATTGCTAAACTGGGTAGCTGTTTGTTAAACTCGATGGCACTGTAACTATCACTTTTTTCCCCACTGAGTCCTTACAGGAGTGAATTATACAGTTTGGAAGTTTAAAAAACACTGAAGGTGAATTCATCTAGTAGTTTTTCTCGTCGGGCGGCCACGTTTAATCTCTGTTTTAAGGAGAAACTATGTGCTTGAAGATTTTTGTCCTACTGTGAATAACTGTATTTTAATGCTGTCATGTTTCCACTGCTGCATTTAATACAGAGCTCACACATTGACTACAATGGGAGCAGAATTTAACTGATAAGTATAGTGTGTTCTGCCCAGGAAATTTTTACACTTCAGGTGAAGTGAGACAGGCACAAGAATAGATCTTAGGTGAAGAAATGTGACATTCTTTACCCTCAGGGACCAAAAAAGCACGGAGTACAAACTACAAAATCTTGATATGCAGTCTTGTATAGTCTAACCTCACTACTGGTTGCTGTAAAATTCCTCGCTGGCTGCTGTATTTTTAAAATATGAAGAGAAAATTAGCGTGCCATTGCATTTTATAAATAATTCTCGCACATTTAAGTTATCATTTTCATCATTAGTCAGGAAGCAATTAACATTTTAAATGCTAATTTTTAGACTGTTAGAGGAATACCCACCTATATTAGACTGCTGAGATGGAGGCATGCCATGGTAGATTATTATAGCATGAAGACTGCGGGGAAGAATTCTGTATGTTTCAATTCAGTGTCAGCAAGAAGCAATACAGTGCAGTTCCATAGCAAGCTGGGAGGTCTATTTTAACCCCTAGAGGAAAAACAACAAAGCAGAGGTATATAGAAAACCTTACTAGAGAAAAAAGAAAAAAAAGTAAAGCAAACAGGAAAGGTTTATTTGAATGTTAGAGTTGCATTTTTTTCTTAAGAGGATCGTTTGGATTAGCACATTTTTTACGCATCTAGGGTTAGAAATTTTTCATTTGTTAGAAATTTTTCATTTGTTAGCCCTTTTTCCATTTTATTCTCACTGGGATCATATTAAAACAATGACACCTGGAGAGCTCTGGCACTCAAAAACTAGAAATTGTGTGCAAGCAGACATGCCCACTGATGAGACATGCAAAGAACCAGGTTTCTAGTTTACTGCTCTTAGCGTTGTTCCTTTCATTCAGCAGGTGAGATTCTGAAATCGTGTGGGACATACGAAACCCATATATGAGGGCTGTTTTTAGGTACAGAGAGAGAGACCAAGTCAGAATATTATGCTTAGGGGACAGAAAACTGGAGAAGGGATTGAGATCTGCTTTTGAGTCCTGCCTTTGCCAGTGATTCGCTCCATCATGTTCATTCAGCTAATTCTGCTTCCAGAAAAACAGGGTAATGATACTACCTTCTTTCTCAGGGCACTTTGAGCTTTGTGTCTTCTAAGATCTGTCATAATTACAGTTTAAAATATTAATTAGTTGTGTACTTGTATCCTTCTGCACAAAGGCAACCAGAAGAGAGTTACAAAAGTTATGGGAATGCGTGTAGTCTCTTTTGTCCTTCTCTGCTCCCATCTCTTTGATGCTGACGTGGTCAGTTTTAGAAAATCCTGGTGTTAGCTATTTAGACATGGAAGTGTGAAAGAGACTTTGTTTTTTCATTTTGTCACGCTACTAGTCATGATAATTGACAGACTCATGTTATATTAACTGCAGAAACAAAATTGCTAGATCCATTGGATGCCAGCCACTGTTGGTTAGGACATACATTTTGCCCTAAGCAACTTCTCATTCCCATTTTGCTAACATCCGTATAACACCTAAACTCTTAATAAATGGCTGATTTGACAAATTGGCTGAATGGTCTGGGCTCTATTAGCCCTCCGCTCTTTCCAAGCTAGGCAATAGGGTTTGAAGTCATTCTTCTAAAACTCCTGCTTTAAGAGCAAGTTTACTAGTGATAAAACAAACACAGGAATGAAATTCAGTTATGTCTGCTCAAGCTGACTGATTATACATTCAGAAAGATGCACCTGTGCAGCAAACTGCTGGCAAATGTCCATCTGAACAAACTTGTAATTGTACACAAATCCATTGTGCTGTTTCCAGCAGGCAGCTTCTCAGCGCTCACTGGCATCATCCACTGGGTTCCATCAGTGAACATTTGCATAATGATTTATATCTGATGCAACTGTCTTTGTTGAATCCAAGTGCTTTCACTTAAAACTGATAATAACCTTTAAGAACTGTGAAATCTTTTGTTTTCTGCCTCTCAAACAGGAAATATTGTTAATTTATGTGTGTGAAAACCTAGCCCAACTGGAGTTAATGGGAGTGCAGGCAGGGGCTAGCAGTGAATATATCATTGAAGTTGCATGGGCGTTTTCCGCAAAACCAATTACAAAGGATATCAGGATACCAACAGGAGCATTTCAGATGGTTCTGCAAAATAAATAAATAATAAATTGTTCTAAGTAAGCTATCTAAAAATAATAATTCTGTAATAAATCTTTATGTTAAAAGTTTAGTAGGAAAAAGAAAAGACAAAATTGTGATAAAACCAGTACCAACAAACAAAAATAACAGCAAAGTCGAATAAAATCCAGCTATGCAGAAACTGAAACTCACTTTGCTGGAGCAAGTGACCTCTCTAGAACACATGAATAATGTAGTATTTACCTGATTTCTGTGACATGTTGCAATGGAATGATTTCATTTGTTCAACACTCGGAAAATTAAACATTCTGTAGAACTGTAAATTGTTGCTAAAAACCTGAGAAAAACAATGAAGGGTCATGGCAAGCCTTATATATGCACATGTGGCTGCAAGAGTTTGCAAGGACAGAAAGTGACTTATAGCTGCAGCTTCTTGTACAGGTACAAGAACCCATGACTTATCCCTACAATAAATACCTACATTAAAAACAAATTATGTGTAGAAAGTCCCAAATACAGATGAGGGATCAAATCAGTGTGTACAACCCTTCTGGCTTTTCTTACTGATGTAGATCACATTGATCTCGCATGTTTTGATTTGAGACAAAATTTTTTGCAGAAGAAGAGACTCTGCAGAATGTCCTGTCTTCTCTTTCTTATAGAAGCCTGTAGAGTTACTATGCATTAATTAACACCCAGAGCAGTTTCAGACCACCAGATAAGTCAAGCTAGGATTGTGTGAGATGTTGCTATTCTACACTGGTGGAAACTGCTACCAAAAGTAGCATCAATTTTGTTCCCTGGTGCTTCTTCCTTTCTGTTTGCTTCAGAGAGCCTGAGTTTGAGTACCAGTACAGAATATGCTGGTACCATGGGTGACACAAGATCTTGAGGATGAAATCTGATTTCACCAAGGCTATTTTTCATTTTGATAGTTTTAACTGCAAATTAAAGCCCTGGTATTAGAAGTATGTCTGCCCCTTGGCTTTGTATATTAAT
Source organism: Patagioenas fasciata (assembly GCF_037038585.1). Taxonomy (NCBI): domain Eukaryota; kingdom Metazoa; phylum Chordata; class Aves; order Columbiformes; family Columbidae; genus Patagioenas; species Patagioenas fasciata. The sequence continues at coordinate 58,220,471 of NC_092520.1, forward strand.
AGCATGTGGGAAGTCTTCTGTGTTCGGGTCAGCTCAAGATCATGCAGAGATCTGGCTTTTCAGCTTTACTCAAGTCCTGGTGTTCCCTTCCTACAAAGTGTGTTAATATGTTTAGAAGAACCTTCTCACTGATCTATTTTTTGCCAGAAACAGTGGAAGGGAGAGATTCTGGCTGTGAAGCAGGGGAGGAAAAAAACATGGACTGTAACAACTTAAAGCATGCAGAAAAAGGTATAACTCAACCAAGCACTAAGTCTCAATTATTATAGCTGCCAGAGATACAGTGCATGGCTTTTCCAGGAAGTATTTGGTTGCTGCACCTCAGTATCACCTTGAATTGAATTTGAAACAGAGTATTCAGCATTCTGCAATTTACAGTCTGATAAATATAATGGTATTACTGTTATTAGGAAAGCAAAACAAAACAAGTTGTTCTGTATTTCTTACCCGACACATATTCATATGTGTAATCCAACCTAAAACATCCCAATCTGCTATATGTTACTATAGGTATTTTGCAAGACTGTTCATACTAACATAGAGGAAAAACAATTCCAAAGAGGCAAAGTATGTAAGAGTTTAGCAGCTGTTTACAGCTTGGTCCAAATCCTTTTAGAGTAAAAGAAATAAATTGGTAGGTATTTGAATGAAATAATTGTCCTATTCATATTTTAAAAAATTTCAATATAAAACCACGAGTCACATGAGGATGAGGTTCATACTATAACTTGCATTATGCTTATCAACGATGCATTAGGGAGATGTCATCTTTGTTGACATATACTTCCTGTGTTTTGGCGACAATTGTGCCAGTACAGTTCACAGAACAATAAAGGTAGATTTTTAAGAATTTTATGTCATTTAATTACTCGGAGTAGTAGTGTTGAATTGTCACTCAAGACACCTGCGCACTCCATTTGAAAGCAGCAAATTTGACAAATGATGAGGAGAGCAAGCTATGGTCCAGAAGGACAGATGGAAACTGGAAGAACTAGGAAGAAAAATATATGACTTACGGAAGACTACAGAGACATAATATCTGTTCCATTCTGCAGTAATTGTATTCCTAGGTACCCAAATCTCTTTCAATTTGGCCTTTTCCTTTTGCTTTCTTTTCCTCTCTTGTACTGAATAGCGTTGGTGTACAGTCCTCAGACAAAACAGGAGTAAAGGGCAAGGCAGAAATTGTTCCCTGTTTCATGTCTTGGCTACGTGTGTGTCCCTGAAACACAGGGAACATTTCCAATTTGGGAAATTATCCTTGATGTGCAGAGTGAGGCCTAACCCCAGGATCAAAAATTCCTGAGTTTTCAATGCAGCTCTGTTTTGAAGTGTGTAGAGGCAGAAAAATCAGTATAAAACCCAAGTTAGAAAAGTTGCAGTGCTCTTCCAAGGCTGCCATTCTGTGTGAAAAAGGAAAAGAGGATACTTTTTTCCCATATTCAATTAACAACTAAAAAAGTATGCATAATAGGAGACTGTTGCCATTGGTACTTGATCTCTCCGTTTCCCTCAGAAGAAAAGCTGGCTTAAGAAAAAACATTGTAGAAGTGAAAGATTGAAAAAGAGAGTGTGCAAAGAAAAAGAACAAAAACCAGTTTGATCTAATTGCCTTCCCTGAAATGTAGTTCCTAGAATTTGCTGATTTCTACTGAAAAAATGCCCACCTCCTACTGCAAAACTATTTTAAACAGACCTACTGCTTTTCTCTGCTTTCCCCATTATTGATATGAGGTTGATGCTTAGTTCCCTAATATATTTTTACTGATTTTTTTTCAAAAATTATTTTGAGATTTTATGGCAGCATGTACAACAGTAAATACCTTTTCTTCATCTTCCATTTTAGTTATGATCTTGTTCTTTCCCTCTTGCAACACCCTTCCCAAATGGTGTATACATTTTTGTGCTAAGTAAGGTATTTCTACTGTTTATGGGTATTTATGTAGCTATATTTTATATATGTGTGGATGTATGTGTACATAACTGTATGTGGAAAGTTGTCTGAAACAGCATTGGAAAAAACAATATTTAGCTCTTTCTTTAAGGTGCGTATATACTGTTATTTCTTTTAGACTTCCATGGGGAAAATGAGCAGCAGACACATATATTGAAGTTCTAAGTGAGAAATTGTGCAGTCTCCCTAATAGTGGTGGTTGTTGTTGTTGTTGTTTTGTTTTGTTTTTTATTTTACATAGCCATCTTCAGAAAAATGGCAAACTATTATTTTTATTTCTGTTATAAAAAATTATCATGAAACAGATTTTACCTGAAAAGCGATAAACAATGAAGTTAATGCTAAATATAGGCGGGGGAAGGGGGATGGGGAGTGTAGCTTATTTGCTGCTTTGCAATTTTTTAACTTCAGAATAATGAAGTTATTTGTCTGGCGACAGGAAATTCCAAACCAATAACTGAACAGGACTCTGTTTAAAATTGTGATCCTGCTCTGTTCTAGGTCACATAGGATGTACAAGCTCTTAAATGCAAGAGAAATGTCACAGTGTTATGTGGGATAGTAAAATAATTTAAATTCTTTCAGGATGTGTGCTTTATTGCCTTTGATTCCACATGATATTCCTGGTAAAAAGTTGTGTATGGAAGCCAAAATTATAACATTTCTGCTTACCTAGTAACAGGCAGGACCACAGTCCTGCAGCAGCACTCTTCTGGTTTGAACTTCAGGATTTCTTTCCCCAATCGTATTCCTACCTTATTCTCCACCTTCTTTCTCCAGCTTCCTTTTCACTTCACACAAATATCATGGTACTCTTTCCATTGTGATCTTGCACTCCTATCCCTGGACAACAAAAGACTTACCTACCTAATGCATGGGTTAATGTTATCCAGACCACCTCGTCCACCTAAGTGATATTTTCTAAATATTGTTTTAGTTTCTCATTGCTTACAAGTATTTTCCAGATCTGCATTCTTTCAAAATATTGGAATATACATGCTAAAATATTTTCACATTCTCTTTTCATGCTCAATAGACCCTGTCTTTATTAATGAATACTCTTTCTGCTGGTGCTTTCAATAGTCCAGTTTTTTGGTATGTGCTAGCAGACACTGTTTTTCACCTAGATTTATCTTCTAACTCTCAGTCTTCCAATAAACATTTGTACTTCGTTAGCTCTCTACGATATTTCTGTATTACAGCCTGACCTTAAAATAATTTTCTGTTTATTACAGTCTCCTTGGCTTCTAGGTATGTCAGTATATTGTCTTCTCATTCTACATATGTGTTTATAAAGGTATTCTTGCTAATATGTAATGTAACTTTTCCTTTGGAACACCACAGACATTAGGAGGAAAAAACCCAACAACCCTAAACAAACAGCCCCTCGTATTTATCTTTAGTCATGTTCATCTATGCAAAAAGATTATATGGCATATTTATGTGCATGAAATTCTATGACTAGATAAATTCTGAGCAGCAGCTATACGTCTTAAATGCTTAAAGCCTGAAGAAATTTGTGGACCTCCATTGTGTGTGCAGGAAATGGAAGGAAATCTGGCACTTGTTGCTAGGCAAACAGTGCCTACCAACACAGCACTTACAAGTAATATATCCAAAGTTTGCCAGTTTAACTAGTAAGAATGTGAAATTGCTGCCAATGCAGTTTGCCTGTGTTGTATTTCTAAAATGAATGTAAACTTCTTTTCCTAACCAAAAATTCATGCCCACAAAATGTAAACCCTGCTGCTTCTGTAGGCTGCCAGTTCCAGATGGGGAAAAAATAAACATTTTGGGGGAGTTTTTTACTGGGATGTACTGAGCACCTCTCAAGACTGTCGATTTCTGCGTGAATTAATGAAACTCACAATTACTCTGTAATGGGCACACTTAGGGTTTTGAAAATCAGCACCCATATTCAAGGGGTATGACACTGGGAGGGGTATTGATGTGGCAAAGGGATCCAAGTAGCATTTTGAGTAGGTTCAGTGTTTGCTTCTCCTCCATTGCATGCTATGAACACTGAAATGAAAGGGAAATGACTATGGGTTTTAAGAATTGGAGAGGTCACAGGAAGACATCCTACAGGGTATTCCCAAAACAATGTAGACAAACCAGCAAGTAATCAGTCATTTTAGATGAGATAAGAATGTGTTTGAATATTATATGTGCATTTGGGTGGGCTACACAGAGAAATTAGAAGCACATTTGATATGTTGTGTTTATCTAATTTTAAAGCCTTTCCAAGATTTTAAAAAAATATCCACTGTCTAATTGGGATTAATCCAAGCAGTGTTATTGCTGAATTCATTAAGATAGACCTTCTTCAGGATCATCACACTTTATTACATGTACCTTTACTTTAAAATGTTTGTAACAGAAAATGTTTGACTAATTTGTATTCAATTAAAGAATGAAACTTCCTTTATTCCACTATGACCTAAATAATTTTTCTCTTGTGGACTGCTATAGTGTGCGTATCTAACAAAGATCCCAGTTGTATGCATTTTGTAGCTTTGTAGCTTTGATTGGCAACTGTAATATAAATGAGATTCTGCTTTGCTCAATGATTGTCATTCAGACATTCTTTGGAGAGAACATGAATCTGAACTAATGGCAAGAAAATTAAACAGTTCTTCTATTGATTTGTTAATTCTTATCATTATAAAGGCATTTCCTTTAGGGAAATTGCATTCTTTTTGGGAATATCTTCTGCAAGGCCAGAATTGATTCCTGATGTGATCGCATCTCATCCTTTTGACTGACAAGGTTGACTTTTTCTGGCAAGCTACTTTTTTAATGTGTTTTTTTTTTTTCCTTCTTTGCATTTTCCTTCCCATGTCATTTTTTCTTTCTCTTTCATTTCCATCTCCATTTTGAGTATATGTTTTGGCAATTGTCTATATTTTCTCACCTTCCCTTTTCATTTTCTGTCCTTTATTCTGAATCCTCTCTGCAGTCCTGTGGTTTTGATCCCTGTGCTCCACATTGTATCCCAGTCCTTTCTACTAATCTGTGCCTGGCCCTTTTTCTTTCCTTATTTTATTTGTTCAATACCTCAGACTCTGTCATTTCTTCTTCATTTGCTTCTAGGTTCCTAACAGATGCTGTATTTAATAGTCACCTCTGGCTACTCCTACAGCCATAGTCCTTGTGCACTTAAAGCAACTCTGACATGTATACCTGGTTCCTCTCCCTCCCTCCCCCCTCCAATACTTTTCTTTTTTCCTTTTTCTTTCCTATGGAGAACATTGACTGAGGATATTTATTTAAGGAGAAATATGTCCCTCTTAGATTTTAATATTTTCAGTACCATTTGCAAAGTAGCTGTGTCGATCTGTTATTCATTTACATTTGTTGGTCTAAGCCATCATAGTTAGTCTTACATTTATCCATATTCATAAGTTTCAGGGTGCTGGCATGAATTTGTTGACCTTGTGTAATCTGTCTTTCAAATTGATCTGCTTCTTAGAACAACTACCACATACATAATGAACAGACATTATTAATTTTTGTGTTAATTGATTTTCCACAGAGTATGAAAGCTAACCAGGGTTACACGCTGGAGAAACTTTGTGAGACAAAGCTATGTAACTAAAAGGGGGAACAGGGGAACTTGGAGTTGTTTTTATGTTTCAAGGTGCTATTTTAACAATGATTAATTGCATTATTCTTATTTTCTGTGACTCTAGTAGATACTTTCTCCAAGTTAACGTGTTTCTTTTTGTCTTTTATTTAAATTCTATTAATAACCATGTAATTCTCTGACTAGCCAAGGTCTTGTTGAAACTAGATGGGTTTCTGATTATGTCACGCTTGAAAACGCATGAATAAGCAGCATGAACAGAAGAATTGTAAGTGCAATACGTGTTGTGTTAGAGTTCCTATTAGTGTGCCTCAGTCAGAAGCAGAAATGCCTTGGTTTTCTCCTGGATTTCTGAACTTTCCCTATTGTCTCCTTTTAGTTTTTCTAGACCTTACACCCTCACCTTCCCCCTCAAAATGTTTCTAAAATGTACAAATAAGAGAAGGCGTAGGGGAAAAAAAAAGAAAAAATGGAAAATATTAAAAAAATAAAAAAGGAAAAAAGAAGAAAAAATACTCTTCTATTATTAAGGCAGCTTGGTGAAAATTCTCTGTTTGTCTCCTTTTTTTCTATTGTCTCGTTTAAAACTCCTTTAAAAGACTCATCTTCATCTCAAAATCAGACTGAGAAGAACAATAAGAGGCTTGTTTACTGAATCTCTAATGTAAGTGAGGGTTTTTTTCTCTTTGTTTTCCACTTATTGCCACAAAAGTTCTTAGGAATTTTCTCTTTTGAAAGCTGACAGAGAATCTATCTTTTCATCTGTCTATGTGAAAGATGTGTTAACAAAAGCTACCCAACATCCTTTGTTAGAGCAGCCTTACTTTCTCCTGCCGTGACTGAGGTTTTGAAGATCTCCTGATCATTTCACGAGATGAGAGGACTTCCATGTCATGAGCGGGATGATTAGACTCGAGATTGAAAACAGACGTGAAAATCGATGATGTGAGTTTTGCCATTGACTTCAGCAATCCCAGTCTCTTCTGGTTCCTTTTCTGCTTTCGGGATTCATTCTGTATGTTCTCCTCCATTCCTTCTAACTGAAGAAGGAAGTGCACAGTGCAAAGTGCAGGGACAAGACCACTGACTTACATGAGCTGGGTCTGGAGACGGAGCCTGTCTCACTCTGCCGTGTGAATACTTTTGGAACTTTAACTTGTCTTATATCTCTTCCAGTTTGTTTTATTCCCTGTCTGTAAAGAATAGATTTTTTTTCTCTCACAGTTTTTGCGCATTGTGGATGTAAACGGCCACACAAACACCTAATAGTAGATTATGATATGCTAAAATAATATGGCAATGGAATTATATAAATATCTGAAGTTAAAAGAATGTAGGACTCTGCCAGAAATCACTTCAGAGCTTTGAGGTATATTTTTCCCTGTGCTTCATACTTTTTCAGAAATGGAAAATGTTCAGTTGTTTGGATTGATTTTTTTTTTCTAAATTCATTTCCTATTAGCACTACATTTAACTGCGCATCAAGAAGAATAACAACATAAAGGGACTGATTAGTTCAATTATACCACTCACACCTTGAAATAATCTTTTTACAGTAGGAATCTGAAACATAATGTTTCAAGAGCAAATAAAACCACCTGTTCACCTTTTATCCATTACATTCTTCTAGTTTAAGGGATTTCTGTGACTTATTTCAAACCAAGCAATAAAAATAGAGCTAATTTCAGTTTGCATGAATTGCAGTCTCTGGTATTTTAAAAATGTATAATACTGTGCTGATTGCTCTTTGTTTAAAAGCATGGTAATCTGTGCATACTGTCGCAGTTGGAGCCATGTTCCCACCTGCCAGTTATTTTCTCACTTTGTCTCTGGGCAAGTAGTTTTTAATTTTGCTCTTTAAGTTATCTGACGTAAAGAATAAATAATATTAATGTGCCCACTCTGCAAAAGCTGTAGATTACTTTGTGTCTCCATACATTGTTTGACCATGTCTTTTATAGAAAGATCTGAGCATAGTCACCCACCCAATTTTGATGATGTACCTGAGGCACCTCATTTAGGAGCCTGTATATCTTGCTAAAATGCTTATACTGGTTTTCAGACTGTGCTGTTCAGATCTGCGAGGGGCCATGGATTGTATGTCAAGTTTTCACAAAAGGCAACTGAAGAACTCAGGTTCTAATATATATTTGACAAAATAGTTGAGTTTTCTGAAGAGGATAACATGTCAGGTGGAAAATGTTGAGAGGTCTGTAAAGCAAGAATAATGTACATCCTGATATAGCCTTTTTTGTTTTTTTCCTTCAGGAAATAAGCAGGCCTACTTAAGATCTGGATCAAACCAAACCTCTTACTGAAACCACCTATCTCTCTCCCTTCGAGAATAGACAAGCTTAGGGTGATCCAGCTTTTAACTTAACCAAGGAGCTCAAGTGCATTCTTTTCCATGGGAAGAACTGAAGGCCCTGCTAAGAATTAATAATACTCAGATACCAGAGTAATCTGGAGTGCTTTCATAATCCTCTCTAAATGAATATCTGGAAAAATGTAATTTTTCTTTCATGGCCTTCCTTTCATTCTTTCTGCCGGTCTTCTTATTCGCAAAGAAGGTGCAATGATTTGTTGAATACCTTATTTCTGTTACAGTCTCTTCGCTGATTTTCCTGTTATTCCTTTCATTATTCCTTCCTTCTGACTGAATCAAGCCACTGGATTTAGAAAATTCTTAGAAGTCAGGATGCTATCGATCCAGACCTGACCTTTTTTGAAGACTGACTGCAATTGCAATACTTCTTAGCCTTCTGTCTCTGTTAGGTTAAAATTTCCCAAATACCATATATCACAATTTGAAAAGAGAAATGTATTTCAGTTTCACCAAGGAGACAGTGCACAACTTGGTAAATTAATAAGCCTGTACTTTGGAGACTGTGCTAACAACAAAAGGTGCTGCAGAAGTTTCGGCTGGACTGTAGAAGAAACTGTCAACCTGAGTCATGTCCTAGGAATCACGATCCGTCTTTATTTTGCTGAGCTTTAGATTCTTCCTAAAGCTTGTAAAGAAGCCCACAATTTCTGAACAGGTTAAAAGTTTGGAAATGTTTAGCTTTTCTAAAAGCATAGGGAAAAATTAGACAGTATTAAGAGATGATTAATGTTCAAAAAGCAAGGGAAGAAAAACCTAATACTTAGCAGTACTGTGGGGGAAGACTATAGCCAAAACAAATCTTGAGAAGCCTTTGTTTAACATTTGGCACTGCTGAAAAGAATGTATGAATGTGGGTGCAACTTATGTACTCAGAATTATATTTCGCTTTTGACCCACGCTCTTCATTGGAATGCCAGGGTATGTCCCTCTTATGTGTCCTTGGTGGTCAGTTATTTTCAAAACTTTCTAAAATGAGATTTTAATGCACCTGTGTTTTTCCCTCCAATAATGAATATTGATCCAAGACTCTGTTTTTAAACATTACTGCAAGCTAGCACATGCTTGAATACTCCAGTTTTATACACTTCTTTTGTAATGAATTTTCCCCATATGCTAACAAAAGTTTTGGAGAGGTTAGTGACTCAGTTTCAGGGATTACTAGCTGGTATTTAACAATTTAAATCCAAGCTGTGAAAAGCCATGGACCTGTTGTTTCCCACTTTTATTTTCTATGTCAAGTGTGCATCTGCACTGTTTTGGAGAGAGAGGAACCAGATTTCCTGCCAGACACAAGTCTAACAGAGATGGTTAATGGTATTTGTGATCTTGGCTTAGGGATTCATAAATTAGTAGAGAACTTCCCTGTTTAAAAATCAAAAAATATGTTTTTGTTTTAGATCTGAGGAAACTCATTAACTTTGTTTATAGTTGCTTGTTGAGATGCTACTGTGCAAAGTGCACCCACAAAGAATTTCTTTTAAACTAAACTTTTTGAAAAAGGCTGTAGGAAGAATGTGCAAGTACATTCCTTAATTCACTACATATGTAAAATCACCATTAAATAAAATTGTTATCCATTCCAATTAACTGAATATACTTATAATAAACTTATGGAGAAATTATATTTCGTAAAGCATAAACACGACTTTCATAGCAAATATTAAAAATTAATCTATCGTTAGTAGAGAGCACTAAGTAAAATTATTTCAGATAAGGAAGTACATCTTCTATGACATTCTTGGTTTTAAAAAAGTCTTTGAATAACCAGTCAGTCATTGCTCAAGCACAATTACTGAGTAATAACTTTTTACGATATTACTAAATTTCACTTAAGTGTAGTCATTGTGGGAGATTTGCAGTTGTTTTATGAGTGTATGTCCCCTTTCACCCCTCCAGCTCACTGTGCAAAGGAGAGGTAGCATAAATTTATCAGCTTCTGACTCAATGGTGACTACATAGTCATCAAACAGGCCTTGTGCAGTGAGTTGACTTGAATTAGGTGTAGATTCTCATGTGTGTGTCTCATGTACAGATTGTGCCAGGCTTGTTATTTTGACTTTTTAGTCATTGGGTTTACCATGCTGTAAATAATATTTAAGATTCCTTTTTCGTAATCTGTGGAGCTGTCTTACCCAGCTGGCTTGTTCTATGTAATATTTATGTAACTGGTATGTTTACTGTGAGCTTGTTTGACCAGCTGCTAACCAGTGAACTGCAGAAGGTCTGATTATGTTTGGAGAATGCTACAGAGACTTGTAAATCACCTGTGCTAGAGTTTGTTATGGATCCCAGTAAGAAAGGCACTCAGACTCCATAAGGTATTGTTTAAAATATCTTTTATTGGAGATAACACAAAAAAAGAAAAAGGGGATAACAGAGATAATCTTACATCTCTTCAGATGCTGGCAACCTGAAATTGTACAACATCAGATGGAGCTCTAATCAAGGCATGGCAGGCTGCCTGGATCCTGTCCATGCTGAGGTTCACCAGCGTTATGACCTTCACACCTCTTACAGGATTTTGTTAGAACTAAATATTATGTGTCAATTTGGCTGTCAGGCAAAAGGATATTCACATGAGAACTTTAAGACAAAGGCAAAGACACACAGGTGGCATCCTCCCCAGGCATTACGTGTGAGCCTGGCCACATATTTCATGCAAATCAAATGCAACTAGTGCTCGTCTGAGCTAACCCAGTCCTTAAAGTCTGCGGTGTCAACCTGTGCTCTACGTAGTCTTCAGTACCAGATGCATTCATTTTGAATGTGCATTGTGTATAACATAACTTTACCCATAAATAACAGCACCCTGAGGGGCTCACAAAACTGCTGCAGGAAATAAAAACATTGCAGGGGAAGATAGCCCAGAGTTTTTTGCTATATATATGGTCACTAATGCTGGATCAGAGCTGACTCTTAAAGCTCCAAGGGACACTGGCATGGGAAGGATGGTGTTTGTCTAGGTAGAGGGAATAACCATGGCACCATCACCTAGCTGCAGCTCTATAGACCAGAGCACTGGTGCTGGCAGCAGTAGGGATAGCAGGGAATTTGTGGGTGAAACAGGCTTGCACTGAAAACTTCACAATTATTGAATCCAGAAGGAAAAGAGCTTTCCTCAAGTTACTTGTCAAAGAGCTTTTCTCAAGCAATAGCCACCGAGTGTTAGATTTTCAGGTCAGTACCATAGATATCTGAGACTGGAAGCATTAAGAGTCTTTCGTCCCTCTTTGGGACTAAGATCCCACAGCTGGAAACTTCAAGAACTCTGATACAAATGTGGTTTTCAAGGTTTCCAGACTTACTGGCAGACAGCCAAAGAGGTGAAACTGTGGGGGCCCTCAGGTTTTCATGGGTTCTTCTCTTGTGCCAATGGGACTCTAGAAGTCCTTTGATGGTTTGGCTTAAATTGAGTAGCTGCTGGGCAGGCCTTTCCGGGGATGGTTGTTAATAATTCATCTGCCACTATTTCTGAAAATAAAAACCCTGCAGGATTTGTGGGGCTTTAAGGGTGGTAGTGGTAGTGAAACCAAACACCAATTGTTTAGTCTCACAGAGAATAAGGAATTCTCCTTCAGTCAGTTTTGGATCATTGTTTTTGGGCTTATGGAGCCCAAAGGTCATGTACAGCCATGAACTATGGAAGGAGCCAGTGTTAGTGAACCCAGAGCACCTACCAAACCAGCTCAGACTCAGGAAACGGGGTTTATTTAACTCAGCTATTTCAGCTCTGGAGCACAGTAACACAAACATCAACCTGCGGGGTTTGTAAATCTTTCCTTCCCACAAGCATGTAGATTTTAGAGTGTCTACAAGTTTTAGTGTCTGCATAGCTGAATATGTGAAGCTCCTTTGTATTTTTTTTTTCCTTCGCTGCAAGTTATTTCATGGAAAGGAATTGTTCGTGTTTCAAGTATAATTTTGTTTGATATGTGCAGTGTCTGTACAAAAGTCTACATGGGTAAAAAGGAACATGTGGAAAAGCAGTCTTCTAGAGGAGCCAAAGAATACTCCCTCTGCCTATTAAAAGATCTTCCTACTTAAAAGTTTATTATTTTTGTTCTTCAAAAAAATGAGAAACCATTTGGTTAAAAATAAGTAAGGAATCTTCATACAACCATAGAATTATTAACGGAACCCTTGACTCTAGACTGTTTTGACAGAAAAAACTGATTTATCTCTGTCTCTCTGAGATATTTATATAATCTGTCTAAACAGCATGAATCACATTTAAAATTATATCAACTTGTGCCACCTCTGGGGTAACAAACTAGAGCCAATTCAACTGAGTGTTGCTTTCCTTCATTTTAATCATTCACAATATCCAGTTGATTTTTATTACAATTGAGTCTGTTCACTTTACACAGAATTTGAATTTATAGCCAAAGGCAGGGGGAAAGGAAGTGCCGCTAATCATCAGTACTAGGGATTTTTTACCTTTTTAGTACAGGAAGAGGAAAAATGCATATTGTCGTTGATTCTTAAGTATGTGTATGTATACATAGACACAAATTTATTTGTACTAATTACACGTACACCAGTAATAAAACACATAGATTTTTACACATATAAATGTAGGTTTTATATAGTCTTCAGGTAAAAGACTCAAGCTATGAAAGACAGTTTTGTCTCAGCACTGTCCAGTACATAGAAGTGCTAAAACCATGTGTTACCCTTGCCATGTGTGGCAGCTGGAAACAACAAAATTGGAGTAGCAAAGTTTTGGAAATTTTCATGTCTTGCACATTAATTTTTTAAAACAATAATAAAAAAAAAAATTCAGAATTTACCATGAAATATACTTCCCCCCAAAAAATCCTTTTAAATCAATTGAGACATTTTCGTATTAAAATGTTACTTTATTTTGTAATTTTGCAAGCAATCTAATAAAACAGAACACAGTACATTTAAATCAAGTAGCCGAAATAAAAATGTTTTGTTCTCTTCAATTTTTTTCTTATTCCTGCCATTCCCTTCTTTTCCCCACTAACTAAAATTATATTTTCAAGCCCTTGAGGTTTACTTTTAATAAATTTTATATTATGAAAATTTTATTTAAATACTTCCATTTTAGTAAATGGCCTATTGAAGTGTTTTAACTGACTGTGCTCAGTTCTGGGCTCCCCAGTACGTGAGAAATATGGAGCTGCCACAGAGAATCCAGCAAAGGGCCACAAAGATGATGAAGGGACTGGAGCATCTCTCCTGTGAGCAGAGGCTGAGGTTTAGCTGTAGAAAGAGCTCTAAACAAGGTGGTGTGCAGAGAAATTTTAAGAGCATAGGAGACCATCTCTCTTAGGTCTGTTTCTTGCTGTGGCTGATACTACTTAATAGAACAGTGAGAGAGAAAAAAATGAAAAAAATTAAACCAAATAATGGACCATGTAAAAGAGTAAAAATAGTTCTTGGCCTCTATCAGAAATTGTACATATTAAAAACAACCTATGACCAGTGTGTGCAGTTAAAGTCTTTTATAAGTATTATTGTAATATAAATTCTAATCTTGGCAGTGGAATTGCAGTTGACAGTAAGTGTAGTTTTAAATTTCAAGACTAAGGAAAATCGTGCATAATGACCTCTTCGGACAGAGAAAGATAACTATAGTCTCAGCAGGGGAGAGCATTATATATATATATATTTTTAATTATTATTATTTTTATCCTCTATCTTACAGAAATTAAGTAGACGTTTGAATTCTTCAGTCTGGTGTTTTCAACTTCTAGAAAAGGTTTTCTACTGATATCACATAATTCATTTAGTGTCTAAAATACCCTCCAAGAGACAACATTTTGATTGATTTTTTTATATTCCAATTCAATTTTCTAACATATTTCCATTTTTAAATACACTGATTTTCAAGTATTGTTTGATCTGATCCATATTTTCCTGTTTCTATTACTGTAATAAATAAGTTTTTATGTAATGAGAGTATATTACTTACAGGTCATGTGTGCTGCTGATGTGAACCTGAAGTGCTTTCTTCAAATATTCATCTGCAAACAGTAGTACTTTTCATCTCCTAATTTAGCAATAGCACTTTAAAATTAACTTGTTTCTACAATTTGTTTTGGGATATTGGTAGAAGATTTTAAAACTACAGTATGCACATTAACTCAAGTGATGGACAATACACTAAAGTATTAATATACTTATGTCAACATGGAACAAAAAAGGTATTGCTAGAAATAATATTGAAGAGTGCATGTAATAGAAATATTTGTTACAGATAGTTGATTTATAACTGGAAAATTAAACATTAGTAGTCATGCCCACACACCCACCTCTGGCATATTTTTTGTATTGTAATGTGGGTTCTGATTGATTTTTTCTTTTAGAACACTATTGAATGTTTATTTACTAAAACATTGCGTTAAGCAATTCCTTGAAAATGTAGCACAAGTGAAATAGGACTATTTATTTATTTATTCTCTTTATCTACCAGAGGGCTTTTCCTTTAACAAGTGTATGCAGTAGTTTGTTTTGTTTTTATCTGTACGTCCATTGGAGTTACGGTTTAACACCATTTGGATGTGTTTGTTGTTAAAGTGCATCCAGTAAGAACTAAATCAAGATGATTTGTCACCACTTTGTTTTAACTCTGAAAAAACATTTCAGATGGACTCAAAGGGCTGGAGAAGGGGGGGCAGAATCCAAACACTAAAGAGAGCTGAGAGGCAAACTGTGTTACAGGCCCTGTGCACTCTTGTCACAGTGACTCAGTCGCCCTCCCAGGCTACCCAAAAGCTGATGCTGAATATTCGTACCCATTATTCTGGGTTACTTCAAGGTCTGGACACCCTGAAAAAACACAGAGAAATTTGCTTAGTGTATGAACATCTAAGCTCAAAGGTGGTTTGTGTTTGTTTGTTTGTTTGTTTCATTTTTAATAGCCTTTTGAGAAATAAGTTTCTTTTCCTCCTTAAAGCCCTCTGGGCTTATTGTGTTGCTTTGAAAATCTGTGCTGCAGTTCTTATCAGGGCTGTGGTTTGGTGATAAAGAGGCTTGAGTGGCACAATCCACTTGAAATGGTCTACTGTCATTAGGCACCTCTTTTCCATCAAATTGCCCTCATCTTTTTTTGAGTTATTTCTAAATTCATATCAGTCCCCTTAACCCTGTAACCTTTAGCCTCATAGTGTCAGCATAGGAAGAGAAACAAGTGATTGGGATGTGAATGAGGAGCCAGCACTTTTGTGAAAACCCTCATATTGCTGAACCTAATTTCAGTAGGGATAGAGTCCCTAGGCTATACTGCAAAGGTCTAGAAGATGGCTGGCTTTTATCAGAGGTACAACATGAACAACTAAGACCCCAGCCTTATAGAGACATTCATTTCAAACATATTGACATAGGAAAAAAAGAAAAACAGGTAGCGATGTGAACTTTTTTTTTCAGAAACCACAACAAGCTTTTCAGAAACTGCAACTCCAACAATTCTGAAAAGATACGCTTCAGCTGAATGCAAGGCATAGTTATTGAGATTGTCAAATGCAACTATTTTGGCCATTTTCTCGTCTTATCCTAGTGTAACCTGAATTATTTTCACTAGTTTTACATTAGTGTAAAGTAGAAGAATCTGCTTCACTATCTACAGGAAAGAAAGCCATCCAGTTGGAAAGAACTATTAAAAACATCTTCACTGTGCTGGTCTAGGTTGAGAGTGCAGAAAAATGTTTTAATTTATTACTTTCACAAATTTTTCAACTCTTAAAACTCAATCATGGTTCCTACCTAACATCCTACTTTAAAGTGGGAATCCATAACAACCAGTCCTTCATATTTCTTCAGCTATTTCATGAAGTGTTTTTTAGATTTGAAAAGCACTTCGTGAATCACTCAGTGGTTGCTAAAAATGAATAATAATGAGCCTGATTCAATTACCATGCCAGCTGCTGATTTCCTTCTGATGACTGACTTTATGCTATAGAGAGGAATCCTTATGCTAAATCTCACCTGCCTGCAGGAAATTCATTCCATTACAATTTTAAAATGAGAACTACCCCCAATTATCTTCTTACATAGAATAATTGGACTTACATTATTAAAAATAAGTGACAGCGAGGACATCTGAGTGTATTTTAATGTCTGGTCAAACAGCCTGGATCTTTGTACTCCAATAAGAGACTTCTGTAGGAAGAGTTACTGTGCTATAACTAATGCTGCACAACCACATAAAGACAGTATCTCTATTAGTCTTGGCTTAATGAACCAAGAATTTATTTAAGAGCTTGGTCCTTGCAGTTTAACAAGCACATGATTATAGTTTTACAATTGCCCATAGACAGGGCAATTATAGTTTTACAATTGCCCAGAGACAGGGTAATTTTTCACCTTATCGAGAAAAGTGGTGAGTGTAATTTCAAAGATACCATGTTGCCTCATTGTTTTTTGTTTGTTTTTTAAACTATCTCTAATCATACATAACATCTGAAAGCTCTCAAACACCAATAAATTTGTCCTTGCCAAAATTTCAATGAGAAAGGTGATTATCAGCATCAGCTTTATAAAGAAGAGAATTTAAGCTCATCTCTTGGAGGCCTGAAGATGTTTTCCTCTGCCAGAGGTTATCCAGAAAATGACAGATCCAAGTGTTGAACCCAGTCACCTTTCTTTCGATTTGAGGACTTAATGTCAAGATCAGTCTTATTTTTCTTTTCTGCTAAGTGTTTCTAAGGACTCTGCATTTTTGTGCCCCACCATTGCTCAGTAGACAAGATAATCACAACATATAGACATGCATACGTTCAAACATTCTCTTAGGTGGCAAAAGCCTGGGAGGTAACAAAAGTCATCTGTTTTGACTCTTTGCGTTGCCTATGGAAAGTTAACCACCAGGATGTGGCAGATCTTTCAGCCATAGTGAACGTTACTATGAAATAAAAAAAATCTAAACCTAAAACTGATACGTATGTGGAGAGCATCTTTTCCAGTGGGAGGCACAGAAATAGCAATAACAGTGCTGTATGCTACAATTTCTGTAGGCACAGAGAAATGGAAGCAATGCTCAAACTCAGTTTCTGCTTTATCCAATAATTACATAATACAATTGTTTTCATAAAGTGATAGAGTTCAACTTACAAGCAAGCTGATATCCTTCTCCTTTTTTATTCAAAATGTGTCAAATATTTCAAACCTGGCATAGATTTTTGTACAGATAAGTGAAGAAGTAAAAAAACAGAAAAGAACATGCACACATGTCTATCGATGCACCAAACTCCAAAGTCCCACCACTTAGGTTTGTGTATCCTGTTCAATCATTGTATGGTTCTGAGTAGTTTAGTCAAGAAAGACAGCCAACCTCTGGGGACTCTTCAGCCCACACAGGACCTGAGTCACTCTGCAGAGGTGCCTGTCTCACATGATGGATCACAGATGGATCCCAGCAAAATCAGGCTTCCAAATTTGTGCCTTGGATACATACAGTTCAGATGTGGATTCAGAACTTCTTGTCAGAGATTTTACCTTTGTGTCTTTGCTCTTGGACTTATAGATATGCAAATATGTAGTAGAAAAGCATTTTTAGAGTGGACTTAGAATGAAGTTATGAGTCTAAGGCCAAAAGCATGTGGTCAGATCCAAATGATTGTGGTTTAAATTGCCATCTTTCAACTGAGATATTTTAATTTCCAGCCTATTGCAACTTTGAAAGTGTCTAAAATTCAACAAGTGTTTTCCCTGGAAAACTTGACTCATTTTTCTGAGGTTTAGCAACCTAATGGTAATTTTCCAGCATAAGCTGGACCCATGTCCATTATACGTACATTGTGTGTAGCACATCAAATGCAGGTTTATTACCACTTTCAGTCCCTACTGACATGTCTTTGACAGGTACATCTCAGACTCTCTTCAGCTAAAGACTTAGTTACGCCATCTTTCCATGGCTGACATGACTATATGCTCAGGCTCTTCTTGCTGCTTCCAACTGGGGAGGCCTTACCCTAAGCCATCTCCCTCTCCCCAGTGTGTGACCCAGTGCTTTTTTTTTTCTGGTTTCAATCCACTTTTATTACTTCAGTCCTTCAGACTGTCATCCCAGTTCATTCTTTATGATTTTCCATTTTCACCTTTCTACTGAGTGCTTACACATTTGTGTCACTGGCAGATGTTGTCAGCATACTCTGAATTTTTATGTCAATATAGATAAACCACTTTTGGTTCCAAAAATATCATTTGAAACATCAGCAATAATGTTCTTCTATCCCATTAATATCCCTTTTGCTCCTAATGTTGTTTTGTACCCTTAAACTGAATTGTGACTCTTTTACATTTCTACAGTACCTTATCCAGAATATTTTTTCCTAAGTGGCATTGTATTCAATATACATGATCATATCAGCTAGACTTCCTGTGTTCCTTTTCTTAAAATATCAGCTATCTTATGAAGAGGGATGCCAGGTTAATTTGGCACTCTGTTTTGAGATAAACCTGTTTTTCATTACTTCAGTGTCTCTAGCTATGCAATGCTTCATAATTTGTTTCAAATCCTTGCACAGCTCATGAGGTCAGAGCCACTTTATTTTATGACCATGTACATCCCTTTTTCTTAAAAGAAAAAAAGGTTAGGCTTTTCATTTTTCAGACATTTGATTGCCAGACTGATAGATTCATTAAAAGACTTTGTTATTAAGCTGTCCTTTCATGTGCAAGTATTTTAAGTACTCTCAAGTGGAGATGATGGGGTCTCGCCCTCCTGGTCTAGACACTTCCTTAAAAACAGTTTTATGTCTTTGTTTTGTTCTCATCTTAGATGACTAATTTTCATTTCCTCAGTCTGTATCATTAGCCACACTGCATTTGCTACTGTAGTCAACATCCCCATATTAATTTTGTTTTGGACTGTCTGTAAACTATCTTTAATCTTAACTGCTTTTTGTTGCTTGGTGAAATCACTTTTTTCCTCATTTTCTTTTTATTTGGATGATGAAAGTACATTTTAGTACATTTAGTACATTTAGTACATTTTGCAAGCTCTGACCCTGCCTAACATTTTCTGTTCTCACTTTCTCCATATATTTTCTGACATCTGACAGTTTTTCTTGCATATTAGCTTCATTTTCCACCCTACAAGATTTCTGCATACTACAGATATACCCTCTGAGGTGACTGCTCATCTAGTTAGAAATGCAACCTTTTTTTAAAAATGGTTTTTCCACGTTTGAAGTTGCAAGTTTTTTCGTAGCTCACAGCCACAGTCCTTTTCTTAAAGGAATTCTAGCACTTCCTTGAGTCTTCATTATTTCCCTTATTTTCTGACTTTTTAGAGTGAAATTCTGATTTATTTATGTTTAGCATTTATTCATGTTACACCCATTTTTTTAAAAAATTGAATGAATGTATCATCACTTACTCTGAGATATACCTTTATTGACCAACTATTGACCAACTATTTAGCAGGTCTTGTAGCTCCATTTTCTTGTGTCACATCCTCTGATACCTGGGCGTACAACTTAGAAGAATTTATTTTCTAGAAAGTTACAGTATCACCTCACAGTTTTCATACTGTATTTTCTCCTTTTTTACTCTTTCATAATATTATTTGCTTTCTAAATAATACAGAAATTTATATGCAAAAAAGGAATCCTACAAAAACCTTTCTGAAAGGAATCTTATATCAATTAGAAATTTTTTTGTACCCTCTCCAATTTTCTTACAGCCTATCACGTACTTCATTTATAGTTCATCACATCACTATTTTTGCCATGAGGAAGGCCGTAAGATTGGTACATGTGGATGTAGGAAATAAGCAAGAAGAGGATCATTATGTCAAATTGACTTGCAGATCTACTGCATCATCTATGTGACAGGGAAGATACAGTGAATTATACAAGCTATTGCAGGCAGTTTTTTTACACTTCAATATAGTCCTCTCACCCAATCCTGGGGTGCAATATTGCTATTGCTTTACAAATTAAAAAAATATTGGCAAATTTAGGATATTTTAAGGGGGTGATCAATTTGAAAATCATTAATACAATCTTACAAGTTCATATTAGTTAAATTCCTTATAGTCAAATTCCTTATAGTTGCTTTCATTTGCATGCAAGAGGTCTTCCATTGTTTCTCTCAGTTTAATTTCACTAATAGCAGTTTTTTTGTATTTTCTTGTTAAACAAAGCCAAGAAACTGCTCTGTATGACTAGTCTCATGGAAGTCATTTATTCATTTTCTTTAAGCAGGCTGTATGAATTTCAAACAAAGTTGTTTTTTTCCTTTATGCACCATGACTTAGATTAATGCATCTCTAACAGAGAGGTTAACGCTGCTGGACCATCTAACCAGCAGTGACTTCTGCCTTCCTCTGTCATTTCAACATGGGAACAGGAAAATGAGTCCTCCTGTTATTAGAGCATCTTTTCTTCACCAGCAGACATCAAACTGTTGAATCATGAGAGTGCCCACCATGGAAAATGCAGTCATTGTGATACATACCCTTGAAAGGAAGGAAAATATAGGGAATTTGTTATGGTTTGTCTTTAGTTTTTTTGAGCTACCCTATGACTTATCACCATTTTCTGGAATGGCTTATACTGTTGTCTGTCAGTGGAGCAGAGTAATCACAAGAGTAGGTTTTTATTATATATTGTATACCCTACTTTTTTTTTTCCTTTTCCTTTACAAACAAGGAGTTATTCAGCAATTTTAAAGGTAGCAACTCCTATTTTAAAACGAGAACTAACATGAATCTCTCATATGTTTTTGAACCATGTTTTTTTCAGGTATTGAAATGTATATTGTCTTAGGACCATATTGGCAGTCAAAATTTTATTGAGCAACAAAATATACTTCTCTTTAAAATTTTCTATTACAATAGTTATTTAAATTCCTTCTTATTGGAAGCAGACTGGGTTTGTATTTTCAGACAGTTCACTCTAACTGCAGGCAACATATGCCTTTACAATAGACTGCAATAAGATTCTATTTTTGAGATATAGTGATTAAATGAGAATCTTATTCTGTCAATCAGATATACATTCAAATGGTATTTATTTTAAAATAGAATATTTTAGTTAAAATATTTGCAATTGGTTTCACATTTATGACCTAAAATTGTAAAGGAACG
The DNA here is from genome assembly GCF_037038585.1 of Patagioenas fasciata. Taxonomy (NCBI): domain Eukaryota; kingdom Metazoa; phylum Chordata; class Aves; order Columbiformes; family Columbidae; genus Patagioenas; species Patagioenas fasciata. The sequence goes on from NC_092520.1 coordinate 58,241,457, forward strand.
TTAAAGAATTATGTGAAATAAATTTGCACCTGCAATTTAATTTGGAACATGATACTTAATGTACAACACAAATAGTGTAAATTGCCAATTCATCTGCATATTTGGTTATATTAAATGAAAACTAAAGAATTTTTTAAAACAAACTTTCCTTACTTTTGTTATTCTTCATGCTATTAGGTATATTACAGATTTTAAACAATGTATTATTCAACTGACAGTAGCCCAGTATACCATGTCCTAATAGACTGAGCAGTCACATTGGTTCTTTAAGATACTTCACACTTGGCAAATAATCATAAGTAAATATAGTCCTATGAGTATAAAGACATACTACAGTGCCAATATTTTGTCAATATTTAAAGAGAAAATTCAGTTTTGCAGCAGCAGCCAAGCAGAGTCTAAGTGTGTGGGAGGGGGCTGGAGGAACCAGTAGCCAGAGGAGGCTTCAGGAAGAAGAACTTCCGTCTTCCAGTAGGGGCTGTTGCATGAAGAACTTGCTGCTTGTGCTGTAGTTTGATCTCTCCATGTTCCTTTACAGGGCATGTATCATAACAGCTAATCCTGGGTCCTCGGGCTGCAGTTTGCACTTGGAGTTTTGTTATGTTAATAATAGTTAATGGTAGACAAATATGGGAATGAGAAAGAGATGAAAGAAGAAAGCCCATTGTTCATACAGGATGTTTTGGTTCTTTATTCCTTCTTAAAATGAGTATTCGTATGTAGACCTATCAAAATCACACCGATTAGATTTCAAAGCCATGGTGACAGAGCTGGGTCTGTTCAGCCTGGAGAACAGAAGGCTGAAAGGGGATCTTATCAATCTTTATAAATATTTCAAGGGTGGATGTCAGGAGGATGGGACCAGACTCCTTTCAGTGGTGCACAATGATAGGGTGAGGGGCAACAGGAACAGACTGAAGCACAGGAGGTTCCATCTTAATATGAGGAGAAACTTCTTTACTTTGAGGGTGCCAAGAGCACTGGAACAGGCTGCCCAGAGAGGTTGTGGAGTCTCCTTCCCTGGAGACATTCAAAACCCACCTGGACACATTCCTGTGAGATCTGCTCTGGGTGAACCTGATTTAGCAGGTGGGTTGGACTGGATGATCTCCAGAGGTCCCTTCCAACCCCAACCATTCTGTGATTCTGTGATTCTGTGATTCTGTGTCTCCTCATATTTATGGTCATATTTATTAATTTCTATTTTTAATTGCAAATGAACTATATTAGGTGAATCTGTTAATCATATTCATTTAAAACTATAATTGATGGAATCTATTTTAAAAGCTGGATTAGAAAAATACCACTTTCTGAAGGAAAAAAAAAGGACTTGACACACTCTTCCCTTCCATTGCTAGGCCATGGCAAGTGTGACTGTGGGAAGTGCAAATGTGATGAAGGCTGGTATGGTGAAGCTTGTCAGTATCCAACTACTTGCAATCTTACACGGAAGAAAAGCAATGAAATGTGTAAGAATTCTCAAGATATCATCTGTTCTGGTGCAGGTAAGATGTTTTTATTGCTTTTGATGGCTTGATGCTCTTCTTGTGTTATCTTGAGAATCACTGCAATTTCTTTTCTAATTAGGAATTTTTTAGAATATGCTTAAAGAGACTGAGAAAGACCTGTATGTGTACTAAAATGCTTAATTTTCCTATAGGCCTCTTCCTGTGCATATGATGTACACTGATTCAGAATGTCTACTTTAGTACTCTAACCATAGCTACTTTAGGTTGGTGAAACTGCAGCTGTGTCATTTATTTTGCCTATCAAAAGGTTGTGGTAATGGCATTAGCACAGAAAGCAATGTATTTATTTGTGTTTATAGCATGCAGAAATGACATTTGCAAATATTTTTCCAGGACATTTATAAGCTGTACAATTTTTGAGTTGTAACAATGATTATTAAAGAGAGTTGTGGAAGATCTGCTGAATCATTTTAATGGGGTACTTCCATTTTCAGTTGTAATGGTGAAATGTAAAATGGTGAAATGTAAAAAGGTTCCTGCAAATTAGTTGTGTAATATCCGCATAAACCTTCTATCTTGGAGGACTTTCATGTCAATAACAATGTTTGCTTGAATATGTATGGATGTAAAATGAATAGTTTGAGTCTTGTGAATTAAGTTACTTTATTTTGTTTTTTTTAAATCTATACTTACTAGCATATTGATGCCAGTGGCTGCTAAAACAGCTTGTTCAAGCCCATTGATCACAGGGCCCCAGTTAACATGGTATTGCAAAAGTTTCTACCCTTACAATTTTAATAAGCAGGGAAAATGGATGCTTTATAGACTGGCATGGTAATACATTTGTTTCTAATAGATTTTATAGTATTTTTGCTTTTTTGACTGTGTAACTCCTTAATATGTTTGTTTATGGCTGTTATATGTTATCAGGCGTTATTTTCCAAACTAGAAAATATTCAAAAGGAGAAGGACAAGGCACAAGGTGGTTGTATGCTTTCTCCTGGCAACTGCACTCCAGGTCAGATAGACTCTCTGAGGGAAAAGGGAGAATTCTTTCTTCCCTGGGAGCAACAAAACCAGCTTTTTTTTTGTTTGTTTCGGAGGGTGGGTGATGGAGAGAGGTAGCCCTTCGGTGAGGAGCCAACCCTACTCAAAAAAACTAAGAAGCAAATGTGCCACCAGACCAGAGATGGCAGAAGAGAAGTTGGTTTACAAACCCATTTCCATCCTTCGCATGTCTCTCTTTTTCTCATGTCAGAAACTTTTCTGTTGTGGTTTATGTAGTGAAAAAACCCTCAGCATTTGGAAGTCCTGGGGGTACTTCTGTTGAGGGAGAATCTCAGGCAGACCTGTGTTGTCAAACCACTTGCCGGTCTGACATGGGAAATACCCATCCTACTTGTGATAAATCAGCAAGTGTCTTTATTATATCTCTTAACCTTCTTAAAAGATAAAATATTTTCTGAGACATCACCCACAAACTGAAGAAAAACTTAGATTGGGTCAAAGTCCTGAAATAACAAAATATTATTACGGAGGTGCCTACAAGTCTTCAAATGAATGAAATAACTTGTAATGTGGACATCAATATGACTGGAAAAAAAAGAAGCTATTTGTGGGGAAGCAGCAAGAAACTGGTGAAAACAATATTAAAGTGTGGATAAAGTGTACTACCAAGAGTTTTAGTAAATATCACAACATTCGTTGTTTAATGCTTTAACATGTCATAGAATTATTGATGTATACTATTATAATACTTACAGTTTGTTTAATAATGCTATGAATGCATTTCTCCACAAGTAGCTTAGTTTTTGTATTATTAATGTATTGCTGTGGTAATTGCTTTCTAGATTGTTTTTTCCTGACATCTGATCATAAGTTCTTCATGCAGATGTTCCTCATCAGTGTTTCCTTCCTTTGATACCTGGCTTTTTATCCAAGGCTGTACTTTCAAAATCTTAATCGTCAGATGATAACTGTAGAAAAGGAACTGGAGACCAGAGTGCAAAGGAACTTTGTGAAGTTAGGTGGACAGATTTTCAGGTTGTTGGTAGCCATGTCCTGTTACTCTCCTGTAACATGTAGAACTGGACAAAACCAGGCTTCATTCTTGAGAACGTGATGAAGTTTTCTTGTTTCAGTAGGCAGAAGATGTAATTTCCAAAGCTGGAGTCATACCTCAGGTGTGTGGTCAGACAACTGTAGGAGTGAGTTTTTCTTAGGAAAAGGTGATGCTGCTTATTAAGGAACAACCACTTGAATGTTGCATCTGTTTACAGTTAAGATTAGGCATTTTTTTGACATGGATTGTTTCTGTGTCTGTCTTTATTTGGCTGGATGATTATTAGATTTCAGATTTCTCAGAAATAAAATATGTACCATCTCTGATGAACTAGTGAAACTGTTTCCATAAACTGCAGTCATTGAGTACTGTCTTAAATGTTCACAGGCACATGTCAGTGTGGCAGGTGTAAATGTGCAATCTCAGAAGGAAATGGACTGGTCTATGGTAAATTTTGTGAATGTGATGACAGAGAATGCATAGATGATGAGACAGAAGAGATTTGTTCAGGTATGTATTTTAGTGAGTACAAGAAGAATTGTGAAGATTAATACAGGGTGTTGTAAAATCATTTACTTGTATGGACCTACAAAATTTCTTTACTGAATGTATGACTTAAAAAATAGGTAACTATATCTGTGAGAATTTAGCTTGCAAATTGGAAGTGGGAATTCCAGATACAAAAATGAGCTAAGCAGAAGGTTAAAGAATGAACAAATCCTGTGACATCCTTCTCTTTTTGGAAGAATTGCAAACAGGATTATACAAGGTAATTCACTAAGGCAATTCATAGTTTAGTGTGTCTCTCTTTGGTGAGATATAAGGAATGCAAATGTTTTGGCACAAATGGAGGACATCGGAAAAAAAGAAGAAAAAATAAAAATAGATTATTAAGAATTTTGGCAAGGAAGCAAAAATTAAAGACAACAAGAATAAATGCAGGGTGAGAACTCTGAAGCAATTCACGAGATAAAAAGGGAAAGAAATGAATGAAGAAAAAAATCATCTGTGGTAGGAAAGGCAAAAGAATACAATGGAGTGAACTCTGCTGATAGACAGAAAAGCAACCAAAATTCAATCTGTGCTTTCATTTCATTATAAGAAAGGAACCTGACAATTAGATACTGTGTAATATACACCCTTCATGGCATTATAAATGTTGTTGCCTATATACTAGGGAGGCAAGTCCTTCAGTTAGAAGGTGCTACAAATATTTTTCAAGCTGTACACGTGCATAATGTGTCTGCATGCATACAGGAGGATTCAGAAATTCCTCTTAGACTATTCATACTCTGATAGTAGTGTGTAGTCTGCATGTGTATGTGTATAAAGAGAGTACTTGTGTAAAATAGCTTTATCTTTGTCCTTACACAGAGAACAAAATAAATTCTGTTTATTTAAGATGCTCTGAAGGAAAAAATAACATTCTTTTTTCACAGGAATAGACAGGGATTTTAAATGAGAGTAAACAAATGGTCCTCTGAGCCCAAATCCAGGAGCAGACTATAATATTTCTAGTAATTGCCTAAAATAAAATTAGATGAGGGCAATAATTTGTATGTACCAATGATCCAATTTATATTAATTTGCTTGTAACCCTTACAAATGGTACCAAATATGATAAAAATTTAACATTCATTTAGCTCCAGTAAATTTTCCTTCTGCTATTTTCAGATTTTCCCCCCACCTATGTTACTACTGATTTTTATCATTATCTTTTTCTTAGCTTTTATTTCCCCTTGATTCATCCAATGGTGCCATATTCTAAAACAGACCAGATGCATCTCTGTAAAGAAACTAGGTTTATGTGAATGCAGAAATCAAAGGATGCTGAAAGAAAGGGACACAAAGGATAATATTTTCCAGTCTCTGAGGTCTGTGATAAATCAGTATAAAAAGCTCTGATTCCTTATGTAAATTTTACAGCCTTCTACAGTAAATATAAACTAATGGTGAGCTTGACTTGGTTAGGTTGTTGTAAGCTGAAAAGCTTACGCATGCAGTTTTTCAGTGTTAGATGTTGCTTTACTTTCCAAGAGACCTCTGCAGTACATAACCACATGTTGAACCAGGCCTTATGCAGAAAAAATGGACAGCATATGAACTGAAGGTGGAAGGTACATAATTTCATCACAGAAAAAGCAGATTCTATGCTCCTGTCTGGTTATGGCTTCTCTCTCCCATCTCAATGTCTCCTCTGATACCCTCTACCCTATCTTTCCTTCCACAGGATTCCCACCGAAGGAATCATTTAGGTTTATTTATGAAGTAGGTTTAATTATGAAGCAAGAAAGTTATTAATAGCAATGACCCCTGGATGGTCTCCACAGACACAGTGAACCTAAACAGCGCCTGATGTATTTTTACAGTTTGTGTGGCACCAGCTTGGTTGCTACACACACTTTATTGCCCATGAAGGTATAGATAGATCTTGAAGATTTTCTTTGTCTGCAGAGAAAGCCAACTCAGGAGGATGAAACTAGTGGAAAAACAAAATATTCTATTTATGCACATGTTTCTAAAGCCTGCAGCTGTGAGCTGGGATTTTATCCTGGAAAAGCATACAATGCTGTGCTAAGATATGGATATCACGCATTTTAATCTTTTCACAAAGGCACTGCATTTTTAAAGCAATTCCCTTCCTAGGTAGGGCAGAGTTACAAAGATGTATCAAGCTTTTCAAGCCTCAGTTGGATTTTTATCAGTTAGTTGACTGTATCACTTTTTATTTGAGGTTACATAAACTTCGGAATTGAGTTGCAGCTTATTTTTAATAAATATCATGGCTTCTAGCAAATTAAATTCTGATCCTGATCTTTTTCATCTAAGGCTTTTTTTTGGTCTAATGAAGTGATTTTGTCTTCAGTCATGGACAAGAGGTAGTGGCAAATTGTATAGTTTAATTAATATTTGTTTTGGAACTATACAAGTGTGAGTGAAGAATGAGGTAGTGATGTTTTAATCTGCAAAAATTGCCAGTAGACTAAATTTCTTTACTCCTTCACCATTGTCCCTTTTATTTCTTGTCCACTGTTCAGTAACAACCTTCTGGTAAAAAACCCCAATATTTCAGACTATTTTTATTGTTTAGTAAGATGGTATTTTTACCTTCTGTTATTTTTTTCACATATAACCAAACAAGTGTAATGAAAATTCCAAATGCCATTGTAAAAACAGGAAAAAAATATTCCACAGGTCTAAATTCATACTCTTGGTAGTTAGGGATACAAGTTGAGTAGACTCTGATAATCAATCAGGTCTACTAAGCTTAATATACCTAGAGGGAAACAAGGAGGAGGTCATGGAATCATAGAATTGTTTAGGTTGGAAGAGACCTTTAAGATCGAGTCCAACTGTTAACCTAACACTGCCAAGTCCACCACTAAAACCATGTCCTCAATTTACATATCTTTCAAACACCTCCAGGGATGGTGACTCAACCACTTACTTGGGCAGCCTGTTGCGATGCCTGACAACCCTTTTGGTGAAGAAATTTTTCCTAATAGCCAATCTAAACCTCTCCTGGCACAACTTGAGGCCATTTCCTTTCATCCTATCACTTGTTACCCGGGAAAAGAGACCAACAGCCTCCTTGCTATAACCTCCTTTTAGGCAGTTGTAGAGAGTCATAAGGTCTTCCCTCACCGTCCTTGTGATCCTTCTAGTAAAGAATTAGCTTTTGGCTTTAAGATTGGTGATTGGTAAGAGCTGCAGCTACTTAATTTAAACACTTTGTGCCATTGAAGCACATGGCAGAAGTACCTTCGTGAATCAAAATGTTCAGGAGCTGGTTTCATCAAGCCTCAGATGACTCAACTGTCCTCTGCTGGGATTATCTGCGGTGTCAAGAGCACACAATGCTTTATTAGACATGTTGAGTATGACGGGCAAGTGTATACTACTGTAGCATTTAAAGCTATTGCATTTACCATCTTTGAAATTTACCTATAAAGTTTCAAAATTTAAGCTGACAAATATAAAAATATTGATGTTATTTTCTTGGTGTTTACTGAATAATTTAATCTGCTGTTAAAGGAAAACGTGTTCTAAAACAGACTCAAGGACAAGTATAGTTCAAATATCCTTTGTCTTTATGTAGGCCTATACATTTTTTCTATTCTAACACTAGAAGTTTTTAAAAGTAAAGATCAAAACAGTTAAATTGTTAATGCCTTTTAAAAACTTGCCACTTTCTCACTGTATAAAATTTGTTTTGGGTTAAGGCCATGGAAAGTGTTACTGTGGAAACTGTTACTGTGAGGCTGGTTGGCATGGAGATAAATGTGAATTCCAGTGTGACATCACCCCCTGGGAGATCAAGAAAAGATGCACATCTCCAGATGGCAAAATCTGCAGCAACAGAGGTGTGTCATTCACACGTTCCTTCTACACATCTTTATGTATCTTGCTTTTGTTTTACAATATGCACTTTCTGCACTAGGAAATAGGTTGCGTTTGCTAATAGTTTCTAGTTCTCACATATTTCAAATATGGATATTTATTTCCAAGTGAGTGGGTAGATACATGTGTTTAGGTATAACCTTACATGTATCTACTCCTGGGTTTGGATTAATCTGACCCGAGTTGTTCTCATCCTTCATTTTTGTGGTAAGACTGAGCAGGATAATGTGTCAGTACATCTTTGGTGAGAGACTTATCCCACAAAATAAAAGTATTAGCAGATTTTTGACTTTGACTGGATTGGTGCTGTAAGGCCAACAGAACCATACACCAGCTCATTCTTAAAGAAGACCAAGAACCCACAATTTGATAGGGAAAATGAAAACACAAAGCTTTTAGTTTCCACTGCAACTTGTAAAAAACACTAAGAAGTGTTCAGTAACAATGCTGTGGAATGTGTATGGAACTGGAAAGATAGATTTCACACAATATTTCTAACTACGTGAGGTTTTATTTGCACAAACTCTCAGAACTTGAATTTTACCTTATGCTTGTGTATAATTTTGACATTTAAAAATAAAAAACCCCACAAAATAAAATTCCTTTTCACTAGCTTCTATGTTTGGCTTCACTGAACAAAGAGTTAAAAAAAATGTTTGTTTGTTTTTTTTTTTTTTTTGGAATAATACAGAATAATTACAGTAGAACAGAAGTGCAAGTCACATAGATATCTCTCTTAAAAAACATCTCTATGACAAACCTGCTATAGTGTGAACATCTAATTATCCTGAGAGCATTTTGAAAATTCTCTTATTTTAATTATGAGGAAATTGAAAGATTCGCTCAAATACAGAGATCATGTAGGCTCGTTTAGTCTTGGAACCTCAACAGTAAAAATTTTTCTGTAATTCTGAACAGAATAAATATGGAAGTGGCTTCAGATTAGATGCATGGAGAAAGTGATTTCTTGTGAAATAATTTCTTGTCAAAGCAATTTCTTGTTCAAATTTGAAATTTTAATGTATTTCTTTAAATTTACATTGTAATTGAGGGAAATTAGTATAAATAGTATATCTGATATTCTGAATAACTACAAACTCCTACACAAAGATACATTAATGGGATACTTCTATATTTTTTTTACCTTTCCTGTATTTCTGTGTTTATCCACATTAAAATTATATATCCTTTTGTCTACCTAAAGTTGCTGTCCAACACAGTATTTCTACTCTCCTTAGTCCTATTCACCCAGTTTTCTGTGGTTTACATCTTGTGATAGAGGAGCAGTTCATCTTATCAGTCTTGAACCTTCTAAAAATTAAACATTGAGGCTAACCTTGCTGTGCAGTCTCCTTCAGTGGGTAAATTGTTTCTATCTTTCCACCAACTGTCCAGTCAACCAGCTGAGACCAGCAAGCTTTTGATTTTTGTAAACTTTGGTGAGATGGTGTTTTGCAGTGCAGTATCCAGGACAGCTGATCCAAATTCACTTTGAATTTGTTTCTGGGAGGATTAATCACTCTCCAGAGGCATTTGCGTGTTTTATTTTGTTGTTGCTGTTTGTTTGTTGTTAGGATCTTCTCCTTCAGTAATGTCACCATATTGTGAAAGTATCAATAATCAGGTGCAAATTTCTTGAGGGCTGTCTTAAGGGCTTTAGCATTAATTGAACATGGCAGCATCTCTTCCTGCTTCATGTAACTGTCATGCATGCACAATTGTGTAGACCTTCTCTTTCCAGAGGATATGCCCACATCTATATGTACTCTTTATTCACCCTGTCTTCTTGTTCTCAAATGCATTACGTTGATCAGAGTAATCTGAATAAGAAGACAGAGGCTTTGGTGGAGCAGCAGAAGGTGAAGCTGCTCTTCAGGAAATGAACTGCATGCATCTGTAAGGTTTGGCTGCTGCATTGTGCCCGTTGGCATCCCAGAAAAACTAGTGAGTGTATGGTCGTGAGGCATATTTGGATTTCTGAATAAGGACTTTGATCTGACTTTTCCTAAGTAAATAGTATGCATATTATCTGTATATTGGTGAGGTTGTGCCCAATTACTCTCATTGTCATATATCACATTTCCCTTCTTATTGTAAACAACATGGTGTAGCCCTGAAAATTGACTTGGGAGAAGTGAAAAAGTATCATTTTTGTGTAGATTTGTGCTGATGTTCTTCTTCGGTAAAGAATGACCTCCTAGGCATTTTCAACTGGATTAGAATTTGGATTTCCTTCCAGTTTAAATGTTTATGCTTTTACAATCATTAATTATCAACTCTGCCCAAGCCCAAGTCATTTAAACAGCATTGATTTTTACTGTCATTAGTGTCAGAGCAAATTACTGTTGACATCAAAGATCTGTGGCTGTTTTATGCACTGCATTATCCTTTTGCTTCCTAACAAGGCTCAACAGCAAAAAGAAACTTGATAAGGAAGCCAACTTGTTTGTATAAAGTATTACTACTAAATAATTATAGAAGGTGTTAAGTCACAGAAGATGAGCATAAGCTCATGATTAACACTTGCAGCTTTGACATTGCACTCCTGTGAGAGCAGAAAATTCATAAGTGTAAATTTCTGTAATCAAACTACTATTACTCTAAATTGCTCAGTTAATCTATCACCTTCGTCTGTTTTTTTTCTCTCTTTCCTAGGCACATGTGTATGTGGGGAATGCACATGCCATGATGTGGACCCAACTGGTGACTGGGGTGATATTCATGGAGACACTTGTGAGTGTGATGAAAGAAACTGCAAAGCGGTGTATGATAGATATTCTGATGACTTCTGTTCAGGTAAGGAGTATATTCAAAAAGAATTTATGTATAGTTTTCTAACAAAGGCATCCAATTAGTCTGATCTTGCTCTTCCTTTGTGCTCCAATTCTCATTTTCCTAGGTTAAAATATACCAAGCTTTTTTTTTTTTTTCAGTGTGGACTTTTCAAATTAAAAGATATAATTCTATAAAGAAAAAATATGTTTCCAGTTCCAAAGCTTCCTTAAAACATGTCTTTCTTTAATTGTCCTTTTACCCAATATGAAATATTTTTATGTGCCTATCTCCCTTCTAATACTCCTGTCTTCAGTGTAACCTAACAGAAATTGGAGAATGGTTGAAACTTTAAAATATATATATTCTTCCTTGAGGAAATTTAAGTTTGATTTTTTTTTAGATCAAATTTTATTCATTATGTCATGGTATATGGCAGGGAGAGGACAAGTAAGAGGAAGAAAATTGAGGAAAAGTGAGATAATGGAAAACAGTACCCTGAGAATACCAACTGGCCTGAGAACACCAACTGGCCTGAGAACAAGTAGAGCATCAATATGTGGAAAACTGAATGTGAGGTCCAACTACATATCACTGACTGAACTTATTAGACACTTCCACCTTCCTTTTATTTTCTACTTGTACTTCAGAGCATTATGTTCAAATTAGTTGAAGTCCATCAAGTCCATCCAAGGTTTACAGTGTATTTAAATTGATGCTCCATGTATCAGCTAACAGACACTGATATTCTGAGCAAGACATTGCATACAATTTGGCACGGTAACCGCTACAGAGGCTAATACAGGGCAGGAGAGAAGGACTTTGAGCAATACACAGCATGCAATTTGTGCACATGGGAACTTGCAAAAACTAGTGAGGGTGGTTTCAAATGGAATCGGCAGATTACAGGTTGTCAGCTCTAATGCATCCTGTAAAAAACTGATCTGGCCTAATTAATAATAGGAAGAATGCAGTCACATCAAGGAAAATAATAATGTGGTATATTTTCCTACTATTGCTAGAATGAGAGATCTCTCATGGAAAGATCATAGGAGTTGTCTGTAATCAGTACAAAAGGCTGAAACAAACGCAATACATTAAATTGTCAGCCTCTTCTTTGCCTTTTATAAAGGCGAAAGGTTTCTCACCTGTTTGTTTTTTTGTTTTTTTTTTTTTTTTTTAATAAATGTTGATGAATCACTAGCTAACAAAACTGGAGGAAGAAAAGAAAAAAAAGAAGCATTTCTAAAAACCTTCAGTGAATTCATTTGCTTGCTGCTGTTTCAGCCGCCTACAAATGTTCTATAAGTTTATTTAATTAATAAGATGGAAGGATGTGCAACTGCCATCATGAGAGCAGCAGGAGGATTGAGTTTGGACTGTTATCAATTTTTCAATGTATTATTGCATTGCTGAGTATGTTTTTAGACTCAAGGACAGATCAAAATGTCAGCATTGGCTAAGGAATATAAAGCTAAAAAACAACATGGTAAATGTGTTCTGTTGTTAAGGGTGAACACAAGAGTTTCAAACCTGATTAGATTAAAGAAAACCTTTCACATCTGCAGCTCAAGCTGCATCACTTAAACAGAGCTTAAACTCTCTCTGTCCCAGACATTATTGCCATCACTGCTTCTGCTGCTCAGAGTGGTAATGGTTGTAAGAAAGCAGAGAGTAAGAAAATGTGGACAGTTGCAAAAGAGTTAAGGAGAAGATATTGCCATTTGACAGTAGATTAAGGACTGTTACAGTCTTCTTTATTATACAGACATAATTGTAAATGAGCAAACCTTACCAGAGATACAAAAGGAGGTACTCACATGGCTTGCTTCATGTAACTAAAACTCATGTTGAAGTATAGCTTAGTTTTTCTATCTAATCAGCAAAAATTTTAGTATTGCTGCTTATTCTTATCCCTTCCCTTTCCCTTATGCTTTAGAAAAGCCTAATTTAGCCTTAGCTGGCCATGCAAGTGTGCATTTCTCAAATAGATTGTGCAAAACTTTATTTTTGCATGAAGCAGCGTGAACAACGTCTTATAGACCTGCTGTTTAGTACTTCTTCAGAAATGGAAAAAATGCAAAATATTAATTTTTGGTTTATTGTGGTAGACAGAATCTGCAATGGAATCAAAGATTTACTAGCAGAATTGTCATTGGACAATTTTTTTATTTGTTTATGTGAAATAAATTAGTGCACAAAGTCTGCAAGTGTTAAGTCTGTCTCTCAATTATTTGTACATTGATTTAGAATGAATCCAAGATGGATTAGTCAGATTAGGGAAAATAATACAGCTTTCTTAAAACCTACATTAAACGGAGCTGATACAAAACCTATCCTGTCTTGTTCTACCTACCTAATAGGTAGAGATGTGAGTCCTGAGCAGCAGATTGAAATATTAGGAAATCATGTTTACATGTAAAGATTTTTACTGTAAGTGAATGAAATGCTATGTTTATTTCATAAACTACAAATGACAGAAATTGGCAGCCCTGCCATGAGGATTTAACATCACACAACAGCAGCTCCCTCCAGAAGCTTCATATGCCTTGGGGTGACTGTCAATTTGTAGTACCTCATATTGGCAACTGGATGCCTTCTTTTAAAATCTAAAGTGCTGTCCGGTATATTACTGAAATATTTTCTTTCAGAGGTGTTCACAACATTAAAGTGATTTTCTTCCTTTAAAGAGAGAATAACTTTCATGACTTGACATAGAAAGAAAACAGGCTTCTGTAACAAAATTCCTACATTCCCACATCCCATCATCTGCTTTGCTGTGGCTCCAGACAATAAAATAATTATATGAAAGAACAACATCCTCTCACAAGAGTATCCATCTGGATCAGGGAACACATGTCCAATTCGCAACCTGTCCATAGATATGCATGAAAGCAAGAGACAGAAGAGGTGATCTCTAATGCTTTTAAATTAAAACAAGTAACTAATGTAAAGAAAAGTTATTATTGTGAAGTTAATAAGATGTAGTCTGGGAACTGCTCTGATAACTTGTAGAATGCTTGTTTCCATCTTTCTCCTTGTGAACAAATAAATGTATATGTTTTAGAAATATAATATAAGCCAGTCTTAAAATGCAAGTACAGTTAGAAAGATACAAATTCTGTGTTGCTATGGTTTTCAAGAAGAATCCGAATGGACAAATAGAAATCAGAGAGATGCTTTAAGGTCCTGTGTCCAGTGAATGATGACTATGTGAAAACTGTAAAAGAAGATCTAACCCCCTATCAGAGCTCATGAAAATATTTGATTTTGTGGCAAGGAATGGTTTTGCTGATGCTCAAGCTTTCCTCATCCAGTGCAAGGAATATTTTGTGTTGCCAGAATCCCACTGCCTTATGCAAAGAGCATTAGGCTCATGATGAAGGGAGCTGGACAATTAGCTTGCATTTTCTTGATCTGGATGTGTTAGCATTCATATAAAAGAGGAAACAGATTGTTTGGTTGGCTTTCCAGGTTAAGTTCTAAGGAGGGATTCTCCCTTCACTTTTTAGCTGTGGAATTTTTTTTAAAGAAACTTTCCCAAAAAGCTGCTATGAAGTTCAGTTGCTTTTCCTCACTTTGACTTGCACAATGAAAGCTGCATTTATGTTGATATGTTTAGACATGGTCAGGAAGAGTCAAATTAGCCAATGAGAAGTCAAAACCACATCTGACTGCCCTATGGAAATGAGAATTGGTTATGTCCAATATTTTATTATTTATACATGACTATTTAGCAGAAGGCCCTGGTTTGAAACTTGTAATGTAGCATTGTTCATCTCTAGTGGCTCACATTGATGATAAGTAGATAAAAGATGTATTACTTAGAGAATATGTTGCGAATGTACTAGAAAAAGAAAAACATAAAGGTAAAAGAAATATTGCCTTATGATGGCCTCATATCTCCAGACAGTGAGGAAATGTGTATTTGTAAGCTCTCTTCCACCCTTTCTCTTGAGGTATGTGTAGGGGGTGGCAAAGCATACCTTAAGAAAAAAAAAAAAATAAAAGGAAATATGATTCAAATGAAATGATAGACCAGAGCTGTTGTCAGAAAAAAGTAGATATAGTGAGTTGATTGTATTTTTTGCCAGTCTGACTGTTTAATGAAACCACAAAATTGATAAAGTTCATCTAATCATGAGGTTTTAAAACCTATCATCAGTATGGAAGCTGATCTTTAATTATGTTCATTGTGAAGGTCATGGACAGTGTAATTGTGGAAGGTGCGACTGTAAAGAAGGATGGACTGGGAAGAAGTGTGAACATCCACATTCTTGTCCATTGTCAGTTGAGGAAAGTGCTAAGAAATGCCAAGGAAATTCTAATTTACCTTGCTCTGGAAGAGGTAAGTCAATTTCTGGAAGAATTTTCATGCCCTTTAAATGTACTCCTATTAAAAGAATTTTTACAGAGGTCCAGCATTGCTAGTACTGAAAAATGTGAACTTTCTTGGCTTACTGTGCATGAATCACACCTGCATAGCTTGAGAGTTATGAGAACGGAGGAGATGAATACGAATCTCACCTAATTTTCCTGTCATCTACTGCTTTGTATTTTATTTTATGTATCTCAGCATTTGTTTTGGAGGTTTTCAAAGCTGCTTTGAAGATTGATGCAGTTAAGTCTTTGCTAAAGATACATGAAAAATATGAAACTATTATCTGCATTCTTTGACAAAACCAGCATGAGATTTTCAGCCTATGTAAAATGTTGTGGCCCCCTATGATAAGAGTTCTTCGGATTTACATTGCATAAGAACCTGCCCTAATGGGTGTAGGACTGACAGTTGTTCTTTGGTGCAGTTTGCTAGTTAGCCCCTGGCTTTTAATTTGAAAGCCTTTCTTTGTGACACTGTGGCCTTTTCCAGACTTTGGCTAATAAAAAATACTGTCATACATAGAATGCTAATACACATGGCAAGGAAAAGGAGGAAAACTTCTCAGAAGGAAAAAGACCTGCTAATTTTCACCTATCACTGTTTGAAATGTGTTTTTCTGCAGAGAGAAGAAAGAAAATATGATACAGACTTTTGCTAGAACTGGTAATTGAAGTTGTTATGAATTCTTCCCACTTAAGTATTTTCTGGGAAAGGTCTAAAGCTGCTCTTGAATTTTTACATTTGACCCTAAATGTAATTTCATTTGCAATTCTGTCTTTCACTAATACTATGTAACACAGTCAAAAATTGTACTCTGTCCACCCAAGTGAGCACTGTGATAATTTTATTCCCCCCCGCCCGCCTCTAAATGTGTAGCAGCTCATAGCTTAGTTCTTAAAAGAACTATATATTAAAAGAAAGTTACTTGCTTTTTCCTTAGTTAGGTTACAGTTTTCCAGGGAATTACATCTCTTTTTTCTTGCTAAAAAATCTTCAAGGAATTTTTAGCTACAAGTTAGGTGAAATATGGGCATCTGTAGAGAATTATCTGCATTTCATTGCTCACAACTGCAATAATTACAACTAAAAGAAAGGAGCATTGACACTTGATTTTTTTATAAATATGTATTTATTTTTAACTCTGGCTCACCCTTTTCTTGTTTGTATTGGATACCGAATGGCTCTTGTCTCATCTGCTTCACTAGGAGTTGTGTATGTTGAGCATTTGGAGTCAGTTCTATGATCTAATTGCATTGTGAACTATGAGAGTCAAATGGCAGAGAGAAAAGAATGGTAGTCATAAAACCAGCTTAAATTTGAATAAAAATAAAGTCTTAAGTTCTATTGCTCTGTATTATATGGTTCCATATTGTTGTATTTATATTTTAAATTTTGGAAGGTTTTATTAATTATAGTGGGAAGAGTGAGTTTGAAGATTTCAGTATTAGCAGCAGTAATTCTATCTGTCCTCTTGGCTTTCTGGAAAACAAAACAAAACAAGACAAAACACCAAACTTGAATATTAATGCTAGCAGTGTTCTCCTGTTGAGATACTAGCAGTGAAATATACCCCTTCCAGGTGAATCCATTTGGCTGAATGATCTGTTTGTAAAAATTTTCAAATAAAATACCAAGCAGTATCTATTGAAACAAAAGGCTCAATTGATTCGACTGAACTTCCTTTGACTTCCAAACAAGACGCGTTCACCAATGTGTGTGAGGTGTGCAAGTGGCACAGATGTGTATCTAGGACTTAGTATGATTGGCAGCTGCTGTAATGAAGGAAAAAATGATTCTGCATTACATGCTTGAAAAATATTCACATTAAAACTGTCATTTTAAAATGGAATGTAGTATCTTGTTTTAGTTCTGTTAATAATTTTGTTTAGGAAATTAGAGAAAAAAGAAAATATAATTTAGCCTAATCATCTGTAATTTACTGGGCAGTGTTTTGTTTTGTTTTCTCCTGAACTCCATGGATTTCCCTTTCTACAAAGAAAGGTCCTGGAGCATCTTTCTGATGAGGAGAGATTGAGAGACCTGGGTCTGTTCAGCTTGGAGAAGAGAAGGCTGAAAGGGGATCTCAAGGGTGTGTGTCAAGAGGATGGGACTAGACTCCTTTCAGTGGTGCCCAATGATAGGGTGAGGGTCAACGGACACAGACTGAAACATGAGAGGTTCCATCTAAACATGAGGAGAAACTTCTTTACTTTGAGGGTTACCAGAACACTGGAACAGGCTGCCCAGAGAGGTTGTGTAGTCTCCTTCTCTGGAGACATTCAAAACCCACCTGGACACATTACTGTGTGATCTGCTCTGGGTGAACCTGCTTTAGCAGGTGGATTGGACTAGATCATCTCCAGAGATCCCTTCCAACCCCAACCATTCTGTGATTCTGTGATGTTTTGGGTATAATAAAAATACGAGAAAGTTGTTGTTCTGCTAAAGGGATGTAGGTGTTTAGTTCCTGTGAAAAATTGTCATTGGGTTTGCATGGTTAAATTCTTTGGTCCCATTTGAAAATCCTACTACTTGTCACTATAGCTTGTAACAGACAGGAATGTTACACAAGGAAATGAAAGAAAATAAGGATTTCCAGTTAAATGCAACCTGTTTCATGTGTTCTGGGAGATGGAAAGACCATGGGTTTGTAACACCAGCCCCAATTTCTCTGAAATTGGTAGGGAAGATAATGATACAAGGAAGGGAAAGTTCCAAAGGAAATGGAAGTGTTTCCTATTGCATTTTAACATTAGTGTTTTGGTCACCTCCTCATAATGTTTGTCTCCTAGCTGTGGTACAAGGACAGTAAGTCTTTGTACAGGACAGTAAGTCTTTGTACAGGTCAGTAATTCACTACACTGATGGAGAAGCTGAGTACTTGACATCCTTATTTAATGGGATCCTATAGTAAGGATGTATGGAATAGGATGCAGAATGGAGATCCCACAGATGCCAGTGCACGACTTGATACTGGGCAATCCCCGGTATCAATACGGGCTGGGAGATGAAAGGGTTGAAAGCAGCCCTGTAGAGATGGACTTGGGAGTACTGGTGGGTGAAAAACTGGACACGAGCTGGCAATGTGTGCTTTCAGCCCAGAAAGCCACCTTTGTCCTGGGCTGCATCAGAATAAGTGTGACCAGTAGGTTGAAGAAGGTGATTCTGCCCCTCTATTCTGCTCTGGTGAGACTCCTCCACCTGGAGTCCTGTGTCCAGCTCTGGAGACCTCAGCACAGGAAAGACGTGGACCTGTTGGCGGGGGACCAGAGAAGGCCACAGAAATGACCAGAGGGCTGGAACAGCTCTGCTGTGAGAACAGGCTGAATGAGCTGTGGTTGTTCAGTCTGGAGAAGAGAAGGCTCCAGGGAGACATTATTGTGGCCTTTCAGTACTTAGAAGTGGCCTATAAGAAAGATGGCATGGTCTGTTTAGCAGGGCCTGTTGCAACAGGACAAGGGGTAACATTTTTAAACTAAAGGAGGGGAGATTCAGGCTAGACAATAGGAAGAAAATTTTACAGTGTGGGTAGTGAAACACTGGCCCAGGTTGCCCAGAGAGGTGGTAGATGCCCCATCCCTGGAGACATTCAGGTCCCAGCTGGACAGGGCTCTGAGCAGCCTGATCTAGTTGAAGATGTCCCTGCTCATTGCAGGGGGTTGGACTAGATGACCTTTGAAGGTCCCTTGCAACCCAAGATTTTCCATTATTCTATCATTCTAGGACTTTATGAATTTGCAATGTATTGTGTTTTCTTGAAGAATATTTTCTGTTCCCCTGTACCTTTCATTTCCAGGTTAGTCAACAACAGCTGTTACAACTAACATGCTCTTCTGTGATCACTTTTATGTTCTTGGATAAAGACATTAAAAGACAAAGTATTTCTAGGATTTTTAATGCCATATGGATGGCCAAAATGTGTAGGGAGAAAACCGTAGAAATGTTACAATTCATAGTCTGTTTCTATAGTGTCTGTCTAAATACTGACATACAGGTGGATGATTTTGTAATTTCATTTGTGATATTCTGTTCCCAAGATTAACAAAAACTGTATTTCCTAGATGATATTTTCTTGTTGAAATATTAATTATGATTTTAGAATGTGATTATCCTTCCCTTAAACAGTAGGATAAAAAAAAATAATGCTGCCTGAGGAATCATTGAGAAAATCGTCCTTCAAAGACTTGTCTTGTGCATTTTGTAAAGCTTTCTGACATGGAAGACTGTAAAATTCCCAATGATTCAGCTTCAGTTTTGAACCAGTAAACAAACAAAAAAAAGGCCAAGAAACCCCCAAAAGAAGCCCACAAATCTTCTAAATTCCTCAAAAAAAAGGGGGTTGAGATTTGTTTATTTTTGTGTCAGAGAACTGAAATCGTGGGGGCCTACATTAAAAAAACCAATTCCTTTTTTTCTGTTTATATAATTTTATAATATTAACGCAAAAATGATGGCAAAATGGTACTCTTCAAAAATTGTCTATCAGTCTGAGGGACGAAACACTTAATTTTGGGAAGGCGCTTATTTTATACCTTATACTTTGTTTTTACAGGTAATGACGAGTGAAAAAGGAAGGCAATTGTTAGCCTAATTTTACCCTTTTTTAGGTGATTCAGTGACCCTATATGATTGTAATATTAAATTTTCATTCCCTTAACTATAAGTCATGTAACCTCAGTAGGAGAAAAATAGATATAGGAAAAATATCACAGTGAGAGAGAGGTTTACCCTGAGTGAAGGCAGCCTTCCTATGGTGGTGATCCAAGGTAGATAAATGACAAATTTTCTTATTGGTAGTGTCTTTTACCATTTTAATCTCTTTTCTACAACTGATTTAATTTATTTGTCATATGGAGAAAATGAGAGTGTTTCTTTATGTTTGATATTCCCCCTTACACTCGTGCTCTAGCATTGTCTGTCTGAAATATTAAGAGGTTTTTTTTATTCTGCACTGAAAAAAGATTTTTGTTGTTTTTGCAAACTCTCCTAAATCCCGTTTTCAAAATATTAAATTAGTGAGTTTAAAGGTTATATGGCATTTTGAAGGTTTACTGACATACTTGGTTTATACTAACTTTGCTGGTTCTTCACTATTTGAAATTGTCAGATGTTGACTGATTTGGTGTTAGAGCAACTGTGCATTATTAGAGATTCCTTGTGAACCGAGACAGTAAACCAGACCCTTGTGTTCAGTGCTGGATTCTGTAATGCTGCAGGATACCATCTCCTGGAGTCTGAAAACAAAGCCTAGGGATAAGGGTCAATGACATTCCCAAAGTGCAGTGGATCCCGTAAGGTTCTAATATTTTTTGGGATCTCTTGGCTATACTGCTGTGTAATATACACTTTATGCTGCTTGGAAACGCAACTCATCAAAGCTTTGGGTGATAATGGAAGTGCTGTAAATTCCTGTTGATACAATGCACCATGGTATGCAGAAGGCAAAAGAAATTGGCAATAAACCATACCTGTGTATTGACAAGAGGGGATAGGAACTAGATAAAAAGCTATGTACTAAACAGATGTCTATATGCAGGTGTAACTATGCAATTCTCTTCTGACCTTCGTGAAGTCTTACATGACTGATCAGAAAGATGACATAATCAGCTTCTAAATAATTTCTGGGGTTAGATCATCAACTACTATAGCTTCATATAAACATCATTTGGTGTATCTTCAAGATTTTTAACTCTATACAAACTGTAATATAGTAATGCCAATCTGATCACCTCTGCAATGGGTAAGTCTTGACAGATAGGTATGATGCTTTAAAAGGGCAGAAGGGCTGCTGCTGGTGTGTGCCAGGTTGTGAAGAACTAGTTCTGTGTTATTACTACTGAAGTCTTATTTACTATAAGTTTATGTCCTCACAGTTCTCGTTCTTCTGTTCTAAATGCAGTTATTAATTAAGGACTTTGGGGTCCTCCTCTAACATAATATTGCCAAAATCTATCAACCAAAAAAATGTCCTGTTTCTATTAGATACCTATAGGAAAACATTGGCTTGAAAGCCTATTGCTTGTTGACTTAGTAAAGAAAGGTGATAGTAGAAGTTGCCGTTTAAATAATTCACCATACTTTAAATATGACAGGATGGGGTTAGAGCAGAAAAGTGTAAACAATCCTGAGGTAAAATCTAGGTTACTATCCCTGCTACCAGCTCTTTATTGCAACCTCTTATTGTGCAAATTGCACTGTTTAATTGAAGAGTATATTACTCTAATGTACATAATTTTTGAGTTTGGCCTGCTGTTTTCATTCTTTTTTCATGACCCCTGCATTAATGCACTATAGTAGGCAGCCTGGCAGCAAAGAATGTTGTTAACCGGTGTAACAAGAGCAGAACATAAATGTAAGCCATGTGTCATGTCTCCAGCTTTCACCTCATCAGCTTTGATTCCGAGTTCCCATCTGTGGCTTCAAGCAGAGTGGCACTCACTATACTGGTACTTTTATGCCAAATGAGCTGGCTTGCCAGTTATTTGTAATACAATTCGGTATAATCTCCTATGCCAGACTGGCACTCTGGACTCCACTTGTAGTCTGTGAAAGACAAAAATATGGAGAAATAGTTGCAACACACTCCTCCTAGATTTGTCTATCAATAGTTCAGATCACTGACTTAAAATGCTTCTCTGATTCAGACTTTGTTAATTGAAGCAGGATCCTCTGGAAGCTGACTTTTGTTAGGAAAACAAATGTGGTGGTTTTTGTTTGTTTGTTTGTTTGTTTGTTTGTTTGTTTGTTTTTTAATAAGAAAGTGTTCAGAAGCTAAATATTTCAGTGTTTCTCTTCTAGGGAATACTGCTTATGTGTCAATGACCCACCTATGGCATTCCTGGCCATCTTTTTTGCCTTTTATTGTTGTCTTTTTGGGGAGATGACAAGTGGGGACAGAGGAACCAAGGAAGGACTGTAAATCATGTCTGCAATTAACCTATATTTGCAGTGCTTCTAACTCAGTTATTTATAAATGGTTCAGGAAGCACTACTTTGTTTCTGCATAAGTGCTTCTTTAATCTGTTCTGGTAGAAACAGGGTGTGTTGGAAATTGCCTGTTTCTGAGATGTTGGTAATACCGCAAGAGTGAATTGGTTCACAAAAATTTATGTAATATAATTTTTTAATCTTCTGAAGTTTCCCACTTGTTTCCATAGTGAAAAGTTTGAGAAGCGGTAAAGAGGAAAGGAAAAAGATATCTGGTTTGGGATGATACTTAGGAATGAGGGCTGTGGAATAAAATGCCAGTATAACAAAGGAATCTTTAAACGATGGCATCTGTGGCTGACAGAGTAACAACCATGGATGCCACTTCGCAATGAGAATAACATGACATGCCCTTTTTCAGTATGGCATTTTTGATTCAAATATATTTTATTCTTGCCACTAAGAAAGACAATGTAATACAAAATGAATTCTGATGTTTAAAGGGATATTCCAGAGGCAGGCACGATTATTTACATATTATATATTTTTATAATTATTCATACATTATATACTAACACATAATTATTTATTATGAGTGTGGTAGGTGTCTGCTACAGACCACCTGATCAAAAAAGGATCTAAATAAAGCCTTCTTTACACAGCTGAAGGAAGCCTCAAGATTGGAGGCTTTGCTAATCAGAAGCAATTTCAGTCACCTTGGTATCTGCTAGAAGATCAGAATAGCTCAATGCAAGCACTCTGGCAGATTCTGTACTGGAACCAAAGCTATTTCATATCTTCATCAACAATGTATACAATGGGATTGAGTGCACTCTCAGCAAGTTTGTATATGATACTAAACTGACTGATGCAGTTGATATACTTGAGGGAAGGGGTGCCATTCAGAGGGACCTTGAGAGTTTTGAGGAGCAGGCCTATGTGAACCTCGTAAAGTTCAACAAGGCCATGTGCAAGGTCCTGCACCTGGGTTGAGGAAATCCTCCAATCAATATAGACACAGAGGATGAGTGGAGTGGGAGCAGCCCTTTGGAAAAGGACTTGGGCATACTGGTGGATGAAAATCTCCACTCTTGGAGATTTTAAAAACTGAGCAACCTGCTGTAATAGGACTGTTCTGGGCACAACTTTGGACTAGTTGACCTCTGGAAACCCTTCCAGCATACATGATTCCATGAGTCTATGATACTACCCATGTATAAGATATCTTGTAGTCAATCAGCTTTGATTTCCTGTGCAGTTTTGAAGAGGTTGGGATACTACCACATAACTGTCCATTCTGTGGAATGTTTTATAGAAATAAAACATATATGTCCTTGCTGTGTTTAAAGCTTACATGCTTCAGAGAATAAAACCAATTCTGTAATGTAGCTGGAACACCTAGTGTGACTGTAGATCAACTACAGCTGCAAAATTTGAAATGCAACCAGTTGGCTTTGTCATATGTCAGTTCTCTTAATCATATTAATGGCTATTAAATCATAGCATGTAACTTCATCTATTAGGAAATATGAGAAAAATAAATGATCCATGCATAGATTAGTGTCAGCCATTTTGTTTCAGAATTTTGAAACCTGGCATATGTGTTACAGTTCAGCTTTGCATTCTTTGTGCTTCCTGGTTAGGAAAGTAATGGAGTGTGCTTTCTTGCCTTTTTCAATCATTGAGCTCAGCTTTAGCTTTTCTTTCTGCTATCTCCAGAAAAAATAAATCTGTGTGCAAATGGTTTATTGGCTGCTGTTAAGAGATGAGATTCTACGTTGTGCCTCCACTGGTGAACAGGGAGATAAAAAATGCTGTGATATATTTTTTCTACTCAGCGAGCCAAGCTGCACAAACCCACCAGCTAACCAGCTTGTGTGGTTTTGTTTCCCATGAGCCATATGCCCATTGGTGTGTGTTTGGAGGCATGGATTTAGATAGGGTTAATCTGATGGATAAGAATGGGTAGGGTATAAAAGGCATAAATCTGTAAAAAATTGGACGTACTCATGTCACAGCTCAGGGACGGACATGTTTTTCTCATGACTGTAAGCATTAACCACATGAAAGATCCCTCTTCTTCTTGCAGTCAGTGCTTCTGAAATGCTACCATCTCTGGACACA
Source organism: Patagioenas fasciata (assembly GCF_037038585.1). NCBI lineage: Eukaryota > Metazoa > Chordata > Aves > Columbiformes > Columbidae > Patagioenas > Patagioenas fasciata. The sequence continues at coordinate 58,265,593 of NC_092520.1, forward strand.
TTGCAAATTTCCTTCTGTATGTGATGTGGTCTTCCTTGTTTTTGTTCCCTTGATTGTAATTATTCCCCCACAAGACAAAGACCTCTTTCATCTGTGAAAGACATCTGGGAAGAACTTGAAGGCCAGAACTGCCTTATCTCTGACAGCTAGTTATCTTCTACATCCTTGTCTTGCTTAATTGTTCTTAGCCTGTGTCTTTCCATTTTCAATTGGTGGGAGTCTCTCTTGCTGTTTTCTAAATGTCAATAGTCAGTGATTGTTAGTATGTCTTTTGGCATAGCTGGCCTTTTTCTTTGGGCACCCCTGTTTTTTCAAGTTGTTTCAGCTTGGCTTCTTGTTTAGCAGAGCAGGAAACATAATACAGAAGACAAACTTAAAAAAAAAAAAAAAGTATTTACCTTATGTCTATATAATGCAAAAATCTCAGCACTGGAAATGTTATCCAGAAAAGAGTATGTGAGAAATAATAGTTGTACCATAGTGTTGTGTGAATTTGGACTGAGCTTCACATAGCGCATGTTCTCTTCACATTCCAGTGAGCTGTATATCTGTAAATGAGGCACATATCTTAGATGAATTCACCATATATTAAAAAGATGAATTAGATCACAGTCTTAAGTTATCACTAATTTATGCTGTTGACAACTGAAAGAACATAGTTAGCATTCCAAAAGTTCAGGAAAAGCTTTGCATAAGTGGACACTGCAAGTGCTACACTTTGCAGCAGACTGGCAATTTTGAAACATTTCCCTGCAGTGGATTGCTATAATTATCATAATTGCCATTACCTAATCAAAGAATGGACTGACACTTATTTGTGCTCGACTTCCTCTGAATCTTTTGTCTAGGCTGCCTCTTTCATTTGCTTGGATAGTGAGCTGCATATAGCCCCGCAACACATCAACACCTTTGATGGATGGTATGTGCTTGTTGAATCTAGAAAGGGAATATACTGTTGTGAATGCTAGATGGAGAAACTGCATATACTTAAGCAGTAAATCCTGGCAGTTGGAGGTTTGCGGTAAATTTCTTTAGCTTCTGCTGAAGGATGCCTAACAAAGACTAAATATATTTGTGTTTTGATATGCCAAAATAATTCATAAGGAGATACAACTTAAAATACTTGTTCCAAACAGGGAAGATATAACCAATTAAAATTATTAATAATTTCAAAAGTAGATTTGATTTTTGCTGCTCCAAGTTGTCATCCTGTTTTGCTTAACTGCAAACATGATGTCTGATCTGAAGTCAGGATTTATCAGTGTCTTAAGTACTTGCAGAGATATGGGAATGATTCACACTGCTGAAAAAGTTACTCATTGAAATGTGCAAGGGTAATTGTATGAAGGAATGTTTATGCAATGCACATAACATGAGAGATAGGTGCACGGTCATTTCACATTTGTAGAAGTATAGCAGCTATTTAAGATGAAAGTACCTTTAAGTACCTTCTCTCTCATAACTTTGGTATATCAAGTATTTGCTGGGAAAAAAAAAAAGCAATTGAGGTATGTGTGTATGTGTTTATGTGTGAGAGCTGATTATATTTCACAGTTTGTTGACTAGAACAAATACCTGATATAAAGTCATGAAATCATAAATTGCAGCAAAAAGTGAGATGAAGGCCTGTATTGTCCAAAGTTTTTACTTACTAATCCCCATAATAAATGTATGTATATTCAAACATTATGGCATGAGACAGCTTGCATTTGAAAATGCAGAGCGGGGTGGTGCATGCACAACAGGGGGGGGAGATGTGAAAAAAAAGTCACGTCATCACATTAAATATACACCAGCTATTATAAACACAGATGAATATTCTGGGTGAGCTTCATCTCTTAAATTCATCTAGATGTCAAAATGTGAGATACTTCAGCCTTTGTTTTCAGTGTAATGATAGGACCTTTAAATGGAATTTGCCCATTTCTTCTGTATTTCTGTGTTACTGTAAGATGAATTGTCATTGCTCATACTTTTCCCTACTGTCCTTAAAGAGAATGACTATCAGGCTAGCGTTTAGATGCCCTCATTTGGGCTGTATGAATCCCACTAGTTTGTGAAATTATTTACCCCAACTGTAATGTTTTACTACCCTAGCAATAAAATTAATAGAATTCTGCATGGACTGGAACAAAGAACCTCTGCTGTTCATAGGCAGCTATGAGTACTTTTTCAGAATGTCTTGTAGTTTACAGAGTGTTTTGAGCTGCCTTAGCAGTGACATCTGGACTAGTAAATTAAAGAGTGCCATGGATCATCCCCCAGCACTGCAGCGTGTGCGCCTCTAATGTCAGATTGTTAGAACATTCACTGACCTACATTTGTCCTGTGCCAGCCCATACTCCTTCCAAACAATTCCTGCGTATAGTTCAGGAATCAGCACAGTCTGGCTACTGGTCCCAGCAGGCAGTATGGATGAGGCCACCTTCATGAAAGACAGCTTGGTGGTACACGTGCCAGTTCTTCTGCACCAATTGGCCCCAGTGACAGGGAACAGTTCCAAACTCATTTAATTGACTATTAGAGAGACATCTATCAAATACTGTACTGTTGTTGTAGTAATGCAGATTGACCTGCTTTCTGCACTGTGGTTAGTATGGTATCTATATAGCTCACAGGAAAAGATGAAAGAAATGAAAGAGTTTACAGCACTCCTTGCCAAGGACCCATTGTCTACTCTAAAACTGTTTAACCTGCTCTGTGCCTTCACCAAGACAGCAGCTTGTGGAAAATAAATGGGTCAGTGCTATCCCAAAATTGATTTTGTATGGTGTGACAGAAGATGAATAGACTTCCAGGTTGACTCATAGTTTTATTTCTTCCTTTTTTTGTGCTCCTTTTAAGATTTTTTTTGCTTAAAAATACCTTAAAGGCCCTGAAAATTCAAATGGAAGCAATTATTTAAGCTGAAAACTGTTAAGAATTGAAAGTGTTCGAACTGTTGGTGAACACCATGGCACATTGTTTTACAGAATTTGCTTTTTGGAAAGCAAGCCTGGACTTCATGGCACAATTTTGGAAGTCCAACTTTCCATGGTACAAAAATGACACCACACCTTTTATCTTAACTGGGTTTAGACCCGAGCAGGTTCTAGTTTAATTGATACTTACTTGCTCATCTGTCTCGTAGTTTCTTGTTTGAGGAGTTCACTATTTCTCTTCAAGTATTTTGTTATGTCATGCTTATGGTACAGAATGAGTTACTCCACTCCCACAGTAACTGTGAGTCAGTATAGTGTATTTGAAGCATATAGGTACCAAGATTAAAAACTTCTTTAAGTTCTGTAAGGGAGAAAGCTATAAGAAAGTTAGATAAAATGTATTTTTCTGATAGACAAAAATAATGTTGCATGTTTATATCAATAGTTATGTTCTGTTTTAAATTCCAAAGTGTAGTTTGCCGACTTTGGATGACTGATACATTAGAGATGCAGATATTTGTAAGAGTCAGAACACTATAAAGGTAATTTATAAAGTCAGTAAATCTAATTTTCAAAGTAAGTAGGCTTTCCTATCAGGAACAAAAGTCCGTCTTTTTTAGGCAAAGTAACTTTAAATACATTTAGAAAATTCTGAATTAAAATGAACAAAATCTTGATATTTAAACTGAACTTTTACTGTGCTACTTTTTGAGGGTACTTATTTGGTGTGAAGGTGCACAGTGATCAATGATATGATTTATAAGGAAAAAAGCAGAGTGTCTTGCAAAGATGTGTAACTTAAGGTTATTTTTTTTTTTTCAGGGGAAACCAAAAAGGAAATATTATGAGTTCCTTGTGAAGTAAGAATGTCTTTTAAAAGATACTAGTTAGTTGTTTAGTGTTTTAAAGGTCTATCAAACATCTATTGGCAAAACTCAGCAACATTTTGTTATGTTGATAGTACATTTAAAGTATTTTGTTCCCTGTCATTGTATAAACAGTTGCATCCTTGCTTTGCATAGGAAATTGAAATGGTAGGGTAAGCTCCATGAGAGAGAAAGATGTGGAATTCTTTCCCTACTTTTAAGTGCTTCTAGAAAAATAAGTGTGCTGTGAGAACTGAGTACAGACTGGACTAAATATTTCAACTGGAAGCAATCAACCTGGGGAAAAGTGAGACTGGGGAGAAATATCTAGGCTTCTGATCTCTCATTGAGACTATTTGCAGCTATCAATGGAAAGTGGGAAGTTTAGTTAGCAACTAAGAGCCTAAATACTTTCTGAAATCTTTGTTGGATATAAGTGTAAATATTGATATGAAACCTTGGGAAAATAATTGTTTTCTGCAATTTATGTTTGGAGAAAACTGATGCCTAGTTAGAATCATAGAATCATTTAGGTTGGAAGAGACCCTCAAGATCATTGAGTCCAACCATTAACCTAACTCTGACACTAAACCATGTCCCTAAGAATCTCATCTACATGTGTTTTAAACACCTCCAGGAGTGGTGACTCCACAACTTCCCTGGGCAGTTCCAATACCTGACAACCCTTTCTGTGATCAATTGTTCCTCATATCGAATCTGAACCTCCCCTGGTGCAACTTGAGGTCATCTCCTCTCATCCTATCACTTGTTACCTGGGAGAAGAGACCAAGACCCTCCATGCTACAACCTCCTTTCAGGTAGTTGTAGACAGCGATAAGGTCTCCCCTCAGCCTCCTTTTCTCCAGGCTAAACAGCCCCAGTTCCCTCAGCTGCTCCTCATCAGACTTGTGCTCCAGACCCCTCACCAGCTTCATTGCCCTTCTCTGAACTCTCTCCAGCACCTCGATGTCTTTCCTGTTCAATGGCAGTTCAAAGTCAAGAAAAATCAGGCTGAAAGCTGGTTTTCTTAGAGGGAAATTCCTGACAAAGTCTTCTTCCAAGTAAAATTTTTTGTCCCAGAAGTTGCAGATCTCTTTCTGAGATAGTGTTTCACAAATAGGAACTAGAAATTGCTCTAAAAAATTATGTAATTTTTGTTTCCTGAGTACTGTTAATGCATTTCTTTTACAGGAATTGCTGCAATTTTTTTAAGTAACAGGCCCATGGGTTCAAATGTTCTGCCCTCTCCTTGCCATCTTCATTTGTCCAGAGCTCAAAATACTTTCAGCAAACAGCTTTGTCAGTTCTGTTAGGAAAATTATTTTATGGCACACTTGAAGTCTGATATTTGTCTTTGTCTGTGTTCTCTTTAGTTCGTCATCTAAATCACACTTCAGAAAGCCAATAAAGGAAGACATGACCCAAAAACTAAGTACTTCTGATTAAATTATAGTTTCTATGAAATCTACTGGAATTTCAGCTCCGCAGTTGTAAAAAACAAAGCTTAATTTTGGGTAAAACCAAAGACACCCCAAATATTTTACAATTATGGAGTTTTTCATAAAGACAGATAATACTAGATACAAGAAACTGCTATCATAAAGATATTAATACTTTTTGAATCTGTTCCCTCCAAGACATGGAGGCAGAGAAGAACAGACAAATGAGATCCTAAACATTAATGGTTTTATTTTAACCTTATTTTTGTAGTTGTTTGGGGTTTTTTTGTGTGTGTTTGTTTTGATTGTTTGTTTGTTTTTTCCTCGTGTGTCATAGTAATGGTTTTAAAGTCCAAGTATTTGAAGACATGGTGTTACTTATTTTTTATAAAGTGCAATACGTACACCCTTTCTGGTATAATTATATTAATAAATAATTAATATCTACTTTGATTGTTCATTATAAATCATTTGTTGCCTAAATACCTATTTGAAAATGACATCACCTTATTCAAGGAATGTTTTGGGGAAGTTGTATGGCAGGGAACTGAACATCAACATTTATGTGTGCAATGGGGTCCCTTTCTCTGCCAGTTTACTCATGAATCTTTTAACTGCATCTTCTGCCTCCTTTATGCAGTCCAGCTTTGGAACTGTGTCTTTGGAGTTAATTTATGCTGTTGTTTGCTTGCCATACATACCTTTCTTCTCATTGTGAGAGGTGTCTATTGTATAACGGTGCCAGTACTGTGTATGCTTATCAGGCTGTGGAACACAGGCATACAAAAAATTCCTTCTTTCTAAGTGAGTCATGAACCCAGACTATTATTGCCTGCCAGGGATTTTTTTCCAAACATAAAGCAATGATTAAGAACAGACATTGAAGAGAATCCTGAAACATAACCCCTGATTTCATATTTAGCGATTTATCTTTTTCAGTGACCTTTGGACTAATCTGCAGCACATGAAACCAGCAACTTTACCACACCTACCAACTCACGACAGTGCTACTTATTGTTATTGCCAGTAGATGGCGTTCTTTATATTAACTAACTACATAAGAGTTTGAAACTACTTTGTCACTTTTTTTTTACTTTCCCCCAAGGGTTTGGTTGATAAATATTTTCTTCCCAGAGTATTCATGGAAATCATACGTACCTGCTATTTTGAAATGTTTTGTCAAAAATCCTTATTTCAATTCACCACATCAATAATCTATTTTTTAGTGTTTTTGTTTGTTTGTTTTGTTGTTTTTTTTTTCCCCCCCCAAATCAAACAGTTATTTCAGATTCATGTAATGATACAGTTCAACTGAAATAGTAATTTTTACTTTTATTTGGAACAAGGAAAAGGAAAGGATTTTTCTGTTCCTCTTTTGGAAGATGAAATTTAATGGAGAGCTTGGAGTTAAATATTGCTGCTTTCATTCGAGAAAACTTTGAGATATTTCTGTTGCCCCATTGCCTATTGTCTGCAGCATCTATGGACTATGGACTCAACCATTTTTTCTCTAGCAGATTTGTAATGACAGAGCTGAGGGAAAACCCCAGCAACCTGAGTCCAAATAATTTATATATCACTTTTAAAAATTATTTTTTCCCTTTAAATGCTTAATCGAAAGCCCATTAAAGTTCCCAAGGAGATGTATACTGGCAATGGAACTTTTTAGACCTGTTTCAATGGATACTGAAACGAGAAGGCTGCTCACGAATTAAAATACTTTGATGGAAGCTAACCAGAAGGTATTTGGTCCATCAATCATATTGGAATCCATGACCTTTGCAATAATAAATGAGCAACTGAAGTCTAGAAGATATTTCAAGATCTATTGCATTTCAAAATGTATTGCATATTCCACTGCATAATCCAGGTATTGATCCTGGTGGCTTTTGTCTGGTGCTGAATGTTTATTTCACAAGCACCAACCAGTAGGTAGGAGGTAGACATCCCCGGAGGTGTGTGCACCAGAAGTCTCATGTCCTCAGCTGGGATTCTGGAGTACTGTACACTTGGTTCAATTGGGTATTGCATGCAAACTGAGTCCATCACTTTATGGCTGTGGAGCCCCTGTTCACCCAGATGTGAGATTGTGGTGTGAGCAGCAGCCTGTCTCATTCTGGGCAAATAAGCCTCCTCTGTTTGGAGGAGGTACTGCTAGATGTGGGACATTTTCCAGATAAAACTATTGGTGTTGATGAATATATATCTACTAAGTAATGAATTCATATCAGCAATTGCTTTGTTTCTAAACCTAGCCTTTGAATGGCAGTGACTTTCAGTCTTTAATAGTGTACAGCAGTGTCAAACTGAAGAACTAATTTGGAAGACACTCTGTCCCAGTAGATCAACTGACCTGTGTAGGCTTACACCCTGTAGCACAGAACAAACAAAATAGAATTTTACCTTACTTCTATTATTTCCAGGGCCATCAGAAGTCTTGCATGCAGTGACCTGGTTGCAGTGTCAGTGAGTACAAAGGAATTAGTCACAGTGGTGATTCTTGTCATGACACTGTAGTTAGAAGACCAAGTTGAGTGCCAAGGAAGAACAAAGGCATTTTAATTATGTTTATGATTATGGGCAAAATGCCTATAGAAGGAATATGCAGGTCATCAGTAATGCTCTGCTACCCAGAGGTTATTCCATTTACCCGGTCTTCCTTGGAAATGTTCTTCACAAATGCTGCTTACTTAGAGAAGATGCTGCCACATTAATCTGTGCCAAATACTACCTTACCACACAAGGAATTGCATTAAATTTATGCAGCTTGAGGAGTAAGATATTTATTCCTTGCTGCACAGATGTTCAGGTTTTTCGCGGAACACACACTGGAGCATTTTTGAAGGGCAGCTCAAAGTGTCTCCCACCCTTTAAAGTTTCATATAAGCTTTAAATGGACTCTGAAATTAAAAGGAATTAATAGAAACTAGAAATGTCACAACCTATGCAAACTTACTTTTTTTTTTTTTTTGTGTACATAAAGACATACTGGTATTCTGTTTGCTGCTTCTATGTTACATTAAAGTAGAGATGCATTGTTACCTTTGTCGTGACTAGTAAATTTGATTTTGTTATCCTTAATCCATGCCTTCATCAAAAAGCACAGGCTACAAATCTGTTTTACTGTTATTGAAATGATAATTACCTTGAGCTGGTATGCAAATGTTATAAATTCTGGATCTTTTCATTCAATTTTTTACCTCTAATTAGATGTTTTGGGCTTGTACCCAAATGAGCAATAGTTCTGTTTTATTATTTTCAGCATGTTTTAATACTTAAAAGCAGTTACCACAAACAAGAAATATACTTATCTTTTTTCAGTATTCTGGATGTAGAAAGAATTGGGTAGTTATTCTAAACAGCCTGCACTTAATTTGTAGTAGCTATCTTTTTATTTCATAACACCTCACAGATTCAAAAATATTTCTAGATACCTCTCTATGACCTTTGTTACTGATCTGTGAGCAATCTGAATGTGATGCACCATTGATTATCATCAAATATAGATATTTGCAAGAAATAATCAACTCAGAGGCCTCTTGGTCTCACGTAATGATGTATTGAAATTCATTATTGGCATTAGTCATAGGTGGCTGATTTTTGACTGGAGGTATCACAGTAACGTTATGGTCAAGAATATATTTGTCCAGATTTTGTGACGATACAGATGAATAGTAATTGAACATCCAATGATTGTTTTATAGGCATTTCAATTACTTAACACAGCAAAAAAGAAACAGGTAATGATGAATAGAGGTAAAACATAAGAAGTGTAAATATGGCTTTATAATTTCCTAAGCCTTAGTAACTCTTTGGTGGCAATAGCAACCAAACAAAAGACAAGAGAAAATAAAAAAGCTCTGAAGAGACAGAAGGAAGAGTATTATGAGTATAAATATAAATGCATTAATCAACATTTATACTGGTATTCCTGAGGTCTGAAATGAAGTGCATAATGATGAGCAGCTGTATCTAAATCAAAACAAGATGCACAAGAATCTACCACTTGTAGGATTATCTAGCATTCTAAACTCCAGACATTAATTACAGTTCTGTACTTGGGTCATCTCAGTGAATACATCAACAATAGGTCATAGGAATTTCAGATAAAACTTCTCATTCTGAGTGTTGAGCACAGTGAGGTTTATGAGCATCTTGAAGGCATCATCAGTCTTTTGGGTAGGAAGTTGCACTTCTGTAAATTTGCAAGTTGTATCAGTTTCTATTGAGATCAGGTAGATCGCTTTTCAGATGACAAACTTTCAAGGATGATCTAAGAAGCAGATACCCTATAGAAAGGAAAAAGTGCTCTACTAGAGTTCATTCTCCTGCTCAGCAGTTTTTCTTGCTTCTATGTTTAACTTGTAAATTCTTAAACTTAGAGTTTATCTTTTTTATAGCCAGCAGTCATGAAACTTGACATGATGGGTTTGGGTCTGCTTGTCTTAGCTGCAATACAAATAGAACATGCAAACATAACCAGTGGTAAGTAATATTTAAATTAAATCTGAGGCTGGTTTAGCTGTAAATGATATTCACACTAACTGGCCTTATAAATAGTGCTTACTGATATGGAATTATATATTGACTGTTATTTAGTCATTTGACAAGTGTAGCTGTGTTTCTGAAGAGCTCTTTCTGAGGTTAGAAATGTGTTTCTTTCTCAATGGGAATGACTCATATCATCACAAATTTGATATTGTGACATTTTCAGGTTTTTTCCATCTTATCGATGCAGATTCAGAGTGTTATATGTTGACTGAACTGAGTCAGCAAGGTGACAGAATCTTGTCTAGATTCATTTAAAAGGATTGTGGAGCAATAGATCCTTTAGATAATGGAGTGCAATAATGATTTGTTCTGCTTAAAAACTTATTAAAAGGATTTTGGAGCAATAGATCCTTTAGATAATGGAGTGCAATAATGATTTGTTCTGCTTAAAAACTTATAAAAAGGAAATTTCTCCCCTCACAGAGGGGTGAGTTTTTGACAACTATCTCTTCTGAGCTAGGAAATAACAAGCAGCTTTTATTTGGGGATTGACTTGTTCAGATTTCCAATGGTGGACCGTTTAGCCCTATTTAAGGTAGATGACTATGGGCACCATAATTTTTGCATATTCAAATTTAAAAACATAATTTTCTTTTATCTTGCTGTATCTCTTTAGGAATTCTTATCTGTGAACAGGTGAGCAAGATCTACTTGCACAGGCACTCACAGAAAGTGAATCTCAAATTTATAAGCTTAAAAATTTTCACCCTAATTGCTACGCTTTTTTTGTTTAAACTTAGGGCAAAACTTGGCTCAGCAGACTGGCAGAATTTTTCAGTCCCCTTACAGAGGCAAGCAAATAAGCCAGACAGGGACCCGATTACAATCTTTACATGGAATTACTTTATGTCAGTAAAGATTGTGCAGTGCTAAAGGCAATGTGCTCTGTATATTTTGCAGAGAACTTGTTACCATTTCTAACTCCCTTTGTCAAAATCCCAAATAGCTTGTGCCTCATGCAGAAAACTTTGCAATTTCAGCAGTTTCAGCATGGTTAAAACCTTTGAGTTCTGCTAAGTATTTTCTATATAGTTTTACATATAAGCAACCTTCAGGGGGTTCTCCATTTGCTGAAATAATTACTTGCGGGGAGATAATTTAATCTACATTTCTTCAAGTTTTTCCTGAATTACCACAGTAATTATATGTTTCTATAATGTGTTTTGCCCAATAATGGCAGAAATGTTTCAGTGTAAGCCAATGACAAAAAAAAAATCACATAATCAATGTATCATATAAATCTTCACACAGCTTTTTAAAACTCCTGTTGGACAGTGGGGACTGGATGTAGAAACCTTTCTGGCAGGTGAAATGTTCCTGCTATATCTGAATATGTACAGCTCATTAGTGGAGCAATAAAAAAATAGGATAAATTCCAAATAATATAAAATTGATCTTGAAACCAATGCAAGAAATTGAAATGAAAATCATATTTCAGAAAGATCAGGAAAAAAAAATAGATGGACAGGGAGAGGGGGAAGAGGGGAAGAGACTGAGAAGCAGCAGTGCGAACAACAAGGTCAGCAAAGGGAGGAGGAGGCTCTCCCAGGCAGAGCAGCTATCACTGCAGCCCATGGAGGACCCAAACTGGAGCAGGTGGATGTTCAGGGAGGACATGTGGCTTGCGATGAGCCCCCACTGGAGTAGATTGTCCTGAAACACTGGAGCCCATGTGATGGGACCCATGTAGGTGCAGGGGTGCAGTGTGAGGAGGCGGGAGCAGAGAGAGGAGCGGGTACAGACCAGCCGGAGGTCCCCATTCCCCATCGCTCTGGAACACTGTGGCAGGGGAGGATTCAGGAGTACAGGAGGGGAGATGAACATGGGAAGGGGGTAGGAAAGGTATAGTTTTAACATTTGTTTTTTGTTTCCCAGTACTCAGATTACAAATAAAATATCTATTCAATATCATTAAATATTTATGACTCATTAAATAATATTATGCTAATTAAAATTATTTTTTCCTCAAGTCAGCTGTTTTGCCCACTGAATTGAACTTTGAAAAGACAATTTACAATTCTGATGTTTAGATTCCATACAGACACTTACATACTGAGGTCATTAGTTTCTGTTTGATTTAAGAACAAAACTGTATTTTCAAGAAAGGTGTGTCACCCTGATTCGAAGGTGAACACAGCACTTTGTCTGATGGCATTTTGATGATTAAACACCTTAATTACTGTAACAATTTGCAACACAACATAAATATCCAAAAAGTCATTGATACTATCTTCTCTAATTTCTACAAGAATTTGAAAAATAAATAAGCGTGCATTCTGGCCCACTTAGAAAGATGAAAGTGGTTCCCTGCTTCCACAAAACCAGAAGTTCATGGTCATCACTTTCCAATTTCAGAAAAAATAAGCTTTATTCATAGAATCATACAATGCAATGAGTTGGAAGGGACCCACAAGGATCATCCAGTCCAACTCCTGTCCCTGCACAGGACAACCCCACAGTTCACACCATGTGTCTGAGGGCTTGTCCAGTCTCTTCTTGAACACTGTCAGGCTTGGGGCCGTGACACCTCCCTGGGGAGCCTGTTCCAGTGCTGCACCACCCTCTGGGGGAAGAACCTTTTCCTCATGTCCAACCTAAACCTCCCCTGGCACATCTTCCTGCCATTCCCCTGGGGAATGGGATACTATCATACTGATCTATACATATGCTGCTTTAATAATTCATTTGTCAAATGGTAGTTATCCTTAGTCAAGACGAAATGAAGCCCTAAAATCTTTACCTGAAATTTTGTGTAATGGTGGCGTTGGCAGACATGTACTAGGAGTGGAGGGTAACTGCTAATACTTGGTCTGCATGATCCACTGCCAATACTTTTTAAAAATTTCTTTATAACTAAGTTCTGCATGGTAAGTTTTGGCTGAGGTCAAGTAGTACAGAGTTTGGAATTTCTTTGCAATTGACACTAAATAGCTACCAGGATAGGAAAGAGTGGTAGATAAGAAAATGAAGGCCAGCTTCTCTAACAATTCTAAAAGATGATGCTATACTAAGCATAGATATATACATTTCTATAAACTTACAGAATCATGAAAAAAATTAGTAGCAAGGAAGATTATTTTAAATTCTTTCTCCTTTTTCTTTTTTTTTCCTACTTTATATTATTAAAAAAAAAAAAACAAAACAGTATGTCAAAGTATATACTCCCTTTATTGAGCTTTTCTATTTTAAGGAACGACAACAGAATTTAGTAAAATGTTTATCCTAGAAAAATATCAAAGCATAGGCCAAGACTAGCTTTACTGTTCTCACAGGTAAAAACAGATCTCTTAAGATCAAGCAATGATTTATTAATGGAGAAAAAGCCTAACAATTGAGACTTAAAAACCTATTTTTTATCCCAGCACCATCTACCCCATTAATAAAAGACGAAAACACTGAGATAAAATTCTGTATGGTAATGATGTGACGAGTGGGACCTTTTCATTCCAAAATGTCCCAAATAATGGTGTTTCTAATTAGGTCTGTAGCAAAGTGTATTACACAAATTTTACAGTTCTTACAACTGTGTAAAGTGCTGTGAATTTCACGGAGAAATATATCACAGAATATTTTTCTAGTTTTACAGGTAACTTCAAGATAACCTCTTGCTTCAGTCTGAGATAGCTCAGATCCTGCTTAGTGTTTGCCTTCAAAAACACCACATATGTGTTAAGGAAGCATAAAATACTGCATGGTGAGTCTTTTAAATGGCACTATTTGTGTGAGAGTAGATGCATAATGGCAAGCTAATGATTCTACTGTGTCTGCACATTTAATAAACCATACCGAGGTTTCTACTTGGGCTCTGCAATTAGTCACCAGCTATCCAAGGTTTAGTTTCAACTACTCTGTGATCAGTTGTATTCTTTTAGCGCCTCTGCTCTCCACCCAGGAGCTGACAGCAGTATTTCTGCAAGCACTGTACGCCTATCTGGCAACAGGTGGTGGCTTTTGTCTGAAGAGGTTTTGTGTTTAAGGAGGGACCATTCCGTTCTGTTGACAATGAATAATGGCATATGGGAGATGGAAAGGAACATTGCCTTCTCAGGCTTAGCGTTAGCTGAAATTTTAATTGTTCTTGTCTTCTGTGTTATCAATTATAATGTCACATTCTCTGCTCTGGCTTTCAACAAACTGTATGTTTTATTGCGAAGCCTAATATTCCCCAGTAAGAAATATATAATCGCATACTTAAATACAGCATGAAAGCATATTTTGAACTTATAGTCTGAAATAATGAGTAACACCTGCTTCCACTGGTTATTTAGCCCTGCTCAAATACCTTCCTAATTGCCTACCACCTTAGCGGAACAAAAAGAGTAATTACAGATGTTATATAGTACTTCCAAACAACACAGATTAATTAGATTGCACCATACATTTATTGCTGCCTTCATATTTACTCTGTCAGGAACTCTTTGCACTGCTTTCTATTTAGTGCGATTTGGGGTTGTATTTAGTGTTGTGAAGACTTTTGACAAAGAGAAATATTTGGCAGTTCTACTAATTAGGCCAGACTTGGTACCTGGATGAGAAATTTCAGCACTGTTATCTACCTGAGTTTTTTTATTCACGCCTTCAAAGCTTCTGTCAGACGCTTCAAAGAGGACTTTGCGATACTGTAAGAAACAAGAAAAATTTCAAAACAAAATGCAAACTCTTGCAGAATTATATTTTTTAAATGCTGTTTGATAACAGCTGAAAGGATTATCCACATTTCACAAGTGCAAAGCGCAAATGCATCAACGGCAATGACATTTACTATTCAACTCACAGCAAAATTATATAGAGGGTTGTGTATTCGTGGCTGCATTCATATCATTGCCTGTATTTACAGTTGTATTTTCATTCTCAGGAGTCAATGAGAACTGCCTACACCTGTTTCAAATTTTTGACCTTCACTTGAAGGTGCTGAAATGATCTTTCTGATTGTTGTTTGATATCCTTTTGGGAAAAAAAAAAACAAACAACAACTTATTTTGAGAATGGAACAAGACAAAGAATGATTTTTTTTTTCCCCCTTGTTTCATTGTCCACTCCTAAAATTTACTCCTTTGATACCTGGAAACAAATGGGTTTCTCTGAACTCTGAGTTAAACAAGAATGGTTAGAATTCATGAATGCTATAAGCCTTTTCTCACCTGACATTTTATAGATTATTGTGTCTGCTTGCGGATCCATAGGCAATCTTGAAGGGATCCTTGCTCTTCTGTGAGGGATGCACAGAAGGGAGCTGAGCTTTGTAACACAGAGTCAGGCATATCGAATCTGAATCGTCCAAAGCTTTTCAGGGTCAGTGAAGGGCTACAGAATCAGATATTCTGTTGTTTTGCTTCAGTATAGCAATTTATGCATTGTTCTAGGCTAAATCAGGATTTTTTTTGTGTTTAGGCAGATTTATTCAAACTATAACCTTAACGGATGTTCCCTGACATGTGGTGCCTCTTAGCTTCCAGTTCATAAACAGGGTAGGGCAAAACTATTTTCAGAAACATCTGTAATTCTAAATAGATTATCCTTTCCCTTAATATACATTATAAGGTTACAGTCAAGCTGTCTAATGTTAACGTGGCATCCAAATTCCTTCTATGGATAGGTCCTAACTTCTGGGAAAAGAAAAAAACTGTGCAAAACATGCATGCATTCCATAGTCAAGTTGTTGAGAGCTCAAATATCTGAGCCTATTTACTTAGACTTCTTCTTCCTATTGAAATTACTTCTTTTTTTTCTGAGTCACTGTGAAATCTACATTTGCTTCCCAACTGTTTCAGACACATCCTGCAGATACAGCTAATTAAGAGTCAACCATTGGTTGGAGTTTCCCTCAGTGCTTTCCACTGATTTGTTTTTGTTTGTTATGTGTTTTGTTTGCTTCATTTCTGTGATACATTTGTACAGTCTTATTTAGCCTTCAGATCATCAAGTTATTGGAGCATCAGTGCACATGGCATCAAAAGAAATGAGTCATTCACCCATTCCCAATCTTTTGTTTCCTCAGCTGATTGAAGGGTTCAATAAATTACTGTGGTTCATAATGACTGTAAAAGTTAAACACTATTTTTATCTATTCAGCTGTGTTTTAAATACAGCATTGGGATCTATCATTCTGTCATAGAGAGAGGCTCTGGAAGCATTTGACAACTTATAATCTTTCCTCCTTCACATATTCATGAGAGAGGAAGATTATGCATGCAAGCAATAACTTTACACATTAATTATTGAGTCAGATATCAGGAAGACCATAACTTCATGAAAGACAATGCACAGAAATACTTTGATTTGAAGAAAAGATAAAAAGCTCAAGGGCAAAAATCCTGGGGTTTGAATAACAACAGATAATTTCCTGTCCTCCTCTATCCCTTATCTAAGTTTCAGGCTAGAATATCTGTAGTATAAAAAGTCCCTAAGGAAGAACAGAAGTGAACAGCAGGAGAGACAGCTGTTGCTTGGGCTTGTTAATGGGTTTGGGCAATGCCTGATTGGTGCCTATTACAGGTGGTGTAATGAGATCCATCTCTCAGGGAATCAGCTGTGTTTCTCAGCATGCTTCATGTAGTCAGCAGGGCCATAACCCTGTAACTTCTGACACTTTGGTATACTACTTTCTTCTAGGAAGGAAGATGGAGCCAGCTGGTTGTCTTGCCCAGACCATGCAGTGTGAATGGTGGGCTTCTAGTACCTCCTTCTCCCCTCTTTTTTGCCTTCTTGTTTGCCTTAATTAATCACTGCACCCATCTCAATACACCAAATGGAGCTGAGGTGGCCCCTTTCTTTGTTCCTGTCTGTTGGTGACTTATACTACTAACTCAAAGTAATTCAACTGGCTGTATTTTGGAAGCCCATAACCTCATTCTTAGACTATCAGTGCTTTTTTTGATGCTAGCACTTATAATTCTTCCTTGTATTATATAGGAATAATTCACTGAAAGGCTTTGTTCAAAGAAAAGAGAAAAATGCTTCCATTGCCCTTTCATCTACACACCGTAATGCAGAAACAACGCTTGGCAGAAGTTAACCTGTGATCTTGAATAATATTTCACAGATTAAAAAATGGAGGCATACTGAGCAATTCTTTTCATTCAAGTGACATTTGGACATGAAGCTTCCCGCAGTCCTTTTTTCAGAAAACGTGGCCTGGGTATGAAGTGAATTTATTGCAGTTTGTCTTTAACCTGCAGAATCTCATGCTAAACTCTGTAGACTAGAGCTCCTGTGGTTTCAGATCATAAATATAGCATTTCTAGTAAGTTTAGTTTTTTCTGTGTATTGCATATTATATTAACGAATCAGTTACAGTTATCTGCAGACACGTATGTAAGTGAATGAATACAATATCAGTGACACTTGGCAGTGTTGCATAATTTATCCTGGCAGACCATAATATACCCTGCTGTACAGAAGGAGCCCAGGTAAGGGGATCTGTGTTGTGTAATTTGGAATTGCCAAGCTTTTGTACTTTTGAGGCTTTATCTTACTGTCACACTTGTTTTGCCAGAAATTGTATTAGTGCTTCCTAGAATACACTTCATTATTTTTATTTTATTACATTTTATTTTTTGAGAAAGTGTGCATTGATGTATTTTGAACCTGTCTTGTAAAAAACAGGTGTCCCTCATAGACTTATACTGACTTCTAATGTTTCTTCACAGTTGTAGACTTGAAATGATGCTATTTGGAGAACTTTGTTGTACATCAGAGTTACTCTCAACAAAGAACAAAAAAATGCATTATTTAAAAGATATAGAGCAATCTGGTTTTAAAACTCAAAAAATCTCATGAGCTTAGGTTGTTTCACACCTCTCTTCAATCCATGTCATTTGTTTCGGTTTAACATATTTTACTTGCAGACTGCCTTGTTTATGACCATATTGTATTTGAATTCCCCTATTAAATTATTGGCTTACCTTTGCATTCAAGTTGATGATCTGCTTTTCAGGCTTCATACCTTGCTTTGTTAAACACCAAAGAGGTGGTTTGTCCTCTTGAATTTCTTTGAATAACCTTTTATTGAGTTCGGAATTTGTGTCTTACACAACACCTCCACCACATCGAAGTGCTTTCAGTTGCCTGCTAAGGGAGAGTGCTACCACTTCAGATTTTCTCTTTTTCTCACTTTCCCAAAGGAAGAGTGTTTTGTTTTGAGGGAGTGAATTGCTGATTTTTGTTAAGAGATGTTGAAAATAAGCTGCCATGCTGCGTAAAGTTTTGTTTTTCAGTTGCAGACCTGCTCCTGAAAATCTCTCACTGCAGTGTAAATAATATTTTTTAATTTTGTTTTGGTTTGGATATAAATACCTTTGTGTCTAATCTGGATTTGAGATTTTACTGTAGATATTGTACTAGAGCTTAGGAAAAACCATCAGATATGGTAGTCGGTACTACTGACTGACTGAAAAATAAGAACCCTGAGTATTTTTTTAGAAGCTATTCGATTCTTTGGAAAAAAAAAAAGGAGAAATAAGTTGAAATTTCTTGATAGAACATTTAGGAAGATTAATCCTGTCATATTTTCATTTTAAAAATTGGCTCATTTCTGATGGGATGTCTTGCGAACATTCATCTTCCTTAGTAAATACACTTAAATAAGTTATTAAGTGTTAAGCCCAGTTTTGATAGCCCAAGAGTGAAATGTAGAGGAATTCTTTCTGGTTTAATGGATGTCACTAAGACAATCCTGAATGTGTGTATCTCTCTGGTTTATATATCTGTGAAGACATTGATGTTAATTTATGTTGTACTGTGTTCTTTTTTCCTAGTGTGACAAATACATGAGAATTGGAGGGTCAGTCGTCACTTAACTATTCACTAACTTGTTCCCTTCCAGCAGGCAATCCCTGTGACTCCCTGGGCTTCCATGGTGTCTTGATTTCAGCTGGGATAGAGTTAATTTTCTTCCTAGTAGCTGTGTTTTGGATTTAGTATGAGAAGAATGTTGATAATACACTGACGTTTTGGCTATTGCCAGGTAGTCAAGGACTTTTCAGCTTCCCATGCTCTACCAGCTTGCACAAGAAACTAGGAGGGAGCAAAGCCAGGACAGCTGACACCCCAACTGGCCAAAGGGGTGTTACTTACCATATGGCATCATGCTCAGCATATAAACTGGGGCTCGCCAGGGGACACATACTGCTGCTCAGGAACAAATGGGTCATCAGTGCTGCAGACAGTGAGCAACTGCATTGTTCATCACTTCTTCTGTATATTCTATAATAATTGTTAGTTTCTCTTCCTTTGCTGTCCTGTTAAACTGTTCTTATCTCAAGCCATGATTTTTTTTCTCCCTTTCCAGTTATCTTCCTATCCCACTTTGAGGGGTAGTGAGTAACTGTGTAGTTCTAATTGCTGGTTGGCGTTAAACCACAACACCTGGAAAGAGAGTATTGACAGCAAGAGAAGAGCTGAAGGAGGGAGTTTGGAGAGCTGCTCCTTATGGATTTCAGGTTCTGCAAGAGTTCATTCCTAGTTACCTAATTTAGGGTTCACTTCAGCCTTTAACTAGTGGGGGTCTCCTTTACTGAGATATTTGGAGATACAGTTATTCTTAAAATTGAGTTTATTTTTGTTAAAAATCTATCTGCAAAAGACAAATATACAAGCTTCCACGCAGCCTGTGTTCCAGCTACAGCTCCCTAGTTACCATGAATCATATCTAATCAAGGGCTCTGTATGGTATATACAGCTGTCTAGGATTTAATAAGATTCTTCAAACAAATATAATTTCATTTGGAACACAGGCCATGGATCAGCTCAAAACTCTTCACCATTGCTAAGAGTTTGTCCATAGGATCTTCTGCAGAAAATCCTGAGTTTGTGTTTCATAGTACACTAGCCATACCAGAACTAGCTCTAGGTGTGAAACTACACTAGCTCAGCAGCATGCTTAAGTTGTTAAACTCTGCTAAGAATCTGTTTTCGCTCTGGTAACTGAGTTTTGGATCCAGCATTGTTTGGAAAACCTGTACAGACTGGTTCCTAAAGGTTTTATCTTCTTCCTAGCAGAAGAAGGAGGTGAAAGCTGACATGTAATCTGTTACCTTTAATACCGAAGCAACCAGGGTCTTGTAATATGTTCAAGGCTTTTGGGTGTACTTGTTGAAAATGACATGAAGCACAGAATTGTGCCATTTGACCCATGAGTACCTTTTACACTGTTGCAGATCTGTGTGCATGTTGCAACTGTACTGTACCTGCCATTCCAAATTTTCCTACATCTGGAAGTCATTTTAATCCGACATTTTGGGATGGTGGGGTGGGGGGTGTTTTCCCTAGAATTATATTGATCTTCAATGTAATGATAAGTCATGTGATGATGTGATTTTGGTGTAGCTTGCTGTGAAAGCTCAGCATTTGTTACTTTTTGCCTTTAAGAAACCCTTGCTTGCATGCATGTGGTCTTGCAAGTATTGTATAGAAGATATCTGTGTCAACTTGTACTACAGTTTTTCAGATAAAGATCTTTTGGGGAAAAAATATTGATGAAAATAATTGCATTTTCAGCATAGAAATGTTGCACTTGACATGTCTCTTGCCATTTGGGGTGGGGTTTATTTGGTGTCGTGTGCTGATCGGTTTGCTGCACACTGAGCCTCTGTTTAGCAGTGATGGTTTTTTAGCGTAGACCTAGATTGTCTTTCAGATAGATACTAAAAGTGAGGGGGGTTTGTGCATACTGTTTTACGTGTATTTCATATACTGTATAAACTGTTTCGTAGATGATAGTTTTTACTTGTGTGGTGAAACTTCTTGGGAAAATGCATTTCTTCTTTCACTAATTGCAGCTATAAATAAAGTAGTGGAGAAGCAGATAGAGATGAGTGTAATGTTTCCTGTTGTGATCTTTGAGACAGGATAGATGAATGAGTCATTCATTTAAGTAGCAGAGCTCATAATGAAAGCTTCAAGTAACATTAAATCTTGTCATTGCGATCTGCCTCTGCTCAGGCTCCTTGTCCCGAGGGTGACAGTCCCCGGCTGTCCAGGTCTGCTTCAAGCCATTGTGCTCCAGCAGTCACCTGCTGCTGTTCTGCCTCCCGACCCCTGCTCCTGTCATAACTTCTGAAAGCCAAACTCTTTACTGTGCAAGGTGGAGAGACCCGACGTTTCTGGCAGCGATGCTGAGATGCGTGCAGTCTCACTGCTGGGGAGGAGACAGGACTGCTGATCTTGGAAAGGAAGCAGAGTGACTGGCTGTTTAAAACAAATGCTTCATTTCTGTGAGTGTGCGTATGTGTGCACTACAAGAATTTTGGTGTGTTTTGCATGCTATGGATGTTGTAGTACATGTGGTTGCTGCTTATTTTCAGCTGATGTCTCCACTGCTCTTTTTCTTCTCACGACTGAGTATCACTTTCTGCCCTTGTCTAATCTACAATCACCACCCTCTATAACTTATGCCTCCCACTTTTTCTCACAGAAAAATAATGAGTTCTACTGATTATTTTCCTTATTTCTTCCCACTCCCTCAGCACCAAGCCTTGCTAGCCTCCCCACTCCAGGAGGGGGAAATGAAAATAGCAACAAAATTACTAATTCTTCTGTGGCACCCTCTTATTTGCTGATGTTAGTGCTCTGCCATGACTCAGGTTCCTGGGCAGAAGGGTTCAAACCCAAGCAGTTGCTGGGACATTATATCTTCCTTCATGAGAATTTAATAACACACCAGTTTTTCAGTTGCATGGAAGCACTTGGAGGAGGCCTAAATACAATTTTCTTATGACTGCATTAGCAAAGAGGAGCTAATTCACTTTTTTATGAAATAAATACTGTTTAGTTCTTTATTTCCTGTTGTTAAAAACAAAAGAAGCAAACCAAAACCTTTATTAGCTTAAAAAATGGATCTGCAGAATTAATTGCTTTTGAAGAATAGCATTAAACTGTTGTTTTTATTTGTCTGAGTAATTTGGGGTGCTTTTCTCTAAAACAGTAATAAAAGTAAATCCCACGTTCATGCTGTGTTTAAAGCAACTTTGACAAATTTAAACTGGTAATACCAGGCATCTTTTCTTTCTCTAATAAGATGTTTATGATAAGTCTGGAATGCTCCATCTAAGCCTGATTTCCACCTGAAATCAGGTATGACAGAGCTTCCCAAACTCATTGTGTTCTATCTGGTTAGCAGTAATTGTTTTTATTTTTTTTTTTCTTATTTGCTAAACAGAACTCTGACATTTCCTGGGAAAGGAGTGGGATGAACTTTTGAGAGTCTGTAAAAATCCATATGAGCAAACATGGTTTTAGTATTAATTCATCCCATGCTAAAATCAGAGATAGCATCAAAGTGCTGGAATGATGTTTCTCACCGTTGGGATTTGCCTCCTGTCAGTTCTGTCATACCAGTTTAGTCCCTCTCAGTGAAAGCCATGATAAACAAACACTATTTTGCACTTCCTGCAAAGCTGCCTGGTTCATCTCCAGTGCTTGTTGTAGATACACAGGTCCAAGCTCAACAGCTGAGTTGGGCTCTGGGAGCAGCTGCGTTTCAGCAGGGCTGGATCATGCTGCTGCCAAAAGATGTCCTGGAGCTCAGGGCTCAGCAGGAGTCACGAGTGCCTTCTTCTCCAAGCATGGCAACACCTCCACAAGCAGCAGAACTGATGGACTTAAAAGCACCAAGCTCCTGTGAGCTGTCACCTCTCATGGAAAGCAAGAGCTACCAGCTCTTGGTTCCTTTGAGTGCAACAGGAGCCGAGGCCCAGAGGGCCTGATTTTCACAACATCACAAGATCTCCTGTCAGTTGCTAAACTGTATCTTGCAGCTGTAAGGGGCAGTTTCCAGCAGGTTGTCTTTCTCCACTTGGAGAAGCTCTTTGCAAATTTCCCATTCTTGCACAGCATAGGTTTGTGGGGTGTAGTTTGTTTTGTTTTTTGTTTTTTCATAACAGCACTTTGCACACTGACTGCTTTTAATACACTGGTTGCTGGTGCTCTGCTCTGGGGTGCTGTATTTCTGCTTCATTCTTGTAGACGAGAAGGTGATTTGCTAATGATTTGCCTAAATTTAGATCCACAGTGAAACTTGGTGCAACCATGCACTATGATCACTGATTCCATCTCTAATTATAACAAGTATATAGGAATGTTTTTTTTTTACTGAAAGATCTAGCTTGACTGAACAACCAAGTGGGAACACTGCTTTTCTTCAGGTTGGCACATGCTCTCTAACTGTGCCACCATGCTTCCCATGTGTGAGGGCCACCATTCAATTCTTAGGATCCATGGTGGTTCAGAGGTGGTTTGGTGCCACTGTGTAAGAGGAAAGGTCGCCACAGGAGCAACAGAAAACATTATTCTTGGACAATAAAAATCAGTTGGCAAAGTTTTGAACCATGTTGGTTCAGGAAATAGTGCTTCTTTGTGTAGACTTAGCAGTCTGTAAAATGATACATCACTTCATAGTTCAGCAAGGTGAATATCTTGATTAATCAGAGTGGTCTTCCTATGGAAATGGGGTTTGATTATTTATTATTATGGAAAATGTGTTGGTGCTTTCCATAGTTAAAGTTATTTTGAGTTTGGACAGAAAGCTATATTATCCTGCTTCTAGAGAGATGATATAGCTTCTCTCTCTCCACATGAGTGCTTGAGCTAGCTGTTGGCTTTATTTCTCTTTTAATGCCACTTTTTTTCTGCAAATTGGAAAAGTTTTCCTGGGGATACCTGGGTTTCCACTTGCTGGAGCATCTTCCTCAGAGCTACTCATCTTCACTGCTTTTTCCTACTTTTGTATCTTGGAGAACCTGTTGTTCTTCCTTTGTTCTTTCTTTTGGCAGATCACCTCACTTTCTGTTTTCGCACTGTCACCCACTTATTCTTCTGTGAGCTCTGATACTTACTTGTCTCCTTTGTCTGTTCCTCAGCAATAAAGGGAGGCCTTATCACTCTTTTCAAGAACCTGAAAGGAGATTGTAGCGAGATGGGTGTTGGTCTCTTCTCTGAAGTAACAAGGAATAGGATGAGAGGAAATGGGCTCAGGTTGCACCAGCGGAGGTTTAGATCGGATATTAGGAAAAATGTCTTCACTGAAAGGGTTGCCAAGCACTGCAACAGACTGCCCAGGGAAGTGGTTGACTCACCATCCCTGGAGGTGTTTCAAAGATGTGTGGACGTGGCACCTAGCGGCAAGGTTTAGTGGTGGACTTGGTAGTGTTAGGTTAATGGTTAGACTGGATGATCTTGAGGATCTTTGCCAACCTAAATGATTCTGTGATTCTGTGACTTGTAGGCATCTTCGCTTTTTTTTCTCCTTCCATTTCACATCTTCTTTTCTTAATTTTTCAGGGTGTTTGGAGCACTCCAGACTTATCCTTCAAGCCTGATTCTTCTGTTACTTGTTTTCCTTTTGTATCCTAACTTCATGGCAAGATGTTTCCCGTTCTACTCATCCAGGAATCTGCTGTCAAAATTTTCTTGCATGTCAGATTTGCAAGTTTTCAGTATATCCAGCCTTCCCTCTTGTCTCAAACCTTTTCATTCCTCATCCAAATTTTTCCTTCATCTTCAGCTATGGCTTTAGTCTTGGAATCTTTTCTTTAGTGGAATCTATTAGATTATATTTTTTACACATACATATTCCAGAGCATGCTTACTAAAGTGTTACTAGTCATAATAATGGTCTTCTCTCCATGTCCCATCTTCTGCTGCCTTGGCAACCACTTAGATAACTTTTCCTACTGCTACCCATAAATACAAATGCACAAAAAAAAGAAAGAAAAAACTCCCAGCAACCTCTCCCACCTTTAAATTAATGTGAAATCTCCACTGTGTTTCTGCTTTGTTGACTTTGTCACTGGCTATTTTATCAATGAGCTTTTGTTAAGGCTAACAAAGTGCTTAAATTTACTTTTGTAGGGCTTCTTTCACAAGCTTGGTTTATCTGAAGGGCTGAGTTCTTTGCTTCCACCGGAGTAACCTTGCTCAGAAGTTGCAAAGAACTGCTCCTAAATAGCTGGAGTGAGCGGGGAGTTGCATCTACCTTCAGATTTCTGTAATACTGACTACTATGTTCTCCATGTATTCATTGGTGGCGAATAAGCAGCTTTAGTTTACAGTTTAGTGGACCTGCTTAGACAAAGTATTTTGGAGGAGAAAAGGCACACAAAATGGTACAGCTAATGGCTTTGATATATTATTTCTTCTCTCTGAAAGGTAAAACCACTCAGTCCACTAGCTAGGTCCAGATTTCTCCTCTTAGTTGTTCTTTTGCTTGGCAGATATTTTTTTTTGTTAGAAACCATTGCAGTGAATATTGATTTTTCCTTGAAAGGACTCTTTTTTTTCAGACAGTAATCCCATTTCTGATGAATTTTTACATATTTAATAAAACAGTTGATCTGTAGAAAGCACTGTTTGGATTGTCTTTGTATTCTTACATGATGACTGAGGACATGGACAAAGCAGTACTTTGTGTAATGCCTATACTTATTTCCAAACCAGAAAAGGATAGAGGTTTTCAATTTAGCATAGCATTCCCCACAGCACTTATCAGGCTTTGCAGTCTTAACATTTTTAATCAGTTGTAAAAGATCCTCTTACTCTCTGATTTATATAATAGACCTTAGCTTTTCTATTTTTGTTTCATTTGACTGCAGAATATTTCTGATGCTATAAAAAAAAAAAAAAAGACATTTTGTTAATTCTTATTTTCATCTTAAATTTTGCTATATATCAGTGTGGATAAAATTTTAAAGGCAAAAAAGGTTAGCCAAATCCTTAAAACAAAAGAGACACAATATTTAATATCAAGCGTATTACTGACATTTAATGTGACCCTCTTTCCTCAAAATCATATTGACTGCAATTTTCCAAGGACTAGTGACTTGGTCATGTGTTTTGAATTCTCCATCTGCTAGAGAACTTTTAATGCTTTCTGAAAACACTGAACTCTCTGTTCTCCCTCCCTCCCTCTTTTGAAGAGGAATTACAGGAAGAATTATGAATTGTATAAACCTTCACCGGCACTCCAGGAGTTCTTGTTGAGCGGTAGTATAAGAGTCCCTGGACTGTTTTGAAAAGTGCTTTCTTGGTCCTTAGTTTCCATTCACTTTCAGACATCTCTTTTGCTCATCACTGGAATTTCTTCTTCTCCTGTCCAGTGGGTGACACCAACCGAGGGCTGAGGCTCCTCCAGCCACATTTCCCAGCTGTCAGTGTTTTCAGTGGGCTGTCCCACTGAGATCAGACACGGGGCAGCTGATGGTGACGTGGATCAGGACTGAAAGCAGGTGGTAGAGAAGGGGTGGCTGCATGGTTAAACTGTAGTGTTTTGCAGCTCCAACTTAAGCACACAATTAAATGTGTTGCTCATGACTGAGTGGCAAAATGTAGGTCAGTTCAAGTCAAAGCAGAAATCTTGGCAGGAGCATATGTCTCATTTATCAGTGATCCTTCTAGAAATGTTGGACCTAATGCACACTATAAACCTGATTTCTTGCTCTCACAACAAGCATCAGTATTAATGCAGAGGCAATTGTTTCAGTCTTAGGCTTTTCATAGCAGTTGCTTGAATTAACTAATTGAAATAAAATCACTTAATTTTAGTGTTTCAGACTACTGTTGTATGTGTTGGGAAGATTTGGAGACTGATCAGAAATCCATCTTTTCAGTGGCAGACATTGCAGGAATAGTGTGGCCTCACTGGTAGGCTTTAATTACTTGTTGCGTGTGTTTTGACTAGCTTGAAAACTGCTAACCCTCTTTAATTGCTGGGTTTTATTTAGGTCTTCTGAACAAGAGGCTGAGTATAAATATGTGAAGCTCATAATTATACGTGTTTTGTCTAACTCAGTCTTAACAGACAGCAGCCTTGCCTGCTCATAGGGTCCTATCAAGCCAGAGGGGCAAAGAGAGTACTACTTTCAAGAAGTTAAAACAAGTACACCTTTAGGGTGATATGTCTCCTTTGATTACTCTTGGGTCACTGTTTTATTATTGCTTATTATTATGATTTTCCTGATATCTGTAAACTCAGGGTTACCTGCAACGAAGAGTTTGCTACTAATACTTGAAATCAGAAAGTGGAAAAACGAAGGACTGTTGTTTTCTAAAGATAATGTTTTCATTTAAAAAGCTGATACAATCATGCCTTTAATTCCCTCATTATACATTACATACTATTCCTCAGAGCCTGCGTTTTTGGGTGCTGAGAAGAAGCATTATTTCACAGATGCAATTACATTTGGGGCAAAGATTTAGGAGCCATAAGGCAGTGTCTTTACAACAGATTAAATAGAGAGCCTTGTATCGAGAGGCTAGTGCACAATCTGAACAGTTGGCAACATAAAGGAAAAATTTGCTTACAAGTGTATGGTAAGAGCATTTTAACTTACAACAACTCAGTAGATGATGCAGTTGCTAGGTAATGTCTTTCATTTCTGGTAAAAGTCTTGAGGTGAAAGCTAATCAATAAGGTAGACACAGTGTGATGTCATTTGTTGCCATGGTTTCTGAATTTTGCAGTCTGTTATCTGCAAATAATATTGATGGTTGCTATGCAGTTGAACCTTTTAATATTGTTGTTTTTCCATTATAAAGCTCTTTAATCTTGGCTAAAGCTTCAACGAGCAGAGTGTCTAGGAGTTTAAATGCTGCAATAGATACGCCTGTATTGCAACCCTAAAATATCTTGAAATTTACTACCTAATAAACAACAGGCATCAGCAGGAAGTGAACAAGGTTAACATTTTGGTGATTAAACTTCCACAGAGCAGTTGACATTTTCTACTAAATTAATCTGCAAATTAAATATCTCTGTGGAATTAGTGCTATGACTCATTACATGGCAGATCATGTAAAAAAGGGTAAGCAGTCAATCCTCTGGATGATAAGGCAGTCAAATGTATAAAGCTTTAAATGGCTCAGAAACCATCACAGGTTCTTGAGCAATGTCCTTATGTTTCCTGTATTTTTCATTGTTGGATTGTGCTTCTTTATTGTGTTTGGGTTTTGCTATCAAATGTTTTATAGGAGCTTCTGCTGGACAGACTGAAAGGGAAATGAGACTTATTTTTCCTGATAGCTGTCAAGGTGAAGGAAAATAATTCTCAAGGCAGGTCCTTTAAATCAAACACAATACTTAACATTTTGTATTCTGTGGAGAAGATGTTAGTTTTAGTAGAATGCCATGTATCCTTTGCTTAATTTATTGTCATCTCTTTACAGCAGTTTTTCTTGATAGTTTGAGTTATTGAAATCATTTTGGAGGGAAGGAAAGAAAAAGAGATGAAAAGACGGAGCTCTGTGGAAGCCAGAGGGTGATCTGAAAGCATGGAGTGATCTGAAAGATGAGATGATTTGCAGAAGTACAAAATGTTCTGTACCCCACAGTGAAACTTTTTAAAGGAGGGGAGGGCCCCATGGTCGAAGTTGAAATATGAAAAAAGAAAAAAGAAAAAAAGAAAAAAAAAGTAGAGAGAAAAGCAGAAAAGAAAGAGGCTGAGGGAAAAAATAGGAACTATTTTTATTGGGATGAGAGAAGAGAGGAGGGGAGGAAGGGTAGTAAAAGAAAACAGATGATGGCTTGCTGAATACTAGGATTTTTACATCTTCAGAGTGACATTTGCCATGGTGTCTACTTTGTCTTTTTTTCCTCAACTTATTCTTCCTCCTCCTCCTCTTCCATTTCCACCGTTTTCTGCCTTAACAACACATTTCTTTAGAAAGTATTTTGCCACCTTCTTTTTTGTCTTCTTCACACATCTCTCCTCTGTGAGGTGACATTGACTATCACATTTCTTTCCAATGCAGAAGTAATTGCCTTCATAGTCCTACTTGTCCCCTTAATATAGTGAGTGAATTGTCAAGGGTGTGCCCCTAATGGGAGACCTGAGGAAGATATCACCAGGAAAAGTGAGGCATATGGTTAAAATCTGGCTCTTGCAAAGTGGGCAGGGGTGTTCTCGATGACTCCTCTTCTGGAGCTCCTCTAGAAATTCCCTTTTGGCTGTGCAGAGCACAATAGCAGCCTTCAAGGAGCGCATCCTCAAAGCACTGCTACTGAGAGGAGGCAGATGGAGGAGACATGCCGGCTTGGTGATGATAGCAGATGTCAACAAGTTAACAATCTGAAAAGCCAACAAGTAGCACAGCAGTGCTTCTCACCCAAAATGTTTAAAGAGAGGGAGGAGGAAAAAAAATACATAAAAAAAAAAGAAAAGCAACCTAGAAAAGAAGATACAAATCAGTAGTGCTGATCTGCAAGAGCTGTAAAAGACTATCTGATGCTAAATCTGTAAAGTGGTGCTGTTGAGTGGATTTATCTAAAGAAGTATTTCGCTATTAGGTTGTCACAAAGGAAGATCATTTACTTCAGATACCATATGCCAACTGTGCAATTAGGCTCCCAATCATACACACCATGTGTACTAAAGCGGGGGGCAAGTCTGAGCCATTTGCAATTACTGTTGCATAACGCTTGCTTTTACAATCCTGGACATTCAGTTGCTTGCTCTGTGGTGAAAGTTCTGTTGTTTGGAATAACATATAGATTATTTCTCCAGGGTTTTTATTGTAGGGTTATTTTGTTTGTTTGTTTTTGTTGTTGTTTGGTTTTTTTTCTTCCTTAAGGAAAAAACTAATTTGTCAGAGCTTTTTTAATACTCTTTCATATGACAAAGCATTTCCATTTTAAAAAGGATTAAAAGAAACATACATTTCCTGCCTGAGAAAAAACCTACACACATTATTATATGAGGGACAGCTCGGTGCTTTGTACTACTGAGAAACTTCATAAAACATACGATGGAAAATCTCAGGCAGCTTTAATAAAATAATTTCTTAATTTGTGAATTTCCGATGTTTTTCTTAGGCCAAACTTTTATACCAACAGCCATTGCAAGACACTGAGTGTAGGTGATGAGCAGACATGGGACTTTACCTTATCCTGAAGGAACAGAGTAAGAGAAGCTGTACACAGCAAAGTCCCCAGAGCCACTGTGACACTCCTCATGTAGCACAGAATCACATTGTCATCTTGGTTGGAAGAGCCCCTCAAGATCACTGAGTCCAACCATTAAACCAACCCTGGCACTAACCCATGTCCCTGAGAACCTCATCTCCCTGTGTCATCAGCCCCTCCAGGGATGATGACTCCACCACTGCCCCAGGCAGCCTGTTCCAATGCTTTACAACCCTCTCTGTGAATAATTTTTTACTGATATCCAATTTGAACCTTCCCTGGGGCAGCCTGAGGCCTTTTCCTCTCTTCCTATCACTTGCTACTTGGGAGAAGAGACTGACACCACTTGTTCCTCTATCTTGTCCTAGCATCTGCCCTTAAGTTTCCACCAGGTACTCACCTTGTAAAGCCTTTCAACCTGTTCCCAGCCCTTTCACATGTGGCTGTGATGTTCTGTGTAGCAAGGGATGGCCCGGTGTCACTGAGTACTTCACACAGATTTGGAGTAGGTTTTCCAAACATGATATGGAAATTAAAATAAAAACAGATGTAGCAACATAAGCGATTAGTGAAAGTATCCTGGTCTTTGAAGCCACATATAGGCCTAAGCTGAGATAATGCAACCTGGAAGAAAAAGTCAACAGCTATAGCTACAACTCTTCTATGTGTGTAATATGACGCTAGTTAATTGATTACGGTTGTTTCAAGCCTGTTTATGGAGCTGCTTGTAGTAGCTGATGCAGTTATTGCAGTTGAGAAGTACCTAGTAAGACTAAGGAAAATACAGATATGTAACCCAATTATGTGCTTTAGCTACTGTTGTTGCTATTTAAACAAAAATCTGAGAGCTTGCTGCTGAAAGTTCAGTTCAGTGTACAAAATTCTTGAAAATAAAGTGGTTCAAAAATCTTAAGTTTGGAAATTACTTGAGATTTATTAAAGCAATTTTAATTTCATTTTATGTCTGTGTGATTCATCTATGCTCTTCTCTGGAGCTTTTATATTTTTATTTGAGGTCTTGGGTCAGTCATGCTGCAAATAATCTCTTTTTATGAACAGACTTAAGGCATGTTTGTTTTCTGTGTATTGATTTAGAGACAGAAAGTTAGTTCCCAACCCAAATCCGAACAAGTAGTTCTCATTGTAATAGCTGCAGCAAATTTTTTCTTGTGTACGAGGGGATAAATGCACAATTTTATTTTTCATGGTGTATTGAATAAAAAAAATTCCTTGTTGCTTGAACCTTGTGAGGAAAACCCAATTTTCACCAGATTTCCACAAAAACAATAGAGCGATCCTGTGCATACTAAGAAAATTAATCCCTCGTGGTTCTTGTAGCTTCAGTTAAACCACAAAATCAGAGGTTCCACTTAAATTTGAGAAAAAACTTCTTCTCAGTGAGGGTGCCAGAGCACTGGAACAGGCTGCCCAGGGAGGATGTGGAGTCTCCTACTCTGGAGACATTCAAGACCCGCCTGGACATGTTCCTGTGTGACCTCACCTAGGCGTTCCTGCTCCAGCAGGGGGATTGGATTAGATGATCTTTTGAGGTCCCTTCCAATCCCAAACATATTGTGATCTAATGTTTCAAATGTGAGGAGGTTGTGTACAAGATGTCCTCTCCGGGGCTGGTGGCTTTCTATCTTTCCTGCAAAGCCTCATGAGGTGCAGAGCACAGCAAAGCCAGTACACCACACTGCTGATGCATCTCATGCAGCCTCTGCTCCTGCCACTGTGCTGCTCACCAGGAATGGACCAACGTTGATACCCGCAATAGAGGTCAGTGTGTTGCGATGAGCAGCATCGTGCTGTTTCCTCACTCTGCAGCTACAGCAGAGTGCCCTGTACAGAGGAAAAACCACATTTAAGGTCTCTGATGTTCTACATTTCTCTGAGATGGTAAAATAGCACTTCAGTGCAGAATAGAGTGTTGAAGTCCAACAGGAGAACTTGTTTTTTTCATGTAGTGTTGCACTGCTTTTGCTGAAGATTTAGCACTGGCATTATGCTAGCCCAACCAGCTGCTATGTCACAAATCTTCAGAAATATTGGAGCATTGGAGACAAACAGAACTGTACTGTCACAAGTTCATAAAGCCTTTTTAGAAGAGGAAAACATTTTTTCTCAATATAACTAGAGATTGCAGATGACATTGTTTATATATTACAACTAGAACATTGCTCATGCTTGCCCCAAATCCTTGTAAACTAATCCCCAGATTTGCATGGTTTCTGTGAGATCAGCCAGGTATTCAGGTGTGTAAAGAGGTTCTAAGGGCATTTTTGCACATACTAAAATACTTCCAAAGGTTCTCTTTTTCTAGCGCCTCTTAAACCATCCAACCAACCAGATCCAAGAATTACCAACATTTTTAAAAGCCAAAGATTCCTCCACATATGACACAGAGTTATTTTTTGTTTAGCCAGCACAATATTTTTATATGAAAAAAATTTTTTATTTATGAAAATCCGTTCTAGCTGTGGGAAGCCATCCCGAGCCATTTGGATGAGAAGACACACAAAATAAACTGTGTGTGCCCACTGAGGAGTCAATATCTGTTTTCTGTTTGTGTTTATAAATTTCTCCACATTGATCAAGCTCAGCTGGATTACACTGCTCTGAACACCTCAGACTGAGCAAGGCATGATGAGATTGTCTATCCTATTTTTGGCAAGCGCTGCACTTTGGTTGCCCATTTTGTGGTACTGTTTATTCCTTTTACTTTTTCCCTCTACTACTCAGTCAGTGAATGTTCGTTTTCCTTACCTGAAGCTGCTGCATCCTATTTATTACTTCATTAAGTCACAACTGCTTCACCCCACCCACTATGTCACTTGAAACTTTGTGGTCTTCTGTACAAGTCTTCCCATCTCCCTTCTCTAATTTGCCATTTCTGAACATTATTTTAGATCATCTTTTCCCATCCAGCATGAAATGGTTTCTGCTGGCAGAAAGACACAGCAGCTTTGCTGAATGTGCTCAGGTTGCCTGAGATGATTGCTTGATAACAAAGAAATTGCCAATTCTGAGAGGTAATGCGTTCACATGTTAAACCTGGGGCAGAAAAAGTCCTTCCTAAAGGACTATTTATCACTAGCCTGAAACATCATCTTTCCCAGGTACTCATGAACTTGGTTTGCTTTTACCATAATCTCAGTGCAATTTCACACTGTGTTCCTTACAGATTAAAAACCAACCAAACAAAACAACAAAAAAACCCACAACAAAACATTTGTTTACTTTCATTTGGAAGATAAAAATTCAGCACCATGCACAGAAAAATCCTTTATGTTGTAGAGTTATAGACAGGAAAACACAATTAAGTACATTGTATTATATTCAGTGTTTATTTTTACATCCAATGCTATTGCTATTTCCTTCTGATATTTTTGCCAGCAATAACAAGGTAAAAATGTTTTATTATGCAAATTATATACTTCTAGCACAGTGTTTTAAAAAATTACCTGTATAAAGAGACTTTCAGTCAGTCTATATAGGCAGCTGGAAATTGGTTTGAATGCATGCAGCTAATGGTCACAGCAATTTGCATGGGAATAGGTTTAATGTAAGTCTAGGCACTGTTTGCTTCAGTTAGGCTTTCATAAATGTTGGACAAGCGGAGTGAAAAAATGCTATAGTAGAAGGCGAGTAAAATCAAAAGCTGAATGCTTAAGGCATGGATTTTTAGAATTCTAGAATTAGTTATCTAACAAACTTATATGTTTTAATTAGATGTGACACTTCAATTCCCTTTAAAAACAAAAAAATGCACTCTAAGTTGGTCTTTTTTTAAGTCTTCAAGTAACAATTATCAATTGTAAGTTAATACTCCTATTGATATCAATGGGAAGAAACAGTGCAAGGAAATATTAAGACTGTAGACAAATAAATGTATGATTATTTTATTTTGGGGATTTTGCATTGTGATAAGTAGGTTAAGCTTTTCAATGCTAATAGCTAATAGAGCCTGCATCATAAAGCTTTCTTCATCTGAAGTCATCAGACGATGAAATTTACTGTCCCTGTTTAGCAGCGAGGAGAGAAAGCCATTTGTTATAAAATGTCTGAGGCGAACTTGTTTCTTTTTACTCATGAAGTGTACCTCTTGCACAGATGGTTGAGAACGTAGAAAATATTATAGTCCTTCTGTGTTTAATTGTTTCTCTATGCCCTGGAATTTAAAGAGACTTTAGGATGTGTTTGGCAGCAGCTTTCCCTCTATAATCAGGTTGCTATGGTAAACCTATTATTCTAGACAAAGAAAGGGTATGTTTAGTAAAGTGCTGATCCCTTTTCAGTATAATGTCAACTTCAAATTACTTTTGAATGATTGAATTTGTATGGTAAGTCTTTTACCACAATAACCAACAGGAGAAGGTCACAGAATAAGGTGTGGCTTCTGTTACTTCAGTAGCGGATGCGTCTGACAAAGTAGGAGAATGGCCGAAGAAAGCTCACGCTGCAAATATCCTGGTTTACAGAACATTATTAATTTTGTGTTTAGCTCTATGGTGATAAAATGAGACTTTGAAGTTTACATTCGCTACATCCTATGCAGTTAGCTATTCAGAAGCAGAAAGGACTTTAATTCTGTGTTAAATTACCTCCACAGAGTGAGCCCAGTTTACATAATGTAACCAAAATGTCAGTGCTTTTGGAGGTAAAATAAGCTTTTTAAACCAGTACAAAGTTGCATTTATTTAGTGCCACCACTAAATTCACTTTTCATGTTTCTAGTGCTGATTTTGTCACATTTGTAAAACAACTAATGAACTAATAATTTGAGTATCAGTTTCAGCAGCAGTGTACTAAACTTCTATAAATACATCTTTGAATATTTAAAAGTAAAGAAATAGTTCAGAGAATTCGTTTTCTAGAGTGCTCACTGAGTGTTCTCTCCATTTTCAATGCACTTTCAGTTCTTCTGAAGTCTGCAGTTAAATGATCTAAATCATACCCTGATCTTAGGTGGGAATCAGAAAAAATAAAATTCAAGGCAGAGATATCAACAAGGGATTTGGGCTTTTTGAATGTATGTGTTGGTGTTTTATTCATTAGCTAAGACGAGAAGACTAAGTAGGGCCTAAATCCCCTTTGTGCTTGATTCTGAGAAGAAAACCTGAGCTTGTATCTCTTACATGACCAAAATGTGCCCTCTCTGCCAAGGGATGGGATTTCCTCAGTTGTTTTGCCAGTGAAACTGTTGCACATTAACTAAAATGAATAAATAATAATTGCAGCAGGGACCGATGGGAACCTGCTCCCATTCCAGTGCAAGTGCCCAGCCACTGGCCTCTCTGGTCATTCAGACTTATTAAATTAAGCATTACAGAAAGGTAATGCTTAATTACAGAACATGCAGGAGCCTCATTACAGAATCTTCCTTTGCTTGTCCCTCTGGAGGATTTTCCATCTCTGCTGACTCGTTTCTTCCAAGTAGCTTGCTTAAACTGATTTTATTGTCCTTCAGGCATCCTCCTTATTATAGCATTAGCTGGCCAGAATACCACCGTTAAAGATTTTTCTTTTGTTTATTATATAGAGTCTTCACAACAGGTGGGTCCTGTTCATCAGGTACCTGTCTATCTACACGTGACAGTGCTTTGCGACACTATGTGACATTTTTGTAAAAGTAGCCAGGTTGTCTGAGGTGGATGCATAGAAAGAGACTGTGAGAGGCACAGATAGTGACAACTTGGACTCATGAAAGATCTCTGTATATTTAAGTATTAGAAATTATTTTGTTCCAATTTTTACTGTAACTGTCCCTGGCAAATAATTATAGCTTAGAGAATACAGGCAAATAACATCAATCATTCTCTAGCAATCGTATGTTAAATATTGACAGGATTACCACATAAAACTGTAGTTTGTGATGTGGTAGATGTACTTTGTATAATAAGTTTCTTTTCTGGAATGAATATCCTCAGATAATTGCCAATGCAAAATTGTTTTAAAATAATGAGATATTTGCTGTTAATTCTCTCAGCATGTCTTTTTTGTGATTCTTTCACTTTAAGTTGATAATAAAATGTCCTCCTAGATTGAATACTGGCACATAGAATGTCAGCTTGAAACCGCAGTGTACATTGATGGCTGGGAAGATGAAGACTATGGCAGCTATAAAATGAGCTGGGAATTTTTCCACAAGTAATAATATCCTTGCCTATTCCAACTTAATTAGACTGGGGTTTTTTTGAAAAAAAACAAATGCAACAAATTCAGGTTAGAAGTTGAAAAATAGATTAACAATGATCTGGCAGTATGTTGGTCTAAAAGGTTTTATTGTCACAAACCCTACAGTTAGAAAGGCCCCACTAAGGTTCTCCTTAACAGTCCTTTCCCATTCTGCAAAAACTTTCAGTAAATGCTGAAAAATTATTGTGCGTGCTGAACTGTTTGGTTGCACAATGAAAGGCTGCACTTGGAGGATTTTTTTTTCTTTGTAGCTATAGTTGCTCTAACTGCAAATTTGGGTTCTACAGTCAGCAGAGCGGTGTCCAGGACCAGGTTGGATCTCTCTGCTGCTGTGGCCCATTTAGATTGAGAGGAACAGGCTGTTCTGCATGTCTCTGGTGGCCATTTTTTACACACAGTATCTTTTCCCAAGACCATCAAATTCATCATTTTGATCCAGAGTTTGTGTCAGACTTAGAGCATTCTCACAGCAGCATTGCATTAAAACAATTTTAAAAAGTATGGAGTCAAACACTCAGAAGTTAGGAAATAAGAAAACCAAGGTTACCCCAAACTGAGTCTGTCCCATATGTACAATGTAAAGCTGTCCTTGATCTTATTTTTTTTTCACATATGACCCTTTAATGCTCACTGTTCTGAGGGTTTTGGAGTGGAAGATCTATGGGAATTTGGCTGAGTCTATTCCCCCTTTAAGCTCTGGGGAGTTAACGGGTTGGTGGAAGTCAAGACTCTGAGAGAGGTTGTGCTCTCAACTTCTGTTTCCTCAGGTCTAGACTAGAAAAATTATGGGGATTTTTGCTTTCCAAATGCCTGACAGAGTGTTTGAAGAATTATGTTTGTACATGAACAGAGGGCATCTTAGGTAGCCCTGTGCAGAGACTATTTAATTCTAATCACATTCATTTTGGAGTTTCTGAGGTACGTGCTAAATATTTTAGATCAATTGGAGAGGCCGATTATGTGGGTAAACATGTGCAACGTTGAGATTAAAAAAAAAACATACAATATTTGCTTATTGTTCTTGTTTCCACCAAGACACAACAGAGGTATATTTTGCTTCTGTGTCTATGGAAGAGGGATAGTTTTGTTTTGGTTTGATTTGTTTTGATAGTTATTTTGTGCATACTTTAATTCATACAGAGTGACTTATAGTTTGTTAGGGAGTAGAGTAAGTGTGATTTTAAAATTTCCTTTATTTTGCTTTACTGAAATCATGACTCTAACAATTGTTTATTTCTTACAGGGAGATGTGAATGTGGCCAATGCACTTGTTTCCCTCCAGGAGACAACAGAGTTCATGGCAAAAACTGTGAATGTGATGATCGACAGTGTGAAAATGCAGACGGTGATGTCTGTGAGGGTATGCCTTCACTTAACGTAGTATAAGTAATATAAATCTTGACAGTTCATAACTTTTTGTTCCCCCTGATTTTATAACATAATGTCACTCTAGATTAGTTGCAATAGATTATAGATTTTTGTTAGAAACAATCTATATAAATTTTGAATGTTAGTGAATATTTATTTTTCAAACTTCAGAAACAGTAACAATGAAGTAGATGAAATACACCTAATAGAATAAACCTAAGTGATTGACTATATCCCAAATTCCACCAGTGTTAATTAGAGAAAAATACAAACACTTGCATTGGTGTTTGGTTGATGTTTTACTGAGAATGTTTTTTACCTAAAGTTAATAATGACCAGCAATGTTTTTGAATATTTCGTATTCTCTGACAATGATACATCTGTTTTCTAAAAATATAGTAAAAATATATTACAAAAGAATAAAAAATGCTTGAGCTACATTATCATAGTAACTGTACATGCAGACTTTTTATTGTAATGTTGACAGTGAAAACCTCACTTGTTGATTTTTCAGTCATGTATGTTTGTGTTAAGCAGTATGTCAGGTTAGTTTTAGATATGTAAATACATACATAGCATATGGTATATTAAAAACAGGTGAGTAGTTTTCAACTCAAATGCTCTCTTTCTAAATTTTATTCACTTTATTTTTAAATTTACTCTTTGATTCTTAATACTAACAAAGCCGTTGATATGAACAATGACACATTTCATTATATTCCTTATTTCTTTGTAAGAAAATGACCCTATTGCTTCATAATCTTTGTTTACATAAAAAAATCTGACTACAGGGAATATTTCTTCAAAGTCTCTGCATGCAGAATATAGGCACACATGGAAAATTCTATTTTAAATGTCTAACTGGCCATAATAATAGTTTATGACAGTGTAATCCAATAATATGAATGTGTAGATAAAGAGTAATTTGGAATTTAATTTTGTTTAAAGGACATGAAAGCAGATAAAAACATTGAAAAGCTGGCCCATATTTATTTCAAATTAAGTAGTCGGGAACCAGTATCTCTTCCCTTTGTGTCATTCATATTTTACATTATTTGATGACAATGCTTCAATGTTAATACTGCTAATTTTATTGCACATTTTAAAAAATTATAGACAAGAAGTCAGTTTTTTCTTATTAGGAAGGATACAGTGATAATATTAATTGTCATTGCTGACTAGAGCACCTCAGACTCAAATGAATAATCACCTCAACACCTGAGCCAATGTCCAATTTTTTACTGTGCAAGAGACACTCTACCTGAATAATCTCTACCCTTTAATCTTAATAGCCTTGTCCAAAGAGAAAGGCAGAAAATAATTGATTACTTTAAAACTCATATTCTTTAAGTTTATTTTCCAAATTTTGAAACAAAAATGGAAAGGAAAGCCAGCTCATGAACGTATGAATTGATTGTAGTCTCAAGCAAGCTCAACTTCTGCACTTCCATTCCAGCTGCCAGTTCAGTTGTGAATGATTCTCTACAGGGGAAAGGAATTATATGGGAAAACTCAATTCAAGTGACTGTGCCCTGTTTGAAATTGCACTGCACAGCATCTCTTGACAGGACTTTAAAAGCCCCACCCTGTGATTTTTGCTGTTCCAGAGAGCTGAGTTTATTCCTAGTTCTTTCCCCAAACCTGTAGGATAAGTGCCAAATCAAGAATCCCGTTGTCCTGGTCTTTCTTGTAAGTAAAGGGAGAGGAGGAAACATGGCACAAGGTGATGATTAAACCCACCAGGATCTGAGCTGAACTCTGAAGTGCCTCAAGGGAGACTAGAACATCTCTGCACATTCACAGTTCTCTGAACTTGGTGGGGTGAAGCTGGTCTCTAGAGTTTTGGTCTTGGCAGTCAGAAGTCATGCCAATGCTAATACCATTCTCTAAAACTTGCTGGATTTCTGTAGTACATCTGTTTGGATTCCAGTGGTAAGTTTCTTGTTCTGTCTGTTGCATTTCTAAGTACAATTTGAGATTTTTTAAAATTATTCTAGATGTGGTTGTCATTTACTGCTTGAAGCATGTTTCTATACTATTTTTATTGCATTATTCCATCCACTTTCATTCTTTTACAACTAAGAACTGGTTTTCCTTTGCTCTTTTTCTGGTCTTATGCCACACAAGTGTTTCCTTGTTTATACTTCTCTAGTTCTTGCATATGAAGTGCGCTGAAATTAAAATTAACAAGTATAGATGTCTTACTAATCATTCAGTTCTCTTCCTTACACCACTTTTCCTTCTCTTGGCTGCTGGAGCTCTGGAGTACGTCCTCTCTTTTCCCCTCTCTCTCCATCTTTTTTTTTTTAATGACTGGCAGATCCTGAAATCTTATTTTCTTTGATCATCTTGTGTCCATCTGTGCTTCTGATCCACCTGCCTCAAGAGGTCATTCCCCACCACCAGTAACTTAAGACAGCAGCTACCTAGGTGTAAGTGCTAAGTACAGGAATGTTTCTCTTCAAAGAATCCCCGTCAATCGTAGCTTGCTGTTTGCTCACCATTTAACAAGTTATCCTTTTCAGATCCTCAGTAGACTGTGATGTTACTGATAGCTTCAGCCCTCCTCTTTAGTAACTGTCAGATGTTTTGCTTGGCTATCAGTTTCTATCCTGATAATATTTTAATGTTTCCTTTGAAATACAGTATTTCTCATATCTCCCTTTTTAGGAAATTCTACAAATTTTATTTTCCATTTTGCAACTTACCCAATCACAAAATGTCTCTCATTAATTTTGCACTAGTGGTATACATCTCTCCTCCTTTTGGGTTTGTACATCTCAGCCTGAACCTCTTGACACCTCTTGCTGAACTGCTTATTCCTTCCTCTTTCCTTCTTCTCTTTTTGTTCCTCTTTTTCTACCATTATTGCTACCTAGGCAGTCACTGTTGAGACATAAACCCTTGCTAGTACCTTTGGCTTCAGAGAATTTTAAGCTGGACTCTGTGAATGTGCAGTCTGACAGTGAGCACTTGGTGCCTATAAAGCAGAAGGAAGGAAGACCAGCATTTTCAGATTAAATGCATGCTGAAATGACAAATGTGAATGACAGCCTAAATGATTTGAATAAGAATTGTTACTGGCCTTCTCTGACCAGCAGAGATTGATTAATAGGTTACTTTCCAGACCAGCTGTTTATGCAATGGTAGAAAGACATGAGGCGAAAGATATGATAAATTAGGGTACAACTGAGTGAGACCCTATTACCATGTTTCTGCATGATTGTAGTGAGTCATTCACTTATAAATTCAGCTGTCCATCATTGCAGTATCAGGAATAGAGAAATTATGTCCCCACAGAGACAGAGGTTGCAGGAGGACTCAATATCTATTTCACGGCACTCTGCTATTAGAAATGGATTTATAGAATTATAGAATTGCAGAATCATAGAATGGCTTGTATTGGAAGGGACCTTTAAAGATCATCTAGCTCAACCCTCCTGCCATGGTCAGAGACATCTTTCACTAGGTCAGGTTGCTCAAAGCCCCGTCCAACTGGACCTTGGACACTTTCAATGATGGGCCCTCCACAACTACTGTGGGCAACATGTTCTGATGTCACAACACCCTTATAGTAAACAATTTCTCCCTAATGTCCAATCTAAACCCTACCCTATTTCATTTTAAACCAGCACCCCTTGTCCTGTCACTACAGGACTTGGAAAAAATCTTTCTCCATATTTCTTATAAGCCCCCTTTAAGTACTGAAAGGCTGTAATAAGGTCTTCCTGGAGCCTTCTCTTCTCCAGGCTGAACAACCCTAACTCTTTCAGCCCTAACTCTTTCCAGCCCTCTGACCATTTTTGCAGCCCTCCTCTTGACCCGTTTCAACAGGGCAACGTCTATCTTCTACAGGGGACCCCAGAACTGGACGCAGTACTCCAGGTGGGGTCTCATGAAAGCAGAGTAGAATCACCTCCCTTGACCTGTTTGCCAGGTTTGGCAGCACAAGTTCTTTCTTGGCACAGCTATGTCACCAATGTACACCAGGTTTGATATTTACTTATTTTGTATCCTGGTGATAAATATTTCTCTCTCTCCTCTGACGTTATGGCTGTACTGCTAGCTGCAGATGTGTCCTGAGCTTTCAAGTGTTATTTGTTCCCCTACTGTGTCCAGTCATGTTTTTCAGTTGATGTCACCGTTGGCTGTTCCGCATCACTGTGTTGACTGTTGTCCATTATGTTCTGTTCCCTTTCAGGATTGAGGGCAGACAGGCAACTAGAATTCAGGACAACAGGAAAGATCAATTTGAAATAGATTCCATAATGCTCTTAACTCCACTTAACTCCACTCATTTTGATTTGTTCTCTGGACCATTATTCTCCTAGCCGTGAGTTCTTGTCATATAAAAGCAGCAACCATTGAAGGAATAGAACAGAAGCCCTTTTGAGTCCTCTGCATGCTACTGGCTGGTGCAGGATTATGTTGTTTAAAAATGCTACAATAAAAATAAACACACCAGAAATAGTAAAAAAGTGATTGAATCTCCACACAAGTTCTTGACTAGAGTTACTAGCAAAGGCTGAAATTCATAATAGGTAACTCATAACAAAGCCCTTACATATTTCTAGGGATGCTCCCATTTTGGCTTATACAAGTATTTCAGTCTGTGCTTCATGTAGTGGGCCACGAATTAGATAATAACCTTTGATAAGACCTTTTAATATTTAGTCATGAAAGTCTGCGCTGTCTTCAACACTAAGAAACAACTAAGCCTCTGGTCATCCCATTAAGCTGGTTCTTTGGTAATAATAGAATATTTTGAGAAGTCTGATTAGTTTATTTTCAAGTGAGCAAATTCAGTTTGATGAGTTTTTATCAATTTGTTTTGGTCATGGCACATCAAAATATAATCCTAACACTGTAGGGAATCGAGCTGTGTTATGACATGTCATATCCTGTCACATCAAAGAGTAAATGCAGCTATATTCTTTTTGCTTATACCAATGCCTTTTGGTAAAAGGCATTAGTTCTCATTGCTTTGAGGTACTGGTTGTAATATAAAGGCTCATAGAAGCTGGAGGAGCTGATTTATTATTAGAGGAAATGCCGAGATAATTAATATTTCCCTCCTTACTCGGATCTGCCTTCACACCTCTCTGTCCTCTAACTGTAGGAAACCAGTGCAGCAAAACTCTACATGAGACTTTATGGGAAGTGGAGTTAACATTTTTTTTTAATAAAATCCCCAAGTTAATTTTCACCACTCAGACACATTCTCTTCCTGATTTCATTCACGTGCATTCTCATACCAACATACATGCATCAAAGTGTCTGTATTTAAGTCGTTTGGTCAGAATCGCTTGTGTGTGACACAGAAGATGGACAAAAGGTGCCACCCACCAAGTTCTTAGTACATCTTTTTGCTTCATCTTGACTGACAACAACAAACTGTTTTTTTAGATATGTATTTTAATCATTTAGGACCCAACAGTTAGGATGATCCTTATGCTTCATGATTCATAATTTTGCTTACTTTCATCTCTGCCAGTTTTAGGCAAGTTTGGTGCCTGTTTTCTCTGCTTACTCATTTTTTACATTCTTAGGACAATGCCATTCTTGGGCTCACAAGGAAAGGAATGATATGTATTATGTGCTGTGTCTGTGTTGACATCCTCTGTTGTTGAGCACATGGTCTTCTGCTGACAAGTCATCATACCATTGTTTTACAACAGTGCAGACCTTCTGGTTTTGACAAATTAATACATTCCTCAGTTTTACTGCTGTGAATATATTGTTGGTTATCAATCCAGGTCATATTTTTAACCTCATTCTGGTGTTTCTTCTGGTGCTTACCTACACATTTCCATTCATACATCATTCACACCATTCTTAAGACTATGTATTGGCGGACAACAAGGGAAAAGCTGTACTTTATGAGGTGTACATACACTTAAAGCTACAATTCCCAGCTTTCCAATGTTTTATACTTTTACAATAGAGACAGAATTTTCACATCATATTCTTACAATTAGTGAAGTATTCTAGGATCACATAGTCACCACGAGGATGGAAAATGGAAGTACTCCCTCTCAAAAGAGTGGTATAACGTTCCCCTAGTTGCCAT
This sequence comes from Patagioenas fasciata, assembly GCF_037038585.1. NCBI lineage: Eukaryota > Metazoa > Chordata > Aves > Columbiformes > Columbidae > Patagioenas > Patagioenas fasciata. The sequence continues at coordinate 58,308,897 of NC_092520.1, forward strand.
CTCCCTTTAATATACAATTTTCACTGCTATCCAGCCAGGCTGAGTAATTTGATTCAGCAGAAGTACTGCCTTTCTATCTTTTTTTTTTTTTTTTTTTTTTAAATTTTCTTTTAAAAATATAACTGTGTTATATTATGTTAAAGATATGTAACATAAACTGTGAATTATCTTTGGTGAAAGTTACAGGTCCATACTGCAGAAATCATGAATGACATTTGTTTTTGTCATCTGCTCAGTGAAGCACAAATATTTTCAGATAGCATGTTCTTATGAGGATCAATAAGATCATAACCATAAAAATGAGAGAGATATGATTAATTATATGCTTCATTAAGTAAAGCTAAATATTAATGTTATGGTGCAGTTGCAGTCAGATGATTTCTTCATTTCTTTCACTAATGTTTCTTCACAGAAACAGAAGTATATAAGACATTTACTGAACTTTCTAATATACCTAAAATTCAAATTAAGAGATAAAAATAAAACCAGCCATCCTCCCAGCTGATGACAACTTTTGGCACTGCCTGATCTGAAAATTCGGAAATACGAATTCAGTTCCTGACTGTACCATGGCTTTTGAGACTGCATGGGACATCATTTCAAAGACTGCAGTTGCCTAAACTTAGGCACTTTGTAGGATTTCTGATGCCCAGGGCTACCCAGCTCGACTCCACAAGGACACAGGGCTGCTTGCATAGCTGCTGCCATTAGGAGGTTGTCCTTGGTATCTTAGGGTATGCCAAATGGCACCAGACTTCTGGATTGAACCCATAATTTCATTCTGTTTCCTATTCAAATATTACTTTATTTCCTAAGTTTGCCATCTTTTCTGTTGAAGAATCTTCAGAGCAGGGGCCATGTTCTTTTGACTGAGGAATCTGAAACACTGAATAATTGTTACAGAATTCACTAGACAGTTTTATAATTTTTAATAGAGATTTTTTTATTATAGTAATTGTTATTGGAAAATGCAATTGGTTCTCTTGGGAAAAAAAAAATCAACATGAGTAAAACTAGTGCTAAAATAAGTGAAAATGACTGTATTAACTAGTGGAGAAGTGAGCCTACCTGGCACAAAGCTATTGCGATTTAAGGTTTTATTTTGACAACACTAAGTAAAGAGTTAATGATTCAGTGCCTGTGTCCTTGCACTTAACTACTTCACCCTGGCTCTGAGACACATCCAGGAGCAGGAACGGATAAATTCAAAAGGATCAGTAGGTATTGAATTAAATATGAGGGTGACCAGTGTAGCCAGTACAGGCATTCATGTGTATGGTATATTCTGTGTTACATTACTTTGGTTTTACTTAGCTAATTTTACTTTCCTATTTTTCTTTTAAATACACTACAGATCTCTATCCTGGTCACCCAGACATTTGTACAGGTGTATGAAAAGCTGAGGCTTCACCTAGATGCACAGAGAACCTAATTTGTTTAGCTTCTCAGACAGCATAAAATATGATTTAGGTTTGTAAAAAGCATTTGAGTTGAATCTTTCTGTTGAGCAGCAATTGCCAATGCATCAACATTTAAGTTGATAAATAGATATTAATTTGCAAAGCCAAAAAGGGCTTATGTGTTGAACTTCATATATTAGGCAAAAATAGCCATCACACTATTCTCAGACTTCCTTTGTACTGAAGTCTGTGTGCAACTAAAACCTGTCTCAGACAAGACCACGCTCTGCTCTGAAGACTCTAAGGCATGAGCAGCCCACGCCAACATCACTAGAAAGTTTGTTCTAATATTCATGTTCCTTGTTGGAAACGCTGTTTCATTTCTCAGATGAATGTGGCAGTATCAGCTTTTCTCCATGGTTCTTGCTTTGTCTTTCTCTGGTAGCTTGAGAATCCCCATTGAGAGGAGGTAGTTCAGATCCTGCTGAAATTGAAATACTTCTTAGTTTTGTTTTTTTTTGGTGTGTGTTTTTGTTGTTGTTGTTTTTTATTTTTGTTTGTTTGTTTGTGATTTTGTTGTCGTTGTTTTTTCTTCCAATGGGCTAAGCAGATAGCGATCTTTCTGATTCTTTCCACATGCCCTTTCTCTGCCCTTTGAATTCTTTCTTTGTAACTTTTTGGGCCTCTTCCAAGTTTTTCAAAAGGTCTTCAAACATGGATATCACAGGGAGCTACAGGACTTTAATGTCCACCTCATAATTTCTCTAAACATTCCTACTCATTTCTGTTCCTACTTGCTTCTCTACTGTTATATGCATATGAGGATAGTATTAGCTCTTCTCACTGCAGTGTTTCATTTGAAGTTTTTAGTGAGCTCCCTGCCTGTTGTGTTGCTCTAATCGGGGCCACAGTCCACTTTTATTAGATTTGGACAATGATAAGCGAACTATTATGAAAATATAATATAAATGTGAAGCAAAACACTGATTGTCTATTAGGTTTCTCTAACTGCAGTTGTCACAACTGTCCCGGTCTTATGGCATTCTCATATTCAACAAAAATAAAAATTAAAACATAAAAATCAGTGATCCAATAAAACTTTTACCAACATTTTTTAGCATATTTAGGAAGGCTAATGAAGCCTGTTGACTTAGGAATATTTCTCCAAGATAGATGTTGTTTAATATTCTCTTATGTTAATAATATAATGGCAAATTCTTTATCATAGTCCTGTAATAAAGAAAAGAAAGAAAATCCTGTTTCTATTTAAATACAGAGAGAAATATTTGTTTCATTTACTGTATTGCTCTAAATCAGAGATCCTGCATTATGCTGAGATTTTTCATATTTCTAGTACACTTTTAAAACTTCTTATTTTTCATCCTGTTACAGGTTTTTTTCTTTCCTATTATGTCCATTTTATTCACAGCAAAGTTTCTCATTTTTATTGTTTGCTATCTATTTCATTTTACTTTCTTTGGCTGTGCAGCCTCCTCGTTCCTGTCTCGTAGCATCTCTCCACCATTAGACCTGGAGGGACTTCTCTCTTACTGTGGAGAAACATTGTTTGACTATCAGATCAGTTCTTCATACAGGACATTCAAATTCCTGTTTTTATATCTGAAATTTTGTTTCACCATTTCTGATTAATACTTACTTTATTATATATTTATTAGATTTGTTTGAGAAACGTCTTCTTCTGATGTGCTAAATTTTGTTTAAGGCTTGCCTCAGTTTGGCCTTTGTGGACATCGTCTGATTATATTCAGGTAGTCTAAAAATATGAACCAGCTTCCTCTGCAATGATTACTTACCCTTTTTCATCATAAAGACATTCCCATGTAGTAGTGCCTTTTTAATTAGAAAATGATCATGCAGGTTTTTTGAGAACTCTGACAACAGTTCCATGAGTAGTACTAAACTGAAGTTCTTACAACCACACAGTTTTATTTCCAGGCATGGTAAGAAATAATTCATCCTGGTGTCCAGTTTGATTTCGGTTCATTTGAGTTATAATGGACCTGCACTAGTAATTGGTCACAGTTTACTTTATTGCTGCATTCATATTTCACATTTAAATCTTACAGTTATTTGATTTATTGATAATTCTAAACAAAGAAACAGTATCCACAACATGATATTTTTCTCTCCTTTGCCTCTCCTTCATCACAGTCTTTTTTCTTCACAGGAGATTAATGTTTAAAACATTCTGTAATATATTTAAATGTTCATTAACACAGATTGTGATGAATGAAGATCTGTAGTGTCAGAGCCATTGCAACATGTGATTTTTTTTTTGTGTGTGATTTTAAGTGTTTTATGTTAAATCTGAATTGATGACCAACACTTTCCAGTGAATACGCTTAATCTGGATAGTTAAATCAATGTTTTATCATGCTGGCCAATTCAATTGGGCTAGACTTCTTTGATTACAGATTTTCCTTTTTCCCTTTGCTCTATGATTGCTATATTCTTGAATTTTATTCTCCTCCATGGAGGCAATTATATTCAGATCTAAAAGGACCTATGAGCAAGAGCAGCACATTTTGTTGCTGCTCTTGCACATAACTTTGAGAGTCTGGGATTCACTGGAATGAAACTAAGACACTTTGAAGGCAATTTGAATATTACATTCAACAGAACGCTGTTGCTTATAATGCTTTGGGCTTTCCTTTTGGTCACCTTGTTTGGACACCTTCAGACAAATGCAAAGAACCTTTGCAAGGAGGATGTATGTAACGAAACATTGTAAAGCAGTTTTTCACAGGCTAGCACAAAGAGAAGATAGATATTATAGGAGTTAACAGCCATTGGGCTGAGTGCTTGCATCTGAAGAACTGCAGCTGTCCAATCTGGTGTCACCTATAAGTCAATATTATTTAGGTACAAACAAATCATTTATGTTTTGAGGATCTACATGGCATAAAGGAGGAGAGGAATGGTCATCTCAGAAAGACGTATGTAAAAATTCTATGTGGTAAACTCTGTTCTATATTAATAGATTATTCATTACCTTTTTATTTGACTTGTGTGAAGGCTTTACAGGCATGATCAGTCTATGCATTCTATAAATCACAATGACTATAGAAAAAAAATGATACAGAATTATTTTCTCAGTGAAATCAGCACGGATTTCTTACTATTCTCTGCTAAAATGAGTACAAGTATTTGTATCTCCACAAATAATTTTCTAACACCAATATCCAGTTGTATATTTTGCTTTTCAATGGTTGAGCTATTCTCAAATCTAATCTATATGTTACTAATCAAAAAGAGATAATGCAGATAAAAATGATCTGACACAAGCTTTGCTATAGTAAGTTAATGTAAACAATGCATGCCATCTACCTGGAAGGAGTATATGGGAAAGTGTATATGCTTGTTTTCTACCTCTTTTATTTTGGTTTGTGGTATAGCTGTTCTTGTTTCCCAGTCTAACACAGAAGTTAAAGTAGCATCAAACTTCTGTTGTTGCAAGTTATTATTTTTTAATATTTTATATATGTCAAATGCATATATGTAAATTTGTAGTTGCTGAATATTACTTGCAGAAGTGGGGAGGAATACTGTCATAATAACCCTGCGTCATTGTTACTGAGCATTTGAATTTGTATAGGTAATAATATTTTTTAAAAAAACAATGCACAGACTGGGGTACAAAATCATTCTGAACATTTAGGTTGCTGGAAATGACAACTTCAAGACTTTGGAGCTTCCAGTACTTTCTAATTTAAATTAGTAGCGTATTTGGCCATCAGTAAAACAAGGAATTCCACTTGTAGCAATCTGCAAGATTTGTTTCTCCTTTCGGCTTCTGTCAGTGCTGCCTCCCAGTTTCCAATGTCAAGCTGCACTGCTGCCTCATGAGAAGTCCACAAATTAGAAAAGCAAAATTGCCACTTTGCTTTTCTGCATCCTACAGCTCAATGCTTTACCAGATACTCCCAGCCCGTCCTCCCACATTATCTCATTCTCTTCCACTCCCTGGCTCTACGTAGCAGGTGGGATAGAACAAAAGTCACTGGTATGTATAATTTGCTTCTTTTAAGCCCAGTCAACTAATTAGCTAAGGAATGATCTTCTCTGCTGCAGATATATTATTCAAGGTTGAAAAGTGAAATTCTGACTGGGAAACATTTATTATTCTTCTCCTTAACATTTCTGTATTCTTGTCTGCATTTGTTGGTGCTTTTTCCTTCTTCCAGGCCAGATTTCCCCATCAGTTTTCTGTTCAACATATTTTCCTTTTTTATTAGTCTTTGGACAAATAATTATCAAAAATTCTATTTCGCCTCTCTTTTTTGTGCCACTTTTTCTTAAACATTGATTATAGCATCTAAACTCTTTGACCCATGTTTTATGGTTTCTTTGACCTTACCCTCACTTGTCATTATCTGTCCTTCTTTCTCTAACATTTCAGAGTGTATTCCTCTCCACCTGCCCTCCATTTTATGTTTTTTTTCTTGTTCCTCTTTCTTTCATTTCTCCCTTTTCCCCTCTCATATTATTAATTGCCTTTTGATAGCTATGTCCTTGCTACTTTTTTCTTCCTCTGCCTGTCCACCTTCCCTCTCATTCAGGCTTCTTGTCTTGATCTCAGAATTGACAAGTCTGTGTCCCTGTGGAGAGAGCCCTCCATGGTGCCCTGACCATTCTTCTGAGAAGTCCTGCCTTGGACTCATACAAGCATTTGCTCTGGAGAATGCTTTGGTCTCTTCCTTCTTCCTGCTCCTCCCTGAGCATTTCACTACAGTAACAGGAATGAAAGTGGCAAACCAGTTAAACTGCTGAGCTGGGATGGCTTTGTCTGGAGAAGACACATAGAACAGAAACAGGGTGTTGTTACAGTCAGGAGAGGAACTCTTTGCAGGTTGCCAGTTGGTTTTACGTACAACCAATTTATTAGTTGCATGAGACCCTGGGGGAATTATCTTCATCCTTTACTCTATTAATTAGTCTATAGTAATTGCAGAGTATGCTAAGTAGAGTTTTTGCATGTCAGCTGCTCCACACGCTGCAGCAGACAACCAGCAGTAATGGGCCTTTATCTCCCTTCCCTGTTCAGCTGTGTGCTGTGCTGCTCCCAGCCCTGTGCCGGGGTCTGCTTCTTCAGGTGACAGTATGGGATATGTAGGTGACACTTCAGCACCGGGCTGCAGGATTAAAGACCTGGGAGGGAAAGAGTTGTGTCTGTCCTCAGTGAACTGTAGATTAGGGCACATCCCATAGAGTTGAGTTGATGCTGAGTTTTTCAGATGAGGGGAGCCATGCCTATGCTTTTCTGCACATCATTATGGTGCCCTGTTTAACATAAGAATGAGAGAACTGAAGAAGGTAACCCTGCCTGGAAGCTGTGCTGTTCATCTTTTTTTCTATCTATCCCATGGTGTGCACTTCACACTGCAGAGGTCTGGAGATGCTCTCAGTTGTGACCGCAGCCACTGCTTTCTGCTTTGTTTTGTTCATAAGAAACCTTGTTGTCATTACAGGCCATGGTATCTGCTCATGTGGCCGATGCATTTGCCAGGACGGGTGGTTTGGAAAGATGTGCCAACATTCAAGGAAGTGCAACATGACGGAGGAGGAGAGCAGGAGTCTCTGCGAGTCAGCGGATGGCATATTATGCTCGGGGAAGGGTAAGAACTGGCAGCTGAGCTGCCTCTCATGTCAGTGCCCTGGCAGAGGAAAGCGGTCATGTTCTGGAAGATTAATGTGCATGGCAGTGGGTTGTTGTTCAGTAACCCTTTCTTACAAAGGCACCTATTATTAAAAGGATGTTCTATTTTTCTGTTTAATGCACTTACATCCATTTTGTCAAACACCCACCACAGCCATACGTGTTTAGCAGCATCGCTCTCCTATGCAATTTGTTAATAGTATATAATTTCCTGCATGTGTTTATCTGATGGTCTGCATTGAACAGCTGTACATTCTAAACTAACCATTAGTGCTCCATCCAATTTGAAGGACAGGAGCACTACCTGCAGCATCACTGCAGTGGGCAAGTTGGCAAATGTGATGTCGCAGACAACTGTAAGTGGAGGAGAGTATTTAACATCAACACTTTGTATGCTTAATTGTCCTCCCCTCAACAAAAGGAAAGGTAGACATCTGCAACCCACTCTCCCCACCCCTGAATCCCACAGACTGTGTCATTTACTAATTTTTATTCAGGTCGTTGCATCAGCTTCAGTCCAGCTATAAAAAAATTGCCACAGGGAGGAATAAAATTTAGAAAATCTTGATGATTATCTGAAATTGTTCTCTAAGGTTCTTACCTTGTAGCCTTTCAGGCTAGGAAATTGCATTACTGGAGAGAGGGCTTTTTAGCTTTCTCATAGTGCAAACTGCCTGGTTTTGTATATAATATGTCTGAAAGAGAACAGACAAAAAATGGGTGGTGGGACTGGCTGGAGGTTATTATAGAATGCATCCACTCTGGAGTGGATGTGCCATTTCCTCTGCTTGCATATCCCTTACATAGACAGTGGAGAAATCTTCTAGCTAGAAAATAGCACAGTTAGGCACCTTCTACATCAGGCAGATTTCCCGTTGTTCATTTGGTAATCTGAATTTCAGTGCAAAGGAAATTTAAATGGGAATTCCGGCCTGGCCTTCTTCCACCTGTATGGATCACATTTTATAATTCTTCCCCACTGCACCATTTTATTTTTTTTTTCCACCCAGTTGTCTCGATGTCATAGAAAATAAGGAAGTTGCGCTGTTCCTCTATTGTTTCCAAAAGTTGTGGCTATCTTTAAGTTAGTGTATGTATAAGAGGATACTGAGTTACTGGAAAAATGACGTTACTGTGTTTTACTGCAGAAGTTAATTTTTCTTCTCATATCTTGGTCCCCCTGTGATTTTTTTTTCTGTAAACCTTAAAGGTGAGCAAATATGCTTAAAATCAATAAAATGAACTATATAATATTGTAAATAAATATGAACATAAAAAATATGTTTAATTTAAAGATATCTGTATAATCTGCTACCATTTTGTAAGGATGGCCAAGAGCCATTTATTCTCACTCTGAGAACAATTAGCTTTGAGCACGTGTATCAAGACAACAATTTACTTTGAGGTTTTGGGAGAAGATAATCTGACAGGAATTTGCAGAGACAGGGAGGACTTTTTCCCCTCTGTTGGCTGTGCTGCCTGAGGGGTGGTTTGGGATCTGATCACTGACATGGGCTGGAGCCGCCTGAAAGTTGCCCCAGGTTGTAACCAGCTGCAGGCAGGTAGTGCTTTTAAACCTGGCTGCATGAATGGAGGCTTCAAACATCCAAATTTTCTAAGGCAGTAGTGCACTGTTGAACAGCATTTATGTTGTATGTGAGTTACAAACCTGAACCTAAATCCATATTCAGTAACACTGGGGGGATTTATTTAAGTTTCTTTGGCCTCCCAGCACAAATAAGCTTCCCCTGTGATGGAAGGTTACCCTGAGGACAGTCAATGTAATAATGGTCTGTCAAATTTGATGCTATAGCAGCCTCGTCATTGCGACAGCTGGTCATATATATGTACTTGTCTCAGCAGAGAAATACATACGTAAGGTAACTTCCAGAAGGGTGTAGTCAGTGAACATCGAAGGAGGCTACTATCTCCTGCTGCTTCTCTGAGCAGGATGGGGATCACAGGAAAAGACAAAAAGACAGCCAAATTGCTTGTATCTTTTGTTTCTATACCTAGCATTTTTATTTTTTTTTTAATCCAAATATTTTCTTGATGCTTAGATTAGTATCTGGAAATCATGACTTTACTGGGTACCCATGCTTTAAAATGTTGCTTGTAGCTGTTGTGACCAGCACTATCCAGAGGCCAAAGTGACAATTTGTTCTTTCTGTTTTACTATATAGAGCAATAAGTAACCATTAACCATTACTGATCAAATAAAAGGGAATTTCAAGCCTGCGGTCTAATGCTAGGTTTTCCATCTTTGCTGGAAACCCTGCCAAGATATGCAAGCACTATAATGGATTGAGGGACTTTGAATTTCCGTATGTTTGATTTAGTAGACCCTAAGGAGTCCTGGTTTTCAGCAGATAACTGCTGAACACTTTCAGAAAATTACACTCTGTTAATATAAGCAAAGTTGGACATCCGCATTCCTGGGCTGTTTTCAAAATCTTGGCTCGCTGACTATGCCACCTGTAGCAAAAACTCTTCCGAAGGAAAACAGCAACACCCACCATGCTGCTGCCTCCCTGGCAGTAAATGCAGGGCTGCAGATGGCTACTGTAATGGCACACGACGCGGGCTGGGTAATGAGCCAAATCCCATCTGAGAGGATCTGGCCAGGATCCCAGGGAACACCCTGCAACTCATTAGACTCATTTTAATTAAACTGAGGAGCCTCCCAGAGCAGCATGGTCTGTTCAGGGAAACGGCTTGATACATTCATTCTTCCTAACAGATTTTACATTATGGAGCCTGGTCTTCCTTGGTTGACTTGGTGTTAAATTTGCTGTATCTTCTGCAAAATAGTTTTAAACATCGTGAGCATCCACCAGTAGCATCAGTAGCAGCATCAATGCTTGCTTATGCAGAGTCAATTGAGGTTTCTTATAATGTCATGGTCTTATTAACTGCTTTAATTTAACTAAAATTCTCATGCTATTCATCATTATTTTCAGCTGTAGTTCCTATACACAGAGACATTAGGTTTAAATTACCCCCAAGTATGTTTTAGTGTATCTCTTACACAGCAACCATGCAACATGTGTGCTATCCTCCACTGCTTGTAGCTATTCATATAGTGACATTTTTTATCCTTGTAGGGAATGTCAGTGTTTTCTGAGGCCAAGGCTCAATAAGTGATACTCAGAACTCATGGAAAAAGTAGATGCTTAACCAAATACTCCCATCCCCAAATGTTCTAGTCACTAGCTCTTCCTGTATATATTTACAGATTCCATATGTTACAAGAAAAAACAACATTTCTCTTAAGCAATGAGCTAATTTTTGTCAGCTTACAATAAAGACATACATTTTTGATTAAAAAAAAAAAAATGCTCTTCCAACCTAAATGATTCTGATTCTACGTATATACCAGCTCCCTTGAGCCAGGTGTTGGAACCAGCCAGGAGCAAGTGCCATCTCCTAGTGGCATTTCTACAGCCAGGAAAGCCTCTCTCACACCCTGCTCATGCTTCCAGACACATCAGTGCCTGGGGGCAACTGTCCCTTTCCAGGATTCAGAGCCATGAACCTTCTCCTGAAGGTAGGGACGTCTCTGAATCTTCCCTTAAAGGGAGGTTTCTGGTGCTCAGTGGATTATGACATCACCCAAATGTCACCACGAAGTCCTTCCTTTGCCTGTGGGGTTGTCACTTGACGGTCCTGAGCAGGAGGAGAGCGGCTTATCCCAACAGGGGCATTAGGGTACTCTGAGGGAATGAGCAAACTGCTGAACCTCCATTATGTGCACAAGCTCCCTCTGACCTAGAGCAAATATTTAGTAACTCCATGGAAGGTGGAGCAGCTTCATTTGTGGTGATGAGGATTTTGGGGATCTAAATGTTAGTCTGGGGCACCTCTGGTCTTTTGTGGACTCTTCCCTAAAGGCTTTAGATGAGGGGAGACATTTTCCTCCTGGGTACGATTTTATTGCCTTCAGTAACAGTAGGTCAGTGACAATTTGAGCTTTTCTAGTAAAAAAAAAAAAAAAGAACAGTTACTGACAAGAGTAGCTCTGATTGTAGGTCTCTGAAACCAAAAGAAACTTCAAAATGTGAGTCCTGATTAAGTGGAATAACAGAATCAAAGCTTTAGTAGTAATGTCCTACCATACTGTAGCTCACCCGAAAGGAATCCTTTATTCAAAAAGCTTTTAGCTTGATTATTTTCTTTTATACAATAGCTTCTTAGGCAGCAATTTTGTGCATAAGCGCATGTGTCTGTGTGCACGTGTGTGTCTGGGGATGTTATTTTCTAGTCTGAAAATGCCAGTGCTTTTTGACTGAGAGTAATAATTTTTTGTGATTTCAGGTTCCTGCCACTGTGGAAAGTGCATCTGTTCACCACAGGAATGGTACATTTCGGGCGATTTCTGTGAATGCGATGACAGAGACTGTGACAAACACGACGGTCTCATTTGCACAGGTGCAGTACAGGCTAACACTTAATTGCTCTAAGAAACAAACTGTGTTGATGGGAATTATGTTAGACAAAGCCCAGCTTCATCCTTCTCCATTGAAGGAGGAAGTGCATTTGCTGGTTATTCAAACCTGCTATAATTTTTTCTTTGTGCAGTGTGATAATCAACTTAAGGTTTCAAAACAACAGTTGAAAGCCCGAGTATGAATTTAAATAAGTAAGCCAGCCATGAAATCCATCAACAATTTTCACTGTAATAGGCTACAAGTTACTGCTTTTTGGTAAAGGATGTACAGTGTCAGCATTGTGATTGTGAGATTTCTTCAGCTTTTCTTCTCTTACTGGACTTTCTATGTGTATAGTGCAATTAAGCCATAGACAAAATGCACTTGTCTGATGATATTTGGTAGGTGAGAGGCATAGCTGTGTGGGTTAACAGAGCTTCCTGGCAATCAGACAGTTCTCAGTGGGAGACTGAAATACCTGACAGTATTTCCTGTGATGTGATGGCTAGTGATTAAAGTGGTTCACCTTAACATTGTCTGAGAGTTCTGGTGGCAGATGTGGCTAGAAATGGGCATGCTGCCAACAGACCCTCATGACAAATCAAGTGACAAGAAGCAATGTGGGAATTGCAGAAATAACTCACTGGCTGCTTCCTGTTACAAATCTTTATTTTAGAAAAATTATTGCTGAGAAATTACGGAGGAAATTTGAAAGCCAGTTAGAGTGAGAGTGGGAGGGCTGACAGTGGTAAATGGTGTCTTCCAGCTAGGTCTGCTAGCAAGGGTCCTTTTCCAGGGGCAAGTAGCCAGTAGAGAGGCAACAGGAGCCTTATCTTCAGCTGCAGCAGCTGTTCACAGATCTTCATAAAGTCAGTAAGAAGAGGAGCTCACACTGGAGACCCAGGCTGTAGAGGTCTCACGCTGAGCATCCAAGAGTCGTGAAAAACATTGAAATAAAATTAAAATTTGTGTCTCAGTACTTAACGTTTTGCCATGGTGAAACAGGGCCAATGCAGTTTTCATCTAATAAGGAGTTTGAGATATTTATTTGTATAGCACGTCCGAGAATTTAGGTTTAAAATTTTTCACGTTCAAAGCGATATTTTTATTGCTGTTCTGTTTGTAACTTTTTATGTCTTTTACTTTCTGCACAATAGTTAAACGTAATCTTGTTTTTCCTTGGGCCTTGAGGTGCAGTGTGCCTCAACAGCTAGGTACAAATAGTGGTGACATAATTACAATATTTGCAATTCTGCTGGTGGAATTACTGAGAGAATGCCATTAATGCTTTGTAAGTGTGGGTTTGGGGTGGCTTCTTAATGCAATGGTACAGTAATTGCTTCCTTCCAAAGGAAAAAACAAAGGGTGGTGGTAGGAACAATAAAGGAACAATGCAACTACTTTGGCATGGCTTTTTACTTTCGATAAAACACATTTTAGTGTAGTACATTTCAATTATGATAATTGCCCTTTATTCATTCTGTTCTAGGCAATGGTGTTTGTAACTGTGGAAACTGTGAGTGCTGGGAAGGATGGAACGGAAACGCTTGTGAAATCTGGCTGGGGAGAGAATACCCTTAACAAAGGACATCAAAGACTGAGTTGTTTGGGGTTTTGTTGTTGCTGTTGTTGTTTTTCTTTAGGCTGCTAGAACATTGATTTTCAGAAGTATTCGGAGTGTAGGTGTGGGTGTGCATTCACACACACGTACATGGGTGTAAATACTCTAGAACACTCACTGGAGGGTCTACTCCTTAAAGAAATGCGTGGCAATTCTAAAAGAAAAGAAAAAAGTTAACAATTCCTTTGGAGCGGGACAGTCCAGGCTTTGAAAGATGAAGTCATGTAATACCGCCCCGTGGAAGTTCTCCAGAGTTTTTTGGTGAATTCAGTGGGACTGAGATCATACCTGTAATGCCTGCTTCTTAAGCAACCTATAGAAAAATGTGTTAGAAAACCTTTTTTTTAACATTATTTACTTGTTTGTCACCTCTCTATATCACTACACATCAGTATTTCTGTAGAGGAGTAGCACTGGTTGAATATTTGTCAAATAATTCATTTGATTCATTTTATGGTGTTTGACAAATACAGTATTTGGCCCTTTTTTCTTTCTGGCAATCCTGATTATGCACCAGCTCATAAACTGAGAGAAGCTGTAAAGAAGTTTATGGAAACATGAATGATTTTTAATCTGGCCAAATAATTGTATGTATTTGTATAAATGAGATCCAATTACCTGAGAGCCATAGGCTGAAGACCCAAAATGTTTGAACAGACCCTTGTCCACAGGAGAACTTAGTTTCTGTGGTTAATGTGTCAACAATTTGGTTATCTAGTCTACGTAGTATGATACTTTAAAATACATAACCTATAGGAATATAAGGAATGAAACTAATAAAGATATAAATGTATGATTAAGTATTCTGAATATATATCCTGCAATTCATATGTACTGTTATCATATTGTTCTATGTATATACAGTTGCCTAGTCCTCTTTAAAGCAAATGAAAATTTGTTATACTAACAACTTCTAGGGTGACAATTCTGTATGCTATTAGAAATCACTTTTTGAAACAGATTGCACTGTCACACATGATATTCATTGCATTTAACTGCTTTTAAAGAAGTGGGGAGCCTGAAGGTCAACTGACTTGGAAAATCAGCTATGCTGTGCAGTAGCCTGGTCTCAGCCAAAGATGTTCAGACAATGGCAACAAAGTAATTAAAGTTTTAATACAGTAAATACAAACAAAGCAGTGGTATGAACAAAAAGTTTATTTTTATTTTCCAATGGTGAAATGCTGCTCAGTGTGAAATTCACATTGAGTTATGAACAATGCACAACTATTGGGACTTCCCTCACTTATTTACATATGTATCTTTTTTTTTTTCTTTGTTAATACATGTAGATTTGGCAGCCCTTGAATTCTTTAGAGCAAAAAAAGACATTTTAGTTTCAGAAGTGTTTACATTTTGTGAAACCATGGTTGAGCGAGAAATTGCTTAAATGGTTGGAAAAGATTTCTTTTTAATACCAAACTCTAACATTGTGGTTTGGGTGCCAAGGTCCTGATTTTTGAAGAGGTACACGACTAAGAAATAAGGGAACTATATATCAACGAAAAAGGTATTTCCATTATTAGTCTAGAAATTAGTTTTATTTTAGAAAGGAAAACTTTGAAATAGGAAAATACGGTGGTACAGAAGATGTAATAGAATGCAAAAGAAATGAATGAATTTATTTAATCACTTTTATTATCCCCAATTCTTATGTAGCTTCCTCTTTCTCTTGCTTTTTTGTTTTTCCTTAACCTGGATTCTTTCTTCCTAAAAATGAAGCTTGTGAAACCCGTGTTCTCATGGAGTGTAATCACCAAACATCCATGCATATCTTCCACGGAAGTTATGCAAATAAGTAAGGAGACATACATCCCAAGGCTGCTAGCTGCTCCCTGTTTAGATAAACAAAATATCAGACAGAGTTCTAAAAGTTATCAATACAGTATAAAGAATCTTCAAAGTAAAACTCATCTTCAAATTATAGTTTGTATTTTATACTTATAACTTTTAAACTCTGTAGACCTTAACAGGAATATTTTCTTAAATTTTAATATATATGCATTTTGTCAACCCTGGTGCCTGCAGAGCACAGACTGTTGGTTTTATTTATATTTATAAATACCGCTGACCTGAATAATCTTATGTGTTGTTCTTGGGTTTTTTTCCTGCATATGATTTGTCTGCTGAATCAGAGTGTGAACAATGAAAGATACAAAGTTTTCCGTAATTTCCTTCCATTTACATTTAGTACTGTAATAAGAAAATACTAATCAAAACTCTTATCTAGATTCAGTAGATGCTTTTGACTCTCTTCATGGCATGATAAGCAGATTTATATATACTGTAGATCAGCTGTAGTATTTCAGGTACTCATTCACAGACAAAAGAATGATTCTTTAGAGGGCTGCAATGTCATATTTGATGCATTTAACTTTGTAATTTGCTTTCATTTTAAATTTATATACTGAAAGACTGTAAGATGATTCTTGTCTCTAGTTAGAATTAAAAAAAAATATCAACTGCAACATTTTGGCTACTGCATGGGTCACATAGCCATGGCATTTCAAAAAGTGTTATCCAAGTTGTTTGTTTAGGTACATATGGAAAAACATTAGAATACTCTTAAGATTGCTGCTGTCAGTGGTTCATTAGGATATAAATTATTGAACAAAATTGTGCTATCACTACAAACCTTAAAGCATTAACTAAGAGTTCTAAAAACATAATGTATACTTAAATCCCTTTCCAATTTTTGTTTTCTCTTTCTTATAATGTTGCTTGAACATTCCCCTCACTCTTCATGCTGAAGTAACTGGTGATGTAACTCCCAGCAGATGTTTTGTGGCTCATTTCCTAACCCAAAAAAATAAGATCAGAAGGAATAAGATTATTATTTCACGTATGTGAAAATAATAGCTGTATTAATAAATTGTGATTTTACACCTCATTCTCTGTGATGGGAATTCCAGATATGTAAACTATAAAAGCAGGAAGAGGTGTAAGGGAGTGAAACATTCTGCTTGATTCTCCATATCTAGTGACTGTAGAAACTTGCTTCCTGGCCTGTGGCAAAAGGCAGTTCTAGGTGGCAAAACCAAATTGGATTAATGGGGATTTTGTACTGGCTAGATTGATAAACAGAAGATATTTCAGCCTTGCTTTCTTCTTAGGAGAGAAAGAACAAAATCCAGAAGTGTGCTAAATGCTTCGACAATAGACTTGCAGGATTATGCCAATTGTATATCATATATCCGTAATATCACCTATAAAGCAGCTGTGGATTGAGATCCTTCTATACGTTATTAAATTACTTATGATCCTTTTTATCCTGGCCATACTCTCTTTTAGAAACATGTAGAAGTAAGTTTAAGCATGTAGCTGATCTGACATTTCTGATGCACTGCCCCTGCATCTTCACAGAATGACATTTTGTTTTGTAGTTAAATGATACTGGGATGAAGAAAGCTAAGTTGAATGTTTCTGTGAATAGGTAATAGGACAAAAATTTTATAACATCTTTAAAAATAAGTCATAGCGTTTGCGTTAGTCATCACAAAAAACACCCTGTTATTAGACATTTAAAATGCGTTGCATGGAATATGAGTTTATCTAAAGGGACATTTAAAAGAAAGATGACCTCCTTACTTAGTCTCATTTTACTTGCATTCCCATTTGAATGGAGTTGGATAATTTCTTCTTCATACTAATAAAGAGATGGATTGGCAAGACACATTTTTAATGCATGGACCAGACCGCCTGCTTTCATACCTCATTGCTCATGGTGGTTTTAAACCAAGAGAAAGAGTTTCCCAATATATATAAGAAAAAGTCAGAGTTCTTAGTGTTTTTTCAGGTATACACCATAGTCCAAGTGAATTACTTTAATTTATATTTGGAGAGGAAGGGGGTTTGTTAAGAACCAGCCTGACTCTACACAAGTAAAAGTTTATGAAAATGAAAGTATATTAAAAATTATTGGAGACTGGCTAAAAAATGCAGCAAATTAAGCAAAAGCTGTGTTATGTGAACTACAAAGCACTTAAAAGCTATAGACACCTTTCTATAGGCTCTTCGCATGAGCAATCTCATAAGGATTCTTGTGCATTTATAAAATTTTTGAAGTACAACAAAATGATGCTTTGCTGAAGTAGTTCATATCTACGTAAAACTGGATGTCTAAAACTGTGCAGGTGTGGCTGATTTAGTTAAATAGAACTGTAGCTGAACTACAAATTAAAAAAAAAAGGAAAGGAAAGTGAAAATTACTATGTGCAGTGTTAACATATGAAATGGTAAAATGAGGTTGGATTGCTGTGCAAACAGTCTCTCAGAGTTTAGATAAAACCTAGAAGAAGAACAGAACACAAAGCAAGCATGCAAAAGATCTGGAACGCTGCAGATTCACAAACAGCTGGACATATAAGTACAAAAAACCCAATCTGTAAATACAAATTGATTCCGTCAGGTTTACTGTACAGTACTTTAGTAGTAACAGACAGTTGAAAACAGCTTTCACTTAACAGCAAAGTTAGTTTTAGAGGGAAGAAAATGGTGAAGTCTCATCCTGGAGAACAGCAAGAGAGGTATTATATTAAGGAGCTGAAATTTTCTTTGGCATGGTAAAAGGGGAGAACTGAGTTTGCCAAACTATTTACATGAAGTTTCACCATCCTGTGGCCAGTGCAATGGTGTTTTGCACAGTCTACTTCTTACATAAACTTTTTTTGTTGTTTTCCAGTATGCCTTCATATAAATGTTTTATTCATGTGGAATCTGTGTATACAACAAATAAGAATAAACACAAACTGTACAATGCAGACAACCTCTTTGCATATATGTATGTAAATTCAGTAATACAGACCAACAGTTCTTTGACAGACACAACCTACTACATGCAGTTGATCCTTGCCATCCTCTTCCCATGCAACAAGTGAGACAAGTAACAAAATTAATGGAAGGAAAAAAAAGCACAAAGACCCCTTTGCTGTGTTGAAACAGACTGTAGAAAAAATATTTTTAGGACACCTAGTCATTGGATTAAACACACATCTGGATTTAGCCCATAGAAACAAAACCAGAAAATAATTTTTAAAATACTGTATTTCCCATATGTACTAACTGCTTACAAAAATTAAATCTGGCCTTAATTATAGCCCCCCCCACCCCCCCAACAGGTTCACAGACTGTAATTACTCAGGATAAAAAGTTTAATGTTGAAAACATTACTTATGTAGCATTGGGCCATGAACCAGAACCTCCTTGCATGGCTCAGCCAGATCTTCAGCCCCATTTCTCCCCAGACTTTTACGGTAGGAGGGAAAAAGATGGCTGGATGGGACAAGAACACATTTTCCCTCCTCATGAACTCTTATGAGGTTCAGGTGAGAGCGAGAATGCCACCTTCAGCTGTATTATTTTACTCAAAATTTTGTGAAGTGCTCCTCTTCTAATTGTAGGAAGGCCTGGGACCTCCTCTACAACCAGCAGATAGTACAATGTTGAGGCTGCTGCCTCTCATGGGTCCTCCAGATGCAGGGCAAGCCCCCAGTCACCATGTGAGTTGCTTTGGTTTTGTTTTTTTTTTTCTCAGGAATGGTGCACAAATCCCCCTGGACCAGATGGGATGAGAAGGGTGCACTGAAGTTTCTATAAAGCGTGATTTTCCCCATGCACACATATTGAGTGCTTGTGGGCAAGGGCACAGTCTAAGTCAAAGTTTCCTTGTGTTTTTATCACAGTATTAAAGCAGGTTTGTATTTTTTTCCTCTACATGGAGGGTGGGCTTCATGCTTAACTTATTCCCTCCCTAGAAAGACCCAACATCAAGTATTAGCTTCCTGTTCTCATATTACATTTATAAACAAGGAAGTCTGGCCTATGGAAAAAAAATCTAGAATTTAGCAGCTTTACAGTAGCCTCCTTAAAGAGTGCACTAAATGTTGCTTATAAAAACAGAACACATTTGAAAACTACCATGAAGAGTTCATTCAGACTGAATCAGTTGTTCAGCTGAGCAGACAGGGTGTTGAAATAACCAGCGGTCTCTGTTAGGGAGTTCAGCACAAAGATGCGATAAAACAAATTGCCAGAAATACAGTGCTAAAAAAGGAATGCATTATTTCCTTTTTTTGTCTTCGAATATCAAGGTAACAGCAAGAGGCCAAGAGAGCCTCGCCACACAGTTTTCCAAACTGAGTTACAGTTTGGTTCTTGTTGCCCTTTCTGAGAAACGAATACCTTCTTAAGCATAGAGAGTGTATCCATGATGTTAGTCTTCTGAAAGCCTGTGACTAAGTGTGCAACACTTCAGTGGCATCTCTGTGGCATTCTCTAAATCTTCCTCACTACTCCTAACATTGGTTTAATTGTTCACAAGTGACAAACTCAAAGGGTTGGTGTTGTTCCTGGTAACATGATCCAAGGCTTCAATTTCATGAAGTTTTTGATTTCGTCTAGGTTCATGTAGGAGAAAGTACAGTGTACAGAGATCAAGGCAAGGCACCTTCAATCTAGCAATTTGGTGGGTATATTATCCAAGGAAGCTGGGTGGAGGTATGTACTGGGATATCAGTGAGATACATAGGACCAGACTTCGCATGCTGAGCTAAAAATAAAAATAAAGTTTTGTAATATATCCAGTTTTAAAACTTTTTTTTTTTTAAAACACCAGAAATATTAAACTATAATTTGTAACTACCCTTTGCATTGGTGCTGCAAAAAAGAACACAACAACATCCTTGCCCATGCTTTGCTAAGTAGGTGTGGGGATTCAGCCAAAAATAACAATGGCATTAAGTTGAGTTCCTTAAAAACAGGAAAGGATTATATTTGAAATGGGTTTAGGTAGCGCAATTCTGGCTAGTCTTTTTTTTTTTTTTTTTTTTTTTTAAATCGGTGGTGTTTTTTTTTTTTTTCAAACAATGAAGATTCAGTAGATGAAAAATGAGCCTTAATTCAGGCCTACAAGGCCTATAAAATTCTTTGGACCCACTTTTCCAAAAATGAGCGGGTCTTGCTCGCTGGGCAAGGCAAATGTTACCATTACCAGTAAGCCTGTGATATGTATAAAACACACGCACAAAAAGAAACTATAGGGGGATGCCAAACACTTGGTTCAGAAAACTTCCTGGTGGTTGTGTTTGACACTCTTCCCTCCACTATAATGCCAACCTCAGAAGCACAGTATCTGTTACTAAAGAGTATTCACATTTAATCAATATTGTAAGCCAGAAACAATAATCCTATTCTTTATAGATATAATTTGTAATAAGAGATTTTGAAGGCTTCCTGATTCCCTGATTGCTTTCAAATCTACGCCACTGGCAACACTTAAGTTCTAGAGAAACACAATCCCTGCAAAAGATCACAGACAGTGGAGCGAGCAGCCTTATAAAAAAGGGAAGAAGAGAAATCCATAATAGCACAGGTTTACAGCATCTAACTAGAAATTACTTGATTATTTGTGTGCTACAAAATAGAACTTAAACACATGGATTTTGCTGAAACTGGACTCAAAAAGGGCTTATGGGCAATTGTCAGCAGGCAAGGTATCAAGTGTACTTGTGAAGTATGTCATTCACATGAAGTGTCACAGTCACAGAAAAGATATTAAAAAGGCATTCCAATATCTGGTAGGGCATTCCATGGTCTGAGTTTAGCTGGTTCATCCAGGTGTCTTCTCGTTGTGGGTGGAGCTACATGTTGAGATTTATCTGCTTGCAACAACTCAGTTCAGAAACAGCAACAGGCAAGTCTGTGACTGGCCACAAGCTGCTCCACAGACACTGCAGAGGGGAAGTCTGGCAAGGATAAATCGCTCAACTGTACTCGGGACTCAGTAAGTCATAACACCTGCGAGGATCTGGCTATGTCGTCTTACTCTTGTTAACTGGTTTGCCGCCATTCATTATTGCAGATGCACTTGTGCTTTTACTTGGAGTTACCCCAGCCTTTGGCACCGTTTCTCCAATATCATGCAAAGATGGTTCTCGATACATGGCAACTGAGGGGGAAAAAAAAAAAAGGAGAGACATTTTTAAGAAAGTATCTTATTTAAGAGCTCATCTCAAATAGGACTAATTTTCTACAATAACTGATATTGTAATATTATCCATGTACATCTTGCACGTGAGGGAAACTATTTACTTTGACAGACACTTGTTTCGCATGACTGATAGCTTTGCTTGACCCTCCAAATTTCTCACTTCCTCCATATCTGACTTACAAACACAGTATGCATGCTTATTTAATGGAAACTATAGAAGCCATGGAAATGAAAACCTACTGTTCTGTCTTTGCGTGAGACAGACACACAAAAATGTTCATATATATATATATATGTATATATATACACAAGCATATGTGTATATATATACACACCCCTTAAATAAATATTCTGCGATTTTTAGAAGTAAAATATGATGAGGTAAGACAGATGGTGTTTAACAAATGGGATTATATGATACAGTTGTCTAGACTTAAGGGTTCTTTTTCAGTCCTATGTTGCAAGACTGCACTTGGGACCAGTTCTAGAAAGTCTGTACATCTGTCTTCCAAATCTGAGGAGCTTGGCCATGATCTCTTCAGGTGTGTACTGAAGAAATGCCCAGGACACGGCTGCAGAGAGTACACAAAAGGTTTGGGGTTTTTTCTTCCTCCTTTCAAAAATATATGTAGTAGCCACTGATCTCCACTGCATGTGGAATTGCAGAAAACTCCAAATTAAACTATCCAGTGAATTCAAATTTTGCCCCTGGGTATCGGTCCCTTTCTAACCACATTAAATCCTTTGAGGAAAATACATGTGTTCAATTACCCATCTCCAGCATTAAGCTGCCTTAATGATTAATGCTCTTGGATAATTCAATTTCATTTTCCATGTCACCGAATCAGGTAATATTTCCACTTATACCCAACTGCAGTAGCATTTATTTATATCAGAGCAACATTAAAAGAGATGTCAAAGCAGTCAAAGGAATTAATCATCACACTATGATTTCAGGACTGGCTGTGTGCCGCCATAGAGAGCACAATCCCTTCATCCCTTGGCTAATTAGAGTAGGAGGCAGAAGCATCAAAGTACTGACCTTGATCTTCAATAGTGTGAAGTTTCATCATAAATACGAAGGGCCCGATAGCATCATTAGCTAATCAAATACTTGTTCTAATATTTTCAATGACATAATCTAAATCCTTTGATGGCTTCTGAAAGTCTGAAGTTTATAGAATCATACGACGGTTTGGGCTGGAAGAAACCTTAAAGATCATCCAGTTCCAACCCCTCTTCCATGGACAGGGACACCTTTCACTAGACCAGGTTGCTCAAAGCTCTTAACAATTCCTTAAACAATTCCAGGGATGGAACATCCACAACTTCTCTGGGCAGCCTGTTTCAGTGCCTCACCACTCTCATGGTGAAGAATTTCTTCTCTATAATCTAAATCTAACCTTTTTTCAGTTTAAAGCCATTACACCTTGTCCTATCACTACATCCCCTTGTAAAAAGTCCCTCTCCAGCTTTCTTGTAGGTCTCCTTTAGGTACTGTAAGACTGCTGTAAGGTCTCCCTGGAGCCTTCTCTTCTCCAGGCTGAACAAGCCCAACTCTCTCAGCCTGTCCTCATAGGAGAGGCATTCCAGCCCTCTGATCATCTTCGTGGTCTTCCTCTGGACTCGCTCCAACAGATCCGTGTCCTTCTTATATCGGGGCGAAAGAGCTGGATGCAGGACTCCAAGTGGGGTCTCACAAGCATGGAGTAGAGGGGGAGAATCAACTCCCTCAACCTACTGGTCACACTTCTTTTGATGCAGCCCAGGTTATGTTTGGCTTTCTGGGCTGCAAGTGCGCATTGCTGGGTCATGTCAAG
This sequence comes from Patagioenas fasciata, assembly GCF_037038585.1. NCBI lineage: Eukaryota > Metazoa > Chordata > Aves > Columbiformes > Columbidae > Patagioenas > Patagioenas fasciata. Next base: position 58,331,829 of record NC_092520.1, read on the forward strand.
CTTCTCATCAACCAACACCCCCAAGTCCTTCTCCTCAGGGCTGCTCTCAATACATTCCCCACCCAGCCTGTATTTGTGCTTGGGATTGCCCCAACTCATGTGCAGGACCTTGCACCTGGCCTTGTTGAACTTCATCACATGGGCCCACCTCTCAAACCTATCAAGGTCCCTCAGGATGACATCCCTTCCCTCCAGAGTGTCGACTCCATCACACAGCTTCATGTCATTGGCAAACTTGCTGAGTGTGCATTCAGTCCCACTGTACATGTCACTGATAAAGATGTTAAACAGCACCGGTCCCAATACCGTTCCCTGAGGAACATCACTTGCCACTGGTCTCCCCTTGGACATTGAGCCATTGATTGCAACTCTGTGAGTGTGGCCATCTAGCCAATTCCTTATCTACCTGGTGGTCTATCTGTCAAATCCATCACTCTCCAATTTAGAGACAAGGATGTCATATGGGACAGTGTCAAAAGCTTTGCATTATCCCACATGACACCCTTGCATCCGAATTAATCACCTTCCCTACAGTACCTAAGGCTGGTGATGATCTATGTCTTCAGAATGCCCCTATAACTGTGTTTAGGACACTTCTGTTAATTAATTAAAAGAGCTTGATTAAATAACACCGTGACCTACAGAAATATTAAGTCAAATAGCATGAGATCGAACTATAAAGTAAGTGATTATATAGCAGATCCCTCATATTTGATGATTCACATGGGCAATGTAAAGCAAGTTATTTCTAAGCCTTGCCAAAGCCATTTTGATAGTCTGACCATCCAAACATTAATGAAAACAGTAACTTCTTTCCTAATCCATATGAATTGTTGTTGCTTTTAAAAATGCACTGGCTTTCCCTCCCTACATTTCTTATAATTCAATATAAAGGGATTGACATATAAAGTATCAACATTGTTGACAGCTGATGAAAATACTGTAAGCTTTTGAAAGATGATGAAAGCACAAAGGCATCAACCTGAGTTCAAACATGAAGTTAAAACACAGGATTATTCAGATTCTTTCCTTATGGTGAAACTCTGAAACATTTAAAAAACTGATCTTTAGTCAAAAATTTCAAGTTAAAATGTTAGAAGAAATGGGACTGCTAACTAAAGCATTGCTCAGATATGTGTTTTCATATGTTAAGTAACAAAATAATTTTCAGAATGACTGAGGCTATGTGTAGCAATAATATCAGTGAAACTTGGAATGCCATTAGGACAAGAAGCAAAAAGCAGCATAGGTTTATAAAGGCCTGCAGAATACATAGGGGAACTCAAAAGTTCCGAGATATAAGTGAATGTATTTTTCAGAGAACATGTGACATCATTTTAGTGTACAAGGTTAGTATGACTTTTATTTGCTTCTGTCTTGGTTTAAAGGCCAACTTACACAAGTTCTGTGAATTACATCAACTGGCTAAGTAATACAGTATGATTTATTTCACAAGGAGACCTTTGTGTTTTGTATTAGAAAGTTTTTACTTAGAAATACTGACATTTCATCCATTCCCTTTATAACTCCCAATTATCCTACAATATCCATTATTTCATTCTGCTTAATGAAAGGACTGTTTTCTCACTGCAAGACTCACAACAGCTTTTGTCCCTACTGAGAGAATGTTTTAAAACCAGCCCAATGCACTTCCACAAAGTATTTATTTTCTTAAAAAATGACCTCTTAATTCCTAGTAAAAAATGTTTTACATATTCTCTTTCTAGCATTACTATGCCGAAACATGGAACTGCTCCATGAATCCTGGGGACTGTCATTTGGAATGGCCCCTGTACAGGGCACGCACATTCGCAAAGGGTATTTTAGAAACCATTCCCTCTTCTTCTTGTCAGATTTATAGGAGGATCTGCCAGTGATGGACTGAACCTCACCTTCTAATGGCTTGGGTAGAAAATGAGCTGCTGGTTTTGTTTTCTTCACTCTGTTTCCTTTCATGACCTGCCCTTCTTTGTTCAGCCCCAAGAACCAGGCTCTCCCGGACTCCTGTTGTCTGTAGAGCATGGATGAGTAGATTACATAATAATTTTCAAAAACAGACTCCTTGAATTTGCACTCCGGTGTAAAAAGTTCCTGTGGAAGGAAAAGTAAATGTTAAATAATATCTCTAAAGTGTGTCTTCTGTTTTGTTATATTACAAATACCTCTTGATAAGTTTAATATATGACTTATAATAAGGTTCTGCTTTGAAACCAGGAGATCTGTCTTCCTCTAGAAGACCTCCAGGTGAAGTTATTTCACCTCTTATGGATGTCTCTTGTTTTCCCATCTGTGCAACAGCGATTGTATATTTTCAAAGTAGAGAGGAAGCAACACAGACATAAAAACATTATTTAAAATACAGGCATAATTATTCTTGTGTGTATTTTTTCTAATAGGATACCCTTGTAAAGATTAAGAAAGTCTGTGCTAAGATAGCATTAATGAGAAAACAGGTTTTGCATTTTAACATACTAAATGCAACAAACTCCCTCTATGGTTTGTAATAACTAATATTTGATGTTTAAAAAATGCTGCTACTAATATTAAAATATATATCATTTCCTATAATATGCATGGCATAAAACAACACAGGAAGACACTATTTTAATGTACAGCTTTCTATATAAAGAAAAATAATTTCTATTGATAGTCTCAGTATTCATCCTTAAAGTGGAATGCTTTCAGAAGTCACATTCAGTAACAGAGCAGTTGTCCTAAACTCCTGCAACCAAGTAGCCAAATTACATTTTTTAGAAAATAGTACAACTAACAGTAACAAAATAAATGTTGTGAACATATATTGAGACAGATTTTACCAAAATCCTTTGAAAAAAACCCAGAAAGTTAACAAGCAAATAAAACCACATTTAAAATATCACAAGAAAATGAGATTGTGTGTGAATGTGATTTTTCAGTCCTTGGACCCGTCTGCTGAAACCTGTGGAAGAGAGTCCCATCATGAAAGGAGAACATAGATGTGGGAAAACAGGAGGTGGCTTGATAAGCTTTCGGAGCACAAAGTTCTCAGCCCTGAATCCCCCCTCTTTTTTTTATATATTTATAGCTCTTTCAGTTATCTTGCCCAAGAAGTAATAATCTGGAAATTTCATTTCTCCATTCACAGTATTTATTTATTTAGTTATTTTTTTCTCCTGGTCTCATGTAGTCCTGAGTCAACACTCAGCAGGTCATGTATTTTCAGGATCTCTATGCCATCCCCAGCTACCTATATATTGCAAAAAAATCACATTTGTTTCCATCACAGTTTTTCTTTCTGGAAATCAAAGCACTTAAAGAGACAGTTCCCCATGCCGCAAAGCACAGATGAAGTCCTTGTCTGAATCTGCACTCAGTGTCACGTAGTGCACAGCTAAGTTCTCCTGAGGTTATGGGATGCACAGTATTTGTATTGCCATGGCTTAAGGTACCACCTGTCAGCAAAGCTGTCTTGATGAGTGCTATTAACTTTCTAAATTATGGAACAGCATTTAAGCTCAAATAAAAAGAAATAATGTGTTTTATCCCGCCACAGACTAAAAGCTGTTACTTCAGCAGCTGGGAAATAACTGGTGAACCTGCTCTAAAACAGGTTGCTTTGTGTGAGCAAGTACACTTAGTGCCTATAGGTCACACTCATTTACAGGATGCAAAAAATATTCCCTGATGTGTGTGATGGCCATCTGTATGCACTACCATTTCTTCACCACCTATGTGCACAGTTGTTTTTATTATATACACATGCAGAAATTCAGACAGAGTCTGTCCTGGAGGCATCAAAAGCTAACGATGGGAAACACCTTAACTGCACCTTCTCCTTTGCCATGGGGCTTTTTCTCTCTCTGTTTCCAGGCTTTAAGACATCTGTTGTTTGTATTACTCTCTTTTCTCCTCCACTGATTTCAAATCACAGAAGGGCTCAAGGAGACTCCAAATGACACCAGAAGGTGGGTGGCACGCTGGAGGGAATGCCTGCTAAAGCCTTGTGCAAGCGTTTGCATGCGAGTCATGTTCCTCGGCTGTTGGAGCAGCAGATGCTCATCAGGAAGTGCCTGCACAGCTCTTCTCATTACCTGCTTCACCGCAAATCCTACCCTCTGTGTTCCCCACTGAGTTGTACTTCCTTGTAAAGCTCAATTACCATAAACACTACTTCTTAGCCAAGACTCACGTTTTGCTATAAACAAAAGCAGTTTGTCATTCCATGCTCCTCCGTACTAGAGAGGATTGGCTCCCTGTAAATGCTATTTGTGTGTTTTCACAAACAATATCCATTAGGACACTGAAACAAGACTCCTTTAAATCACATCCCCCTCCCTGAATTGGACCTGGCTCTTCCCTCTCATTTCTTTGGTACATAAAGTGGTGTTTCTGACAGTGCAAAGCACATGGAGCTGTAGGTATTTACTATACCAACTCAAAAAAAAATGGATGATGTCAACATAATTACTTGGCTTTCCTGGATGTGGACTGATAGACTGGATAAACTGGTGTCATTACTACTTCTTAGTTATGACAAGCACAGTAAGAGTCTGCTAATTTTTTGGGGGGGCATATGAGGAAGAGCAAAACCTGAATACTGTATTCTGCCGAAAAGTACTGCAGCTATCCTACTCCAGATGTCTGTGCAGCATAACAGCTTTGGTTAGCTTTGCATTTGCCCAGTATACTAGGATGAAATTCTACCTGGGATAAACTCTCAGTCAAAAGTCACATATGTTACATTAAAGCAGGGTAATAGATCCCCTGATGTGGAGAGTATTCATGAATGAAAATTAGGCACCTGATGATGACTATGCTGAACTGCAACCACCAGTTTCTCTGAGGAAAGAATCACTCAGAGACTTCTGAAATGGGCACCTTTCCTGGGGTTCAGGTGGAAAGTGAATATTTCTAAGTTATGAGTGACATCTAAAGCCTTGCTTCAGACACCATCTCAGCTGGCTGAAAAGTTGTAAGCCTCTATATTTTCTTCAGTAAAGCAGCCGTGACACCTAAAATGCTGTTTCTGCATGTACCCTGGCCAAATCTAGATCTGTACACCTAAGGCTCAACCCAGTAAGAACTCACAGAAAATTACTAATGTGCTAACAGGACCAACTTTAAATAACAAAAACAACAAAACAGCCACAGCTGACCCTATTCAAATCCATTGCTGGAGGGAAACGCAGTAAAATGGCATTTTAGAAGAGAAACTCAGTGGTGAGGGGACTCCCCTAGGCTACCTGCCTGTCTGTATCTGACCTGAAGGAACACAAATCTGCATCTGGCTGACATGAAACATTTAGATCTTCCCTGCAAGAATGACTTTTTGGGGTGTGATTCCAGTACAAATTTTACATGTTATATTAGGAAGTGAATTAATAAATTGCAAAAGCAGACATGACTTGCAAACAAGAACCTGTGCTCAGGATTTCTCTTCCAAGGTCAATGCCCAAATTTAACCCGTAGTCTTATATAAAAGGCAGCTTTCTCCTGTCAAACCAACATTTGAAAAATAAAGAATGTGCTAGCTGACAATTTCCAAAACCCCAGGAGTGGGTTCTGGCTGTAAACTGCAATCTGATACAGCTTCCTGGGTCCTACAGAAGTGAAGGGTTTTTAAATTGCGCCTTGCTGAGAAGAATTTTCACTTGGATATTTTTGCCAGCTTCCCATCAAGCTTTTGCTTGATGTGAGTCCTGTTTGGAGATGTTTTAATTCTCCTGGTTGCTCTAGCATTAATAAGTATCACAACACACAGGTTGTGGTTCAGCCTCTTGGAATCAAGAAGTTCTGTCAATGAGTAGTTCTTAGTTTTGGGGTCCTCACCAAAACTCAACGTTGTAGTATTATTATAGTGGAGCCTTAGCTCATCAAGTCATGTAGTGGTGTCAGAATCTACTTTAATTTAAGAACAAAACACACACAAAATAAATAAAAAAAGAACCATTATCCACTCTCAGACTTCAGAGTGCCTGAATCAAGGAGCTCAGGTTGCCTGTGTTGTCAACATGGAGATATAGGGATTGCTGGAAAGCAATTTGGATGACAACTGAGATGAATTCCCTACCAAGTAACACCTTTCTGTCAATCAGAGGCTGAAATCTGACATGATGAAGCTTCTGAAGCTCCATGCTCCTGTTTCCCTGAAAATAAGACAGGGTCTTATATTAATTTTTTGCTCCAAAGATGCTTCCTTTTTTTTACATGTATAGCTGCCTGGACACTATTTAAATTGACTTTTTTTAATGAACTGTAACCAGAGCTCATTTTTGTAGTATGGCTTATACTTGGAGGATCATCAAAAATCCTGAAAAATCATGCTAGGGCTTATTTTTGTGGTAGATCTTATTTACAGGGAAACAGGGTAATCAGTAATATGGCACAGTAGCAAACAGCTGTAGTTCAAAACCAAAGTACGGCAAACCTCACTGTCCCACAAACATTGAGTAAATGAGAATATTTTAATATCAGTGTAACTTCCAATGGCTGGGTTTTCACAATCTAGCCTATTCAATTTATCTTGCTTTAGTGAAGTTGCACATATCCATTTGTAGCCGTGGTCTTTCACTTAAAATAATCCTCACAAAGCATGGACTTTTTCTGTTAGAGCACTCAGAAAAAAGAAAGAATTATGCAGCTATGGACAAGACACCAATGCTGTGAACCACTGAGTTACAGGCTGTTTCAAAAAGATGGACCCAGTCTGCAATCACAATATCTCTGCAACCATGAGCTATCAATTATCAGTCTTGATGTTGCCCATACAGCAGGTGGAGGAAACATAGAGAATGTATAAAAAGGTTACTAAAACTTGATAACTCATTAAACCGTTTGCAAATTTTTGTATAATTGTAGCATATTGGGTCAATCTCTTCGAAACACCCTGCACAAAGTAAAGCCTAGCATGACAACACAGCTAGCCACATAGCTTCTAGATACTGTTTAAATACTGAAATTTTACACTATAACTCTGTCCAGTATGTCAACCAATAACAAACTGTCAGATTTGAACAAGAATTAACCTCCCACTGCACACCAGGAGGGACAGCGTACGTCCACAGCTCCACCACCATCACCAAAATAGGCAGTGCCAAGGACAATGGCTCCTAAAAAATTTGCCTGACCCTTCAAGGCTCTATAAATTTGCTTTTTATTCTGAAATATAGGAAAGAAGTGTATTGTTCTAGTTACAGTTCACAGAAGTGGTACAGCTTGCAGTCAGCCTCTTGAATTGTAGCCAACAGCATCTAAGGAGTCAGCGGATTCCCCTGGACATGGGCACAAGGGGACTGGTTCATCACACCGGGCAGGAAAAGCACAGCTGCAGGCTCAACTAGCTGCAGCTTCTCCTTGGTACAAGTCAGAAAACACAACCGCAGGACAAACTCAAAGAGATTGCCAGGCAAGGAATGGCCAGTCTAATTTAGCACAGTAAAAAAAAAAAGCAAACCTTATTACTGATCCTTTTCAGAAATCAAGATCAGTTGAAAACCTGAAATTATTTATTTAATTCTATTTAGTATTTGCACTTACAAGTCCAGGTCATGGAACAGAACCTCAGTGCTTTGAAAGTACAGGCCAAGTGGAGTCTGTCTGATGTCAATCCAAACAGCGATAGATACAGGGTATAAAAAAAACCCAAAACACCCAAGCTATGCTAGTAGCTGGTTATCCAGCATTTTTTGTAGGAGTGATGACAAAGGAGTTTTAAAGAGAAAGGACAGCACTAGCTCTGTGGAGGTGCGTGGGAAGCTTATACAGAGTGAGAAAACCAGCAAACTCAGCACAAAGGTATTTTGGGGGGTCAGAGGCTAGCGACACAGGCATCAAAAGAAGGAAGAGACATTTTAACAGTGGATAGAAAGGTTGAGAATGACTCATGAAGAAAGGTCTTAAAATTGATGAGAAGCAGTCCATGCTTAATGAGGAGAGAAATACAGTTAAAATAATGAAGCTGAGAGAAACTTTTTAGCAGACTTCCAAATGGAGATTGTGGGGGTGGCACCATATTTCCCGGTGCAGGAGGGGAGGATGCCAGAGTACTTGAGGTGTGAGATGAGGAGACCCCAAAAAACAGCTGCAGTGCTCTAGAAAGGCAAAAGGCCACAACAAAGACATATTGATGCAGCAAGACATGCAAGAGCTGGCGGCTTCACCTGCACATGAGAACTGGAAAATACCTAAGTTGATATTCCTCTGACTTGTTGCACATTGAATTAGGCGAGTTAGACTCCCTTCTTACAGTATACCTGTAATGTATATTTGAAAAATGCTGGTGTAAAAGAAAACGAGGGTTACTGAAGATTTCTCATCCCTAGCACTATTTTTTTTCTCAACTCTTAAGCTGGCCAAAAGGCTACAGTTCAGAATGATCTCGTTCAAGAGTTCCTCTTCAAATGGCAGAAAACCCAGCAACACATCCTTAGGTACTTTATGGATTAAAAGATAAATTGATATTACATTCTTTGTAAATTCAGAAAACCTTTAACTGACCTGAGCCTAAAAGACCCCTAATACAAACACAGTTTTTAAACATAAAAACAAGAACAAGCAAAGCTGGCAGGATTTTCTGCATGTAAATCAGCCAAGTAAGATACCAAGGAAAAGGAGGCTTTAGCTGCCATACTGCAAATCTTGCCATGACTTTACCAACAAAACTTCAAAATAAAAAGCAGGAATAGCTGAACCTGCCATTCCTACAGACACCCCATGAAAGCAGCAAATGCTCAAAAGTCCGTTCACACACTTTCCACCATCTTCAGACAGAAAATTTTCTGAATAGATTACAACAGTCAGGGAATACCATTACTTATGTTCTCTGGAAGATTCCTAAGCACATGGACTTAAAAAAAAAAATAGACCTTGGGATCATGCAGGTAAAAACCAGACATGATCCTTGCCAGATAAAGAATCACTGAGAGTGCAGTAAGGATGCCAACACGTAACAGCAAAACTTTTAGCTATAACTGCTGTCTCATTTTTTATTTTTTAAAAGACCCAAAGATGTGAATCTCACTGCTTCTAAAGGAACAATACACAAGTTTTGACTAAATTTAGGCAAAAGTAAATCTAAATCAATGCTTTTGCAAATATTAGCACTTACTCAACTGGGATTTTAATTAGCAGGGACATGACAGGAAACATTAATAATGTAGCAATTCTTTTATTCATATACATTCGTGAGCACCTAAACAGGTCATAAATAAAAGTCACACAGCACACACAAAGATAAACTAACAAAAAATAGCTTGAACAGATTTCTGTGTGTTTAAGATGGTATTGATCACAGCCTGAATTTGGCTTCATTTTCTGCCCAGATTGAAACAGAAAATAAACCAGCTTGGATTACAAAAACTTCCTTGTTTCATAACAGAAAGGTTGCTTTGCTTACAGCTAGCAGCTATGCTCATGTTAGACTATAATTGATTAAAGGCAATAATATTTTGTATGGAAGGCAGAGCAAATGTTCATCACTTCCATAAGCTTACCATTAGCAAGACTAAACAATGATGTCAGATAAAATCATAATTTTGGTAATAACTCCATGAATGAGCCCAAATTGCTACTTATAAACACTGGCCAGGAGAAGTCTTAGATACCTCTCTCCTCATACACATAGAAGTGCTCAGGTATTTATGTTCTTTTGATGGATACCTACAATTCAGAGTCATCAACTCAGCGGGACATGGCTGAAATAGAAAAAAATTTCCTTCATATAAGCGTTTCTGATATATGTTGTTTAAGGTTGTACAGTTTCATTCCAAAAGTGCACTCATGTTTTGAAATGAAGCCCATCATGCAGATCCAAATCATGACTCTCACATTAGGAGTGAGTTAAGGTTGTTTAAATTCAAATGGGGGAGCAGTCTGGAAAAGGTTACTAATTTTTAAAACTGTCTCCATGGCATTTGTGTGCCCAAACTAGAATATTTCAACAAAAGTTCAAGAGAAGACCTGCTAAAAAATGTTACCTCACCCAAATAAAAGAAGGAAAATCAATTTTGGAAACATTAGCCATAAGCCAAATTGGTAACTATGGGTTTAGAATGGGCTGCAGCCCATGGACAGCCACCATTACAGCATATGGTCAAGTATAATATCCTCCTTTATCCCCAGACATATAAAGCAAGGTGAGATTATTTTTCTGCTTCAGTCCAGCTTTGAACTTTGACAGAAATGTGTATTTTTTGGGTTGAGTACATCCTTGGCTTTAAAGGAAATTCAGCCAAAATCCTCGCACCAGTGAAATGAGATATTTTTTCTCCAAGAACACAATCTCCTCCGCACCTAATCCTCAGCACCCAGCTTTCCTTAAGATCTAAATTTGCAGTAAAAATCTGCTTTCAGGCTTCAGCTTAAACACCAACTATAACTCTATGTTGTATCAACACAGAAAGGCATGTTTTATCTCCTGTACATCATCTGGGAATAAAGAAACCAGTATCAGTAGGAAAGGCATACATCCCAAGGCGTGACTAAGAGAAATCATGTGCATTGTAGGGAATATTTTCTTCTGCTACTGTTATGGGATGTTTTGGAGAAGAATGTGAGTAAACCAGCCTGTCTTTCCTGGTTGGTTCTACTCAAACAGCTATAATTCATTAGCTTGTAGACAGCACCAGGTTCTCAGCTAGAAAAACTCAGTGCCAAGGGAAAAATGGGACAGCACTAAATTAAGTGACTGAAAGGAAGGATTTAACAACAGAACTGTAGAAACAAACCACGATGGTCTGGGAAAGAAATTCTCATCCCATTGCCCATCAAACCGTTGTTCTGTCTCTGAATGAATAATGCAGGAGACATACAGAGTACTCTCAGATTACAAAGCCAACCTTTCCAAATGACAGATTTTAGACAAAATTTTATCCAGACACTTTCAGCCATTACTATAGATTACCTTCTGTAATCTAAATGCCTCTAATAATACAGACTATCATGAAAAAAAAAAAAAATAGTTATTAAAATGACCAAGTAACTCCAAAAAACCCACAGACGCTGACTTTTTCTTACCATATGCCACTCACAAGATTTCTGCTCCTCTGCAGTACACTGAAACGCTGGATAAAGAAAACTGATTCTGGTTTTTTTTGTCACTGCATGACTGGTATATTAGCATTAATTAGCTACTAGTGTGCAGTGTCAGATGGTATGGTATGTTTTCATAAATTGTTACATGGTATTTGTAGACCTCCTTAAATATGATAGTATGACATATCCATATCTACCTACAAATGCAAAAGTACACATAAATAGATGGAAATTCAGAGGTGTTTTGTAAGGTATACTTTAGACTCTTTCAGTTCTACATGTTCCTTCCAGAAGATGTGTGAATTTCTGAAAGTTTTAAATGGGTGTCATTTACAAGCTGAGAAGCTAGAAAAAGTTGCAAGAACACTCAATTTATAAGAAGTGGCCTACTTTAGTGTACTCTTTTTTAATTTCTCTTTTTCTTTACAGTTGTGAGCTTGTTTTTTCCATGTAGGCCTCTTTCATGACCTCTCAGTGCATGAATTATACTGCCTAAAGAATCAGCTATTATACAAAGCAAGTGCTGGAATGAATAAAAATCAACTGGGGTAGGTCGATTATATGCACTTCTTGCTATTGTCTCTTCGTCATCCTTTTGCTGCTTTATACTGGGTGTTCAGATGAAGAAGATGGGATGCAAGCCCAAAGGAACTTCAGTTTGAGAAGACTAGTGCAAAGCAGAACCATTCTGTGATGAATGTATTCAGTTCTCTGAGAAAATTCATTAGTTAAATCTTCTCTTAGTTTAATGACAGAAATGAGCTGCAGTGGACCACTGAAGCCTGGGAAGCAAAGGGAACAGAGGCCACTCTCAGATGTTTGTTGCTTAACCCTTGTTATACAGCAAATACATATTTTAGGAAAAAAAAAAGTAAATTCTTGGCTGTTTTCACTGTGCATCTTCTTGTCCAGCTTTGTCCTTCAGCTGTGGAAGCACAGCCACAAGTATTCAACAGTTTTTCCCTATTTTCTTCCAAAGTAGTTTTCACATATGAAGACAAAGGGCCCCAAATGCATTCTTAGTTCTCCTTCCTTCTCTCCTTTTCCAATGAGAAGGTAGAAAATGATGGAAGCAAAATTTGAAAGATGGCCAAGACCTGACAGGCTGACAGGCTCTTAAATGTTTTGCACTGTTTTCTATTATTCATTTTAATTGGGTGCCAGAGCACTGGAACAGGCTGCCCAGAGAGGTTGTGGAGTCTCCTTCTCTGGAGACACTCAAAACCCACCTGGACACATTCCTGTGTGATCTGCTCTGGGTGAACCTGCTTTAGCAGGTGGGTTGGACTACATGATTTCCCCAATCATTCTGTGGTTCTTTCATAGAGATGGGTGTCTACATCACTGTTTGACTTAAACATAACAGGTCAAGGCACATATGATGGGACACTCAACAGAGTCCTGCCCACCACATAAGGTCTGTCCAGAAAAGGTAACACAAGAGAGAAGTTGCTGTGCTGAAATGATTTCACTCATTAATTAAAAAAAATGCTATATTTCTTGCTAATATTTTGATATACAAGTTCAGAAAATATTTATACATATATATCTCATGCAAGTAGTAATTTTCACTTGCAAGTCCCTTTTCACTTAGTATATTTCAGTTAATCCGGTGATCTAAAATTATTTTTCTTTTATTATGTAATTTTCACAGTATCTATATAACTGTTACTTCAAATATCCATTATCAGAAGAACCTTAAAATATGACGGTTCACACCCAAACATTCAAAAGCAGAATAGTGAATCAATATCAAAGACAAAAGATAATCCATTCTGTCTCCTTTTTTAATTGAACAATTAATGGGAAATAAAATGTCAGCCACTAAAAGGTATTTTTGGAATGGCATCACACTGTTAACCAGTCAGAAGTGGTGAAAGAAAACAAGTCAGACACTTCTGCGTATATCATTATATGTTAAAAAGGCAGAAACTTAATGTATCTCATTAAATAGGAGATAATTACATGCAATTCCTAACACACACTAAGCAGCAATGCTTGTTTTTGTTACGGATGGGTAACAGCAATATCATTATAGACACATCCTGATGCTCAGATAAAATTCCTCTTTTAGCAACCAGCTTATAAAGGTTGATTATGAACAATGTGAATATATAAATATCTGGCAAAACCCATAAAGGTATTAAAATCAGAGTGGTAGAAAAGGATTAGGGTTTTTTACTCGCCTCAATGTTACAATATGCGTTGCAGAACCGAAAAAAGAAAAACATTTGGAGATATTCATAACAACAACAATCTAAGCAAGATTTTTGTCCATAGCTGCAAGTAACTGAGAGATAATCAATGCCACTACTTGCTTGAGGTGTTAAAAATCTGACAGTTTCCCATAAAATCAGTTAGCCTCTTATTCTCAAGACTCTACCTAACTTGTTTGTTATAATATATTCCTATAGCTGTCCTGTGGAAACAAAAATATTAATGTTGCACAGGTAAGAGTATATTACTCCTAGAGCAGCTTCAATCTATTAATGAACAATTCTGATGAATAATGAGATGTACAAATATTCAACTTTTTAACCCTTCTAATCTGCACCTGAGGAGTGCAGACTGCAAAAGCAAAAAAATTGGTTGTTTTTGACATCCACAGTACTCTAATGGGAGGACTAATTCCTCTGTATCCCACTGCTTTCCAGCTGAATTAATTATACCACACCAAATACACAGCAGTTTTTGTAAAGAGGCTCAACTGTGGCAAATATGTTTCCGAGAAAGTGATGAGGTTTTACTCAAGATTATGGTTGCTTTTACTGCTGCTTAGAAGTGAATTTACATCACCTCTGTTCCTGAGAAATACAGGATCTTCCTCTTTGCGGATATTGTATTAAAAATGCATTAGCTATTGACTTGAGTGGCTAATTGCAAATATAAACTGAACTAAAACCCATATATTACTATCGAATGTGTATAAAAACAATTGGAGGCCTAGAATCAGGGTCAAAACTGCAGCCTACTCAAATGAGTTAGTCGATCTGTAACCCACCTTCAGCTGGCAAATGAAACACAATTAATGCACGTATTAAACGTACAATTAATGCATGTTTGATCTTTTGAGGTCCCTTCTAATCCCTAACGTTCTGTGATTCTGTGATTAAGATGTTCCCTACTACATCACCTGTAAGAAGTAGAAACAAACTGCTGAACACAAAGAAAAGACTGTTTTAAGGTCTTAGAAACAACTTATTACTTAATAAAGTAAAAAGCACGGAGATAAAAATATCAGGTATTTTGATTTCCAAGTCCATTTGTAACACAACTCTTCATCGGTTCGCTGAAGCTGAGGACAGTTTTTCAGATCTTTTTTCGCAAGAAAGGTGTGCATCAAGCCATCCCTGCACAGACATGCTGAACTACAAAGGATCACTCAGAAAGGCTGGAAACAGGCTGAACTTCAGCCAGCGGCCTGGATACCCCCAGCTGATGCCTGGTGATGCCTCTCAAGTCGGCTTGATCTCAGTTGTCCTTTCAGAAAGCAATTGCTTTATCTGTAGATTATATGCAATAACTTATCACACAGTCCCTCGCTCTGTAGACCCCACTGGTCCTTGATATCTCGCATAACTTTCCTCTTACACCTTTTTTTAATTGCCTGTGGTTTACCTGAAGAGCTCTGGGGTTGTTTCCCATATTAAAACTCCTGTGTCTTCCTTAGCCGTGTTGCTGAGCCTATGCTTAAGACTGTGCCTATGGTGAGATGTTATTTCTTGTGGCCAAAATGTCCTTCTCACCTTTCATGTCCACCTGGTGGCTGCAGCTCCAGTCAGGGGCTTTTTCCCCAGCAGAGAAATTCAGAAAAGACCATGTGCACACTCTCACTCACACCTTCTCATCCTATAAACTTAATTCTGAACTTCAGCATTGCATCCAAAGGCAACAGAGACATATCCCTAGATTACCTACCCATGGAAGAAGTTCACCAAAATTTCTGTACTTGGTTTTCATATAATATCCTGTCATTCCTCCACACTGGTTCTTTCGTATCCTTTGTTGTTAGTATGTAGTTACATGGCCCTCTTCTGAATGTGCCAGTGTCTCACAGACTTAAAGAAAACCCACCAAAACAAAGCAAAAACAACCCCAAAACAAAGACCAAAACAGCAGAATCAAAAAAAAAAAACTAGTAAGTTTATTATTTCGAGAGAAGCTTGAAGCAGAAAAACAAACAAACAAACAACTCTCAGCAAGGGAAAGAAAAAGATGTTCCACCACTAAACCATGCCTTAATTCCTCCAGAGCAGAGTTCATTGTACCTACTTTTTCTAGATATGCAAACTAATTTATTGACTGCTGTCACATTGACAAGCACTGGCTATGCTTTTATAAGATTGTATCCCTTGCTTACAAGATTGTGGGATTTTTTGTCTTTTTGCATTTGTTGATCGACATTCTGTTTTTCTTGTCCATTTCCTTCAAGTCTTTTAAGAGCCTTTTGAACTCTATTTTCTCTTTTTTTCTCCCACAGTAATCAAAACATCAGCATATTTGAAGTGCTGTTACAGGCCATATGAACTCCTTTTTCCTCAGAATGTCACATTGATTGCACACCTGTTTCTGTGCCTGTAAATGCTGAGGAAAGTATCCATTTACCTTGACCTTAAACTGACATCAAATAGGGCAAAGAACTGACTCCCTGCTTATGTTTTAATCTTTTGAGCTGTAAGCACACAACTCACTTATCCTCAGCTTTATCTGGAATTCCAGTTTCTCCTGCTGTGTCCCAAAGGCATTGCGTGACGTGCATTTACCAAATGTATCAAAACTGCATGTATGTTTTGCGCTTATTCCTACTGAATTGACACACTAAGTTATTAAAATAAAGCAAAGATGCTTAGACTTAGACATATACTTAGAATTAAATTCCTGTTCCGTTTGTTTTAGCTTCTACCTTTCACATCAGTCTGGAAAGATACACACAGTTCCATATAAACCTCTGTGTAAGAGCCTATTTTTCAATGCTTTACCCATCACAACTGAATTTGGTCCTCAGGTTTATATAAAGACATAAATAGAGATGAGTGTGTTCTCGTTTCCCCAAAAATTCCCAGTACTGCTGCCTTCATATAGTCAGCAGGTGATTTTTTTTTTCCTTGCTGCATGTAATTCCTTATAAAACATGATTTTCAACTGTAATCTCATCAAAAGGAAAGATAAAACAAGTAGACTTGAAAGATGCAGCCTAAAAAGGAGACATCAGATTTGTAGGATTTTTTATTTTTTATTTATCTTTTTTTTTTTTTTTCACAAAAGCTTTTGCACCTGTTTAAAGGGGGTAGGGGTGAAAGATAAAAACCATGCATATGATTCACAAATATGTTTCACCATATTGAAGGAAACATGGACCAGAGAAAAGGGGACTTATTTTTCCTGTTCTGCAGTATTTTAAAATTTCTTTTCAATAGAGCTGAACTACACCTCTCATTTGCAAGAAAATATGACAGCTCAGGATGTCATTCAATACCTAAATAAAATATTGTACAGAATAATGGGAATGAAGGAATCAATTCTGTATATCTGTATTAAACCAAACCAAACCAAACCAAACCAAAACAACAAAACATTTCTTCCATATGGAACCAGAATACATTAAATATTGTGGTAGCCTTTAACTCAGATTTTGATACACAAGCAAACAAATACAACCTTTTGATTGGGACTGAAGCAGCTGATTTGACTCAAGAAAGGTCAGGGCTGATCTCAGGGTGCCCAGACCACCCCATCTCTGACTGTGCCCTCTGCCGCTCCAGTGTATCCCTTACAACAAGGGGCATCCCTGCAGAAGTACCTGTTTCCCCAGTGGAACAAAATGTAAATGGGAAACATGCTTTCTGCGTCCATGGTCTCCAGAGGCCAAGGTAAGGACAGAACACAAAAACATTGTAAAATGTGGAAACCCAATGATTTTTTGAAGAGTAAATGAAAAATGAACAAAGAAAGGGTGATTCAACTGCAATAAATGTAAGATTTTCCAAACTATTTTCTGTGTAATGTTGCCTTGTTTTCTTTCTCCTTCTTTCTTTTTTTTTTGTTTGTTTGTTTGTTTGTTGTTGTTGTTGTTGTTGTTGTTTTTAAAGATAAATTTGGCTCTGAGTTTTAATTTGTCATCAATGGTGTTTCCTCAGGACTTTGTTCATGCCACTTCCTTTCCTTTACAAAGACTTTAGACAGCTATTGAAAAAAAGCACTGAGTTTCAGGACTATTACCTATTATTCTGTTCAAATATCAGATTTCTACAATGGGCTGAGTATACAGATGTGGGAGAACAACAGTAAGGAGACCAAGTCTGCTCATAGAGGGTTGGAGCTACTATATCTCAAATACCAAAATTGAAATTGCAGAGACATTATAGGAGAAATCAACCAATAGAACATGCAGCTGAGAGTAGTAAACTTCCAGCAAGTGGCACACCTGTTTCTTCTGCCTCCTCTCTTTGCCTGTCAGCTCTTTTAAATTGTTTGTACTTTTGAACTAACTAAAAGCAAAGAAAGAAGAAAAAAAAAAAAAAAGCCAAAACATCTAGATATTTTGGAAATGTGAGCAACTTTTTACTACATAATTTACAATATTTTAGTGGAGATATATCACTTGGCTATACCAGGGTTAATTCTTTATATGCTGAAGGTCTCAAACAGCTGGAAACAAAGAAAATTCTTCTATGCGCTTCTTAACTAACGATCATCTATCAGACCTACTAGTGCTTAAAACAATATGACAGCAGCAATGTGTTGGGTAGTTTTGCAAACAATCACGCATACTCTTGCTATTAAGAAATACATATTTCTTTTAAAATCGACATTTAAAGGGAGGTCAGTTTGTGGTACAACTTGTGTGGATTGCTGACAATGTAACATCTCTTTGGCATTTAAGACCTGGTCATCTTCACTGATATATCATCTTGAGATTCAGTATTTCACCAAACATTCAGAGGTACCAGTGAGAAGCATCATGATATTTGGGAAATCTCAAGGTGCAGAGGAGGTAGCTTGGCTCTGAAGTTACAAACGAGACTGCTCAGAGGAAGAAGAAACCCTCTTCTACAGGTTGTGCATAGATGGGATGCTCTGCCAGTGGTTAAAGATGAGTGCTGGTGCTGGGAGCTGCCCCTGCATGTGTGCGGGCAGGTTGGTTCTGGAGAACCATCAGCCTGTGACTTGAACTCTCTTATGGAAAAAAGCAGCAATTAAAACAATGCTGCTAGAAAAAAAAAAATCAGAGACATTGGATATATCTGCCTACACCAGTCACTACTTTCAGAGAATAAACTTGTACGAGATCAATGATCAGAAAACAGAGAGCCACCATTAATTGCGTTCGGAATTTCAGAAGAAAATGTTGTTTACATTGTGCATGATTTACATCAATAGCAAAACTAGTATTTCATAAAAAGACAAATAGAAAGCCTTTTTTCTTTTTCTTTTTTCTTTTCATTGCTGTTAAGCTTTATATCTTCAAAGGTCTGTACTAGTAATTCCACCCACCGTTGCCATCAAATGGGTTTGAAAAAAAGGCTTTGGAATACGTTATAGCTAGGAAAACCTGGGAAATTGAGATTACAACCAATGTTCTCAAAGGTGGCCTCTGATTTTGAGATTATTGTTTTAGCAGCAATAACTGGAGCTTAGACCTTCAGCTGTGCTGTGTGGGGCAGCCCCTACCCTGCTCTCAGCAGCCTCAGCTCATAAACAATCTTCCCTAAACTCAAAAA
The DNA here is from genome assembly GCF_037038585.1 of Patagioenas fasciata. Lineage (NCBI taxonomy): Eukaryota > Metazoa > Chordata > Aves > Columbiformes > Columbidae > Patagioenas > Patagioenas fasciata. The sequence continues at coordinate 58,350,560 of NC_092520.1, forward strand.
ATCAGTCAATTTTTCAAGCTAGCTAAAATGCACTGTTTGCCAATTTATGCCTTCTCAGGAAGCTCCAGGAGAGGGCAGGGACTGTTTCATCACAGGTTATCACTGTTATCCCCATGCTGTCCTGTCTGTACCTGCTGCACAACATTCAATGAAAAATTAGGTATTTTGCTGTCTAACTTAAACCGGATCACACTTAAACACGTATGAAGATCAAATGCTGGGATTTTGTGGTTGCAGACCTAATTAGTATGGAGGCAAAATTATTTTCTGCTGGTGTTTCAGGAGTGAAACTGTTTAAGAAAAAGGGAATCCAGTCAATGAGTTTGGAGGACAAAATTTGCAAGCAGGAGAATATGTGGAGAAGTAGAAAACAGGAAAAAAAAATGGTTAGCACTCACTCTGGGAAGACCTGGACAAATAGAAGGAATGGACATGGGGCAAAATTGTCTGACGAGACTAGGGGAATTCAGAGAAAAAACCAATCCAGATATTCAAGGAGCTCAGTCGTATGAATTGGAAGGAAAGTTCATACAGACTGAGACACTGTGGATAAAAAAACAGGTCCAGAAATATTATTAGTATAAACAATATTTCCCCCAAGGCTTAATATTGGGACCAGTACTGTTTAATATCTTCATCAAAGACATAGTGGGATTGAGTGCATCCTCAGCAAATTTGCAGATGACACCAAACTGAGTGGTGCAGGTGACGTGCCTGAGGAATGTGATGCCATCCAGAGGGACCTGGGCAAGCTTGGGAAGTGGGCCCATGTGAACCTCATGAGGTTCAACAAAGCCAAGTGCAAGGTCCTGCACAGGGGTCGTGGCAACCCCTCGGGTCAATACAGACTGGAGACAGGATTGAGAGCAGCTCTACGGAGAAGGACTTGGGGGTACTGGTGGATGAAAGATTGGACATGAGCCAGCAAGATGCACTTGCAGCCCAGAAGGCCCATTGTATCCTGGGCTGCATCAAAAGCAGCATGGCCAGCAGGTCAAGGGAGGTGATTCTGCCCCTCTGCCGCGCTCTGGTGAGACCCCGCCTGGAGTCCTGTGTCCAGCTCTGGAGCCCTCAGCACAGGAAAGACATGGACCTGTTGGAGAGGGGCCAGAGGAGGCCACCAAGATGATCAGAGGGCTGGAACAGCTCTGCTGTGAGGACAGGCTGGGAGAGTTGGGGTTGTTCAGCCTGGAGAAGAGAAGGTTCCAGGGAGACCTTATTGCAGCCTTTCAGTATTTAAAAGGGGCCTATAAGAAAGATGGGGACAGACTTTTTAGTAGGGCCTGTTGAGAAAGGATAAGGGGTAATCATTTTAAACCAAAGGAGAGGAGATTCAGGCTAGACATGAGCAAGAAATTTTTTATGCTGAGGGTATTGAAACACTGGCACAGGTTGCCCAGAGAGGTGTAGATGCCACATCCCAGGCCAAGCTGGATGGGGCTTTGAGCAACCTGATCTAGATGCAGATGTCCCTGCTCATTGCAGGGGGTTGAACTAGATGACCTTTGGAGGTCCCTTCCAATGCAAACTATTACATGATTCTATGAAAGCTCTCCCCATATATAACCAGTGAAATGCTAGGGTTTGTTTCCAGAGCTACTTGTAAATTTTTGTCACTGCAGAATGGCATTTTTCCTTATTAAAAAAGTTCCTGGGATCAGCAGGCCTGAGGACATCCTGCTTTCTCAAGTCTGGACATGCTGCAACTCTGCCTTATTTCTTCAGCAGGAGAGGAATGTTTTAGCTACTGAATCTTCCTGCCATGCCTCCCTTTTTAAAAATGTCACTCTCCCTGTGTGCCCTGGGTAATGCCAGCAGAGACACTGAGCCCAGGAATATTGCCCAGGATAATATAAATCTCCCTGCTTTGCCAGCCCTCTTCTCAAACTGGGGACCTTCAGACCCATGCAGGACACGTAGCTAAGCCTGAGAAGTGACAGGGTATGTTCACAGGGCAGTTAAATTAGCAGAGAAGTTTTGCAGCCTGTGACTATAAAAGTAAGCAGAATTCTGTAAAAAACACATTGAAGTGAGCAGCATATTTTCTTATGATGATATTCAGGGGAGTGCCATCCGCCTCCAGCCTCGGCCAATCGATTTGTGTCAGCAAAGCTAATATTTTAGAAAATGAAATTAAGTAAAGAGAGCTATACTCACAAAGAAAAGGGAGAAAAAACCCCTCAGCTTTGTTTTTCTAACCTATCAGCGCCTCCAGATCAGTACTGCAGGTATTTAATTATTTGCTTTTACCAATAATAACAAAGAGGTGCAATATTTGAGAAAAAAATTATCCCTTCTCTACCCACACAGTCTGTCTCTTGCCTGACACTTGTCAGGCTCAACACCCACAGTCTGCGTACCTTTTACCGAAGAGTTATTTGGTGCCTCAGCTTGTGTATCTAATAAACATAAGACTAATGCAAACCTAATTTACATTGGGTTACAAAGTAGAGGTAAAATTCTGAAATACTACAATGCTTGGAAAACTGATATAAAAATACTTGGAGTCCTCATTGAGGGAGAAGCATTACTGTTTTAATCACTCTGTGTGTCTAATAAAAGCATTTAACACTGAAGATGAGTCATTCTCTATGGTTAAACTCTACATTTCACATCAAGATTAAGGGGTGAACTATACAGCTTCCCACAGCCAGAGATTTCACCAAGGAGTGAATACTTAATGTGGCTCTCAGGGTGTTCACATCAGCACAACTCCATGCCCACCATCCCCGAAAGCGATTGCCACCATGTAGGCTGAGCCACCTCCTTGGTTTTCATCAACCTTTGCAGGGAATCAGTAAGAGGGAGCAAGGCAGGAAAAAGCAAACACGATGTCCAGATGCAGGGGGATTTCTTTACGTTAGATAAAGGAAGAAAATAAGAGAGTGAAGACAAATAGGTAGAGAAAATATAAACTTTGCCTGATTCACTCTACACTCGATTCCTTGGACATTTTAAGGGGCCTCAGACCACGGACATCGAAGGCCCATCAGTCAGTTAAATCCCTGAGTTCAAGCATGAACAGGTCACACCATGAAGGCCACTACAGGGATGTTATTACAGATAATTTCTTTGGCTCCTGCTGAGGATGAAGGTGCCCGGCACAGGGGAAGCGGGGCTGGTGCTGGGGTGGGGAGCAGTTTCTTTCCCTGGTACCCACCCAGGGAATGCATAGCCAGACCCCAGCTTTTGGGTGATGCACATCCAGACCCTGGTTTTGTGGTCTGCTTGGAAGTTGCCACAGCATGTAGCAGAGTTAAGTCATGACTGTGGCCTCCCAAACAAACAACCTTTGCTTTTTTATTTTTCCAGGGAAGCCCCTCAGCCTGGGTGGGCACTGAGGGAAGCTGCTCCTGGCTGGGCTATGGCTCAATTTATGGATATAAAAATAGACTGTCTTTACCAAAACTCCAGGGATATGCAGGCTTTCATTATCTTGGTCATTTCTTTATTATGCTTTTATTAGATTTTGCTCTAAAAATCATGTCCCTAAGCAACTGAATTTTTACATCTTTTTAATTTATGGGGAATATTTTTGCTCATATGTTCACAGTTTATATCTCAGGGTAAAGACCTTCTGTAGGTATTGCCACAGCTAAAAGTAAGTAAATTGTTGCTTATATTTTATGAAACATATTTTTCTTTACTGATAATTCACTACTTCTCAGTAGTAGGAGTGGGGAAATTATTCTTTAATAATATTCTGGTTTACATGCTTTTGAATGAAAAGCCAAACACTTTGCAAAAATTACAACATTAGCATAATCTTCTCTATTTTAATGTCATGAACATTTTTCTGACTTGCTGAAACCTCTACCAGGAGTCAGTCCTCAGGGCCAATGAGCAGATTTGCAAATAGAGGATATTTCAAAGCTGAGTGAAAGTATCCTTGAATAATTTATAATCATCAATGTTTTATTTGTCTAAATATAATATTTATGACCCTCATTTATGAAATTACTTAATGAAACATAAAATACTATGAGCTATAATTTATTTTCTTAAAATGAAAATCAGGAGCATTCAATTACTGGTATGGATAATCTCATCTGAATTAAATCTCTATTGTTGGGCACTCACTAATTATTTCTAAGGCTCAGAAGCTGCAGATATATTACTTACAGCACAACTGTTCTTCGTGAAGAATAGAGAGGCCCTACTGCACTCAGGAGAGTGCTTGATATATTTATTTTACATGGAATAAAACAGCAGTCTTAAAAGCTCTCCACTGTCTTGGATAACAAAGCCCCAACCTGCAAACACTTATAAATATTAATAACCTTGATTGGTATACCTGGCATTAGGAGGACATTCATATATTTAAACTAAAATATATAAATAACTGCATTTAATAACATCATTCTTTGAAGACAGATACCCTGTGAAGTATTCCAGGTATTTATCAACAAAGATTCCTATAAACATATAAGGAGATGACCTCATCTCTACCTGCCACTAACAAAATCAGAGTTGAAAACTGCCAAAACATATATATTTTTAATACAGAGATTTGAAACCTAATCTAAACCAAAGTGTCTGGATTGGGATACATTGGTCTCCTATGCTTTCTAGCTGAGACATTTATTCCAAAGTGATAACTGCTTTCACAAAATACTACTCTGTGTGACTAAGTTTGCTGCACATGATCTGAGTGACACTGAAGGGAAACAGGTCAGCTGTGCTGTTAAAATAACATAAAGCAGCTGTTCTGAAACCAGAACACGAATAATAAAGATTTTAAAAGGTCTTGGATTGTTCTACAGTTTTAAAAGTCTCTTCCTATTGTTGCATTGAAGTTTATTCTGTGTTTCCGTTTTCATACTATGAGTTGATATAAGTTTTTTCTCGCGCAAAGCCAGATCCCCGTTTCCTCACTGGCAAAAATTCTCACATTTGATTTTTTACACAGCAAGTGTTATTATCTGATTCAATAGGTGAATACATTTAAATGACTGTTCTGGCAAAGTAAGGAGCACATTTTGCATACTAAAAGTTACATATCTCCTCAAATACAATCCCTTACTAAAACATTTCCTACTACTGCCTCTCCCTTCTCTAAATATTGCTGATAGCAGCTTCAGCATCACTGCTCTGGCTTTCTGAGCTCATCTGAAATCTGAACTAGACAAAATTCTTCCTCCAGTGATACTGATGTGCTTTGCTTCTTGTGTATCTTCCTTACAAACCCGCTGAGAGACATTTTTGGGTTAGGACACAGTTTATTATTATACAAATCTAAATACTAGATCTAGTATCTAAATCTAGATACTGAATGAGACCAAAACTACAGGATACCAGGCATCAACCTTAAGAAATCATTGATTTTAAGTTTCAGATCATGAAACAGATTTACCAACCCTTGTTGAAAGATAATATGAAACTCCTGAAGTGGAACAGGCAGTAACTAACCCATCCAACCCACAAAACTCTTTGCTGTTGCAAGCAATTACTGGAGAAATTCAACTCTACTGTAGTTAAAAGTTTTAGTTTCCACAGCTGTTAAAAAGACTCTGAAAAGGCAGATACATAGTACCTGGAAGGCAAGAGAAAGTTAAATTAAACTTGATATTTTTTATTTGTTTTCAGATCTTGTATTTTTTAAATTAGTGGTTTCCAGTGACTTCAGAGGAACAGTGCAATATTGTACCAGCAACAAAGTGGTTATGCATTAACAGCTTACTAAGGCATTTCCAACTCAGGCCATATTTAAATGAGCTTTTATCCAATGATAATGACTGTACTGAAAACCCGGGCTCTTTAAGTTCTAAGCATTCCCATTAAAAATATGAAATTTGCTCAAATTAAGTAAGCATCCTCTCTTAATTGAGTTAACAAGAAAAAAAAAAAAAAGGAAAATCTAGAAAGATAACAAGCAACAACTAAAAATCACAGAGATCCAATTTATTAAAAAAAGTAACAATGCTCAGTGAAACCAGTGCCAAGCAATACTAAAGTTAACCAAGAAACTGAAAATTACTTGTTTTAGTGGAAATCCATACACTGTACATATCTGTAGACATCTCCAGTCTACTTCTGAAGAAAATCAGAAACCGAATTCTCAGCCAGAAATAGATATGCCACCACTTTTTGTTCACATTGTTTTCCAGATTAATTTTACAGCTTCAGAAATAAATTATTATTTAAAAAACATTTAATTAGTGGAAAGAATAGTAAATAACTCATTTTTTGTACATTGTGCTTATTTGTGATTTGCAATAAACTTTTGCAATGTATCAGCCTTAAGACTCCCACTCACCATATTGTTAATACCCTTTTTAGTACCATAAGAAATAGAGACAGAATAAACCTAATGTTCCACTTCTAATCACTTACCACTTTTAAAACAACATATGGCTAAGACTGAATATTTTTTGAAAATTCTGTTTATTTAGCAAAATTTAATACCAGCTTAAATTAATCTGTCCTTTAAATTCTATTGAGATTGCACTTAAATATACCAGTAGTATTCTAATGTATTTCAATCAGAACTGCCCAACGTTAAAGCAGATTTTTTGTGCTCTAAGTTATTAGTTGCTTTGCAGAACTGAGCAAACGCTTCTGGAACACAAGCAAAAGTAGATCCTGAGATTAACAACCCCATGATAAGCAAAAAACAAAGGCATATTTGCATCTTCCAAAATACCTGTTCAGAAAACAGCTCTCTATGTCTACCTAACACTCTATGCTTACCTTCTTGTATTACTCTTTTCTCTACACCAGGGGTTTCAAATTCATTTTCACCAGGGCCCACATCCACTTCATGGTTGCCTTCAAAAGGCTGAATGTAATTTTAGGGCTGTATGAATGTAGGAGTAGTTACATGTCTTTTAAACACCTCCAGGGATGGTGACTCCACCACTTCCATGGGCAGCCTGTTCAATGCCTGCCAGCTCTTTCCGTGAAGATTTTTTTCCTAATATGCAATCTGGACTTCCCTAGTGCAACTTCAGGCCATTTCCTCTCATCCTACTACTTATTACTTGGGAGAAGAGACCACCCTCCTCCATGCTACAACCTCCTTTCAGGTAGTTGCAGACAGCGATAAGGTCTCCCCTCAGCCTCCTTTTCTCCAGGCTAAACAGCCCCAGTTCCCTCAGCCACTTCTCATCAGACTTGTGCTCCAGACCCCTCACCAGCTTCATTGCCCTTCTCTGAATTCTCTCCAGCACCTCATTGTCTTTCTTGTAGTGAGGGGCCCAAAACTGAACACAGGATTTGAGGTGGGGCCTCACCAGTGCTGAGTGCAGGGGGACGATCACTTCCCTAGTCCTGCAGGCCACACTATTTCTGATACAATTTCTGGTACAATTTCTGATACTATTTCTGCATTGCTCCATGTCTGGGGGAGGGCATCAGAGCTGGGGGTGATATGCAGCCTCCAAAACTGCTTGCACCTCCTGGTTTCATCAGCCACCTGCAAACCCTCTGCACCTTGCGGGGAGGATCAGCCTTTGCTCACTTTTAGTCAGCAGTGTAAACATAGCCCTAGCTATATTGCAGATTTCCCTGGTTTTCAGAATAATGTCCTTATTGTTAAATAACAGGTTTTTACCCATAGCAATACACAAGAATAAAAGGGATGGGAAAACACAGACTTCTTCCCTATCCATCATTTTGTCCAGACCCCATCAAATAAATGGAAACAACAGGACAGAAAGGTGTGGGACCTTTCCTGACATTTCTTCCACAGCCAAAACCCTAGATGTTTACTGTGATAATTTTTGGGCCTGGGATATGAAGCCTGTCAAGGATTTTGCAGCATATGTGCAGTATTTCCAGTACATAGAAAAATAAGCTTTGTAATGACTTGCCGTCAGAGACTAGGACTGTTGCCAATCTTTATTACAATTTTTCGATATGGAAAAACGACTTTTTTTGAGACAATCACCCTACAACTCTTGAGAGCAGATTTAGCTACCAAAAAAAACCAAAATGGGATGAAGTGGTGAAGATTTTTTTCTGAAAGTGTAGGAGGGAGCAAATGAGCATCTTTTTGTGGAGCACATAAGGAGAAAATTCTCAGGTCAGAAGCAAACCAGAGTGCAGATGTATATAATTTACAGTTAAGGAAATAAAAGAACAGCAGGCTATTGTAAAAACAGAGCCACTCTTAATCAAAGTACATAAGCAGCACAATGAGGTCTTCGTCCTGGAAATTTCTGAGCTCTCTTACCCTCGCCTATGATGAACGTGAGTGAATAATACTCTGCTAACTCCATGAAGACATACAGCTGGTCTCTTTCTGGGGCTTTTAGACAGTTTCAAAGTGCATTCTGCAAGAATAACAGTCCTGACTCTGGTTCATCACACTGAAGATCATTCAGATCTCCCTCTCAGCAGACTAGGGTAAATAACTGAAGTGACAATTATTGTTCAAACCCTAAGAGTTGCAAACGAACCACAGCAGTACCCAGCAGGTACTCCCTGCTGGTTTAAGTCATACAATTTCACATATTGAAAACACAGATTTTGGAAAGAATCATCATCCTCTCCCTGAAACCTCCACCATGGTGTAGATGAGTCCTGCCCTCAGATGAGACGGGATGCCGTGCGCCTGTGTGGCTGTGTGCCCAGCGATACTTTCGTGGAACTCCTGGAGCAAAGCATCGCACACTGACACATTTTGCAAGCTGCCCTATATTCTCAAGAGCGGTGACAAAATAAAAATGTCTCATTGTTTGACTTTTTCCCTTGCTAATCCATGCTACTTGGCCAACCGGTGTGAAACTGAATAGCTGATGGCATTTTTTTTGTGAAAAAAAACAAACCAAAACACAATCAATCTGGAGGTTTGCAGGACTGTGGAATTGCTCCAAGAGGCTTTCTGATGAGTCATTATGCAGCTGTCTTGAAGCTTTTGGCAGCAAAGACATCAAAAACATATTATGACTGCACAGCTTTCACTCTGGGTCCTTGCTTCAAATGATCTTTTTTGCCTCTATGTACTGTTAACTGCATTCTTAGCAGGATATTTATTCATGTAGCGCTAACTACAGTTGTCACAGGATATCTATTCACTTAGTATTCTGCTTATACCACAATAACGGACAGTTGTTTGGTGGCCCAGGATGGTGCTATTCAACAACAGTGTTCTAAATGTCATGTTTCCTCAGACTACAACTGCATCAGCCAAGTTTTCCTGCTTTTTTTTTTTTTTACACAGATGCCCTGAGGAAGAATTTCATCCCTGGCAGTGACCTACATTAGGACAGGCTGGCTGCTGCAGCTGCTGGGAGCACCTTTTAGAACCCTGCCTGCCTCCCGCTTTGCTGAGCTCCAACTCTGGTGTGTCTCATGCAAAGTCTCTTGCACCCCTCCAGTCTTCCAGGAAATAAGCTTTAAAAAAAATATTTCTTTTAAAAAAATCAGCAATTATTCAGAAAGGAATTAATTACTTCATACTAGTTGTCACTGAAAAATGCTCTACTCATGCCAGAGAGACAAAAACCCAGGCAAGGGTACATACACTAATATATGTACATCTCTGTTTAGGGTATAACTACTATGAGTACACAGGACATACACTCTACGCTACAGTATATATATCCAGTAGCAATGGATATATAGGATCTCTTCCGCCCAACTTAAGTTATCAAGTCTTCTTATGTAGCCAGTTGAGAGAAAGATGTACCTTCACGGGGTGATCCCTTGCAACCTATGGTGTTGAAAATAAGTAGGATTAATTGCCCTCGTAGTGCATTTCTTTTCTTACGCTGGTCATAAAGAACATCTAGGACACTGATCCCATGCTAACTGCTGAAGTCTGGGAAAACAAAACAAAACAAAACAAAACAAAACAAAACAAAACAAAACAAAACAAAACAAAACAAAACAAAAACAACCTCAAAGTCATTGGGTGCAGAAAAAATACTGAATAGTAATCATGTGGCCAAGTGTTACAACTGTAAACAGCATGTCCCTTAATAACTTATCCAAATGAATGTTTAACTTCTGTTATTTTGTGTTTAGTACCACAGGTATATGTAATGCCAGTATCCCAACAGTACCTAGCAGAGATACTTCTCTAAAAGAGTGTTAAGTGGACAACTGAACAGAATTATCATTAGGGAAACTTAGGGTTGGAAGAGTGATGGTCTTTACTACCCAGCTTCACCAAGGGAACACTGAAACAGAGGCAAAACCAGAGCACTCTTTCATGCCTGAGTCTGCTTGTTTCTCATCTTACAGGAAAACAAAACACAGAGGTAATTAGAAGCTGGTTCTGCCACCACCTCTCAGAAGTTGCTACAGGACTTGCAACCCACTTTCCAGTTTAATTATGTAGACTAGGGCAACAGGAAGGGTGAGTGCTTTTTACTTACAAAACAAAGAGTAATGAAAAAATAGCAAATGGAAAATCCAACACATGTTCCTGCTTGCCTGAAAAGGATGAGGAAAGTATCTCAGGAAAAAAATGGTTTTAAGAGAGAATTACTTGCTTTCAGGAATCTTCAGTGATGTGTACATAAATAACACTAAAAACTGATTCTTTTATCATAACTGTCAAGGACATTTCTTAAGTTAGCATGACTTATCAAAATGGCATGTATGTTTGAGAACAATTCCTATAAGTTGGAATAAATTACTTATCAACCCCCCTCCCCCATATTTAACTAACAATCATCAGCTCATGCTCCAAAATGTGTTCATATAGAGGGATCTTAGAGTTCATGACCATGGGGTTTGCTCTCAAACCTCCTGGATACAGCCCATGCAGCTTCAGTTATAGCATCAGGGATAATACAGTTTGTAAAAGAGGGAAAAAAAAAAAAAAGCCAACAAATGACATTTGTTTGGTTTGTAAAAAGGGAAGTTTAAAAAATGATTGGCTAGTATTGCTCAGACAATCTATCTACATCTCTATACTACATCTATCACCATAGTAACTGCAGCCTGGGAGGTGTTTGCAAGACTATAAGAGAAATTACTTTTCCAGGAAATGTAAAACAGTATCCCTGATCTTCTGTAAAGGAGTTAGATGGTGTGCACCAACAGGATTTATTTCCTAGGACATCCTGTTAATCATCCCCCCATGCTGCACCATATTTTGGAAACCAACGCACACGAGCACATCCATTGAGAGAGCTGTAAGATGCTGTGACTTCATCGGAAGACAGCTTCTTTCCGGACAGAGAGTTTATCTTCTAGATAGAAGGGTGCATAACACAATGGTCATGAATTAATTTTAGTAAGCACATTCTAAAGTACATGTGGTTTTCTAGAAACTAAGATGTAGTGACCAATCCAAATATCTCAAGAAAATCCAAGTGTGGAGGAAACTTCGTCCTGCTCATCAGCTCCCCATCATCATGGTGCTCACCAGGGTGCTTAAGATTTTTATTAAAAAATGCATGCTCTTCATCTCTACCTTGTTCCTTGCTCACAGCCACCTAACTCTGAAACTAGTGCTACCAGGGAAACTTCAGGCAGAACATTGCACTTCTTAAATGTGCATTTCCTGCAGTAAAATACAGAGAGAAATGGCAACATACATAAACTCAAACATATTCTAGAAGAAGGGCAGCTCCTAAAGGCTGTGGCACTGAACAGTCTTGGTGACACCTGAGCAGACATCAACAGAAATAACTGCTGCTTTTTCCTCAAACTGCCTCTCACCGTCCATAATCTGACTGCAGTCTTCCTGCAAGTGCTATTACACCTGACATATCATCATTAGTAAACTTATTTCATTACTTTCATTACTAGCAACTCCTGTCCCTTCCTGGCTTGCAGTTTCCCCTTCACAGACTCTGGTAATCTGGTCCTAAATTTATTGTGGTGTTTTGCTAGTTCTAGTCCCTCAGTTGGTATTGATTTATCCTTTTAATCTCTTCAGGCAGGCAGTTATCACCACATACTTACTACTTTACCACTATCATTAATCTTTTCTTAACTGTTATTTATAAATGTGAAAATATTGCAAAGGTCACAGTAACAGCAAGTGCAAGAAGCAGACTGGTGAGACTACACTGAAGTGGCAATCAAGAAGCCCACTTCAATTGATTACTTATATCAGAAAAATATTCCTACTAATATCAGCCTTTTATTAAGGAGGGATGGAGTTGGATAAAGGTTTTGAACATGAATCTAAAGAAAAGCATCTGACTCCTGAGCCAGCAAAAGTCCTCCTGGTCACAGTGTAAAACTATCACAGCTTCACCTGACAAATTCCACGCTAATCTCAGCATGGGTTTATCTGGAAACTGTATTCCCCCTCTGGAAATTTAAGGAGTGCGTTTTTGATTAATCCATTCAAGAGGTTTGCACAGGAGCTGAGAATGCCCCAGTGACCCAGGATCAATGGATAGGGTGCACTTTACATTGATACCAGATAAATCACATCTGGTTTGGATGCACCCATATCTACTGTCCATACATATTGACAGTCAAGGGAGAATGGGCTCTTCATACAGTGGTACAACATCAAAATACAAAGTAATTTATCTTGATTTAAGTCATTTACAGATTTGGCATATTGGCCACAAGCTTTGCTACTTCAGACCAGGCATGCTGGGGAAACACCCCCAGGCCACGTAAACCAAGTGACCTCCCGATGGCTGAGGAACAAAGATGAAGGTGAACTTGAGACCCCATTTGCTTTCAGTTTATTCATGTGTCTTTAAGCAAAACCTAGGGAACTGTGTACAAGGGGGGATGGGAATTAAAGCAACTCATTTAATCTGCAGGTTACACAGAGGAGGAAGACTGGCAACATTTGCACACACAGTTAAACACATGAAAACACACTGACCCTCTGCTTGCTTACACTGCAAGCCCAAACATTTTTTGAAAGGGGATTAAATAATCCACTTCATTTTTAGTTAGCTAACTAAATGCACAGAGTACAACTTCATATAATGTGCAAGTTGCCTCTGCCTACATATAAAATTTTGCATTTGTGTGTCTCCATGCTGGTTTTTTTTTTCTTTTGGATGTCACTTGTGCTGGAAGTTCATGAGTTAGACCAATCCAAACGTGAACCAACACCTTTTTTGTTGAAGGAACCTCTCAATCTGTAAAACAGAATGGCTGTGTTTGTGCCACCCATTTCCAGCAGACAGGCTACATAATTCTCTCTTTTAATCAATTGTCAGACAACATCCAGTTTAACTGTCTAAAAAAGATTCATCCATACCAAACAAAAATGACTGGGTCTTCCCTTGATGGAGAAGTAAACCCGCAGATTCCCAAACTACAGTGCCAAAAAACTCCTTTATCAAAAAGGGAAGCCTCTTTTGGTGATATGGCCAGTCAGCAACAGACATTCCTATGACGGAGCTGCAGAACACTGTTTGAAACAGATTGGGCAGGTACTTCTTGAAAGCATGAGTTATAATAAGGATTATTATAAATTATTGTGAGTAACAGAATGATTTATTTATTGCCATTATAGTGAAGTATTTTAAGAGCAGCCAAGCCACACAGAATTTTGAATACTTCATTATTCTTTTTCAATAATGTTTCTGCATTACACTTTGTAATTTATCTGATGGCTAATTGTGTAAAAATAGTCCATATTTTCAGAAACAAAGCAAACAGAAAAAAAAATGGGAGCAATATTATTTTAGGAAATCATTATAGTGCAAAAGTATATAGTTATTGACAATAGCAGAAACCAGGGTGAGGATAAAAATTTATGGCCAAATTCCCGCCAGTGACTAGAAATACAAACATCCAGACTTGGCTGTGATGCTTTGATGAACCATCTGTAACTGGCAATCTGAACACCACCCATCCTTCTCTCCTGTGAATACAGCAGCAGACAGGGTGTGGTGGGCTGGTGTACTACACACTCTTCATTATTCTCCTTAAATTTAGACACAATGTAGGCTCTGATGGATCTTGGCACCTATAGTGGACAGTTCATGCAGGGACGTGTCTGCAGTAATCTCTGGGCAGACTGTTTTAGACAGGTTTGGTGTCCACCTCCAGCCTACAGCAACGGAAGTGTATGTATTATACATTAATCTAAAGATGCAACCAGTGAGGAATAATTAAGTTTTCTGTAAGAATGTGCTGCAAAGGGCATATCATTTTTGCCAGCAGAAATTGCAGTGGCAGGAGTGGGATATTTCTGCTTTCTGTGGAGCACTGTTTCACCTGCCAGAGCCGAGGACATCGTGGTAGACTGCGGTGCATAAACATGGGCACACACTTTAAAAGATGCATGGACAGGGCTCTCTTCCCCCTCCTTAGTTCAGGCTTCCAGGTGAAGATCTCTGTCTTTAATAGCCATCAGCTAAAGCTGTTTTTTTTAGATCATCTGAGTGTTGCCTGTGGAAAGCAGAATGGGGCTTCACAGTATAATCAGCAAACAGAAAACAGTGTCAGTAAATGGAAACAGCAGAAAGAAAGTAATTTTTGTTTATGAATTATAAGCATTTCCACTTTGCAAATCTCTTAAGTATTATATAGCATACAAGCTTTTCAGAAATACTTCCTTAGTAGATATACCTCTGAACGAAAAAATAGTTATGTTTTCCTTGCAGTAATTTTCATTTCAGTACAGCACTGTCAAAGTAAACTACTTATTTAAAATAGTTTGATAATTTAGCATGTCTACTTACAAAAAAAAAAGAAAAAAAAAATAATTGAAAATTCCCATAGCTCACTGGCAATTCAGAAGAGAGGCAGGAAAAACTTGCACGTCCTGTGCCGCTACAAACCCCTCACTCAACAGAAGACCAGAATGAGCACTTCAGATGCCTGAATTTGGAGATTTGCTAAAGAACAATTTAACTTAAACTAACATAACTGTTGTCCAGCAGCTCTTGGACCCACTGTATGTCATGTATTTTCTCCCAAAGCCACGATGGCCCAGTGACAAAAATGGGTGGCAGGCAGCTGAATCCCAGCATGGTCACAGAATCATAGATTGTTATGGAATCGGAAGGGACCTCAAAAGATCATCTAGTCCAATGCCCCTACCGGAGCAGGAACACCTAGATGAGGTTACACAGGAATGTGTCCAGGTGGGTTTTGAATGTCTCCAGAGAAGGAGACTCCACAGCCTCCCTGGGCAGCCTGTTCCAGTGTCTGTGAAGAACCTCCTGAAGTGGAACCTCCTGTGTCCCAGTTTGTACCCATTGTCCCTTGTCCTATCATTAGTTGTCACCGACAAGAGCCTGGCTCCATCCTTGTGACACTCACCCTTTACATATTTATAAACATTAATGAGGTCACCCCACAGCCTTCTCTTCTCCAAGCTAAAGAGACCCAGCTCCCTCAGCCTTTCCTCATAAGAATACCAATAAGGATTGCTCTTAAGGGGAGAAACAACCAGTCAGATATGGAAAAACTTCATTTGCAGAAGCTGTTTGTTATTAGAACACGACAAAAAAGTTGGAGTAGGAGCCAATAATACTTTTCCAAAAAGTCAAATGTCCTGTAACTATTTGGAATAAATGACATTACCATAGCAGTGAGAAATCTGGGACATACGGTCACTTCCACTCTTTTCATCAGAGCAAGGACTTTGTCTTCTTAATCTCTCTCACAAATACAACGTAACCCAATTAACACTATATCTAACCCTTATCAGCACCTTCTTCAAATGAGTCTGAAAAGGAAATGAGGAAACATGTTCAGCTGTGTATAATGAGGAAGTTAATTAGTACAGAGTATTTTTCTGTTATTAGTGGGAAATAACTGATAGGTTAAAGAGATTATTTCTGTTCAGATACATGCAGGTACATTCATTGATTAGAAACATTTGTGTAAACATATATATGCCCATCTCTACACAAATAGAAAAATGGTTCTCATGTGCTACTCTGCATGAAAGAACATACTATATTTTTAAACATAGGCATAATGCTCTTCACTTAATTTCTAGGTGCCCCAAAGAACATGTCCATAAAAAATTAAAAACAAAAATAAAACCCCAAACAAACACAAAAAACCACACCACAAACAAACAAGCAAACAAAAACCACAAAAAAAGTTAGCTTTATATTAGAATTATCAAACACTGTATAGAAATGAGGCCTTTGGGATAAAGTTTGACCGCTATTAATACTATCCAAAGTTCTGCTATTTTAAGCCTTAGAAATGAATGAAGTATGCAATGCAGGGGAACAAGACTACCAAAATTTTATCAAAATCATGAATTTTGTGCTTAGAAGTATCTTATCACCAGAAATGAAATCTATTGCAGTTACTTCCCAGTAGTTTTCTTCATGCATCCTAAAAATCGTCGAGAACCCAACTGCTTCATTGAAAAGTTTCTGTTGGCAGCCATGTATATCAAGCAGGACCCACCCTGTGGATGCAGAGGTACCCTTCTCTTCTGAACACACTGTGCTACCAAGGAAGAGGTAAGCTCAAGCTCAAGGACCAAAAAGCCATATCCTGCTTGTGGGCAAGTCTTCCAGCCACCTGCCCACGTGCAAGTGATGTGGGACGCCAGTGACCCCCATGCTTGTAAAGAGCAAGCCTGACTGTGCTGGGCTCTGCCCTCAAACAGTAGACCAGATCTCAAGAGGCCACAGATACTAGGGATATTTTAAAATTATTACTTTCATTTAGTGTCAGTGGAGAGAGATGTTTCATTTAAATACTCTGGACCAGTACTCCAGAGGAATTTTCCTTTGTTTTCTGAACTAAAAGAAACTACTTTAAATCTGGACTGGTTCTTTGCTGTCCAAGGGTTTTAAGCACATCCACACTTCTGACAGGCACTGTGTATCTCACTCTATGAATCAAAAGCACTTAATAATGATCAGTTTTAAGTTCTGTTCCATTTCAAGAAAATTACCTCTAATCCTTCTTCTTTTTTTTTTTTTTTTTTAAGGGAGACTTTTTACTTTTTTCCATTTTAATGGAAATTTCTAGGTAGTTTTCAGGGACCTTGACTGTCACGTTTGATTGCCCAGGTCTTGCCATTGGGTTAGAATGACACTGTATTTTTGGGGACACTTGATGACTTGAATTTATTCCATTGTCCAGAAGACTCAGCAGAAGCAGGGCCTGACTGCCTCTCTGGGTAAGGAGGGCTCCAGGACCCCTGGGGCACCCAGGCTGCTGCCCACCCAATACATTGTGCAGTGACAATGGGGGCTGAGAGCAAAAGGGGTCTCTTGTGAGGGCTTAAGAAGACTTCACTATCTTTGTATAAGTTAGGAAAAAAAAAAACATCTTTAGATATTTCTTGAACCAGAGCTCTAGATGTTATCTAGCTAACACCCTTCACTTTAAAGTCTTTGTTAGCTCACTTTAAATTTTGCAAGGTGCTCTTGTTTCTGAAGGTGTAGTTTCAGGGTAGTATGTCAGGATGATTTTACTCAGTGCTTTCAGCCATAGTTTGCTTCAGCAATGGTGGGTTTAAAATATTTAAGGTGTATTTCTGTCATGATCCTACAACTTCAGCAAGAATTCAAAGGAAAAAAAAATTTGTCTTGAACAAGTGAAGGGGACAAATCTAGAAAATGTAGAACGTCTAATTGCCTCTTGGCTGTGAATTAAAAAAGTGAAAATTGCCTATAATTGAAAATGAGAGATTTACATTTGTAAATTTATGCTATTGAACAATAACTTTTCTTCTGCTGTCCAAAGTAAAAGGAAAACTATCAAGTACTAAGAATACTGTTAGAAAGTGCACATCATTACTAAGCTGAGTGGTGTGCTACTATGGTGCTTGCTACGAAGAAGAGTGAACACAACACTTGATAAATAAGAGAGAAAAGAAACTTTTTTCTTCCTGGAATAATATTATTTCTGACTGAATTGAATGGTGAACTGGCATTCTTTTATCATATTTAAATTTTTCAAATAATTAATTTTGGAGGATTCTGCACCACCATGTTTGGAAATCATGATGGTTATCCTTTCTTTCAACACTGGCTCAAAAGTGCCTCAAAAATACTATAAGAAATCTGCAAAATGCTTTTTATTGATGAATTGAGGGGCTCTACAGGTGGAACTGAAATCTATGTACAGACAGGAGGTAAATTACAAAAATAATTTTAAAAGATACATACGAACATTAACATGCTCTCCAAAATGACTGCCCAAAGGGCAAGTTTTTGATCTGAAGCAGGATATACAGAGGTTATAGCTGGAGGAACTGGAAGACCTCTTAGGTACCTCTACCCCATGTTTATCCTCTACAGAATGCCATTTCCATCATTTGAAGACACAGTGAAGGGAACAGAAGTCTGTTTATTTGTTAGACTTTCCATCTGATGAGCAAATGAACACATATCTCCCCTGAGTTTGACTCTTTGTATTCACAGTTCGAAGCACATGGAGCCCGTGCATGCACCTTCACCTTTAGGATCTTGTTTCTCTTTCAGATAACGTGCATTACCGAAGCAAAGCCAAAATCTCCAGCATGCTTTAAACACCACTAATTTGCAATTGTAGGTCTGTAATTAAAAGCCGTGTTTGACATGTGAATTTAACTGACACCCATATATATGGCTTCAGGCCAGTCTCCACTGCCATTGTGGTTTGTATAACACTAATTGAAATGCTTCCCTTGAAGGGAAACTTTCTGACAGCTAAGTGAGTAAACAGCTTGGATTCCAGTTCCCTTCAATCACTCTATCGATGTGATACAGTAGGAAGTGATTTAAAATCTAAACTGTCACTAAAGATCAAACCTCAAGGTTAAAAATAAGAAAGAAACAGATATATAAAGTTTTTTTGTATGACAAGCAAAAAAAGGGTTCATGCAGAACTGTGTTTAAGTTGTGCCAACTTTGAAACAGATTGAATCAATAACAGGCTGTGGGCTGCAGAGATGTAAAGAAGGCAGGAAAACACGGTTAAATAGGACAAAAAAACACCGAAAAATGCCCCTGCCACAAAATATGCTTCTTAAGCTATGATTTGTGCTAGGAATGCTAGTTGAATCTGCTGTAGATTTGAAAAGGAGAGTTTTGTTATGAGACAGACTAGCAAGAACTCCTGCTTACCAAATCAGAAATGTATAGATACACTGCAATCCAGTGACTGTTTTCACTGTCATCATTAACCAAAGACAATTCAGACAATTCGTGCATGAACAGTCTTTTGCATTTCTCTGCTTTTTCTTTTTACTTCAGCAAGTAGAGGAAAGAATTGGATGAAATGTCTGGCTGCATTAAAAAAAACAAAACAAAACAAAACAAAACAAAAAACAGACAAAATCACTAGCTTAGTTCACCTGAAGCCCCACAGTTTCCACTCTACCCACTGTAGTCCAAAACATCCATGACAGTCAGGGTGCAGTCCTGACTCCATCAGGGAAGCCAATGCCACCCAAGCCCCTGGAGAAAGGATCATGGACAGGATTATGGGGACCAAAAGAGAAGAACATCTTTTAGGATTACTAAGGTTATAGATTTCAGAAATGTTACGACAGACATGGGACTTCTTTGTGTTTTGATGCTGCTTCAAGAGTGAGCAATACAATAAGCCATTTCATAGGGTACCGCTAAAATGATCTCCTCATCGTGCAGGGATGATGGATGAAATTATTTGCCTGCAGAGTAATTTGTGATACTGTTCCCCATGTGCAGATCATCGTTCTAGCCTTTACAAGGAACAGGCTGCCCAGGGAAGTGGTCGAGTCACCATCTCTGGAGGTGTTAAAAGACACATAGACGAGGTTCTTAGGGACATGGTTTAGTGGTGGACTTGACAGTATTAGGTTAACGGTTGGACTCAATGATCTTAAAGGTCCTAAATGATTCTATGATTCTAAGGCCAAAATCATTCTAGCCTTTTGCTAACAAATTCTTCACTTAAAAACTTTATCCAAGACTTCCATGCTTCAGAAGATAAAGAATTTGTTTTACAGGTTTGAAGAAAATGTGTGACTGTAGCTGTTACACTAAAGCAATCAGAAACCAGACTATTTTTAGTCAGTTTTTGTCTTGTATATATTTTTTAGTTTGTTGATAAATGCCTGGCATAATTTGTTTTTCAAGTATCAAGAGGGAATGTCTTTCTATATTACCTAAATTAAATTGCTTTGAAGGAAACAGTTGCATTGGACTGTTGCAATTGATTTCCAAATCAGAAGAAAAGTAATAACAATATTTTGAGCAGAACATAATCTTAACTAGCAGTACATGAAATGCAAGTGGAAAAGCACTTTTATTCAAAGTACTAGTTTAACAGTAATTGAGAAAAGCACTTTTCCATTATATACCTCCTATGCGTTATATACTGTGAAGCACTTTAAAAAAAAATTACATACTTCATGTTAAAAGCATTTCATTAGACAGATGTCTCCATCTACAGCTGAAGTACTGGAGCAAGCCAAACACCCTTCTTTCACACATCAGAAATCAGCCGTGAAAGCGTGTCCCCCAAGAAGCTCACCTGCCTGACTGCACTGGATGACTTACATGCTGATGACAACAGAAGCCAAAGACAGGGAACACCAGTTTTTTACTTAGATTTTTAACTGAGAAGTAGCTATGAAATTCAACTAAACATCAAACTGCACAAACCTGAGGGCTGACATAAACTTCTTTAAAAGAAAAAACAGCTTGCACTTGTACAAAGGCTTGGGCAGACACAAGATTTGCCCCCAAAACAACTGCTGACATGTCTTCTCAGACACTTCCACAGTAAATGCTTCACTGCTCACACAGCTGAAACCACTACTTCCAGCCTAAGGGGACTTCAGAGTAAATCTTACAGTTCTCAGCCTTTAACTGAAAGGTATCATTCACATGAACCCTGGAACAGGTTGGTGACAAATCACCAGATTTTAAAAGGTCAACAAGAGTTTTCTGTGCTCAAAGCTTTTCTCTCTAACCTATAGTGAGAAAATTCCTCAAGAGCTACTAGCACAAGGTTACATAGAGAAGCAGAAAAATAAACAAAAGTGAGAGAACAGAAGCATACTGCTTCTTTCTGAAAATGAAATCAATGTTTCTTGCTTCCTTGACTGGTAATAAAATTCACAGTCTTCCCAGTATTTGGCTTGAAATTATGGGACATTGCCTGTTTTGATTTGCAACATGTTGACTTCTTCAGTTACATCACTGATGGGGGATCATAAAGCAACACTTCTTTCTTGCTCTGTAGGCACTGCCATCTATCTTAATCAGTTTGAGCACTATTTCAGGAAAGACCATTACTATAACTCAGAGGCAATGCACCAACACTTCGACCTTTTCAAAGCTTAGACTCTATTTCAAATGCTTTTGCATTGCAGAACCAAGATTCCTTACTGAGTGGACTGAAAAATCTTTACCATTCAATAAGGAAGGCGCAAAAAGTTACCTCCTCTGTTGTTTCTCCTTACTGACCAGGAGAATCATTACTATTGAAAGATTACTACAGAACTTGATACAACACTGAAAATAAGTGATTTTTTTTTTTAATATAATAAAAGCTATTTAGGTTTAGATCACTTGTTGACAGATCACCCTTTGACAATGGAAGGCAATAAGCCTACATGAAAAACTGCACAGTGACACACTGGGAAGAATTTGTGTCTGAGATGCCTTCCAACGTGAGTGGTTCAGATGAGCAATAATAAAAGTTTCTTTTAATGCTTAAGAGCTTCATTCAAGCTTTGACAGCTGAAAAATTACCCAACAAGTTGCACAATATAGAATGAATGCAGTTACTGGGATGTTTTTTTAAATGTATAATAACAGAGCCTTTAGTTTAACAAGTCACTGGAATAAACATATGACATACCACAAAGAAAAGAAATTAAAAATTCTTCCCATTATCTTCTCTCTCTCTCCTATTCAACTACAAGAATATTAATTGCAGATGGCAAAGTAAAATGCCTTCTTTTATGTGCACAGCTGCATAGTTATGTGGTGAACTTCAGATACAAAGTAAAACACAAGAAGTCATGATACAATAAGTAACAGCCTTCCACTGCTGCATGAACAGATTTTAAACCACAAAAATGAAAACAAAAACCAAAAAAACCTTTTTGGATTTAAAATCATAAAGAATTTCTTCCAGTTTAGCACAACACCTGCTCAAAGTCCTGGAGTAAATCTGTTTTCCTACAAAGTTTATTTGTGTTTCCCCTCACCTCCCACCCAAGGGAACCTTGGAAAGGGCTTTAACCAAAGCACTGGCAGTAGCACATATACTGAAATATTGCTTGGTACAGGGATTTATACATCTGGCTGAAATAACCAACCACTGGATGTCACTGTTACTCCACAAGAGGTAGGCAAATACAGCCAGAAGACCACCACCATCATTGAGTAGCTGCCTACTGCTCAGTTCTTCACAAAGCAAAACAAAACAAAACAAAAACAAAACAAAAAAAAAAAAAGAAAGAAACTCCGAAAAGTACAGTGAACTTAAATTTCAGGAGAAGTACAACGGAAAACCATTCTTGGAAAACAAAATATTTGGGAGTCTGCAGTGCAAAGGCTGGTCAATAACAGCCCATGTTACTGTGCCAAATTTTGGCTTCGAAAATAAATGAAGGAAAATGTTTTTTCCTTCAGAATGGGAGATTGGGAACACAGGTGCTTCTTCAAGTTCTTTATGTTTCTGAGCTTTGGAGCTGCAGACTGTTTCCAGTTGATGCCCATCACATGTAGCAATTGTTCTGCATGCACTTTTGCAGCTGGAAGAAGACTGACCGACATGGCTCACAAAAACACACAGGCACACACTGAAAAAATTCCCATCAGTCCCCACCTGGGTATCCTAACAGTGAATGGCTTTCAGTTCCATTAGTTTCCCCTTGAGAAAATTGTTTTTCTGGTGTGAAGGGTTGTAAGCTGATCTAAGCTGCTTCACATCGCATTGTAAATGGAAATTCCAGTATTCTTTAGAAACAAACAAACAAACAAACAAACAAAAAGTTCATCTTCTCCCTAGAATGCAAAAAAAAACCCCTTATTGACCCCAACTGATTTCCTCTGCACCAGCCCTGAACATGAAATTGCTTCGACCTACTGGATAAGGCAAAAATCTATTTCTTTTTCCTTTTGTGTATCATGCTTCATCAAGCAGTTGTTTCATCCTTATTTGAACCTCATCACCTGGCGGTCTCTACTATTTCCAGTAGCCCTTGAAAATACAGAAAGAACTTAGCGTGCTTTTTCCAACATCACCTCCAAGAAACAACACGGGGATTTCCATAGAATCGGAAAAAATATATTATTTCAATTTAACGTATAACTAGTTGTGCTTAACCAAAATGTGTGCTCCTACTAAAAGTCTGTACTCTAAAAGCAAAAGCAGTCCTCACTTGTAAATGATGATGAGCTATTCTCGATAGATTCATCGTACTTCTCTACAATCATTTCTACTTCCCTTTCAAACGTCACCTGATGATTTCTGAGACTCTTCTTTCTTTCGAATTAAAAGTAAGTGTTAAGAATTAAAATAAAATCAGAAGTTCATAATAAGTGTTTGAAAAGTGTCTAAAATATGCAAGCGTAAGTAACAGCATGCTTAATTATAATGCATATTTTCACGTTGTGTATGTGATAACACAGCAGAAAATATTTCTTTAAAGTCACCTACACATTTTTCATTTTTTCTTTGCAGCTAAATATATACAATATTACTGAATTTGTTTACCCCTGTTGAAAGAGGATCTCTATATTATCAACATAAACTATGCAGAAACTCTAATTTCACTGAGATATAGATTAAAATTCAGCACAGTGCCTTTTATTTGCAGTCAATATGTGAATCTGTTACTCTAGTTAGATGTTATATGATTTTATGGTTTTGCTGCTCATGTACTATAATTTGTTATGCTCCTAATTAAACTTAAAGCTGTAGAGAAGCTTAGAAACATATAATCTCTATAATCAGTAATATGAGAATGTCTGGGACTCAAAGACAGAAAAAACATTTAGAATGCCTTAAAGCTGATCTATCCATTTCTTAAAATGCTGTGGAAAATATCATTTTAATGATACAAATTGAGGGATTTCCAGAGAATTAAAAAAGCAGAGTCCATACAGCTTTTTCACTATAAAATGTAGCACTGATTTCAAATTTTCACATGACAGGAAAAAACAAAACAGGTGTGAGTCAGGAATTAAATCAGATTGAACAATCATGTTTATTCTTTGAAAGTCAGAGAATAAACAGCCACAATTAAAATATTTAAACCAAACGTGTGTTTTTAACCATCTTGTTAACTCCAGGTGATGAAGACGAAAAATAATCACAGAATTGGCCTTTACTGCTGCAGGATGCAGCGACCCAGCATTTCATATGGATCTTCTCTTGTGATGGCTACAAAGTCTGCCAGCCCCTTTTTGTGACCATGATATTGGCCACAGCTGACTAATAAGATTGAATTTGGTGGAAGCATTTGTATCAGTGCAAATCATCTACTGGAATAACAGATTGTAAAGACAGGCAACAACATGGCATGTCACATGTACTCTGGCCATTTTATGTTAGGTTTTTGTCTATAGTTTATGCTTGTTTGACTACTCTTTGCACTTATTGACTAGCCAAATAAAATGTGGGTCATTCAAAGCTGTAGTCAGCAACACGGATTATGCCATGGATGGTGCTTTTAATTTCAACAAAAAGGCAGAAATTGGTCAAAGAAGTTTCATGAAAGCAAAAAAAAATCCCTCAAAATGTCTTTCTATTGTCTTTAGACTGTTACAACAATGAAGCCTGGGTGATAGGAACAGGGGAGCGAGGGCGCTGGGGGAAGAAAAGCCCTGATTACGGGAAGACCTCATGCAGTATATTACCAGGCAGTACAAAATTCCACAGATGGTACCTTGAGGCATTTCCTGGCCTTATCTAAGTCCTAGTTTGAAATATTTTCCCTTTAATCTTTTCGCACTGACTAAACAATTCCCTCTTTCACTGTGGGCTGCGAAGTGGCTCCTGGTGCCGCCTGCTGCAGAGGAGCTCTGACATTGCAAGGGTATTTTCTTTGATGAACTGTAACGAACCCCGAGTGCGAGGTTGCATTGTCTTCAGCCTTCATAATGGGATTGCTCATTAAATGGAAGGTAAACATATTAGGAACCATGATTTCCATCCAATCATTCAATTTAGAAAAAGGACAGACGTTCCTTGCAAAGTCAAATAGCGTGGCAAGGTTATGTGTAATAGGGATTTTACAGTACAGCTATCAGCATTCGGAGATCGTCTGTTTACCAACAGGTATTGCTATCACTATTGTTGGGCTTTTCCTGAAGCAGAGGAGAAAACTGAAGAATAATAGAATCACATACAGTACCTGCAGCCTGGTACATTCAACAAATATTGATAAAGCAGACATGACTGTTATTTTCAGGCACATTTGCAGCTTCATCATTTGTTTACACAAGAAAAAAAAAAGTTTAGTGGCAAAGGTGATAGAACTGCACAATCATTTAAATACTGTTGGGGCTGATTTTGCAAATGCTTCTGGTACTAAGCTTGGTGCTTAGTACCATGAATACCCTTACTAAAATCAAGGGGAGTACTCAAGCAAATATAGCTTTTAATGCCTTAAATTGCCTGAATCTTGAGGTTCACAGGTGCATAAATGTAGATCATTACACCCACATGGAGTCCCCTGACTTCCCAAAAAAACCTCTATTTAGGTGAAATCATCTGCCCACTCTGTTCTTTTTTTAAAGATTAGAGATGCAGTTTGTGGAATAACATAACAGATAATTTCCCTGAACTTCAACAAAAAATGATTTACTTCTTGTTCAGACAGATCAGAAGAAACTGACATAAAGATTGAATGTCAGCACCAAAATATAATTAAGTTTGACAGAAATGTGAATACAGCCACCTTCCAGAATTTTTTTTTTTTTGTGACCATAAGGAAACTCTACTTTTAAAAGGTCATAAAATCCTCAACTAAAATCTGCAAATATATTTAATTTTGTAAATGTTTTTCTGCTTTTCATTTGGAATTGCACAGTCTTTTAGACCCGCTGACAGTCAATCTCACCAAATACTTGTACCTCAACTTCCACTTTATACAGAGACCAAGAATCCAAAGACTAAAGACCACAAAATTCATACTGTTGTCTCAACATGACACTGTTTCATGCACATGTCGCTTCCCTTCCTCTGCCTTCCTCGTCTTTCAGGATTTAAACAAAGCTTGCAGAAGTTTCAAAATAAAAAAATGTACAAAAGCTCAGAGAGATGAGAAGGTGCTAGATCCTGTTTTACCATTTTCAGAGTTACTAGAAGATGACACATGAAGATTACTTCAAATACTGTTTCTTAGACTCAGTTCCATCATTAAAGCACCCCTGAAAACTGGCCATATTATATCTTTCTGATTAACTCCAACAGAAATTATTACAGATACTGTATTTGCTTAATCGCTTTGTATCCATTTATTTTAGGAAATTTTCATGTTATCAATTAAATTAGAACTACTTTGAACATCGCATGCCGTATTTGATCTGTTAATAGTTAACTACCTGTAAAGCTAATTACCATGCCTATTGTTTACTGGATATTTCATTCTGACCTTATATTAGACACAATATATTGTTACATCTTAAAACTGATGTTGGATTCACTTTGAATCCAAATTTTCCACTGGTTTCTGTAATGTATGCCAGACTAATCCTTGGTTGGAGTGATTGTACCAAACTCCACATAGTACAATGTGAACGCAAAGCTTATTGGCAATTACTGAAATAACCCTTTTCTCAAAAATCACAACTGCAAAATGAATACAACCTGTCACACTGAATTAAGTGCATAATAAATGCATAAGAAGCCTGCTTTCATCTAGGCATAAAATATACATGGTCCCAATGGGTTGCTGAGTCTCAGTTGACTTGCAGCTTGGGAGAAAGTGTGGGCCAGTTGAAGTCCTGACTCCAGTGGCATAGAAACCAGCTAACAACTCTGGAAACTAAGCCACCCACTAGACTAAAAAATGCTAAAAAACCTGCCTGTTTTCTCAAGCCACTAAGACACGGGGATCAGTCCAGAATTGTTGAAATAGTGCTTACCATGTCGTTTACTCTAGGCGCAGAAGACTTCTATTGTCAGTCCACTTTCTATTTCTTGCGAGAGAGACAGTGTAACTTCACAATTTCTGCCCATATGTGAGAAAAGTTGTATTTGGCGGTATGGCATACATGGTATGTGTGAATATGCATGACTGACAAGTAATGTACATTGTTGATTCTTCAAGGTAAGACTCACATCTTCTATGTTTTGCACTATTTTACAGTGTCAAAGTTCTGTAACAAACAGCTAACAACTTTTTTGGTACTGCAGAAAGGAACTGAACATGTATTCTTTTTTGCGAAAGAGCTGTCTAAGAAGAATCTCTAACAATAAAGTTCATTTTCAATACAAACAGGAATTAGTGGGGAAACTCTCCTCCTAATGCTGTGACAATATGTGAAGAGGGCAAATGGACTGACTACATGTCAGTTAATACAGCATCAAGCCCAGGCAACAAAACAACTAACCAGAAAAAATAATAATAATTTTTTAAAGTATTTAATTAGTAGAGAATTAAAAGTTAGGAATTTAATTAGTTCAACATTATACAAAAAATGTAGTTTTTCAGAGAAATACTGTTTCATTCTCTAAGATGACTTCAAATTCGGTAGCTGACAAAGGAAACTGTGTTTCTATACACCATATTTCAACTTGGTAAAGCAACTTAGTTGCTACTTCACAGCATTTTGACTAAAAAAAATGAAGATGTCTCAACCATACTCTTCTAAGAAATCATCCTAGATTGGTGCTGTGCCATAGTCATCAACAATTCTGTGAAGTGATAGCTGATGAGAAAGACATGTACTAGGTGGACTGCTTGGTAGGAGGGGCAAATTCAGACAAAACACGTATTAATATGACCACATGGAGATTCTGACATTTAGGGACAAGATGCAAGTGATACTTCTAAATCAAGGAGGAAGAATTATGGAAAATGCTAACTTTTAAAAAACAGAAGGTCAGCAAAGACAAGTAAAGATGAGTGACTTAGCATGAATTCTCGGAGCACAGTGCTTTGGCAAACAGGGCTTACAGTAGCCTGTACTTGGTAAACCAAAGACCAGCTGATATTCAGAGAAGGTGGCGTTACCTCTCTATATAGCAGAATCAGGTCAGTGGTGGAATAGTGCTTACATTTCTAATGCCCATTCTTTTAAATTTGGAGGCATGGGAATAGACATCTGTGAAACTGGCTGGTGTTGCATTTATCTATTATTTCATCATAGATGTGTTTGGAAGATGTATTTTACATATTTTTGAGGAATGATGCAAAGCTGACTGTTCAAAATGGTAGGATGTCTAGTCTTAAAATGTATAAATCTTGAAAGCTGGTAAGGAAACCAGTCGTCCTAAATGGGGTGCTTTTTTATCTTAGTGTCTACTGGACTGCCTGTGCAGAAAAGCTCCTTCTGAAGTATCTCCTAGTGTATTATGTCCATCATTAAATTTACAGGAAGGTTTCCAAGGGAGACTGGAATGAAAATTTAGTTCACATGAATAATATATTTTGCCACCACAATATCTACTGAAGGCAGTCATACAAATGCTCCTTCCTTTGGGACTCTTGGGAAGATCCTTTAAACGCATTGCCGTGTAAAGGGGCATAACCAAGGTAACTTCTAGCCCAATGAGTATGCTTTTGTGCCCATACTAATTACTCTCATGAGAAATTAATTAGAATGGATATCTGAATAGTTTTATATTACATGTTACAGGCTGTACCCTACACTTAGAGAACATGTTACTGATTTTCCCTTTAATATCCATGGTGATTACAGGAGCATTATCACCCTATTATGAAAAGGGGGAACTAATACAAAATTAATTGAGATAACTGGTGAATGTTAAGGGGATACCTATATGACAGACTGAGTAATTTTGAGCAAAGGTTGGTTGAGAAACAGAGTATATTGGCTGCACATGCCATAGTACTAATGTAGATATACGAATTTTTAGTTAGATACAGCTAATAATGTATTTTGTCAAGATACAGGTCAAGTCTGACCACTCACCATCTACAATACAGACAAACACACAACATACCAGTGTTACCAGGAACAGACATTCATTATTTGCTGTTCCACACCAAGATAAAACTAATACTCATTGTACAGAAGAGCTTAGAATTCATTTATTGCATCTTTTGATGAGCTTATCTTAGTAAAAACACACTTTTTTCAAAGGAAGCTATATAAAAATCAACTTGCTGTATGTGGATAGGGAAAGAAGTATTCCTAGCAAAACCACTGAACAACCTTAACTTTAAAATCAATTCTACCTTATTTATATTATCATCATTTTATATAATATAAAAATATTTACAGTAAAAATATTTTTATTCCGTTGTTGTTAAACCTCTAACGTAGAGTTATGAAGCTATGAAGTCTAATCTTTGGCTTCTAGTGTAAGACTGTAAAGTATTTAAATGCAAAAAAATATTTTTTACAACTTATAATAACATGATTTATTGTATATTATACCATGAAACCAGGAAATGCTTCTACAATTGACTTCATGCCCACTGAGAAATATCCTCTGAATAAAACTGTATTCAAGCAGGCATGCGGTATCTACTCAAACAGGGAGACAGTGCACATCACAGCTTTTCGTTAAATAACCTGATATGACACACTATGCTATAAAAATATACCTCTGCAAAAATTCAACAAAATGCTTTCATTTTATTAAATTCTGAAAGGGTGTAAACCCACCAGTAATGGGTTATTATTATATTTCTGGTTATCATATGAGAGGAAAGAGCAGACTACAGTGGGGATACAGCCACTGTGTTTGGTCTAACAGAGAGAAGATTTTCAAGATAGAAGATTTTAAGCTCCAGAGGGTCCAGAATTCTGAGGAACACTATCACAGATCATTTATAAAACATACCAAATTCAGGGAAAAAAACAACAACTCTAACTTCCCAAAGTTAAAAACTCAGGCTTCCCAACCTGTTTCCATGCTAAAGCAATCAATCATCTAACTTATCAAGTCTTACAATGTCCTTATCATCTGGATTTATCTCCTTTACTTTTTTTCTATAATTTCATTCATGAATTTTCCAGTATTTCAGAACTTATATCATCATAACTCCAGTTTTTCACTGAAAATGTCCTCTAGGGTTTCCGTTGTATCACCACAGAGAAAGTTAGAAAAAATTATTCAAGGGAAAAAATGTAAAAAATAATTTGCCTGTCATTACTCAAGAAGTTTTAAAAGAAAAAGTGGTAGTCTAGGTCATTCATATGGGTCATGCAAGCTAGTAAAAATATGATAGTATATTTGTTTTTAGACGTCAGTGAATTCACACCTTTCAAGTTAGAATTAGTTTTTTAGTAGGAAAGTACAGACCATGATGTTAATTCCAATTTTAATTAACAATTTCATAAGTAAACTGATGGGATAACAACATTAATTAAATTAATGGATAATACTAAATTGAAAGTTGCTGTAAGCACTAATGGGGTGGGGGTTATAATAATAAGGAATGGCAACTTAGTAAGAGGAACTCCTCTCCAGAACTGGGGATCATTGTATATTGATATGCTCTATTAACAGTCAATTGAAAAGTTAAGATTTTAAGTTTTCAACATCACCCACTATATTTTATTAAAAAGAGCTTACTATGATGTAAAAAGTAATAAGAAAGTCTGTCTCACATACACTAAATGTGAAATAAAAATATTTGGAGAGCGCATCTTGGAACACACACACGCACACACACACACACAATGAAGATGATTTTTATGACACTTTTCACAATGTGAGTCCTGAAGACATAGTGGAAGTTCTGTCTTAGAGAGGCATGTGTAGTACAATTCTTTATTAGGAACCTGAAATTTTGGTTATATGCTGCTGTATTCACAGAACTGATTTCTTAATCCATATGAATTTGCTGATACTACACTTGGAATATCATATGCAGTTTGAAACTCCTCCGTGCTGCTGACTGTGAGCAATTTTGGAGGAAACGCACAGAAGTGGTTGAAAAGGTTCATTCATTCACTAAGAAAAAAAAGAAAAATAGAAAGGTTGATGAGGACAAAATCCAAAACTCCACAACCAAATGTGCATGTACAAAAGGGGGTGCCCAAGAAGACAGAAATAGACATAATTAAAAATAAAAGGATTCAAATTTCTAAAACTAAAACCAGTTATTGCTAAACTAGCCAGACTAATGTCTTTCCAACCATTAAAATCCTCTGTATTGTGCTACATTTAATTGCACCCATTGTCTAAGAATTAACATTAGCTAATAGACTTGTTATCTTCTTTATTAGTGCTCATTATGCTAAGCTACACTGCTTATTGGACAGCTGCCATTCCTATTTTATTTAAATTTTGTATACTGAATGTATTTAATCTGTTCACTGCTGCCAAACACAAACAAAAGGAAAGAACTCTAGGAAGGAAAACTGAGTTTAAATATCTAAATGAACACAATCCATTTAATAAAGTATTATCAAGTAACAAAGAGTAATACCACTTTGAAAAAGGACAAAAGCAGGTGGGATAGATCTTGCATAAAATCAATATCTATCAAACTGAGATTATGCTAAATCCATTTTTAAAGGATTTATCTTTTAAGTGGCTTTAAAGGATAAAGTTTAAGATGTGCCCCGTATTCCACTAGACCCTTAAATGTTTATATCAGAAAACCTCGTTGCAGTGACGGCAAGATTGAGTTGTTATTATAGGTAGGTATTTGAAATGAGACTACAACAACTAGCTAGAAGACAACGTAGTTCTAGTTATTTTAACATAAGCTTTCTCACAAAATTTGTATTAGTTTCTAAGAAGTATGAATTGTTATACTATTAATTATTTTTTGTTATATTTTTTGAAAATTACTTAATGTGTTCTGCCTGATGACTTGAAGAAAGATAGTTTTGCCATTGACTTGATATCTTATCATAACTTCAGGCTCATGCTTATGTTGAAACTACAGTAATGACACTGAACTGTAACCAAAGTAAATCGAAGAAAAATAAAACAGTGTAATAGTCTGATTGTTCACTTCACCATAGAACTCTTGACAGCAGTAAAACAATATGAAGCTGTCACGGAGGCACCCCAACGTTAGTTTAAGGGACAACAGAGTCCAAAACAACTTTTATTAAACCGGTGAGAAACAGGGTTTTAGCACTCCAAAAGTGACTTAAATACAGGTTTGGGTATCAGTTGAGGAAAATTATTAAGGGGCAGCAACTAATACGACAGGCAGTCCACAGAGTGCATGCACGTGGCTTCACCAAAACAATGCCAGAACCATCTTTGAGTCTGGGAGGAGTACACACTTGCCTGAACACGGTGCGGGATTATTCTTAAAGAGATACATGTACTTGTAGTGAGTACGGAAAGTTAGTACACTCACGATTCTGCGAGGGTAAATTTATTATACACTCGCAATCCTGCGAGGGTTAATTTACTTACATGTGCAAATGTGCACGGAATATTACACATGCTTATATGGAAGCACAGGAGGAAAATACACGCGAGATTGTGCGAGGAAATAATTTATACATGTGCTCGTATTGAGCACGGAAAGTTACACGTGCAAATGTGCACAGAAAGTTACACGTGCTTATGTGGAAGCACGGGAGGAAAATACACTCACAATTATGCGAGGATTAATTTTACACGTGCTCATATTGAGCACGGAAAGTTACACGTGCAAATGTACATGGAAAGTATAAGTATACTCACAATCCTGCGAGAAGTTTTACTCACACCCGTGGCGGGAAGGCAAGTGGAGTCTCCATCCTGGGGAGAGGGACTCTCGGTGGCAGCATCTTGCTCGTGCTCTGAGAGACCCGTGACAATGGGCGGAATCTCGACGAGAGTCCCGTTTTTATACTGGCTCATCAGACCTGACTGTAGGCATTCTAGAAGCTTCTCTGCACCGCCACACTGGCTGTGGGGTGCCCTTGAAGCCTCCAAACATCCCCCACACTGGCCGCAGGTGCCCAGCGGCTCACTGGCGCCTCAGCAATCCCTTCTCCTAACGGCCCTGGCCAGGGTGCTCTGGGGCCAAACAAAAGAAGCTGTTAGCCTCAACAGCAGAGAGAGAGGGGGATGTGCCTACTCCTTCCATACTGAAGGAGGGAGGGGGAGAGAGGAGTGGTTTGCATCCTACCACAGAAGCACCCGTAGATTCAATGTTTCTGCTCCAGAAAATCAGCTATAAATCTGTAGCATTCGTTGCTACAGTCACATGGGGGTTATCACTTGAGGAAAGCGGGGAAGAAACCAGGCTCATTTAGACTCAGCATTGGTCACATACAGACAAACATAGTTAGAAATAGCCCACTGCTAAGTCTTGACTTGATTCCTGTCTGAAAACTGTGCCATGATGTAACCTGTGCCATGCTAAAACCAACACAAAGCACACGTCCTTGTCAGGTAACTCAGCTCTCCACAGCGAGGGGTGTGGTATTTTGTTAAGATGATTCACTTCCTGCCAATGACATTTTTATTAATTTACAAGTTCCTCATCTTGACACCATCTGAACAAGTTGAGAAAGAATGAGCATCAAGGTACGAGTAACTGAGCAGCACTGCCCAGTCACCTGGTGGGTGCCACTACAAACGGAGGTAATAGAGAAACGGCAGCCCCTGGCTTCAGCTATTCAGAAGCTTCTGACCCTGTCAAACCGAATGGCACACAAAGACTGACTGCAATTTTTTCCAGTACATGAAGAGGTACAAGAGTGTCAAAGATGAAGCACTAGAAGCTATAACTTACTGGAACGGATGACTGAAGAAAAGAAAAAAACCCATGTATTTGAAACTTAACATGGTATTTATTATTATTTTTGGAAACAAAATACTATTCATACTAAATCTTTGACAGATTTTTTTTTCTGTCAAAATAATATTTTAAAATTTTGATTCAATAAGCCACATTTTTCCTTTTAAATTAACAAATTAATCAAGTATTATTATTAAAAAGCATTATTATCCAAATGGATAGTGAAAAAGATGAGAAGGCTGTGTGTGTGTACCTCAACATCTCAGCACTTATGTCCTGTCCCATCAAGAAGTTTCATTATGCCAGAATTCATCCTGTCCTACCAAGGATGTCCAAGTTGAAGCTGTAGTTGAAAGTGAGTCAATAGAGACAAGGGCCTCCAGAAACCAAATTCAGTCTAATTGAGTGACTTTCTGGTGACTCCTCTATCCCATGGCCTACAGAGGGTGATAGAAGAACTGAACTCGAGAGTTATGTGTGCTGATTAGATACCCAAATTCTGCAATGAACCTGGGCATTATCACAGCTGTTTCAGGGTGTACAAGACATGGCAATCATACTTTGCATAATCACAGAAAAAGATAACACACTTTGTTCACTGTTGGCTTTTATCTGAAATCAGATGTAATGGCAAACAAGCCATTTGGATGTCAGAGTTGAGTTCAGATGACGCTCTACAGGGTATTATAACATAACTAGGCCCTCCCTGTTCTTCTCTCCATTTCCCACACATAAGGTTATCCTGTTTTACTTTTGCGCAGTAAGTGCCCAGATTTAACATCTTAGTAAAATAATCAGATGAAGAGATGTAAACGATTGGCATTCGCCCTCTACTGCTCTTATAGTACTCTGTTGGTAAATTGAGCTCCTGATCCTTCCTTAATTCAAACTTGTAGAAATGCTTCAGGTTTTCTCTTTAAACCCATTCTCCATCCAATACTTCAGGTTCAATTAAACTGAACTGTACTTTCAGAAATCTAGGATTAGGAAGCTCGTTCAGAAGCTTTCCCCAAAAGCACAATAAAAGCAGTCTCCTTTTTCCTCCGGAATCCCAGGTTCTCCAAGAAGCACAAAACCAAACAATCAGAAACCAAGGAAAAGTTTGCCTAATTTTATCTGCAGGATTGGTAATGAATCATTATAATGATAGGGGTTCTTTTAGCAACTTTTTTTTTTTTAATTATTAGAAAATAATTGTCAACAGTGAAATGGCAAGAATTTGCCTATCAGTCCATATATAAATATCTTTAGCATGCTGAGTCACAAGTAATAGCTGAGGGCCCTGGGATATCAGACTCTGAATAGTCCTAAACAGACTCTGCAGAATATACACCTACATTTATGAAAATGTCCAGTCCTTCTATGATCAGTTATGTTTCCCCTTAACTCTAGCAAAATCATCCACCACTGAAATTCCTGAGACTCTTTCCTTCTTCCTAATTTCCCCTGCAGTTTTCAAAACTACTGAATATCCTCCAAACCATGACAACCTTCACTTCCCTCACAGTGACGTAAGGGTAGATCTATCTAGCAGAAACAGCAAAGAAAGAAGAAAAACAGGAGATCTTCCTTAAATTAACATTTTTTTGCTTACCGCTGTTCTCTAATGCTTTTAGGGATATATGAGCACAACCCAGTCCCCTCAGATGACCTTTTCACAGGATTTGGTATTGCCCAAATAAGCTGGGTTACTTTGAAATATTTCCACTCCCTTCATAGCTCTTCTGCAAGACCTGTCGCAGGAAGAGGCATTCAAATAGTAAAATATTACTTCCCAACCGTTTAAAGTATGTAAAATGTTAACAATATTCTAAAGACAGGAAAACTGCTTCTTTAATGCTCTTTTCTGACAGTTCACCACAACTGCATCCATTTCAAAGGCTTCTGCTCCCCACACAGAATTAAATAGCTGCTACAAATGTCCTTTGAACAGGAGTTCCCATCAGTGGGATAGGAACTCAAGCAGCCTGGGGTCTGGTATCAAACAGTCCCCCAAAAGAGAGACTATAAAGCAACCAAGGACATCTAAAAAGAGAAATCTAGGCTGAGAAATATTTGAGGAATTATCTTGAGAGAGAATTCTTCCATTAAATGTATCAGACATGATTTACACTATAAAGCATCTTCTATCACCACGGTCCAGGGCATACATGCATTCTAGTCTAGTTTCAGTCCTGACAGCCGAACCCTGACCTTCTGCAAGTAAAGTAATATCAATCCTTGGAGTTATGTGAGCCTTTGATTGACACTTCTCCACTGTGGCAGTCTGCGTAGGTGTCTGTCAGCACAAACAGCTCTAA
The DNA here is from genome assembly GCF_037038585.1 of Patagioenas fasciata. Lineage (NCBI taxonomy): Eukaryota > Metazoa > Chordata > Aves > Columbiformes > Columbidae > Patagioenas > Patagioenas fasciata. The sequence continues at coordinate 58,386,500 of NC_092520.1, forward strand.
CGTCAATGTGACAGTTCCATTGTCTTGGCAACACTGGCTCTGTTGGACAGATTTTCTACCTCTGCTGCCCAACGATTACAAGACTATACATTCATAAGCTTTAAGATGTCACTGTGTGCTTGGAAATATCCCTACTTTGCTAGGTTATCAGCACAAGTGGATTTTAGTGCCCTAGATAAGGAAAGGGATCCTGGATTTTTTTTTTCAGCCCGAGGGTATAAAAAAAACCAGCACAGCAGTCCAGCTACCAGAAATCAGAGGGAATACAGATTTCCTTCGGAAATTCAAAAAAAGACACCAAGTCTGGCGGAAGATGTTCTTTATCACATGGGGAAAGCACAGGACTGAAGCAAGAAGACAAAGGACATAAACAAAAGACAGCACTGCCACATGTGGGTACTGTGTAGAGCTTAATGCCATTTTGCACAAGGACTCAGTACCATGCCAGGAATGCAGAAGACTCTTTCAATGCCCAGTGGAAGTCTCCCAGATACCGCATGGCATAGAATCATTCATAGGCAAAGGCAACACAAAAGATACAGAGCCTACAAGACCCAGGAGCTCCTTCAGACTCAGCAAAACAATGGAGAAAGATGGAAAAGGAAAACAGTGATTTACAACTGTCTGTACCACAAGAATTAAGAAATATCGGAAGAAAATCCATCATTCTTTATTACCTTAGCATTCTGCTCCTGATGTCCCATCATGATCTCTAAACACTTCTCTCCCTCCTGTAAATGCCAAGGAAAAAAGACTCTATTTCAAGGTAGCCAGTTTGTTTCTAGGGCATGGACATGGTAAAAAAAGGTACCCAGGGTGACAAATTGTTAATCAATCACAACCTACAGAGAGGAGCACGCCAAAAACATTGTGTCCCCAGCAAGTCTGTCCCTGAAATCTAGTGTGTGATGGCGCTTGTTGTAGCGGGTTTTTTCTTTTCTTAAATTAAAAAAAAAAAAAAGCAGTAAGGTCAACGAAAAAGTCTGGATACCCAGAGAAAACACTTTATCAGAGGTGTCTCATATAGTCAAAAGTAAAAAATGCTCACAAACAAAGGAAACAAACAAAAATGTATATAGAACAGTACCAATTCAAGTTAATTTAAATCTAGTGAAAATATCAAAGCACATCCAGAAAAAATTCAGCAACTGATACTTGGACTATGCCACATTGCAAACATACTAATAAAGAGCCATCAAAAGTAGTGGTGCTGCTCAAAGATATGGGTTTTTTTTCTGTATTCAAGATCAAAAGTTCAAGTACAAAGGAAACTGCTTGAATGCTGTACTTGAGTTCAATAATCAGGTAGAAATTACTGAATATTGTAAGAACAAAACAGCAGCAACAGTTCCTCTCTAGGGAATGAGATTAATTCTAGCCTTTGTGTAAGACTGTACATTTATGTGAATTTTCAAGGAGTAATGACTCTTTTGTTCTCTCATATATATATGTATATATATTTTTTTTTTTTTAAGAAAATTAGTTGTATCTTAACATTAGGAGGAAGTAAAGCAAAGACTCCTCTTGTTCAGGTGGCAGTAGAGTAGGTATTGGCTCAAGCTTTTGTGCCATGCAATGTGGTTGTGCTCTAGCGAGGAAAGATGTTCCACAGTCAGTATGTACCTGCCTTTTTTGCACCTGTGCTCCAGCAGGTCACCTTTGTGAAGAAGCGAGTGGAACACGTGAACATTAGTAGCTCTGAGGTGGCTTATAACAACAGCAGCAATGTTTGGTGAGCTAAGATCTGGCTTAGTTTTGTGATATATCCTGCTGCCTATATATAATTCTATTCAGTGTCTCCACGCTAACTTGTGCCTGCCCAAAGAGTAAATCATTATTTGTCATCTCTTTTTCTGTTCCACGAGACAAATATCAGTTAGGGCCCACAAGCTTCCATTGGGATAGCAATGGCACTGAATCCTCCTGTTCAGTCTTGCAACTTCTCAGTGTATGATAACTATGCTTACTCTGGATTTTCTGATGCAAAACTTGTCAAGTCCCAGGCAGGACACCAAGCTGTATTTCCATCATCAAACCAGCTCACAGTTGACTATATTGCAGGGATAGGAAGAGCACGGCGCACTATTGCAGGAATTATGTTCCCCCATACAAAAGTTCTGCAACAGCCAAGAAGTAGCTGCACTTTCCCACATTTGCCACTGAATATTTAATGGGCTCATAACTATTAACACTACCCCACTGTAAGCAGCTGGTGTGTAATGCCTGTATCATCTGGTGACTTTCATTTACTATTTTCACCAAGCATCCCTCAAACAATCTCATTTCCAGTGTGACTCCCTTGGCTGCTCCTGCAGCTGCTTTGAATGAAGGGATATAAAGGATTGGTCACACGTACTGTGAAACGAAGTATCAGATAATTTTTCCAAAATATAAGCTTCTGTCAAGAAAGTGGCCAAGAGAGTGACAGCCAGTTTGAGGAACAGTGGTTAGGAAACAAGCTAGAGATAGCGGCTGAATACTTAATCAAAACACATAAAGGAGAGGATGGAAAAATTAGATTTTAGGGAATTTGATCCTCCTCGCCTATCATAACCCGGGAGCAGCCCTGTTACAGCATGCCACAATGCTCTATACCCAAGGGTAATATTAGGAGAGTAGGGTGGCAGCACAATGCTACAATTAGTTTCTGCCACTGCAAAATGTTGTTGTGAGAAAGGTTTGCCATAGAAAAAGATTCAAATATAAAAGAAATCTAGAATGAAAACAAAGTTAGAAGTTGTGCACTGCCAGAAATTTTACTGTTTTGCTAGTGCAATATTTTGGTGCACTGATGAGTACTTGCAGGTGCTTGGACTTTGTGCTTGGACTTTGTACCCACACTGGATTAAAAATAAATAATGCAGGCTGTCTCTTTTGAAATCCTGGAATAATAAATGTGAGGTATTCAGATATTATGCAACATGATGCAATATGTAACCTGAAGTAACATAAAAAATGTTTATCACAAAATAAAATACTTTTTAAAGGTACATTAGCATGTTTGACTCATACTCATTCCAAAGTCCATTGACTTATTGACTGTTCAGGAGTATTAATCAGGACTTCAATATAGTGTAGTTACTAGGGAATAGTATGATATATTTTACTGAGTTTACTACGATATCACAGTGCCATTAACAAATGAAAGTAAATCCTAGATATGCAACGGTAGTTTCTAAACACATTGTTGTAATTGTCACTCAAGACACTGTACAATTCCCAAATTTAAAGTCAGTGAGAAGTGATTCCGGATCACAGCTTTCACCCAGTTATTTTGTGTACAGGGAACTCACTGGGGTTACAAGGTTCCTCCTATAAACCTGCACAGAATAAATAGCAGTATATTAAGCTGTAGTACAAATATTTGGAAAATATGCTCCTTTTGTGTTTCATTAACGTTCTCATTACCTTGGGCATAAGTCAACTCTATTCTAAAAAATGAAGGGATAGAAAACTGTGAGTTAAAAAAATGAAATTCAATTATCACTATGATTCAGTCACGTATCCATATTGAATTTGAAACTGACAGGAAAATGCCGATTGTATATGTCACTTTACACAAGTTTTAATCAAAATATTTACACTTTGCAGTTGTGTGAGCTGGCACGCATAAATCTTGTTGGGAGGAAAAATATGTCAAGAATATCCTACAGATTGTAAAATGAAAGTATTAGAAGTGTGCTTCTCATCCTTCTGAAAGATGCCTAATTTATCAGCAGTAAAAGGTCTCTAAGCAGGAACACCAACATTCTTTTGCTTTTAAAGGCACATTGAATGCCTTTAAGGGCTAAATTCAGTGTTGTTATCGAGTGAGAACCTGGAAACCCTCAGATCCCACTCTTCGAAGGTAGTAAGAGATGATACTTAGAAGCGACGACATTTCAACACACACAAAAAAAGCTGCTATCGGCCCTAAAGTGACTGCTGCTTGCCCTAGGTCACAAGGAAACCTAAAGGTTATGAGCAGAATATGCTTCTCTGTCAGAATCAAAACACAAAATCAAAATGTGCTTGTTTTACAGCCTCTCAGGGATTCTCAATAAGTCCACCCAGATCGTAATGACAGAAAATAAGTAATGTGTACCTCTCTAGTCTGCCACAGTTTTGTTCCAGATGGATGGAGGGAGGAAAGAGAGGAGGAAACTCTATTAATCATCATTCTCTATACAGCTTTAGTACCTAAGGTAACTTCTAACAGAACTCATTTCAGAGGGCTTTCATGCTGGAGATCTGTGTATGAGAAAAATTATGTAACAAAAACTCATCAAGACTAGGCAACCACACCCAAATCTGGATATATTTATGTGTGCTAAAATAATTCTTCCTTACAATGATCTCAAAATTTGAACTACTTTTATCAGCCCAAACTGGATTCCTAAAACAAGTGTTTCTGTACTGCTGGTTTGGAGACAATACAGAACATAGTGTGATGGCTCAATTACAAAAAGGTGGGCCTCAGGGAACTGCCAAAGAATAATTTGGATGAAACTTCACAGCTGAGAATTCAGATGTGGATTTGCAGAGGGCATCATCGTAGCCAGTGTTTGTGTGTTAGCTGCCACCAAACACATGCAGCTCTGCTTAGGGTGAGCAGAACCAGGAGGCGAGGAAATTCACTGCCTGGCCTCCACCACCGCTGCCAGGCAGTGCTGGAGCAAAGCTGTGGATGCATGTTTGCAAAAAACAACACCTGCAGGCAGGCTGGGGAATAAAGATAATAAGCAGGAGGTGATGTGCTTTTTTTCAACTACTATGTATGTTGAACCATTAACCTTGTGTTTGTTCTTTTTTTTCTCCCATTTTGTATTGTGGAACACATGAACAGACGAGATATTGTCCTATATTATATCTATAAAATAGTGGAGATAACAGCTGGTATTTGATGCATAGGAGATGTTAAGAGGGGTCTCTAATCTGGACTGGAATGCCACAGCACATCCTGGGGAATCTCCCTTCCTATTCTTGGGATCCTGTCGCACAGATCCTAGTCAGATGTGCAGGCAACCATTAAAGAAAAGCTCACAGGACTTTTCCAGCTTGGTAAAGAGGTTGATTACTGCAGGTTTCATGGACTTGCTGAGTCCGCTTGACTGCTCGTTACTTCAGGGCATGTCCTGTTCCTGATAGCGCTGCTTGCAGTTAAGTACAATTAGAAACAAAGCTAATTCTTGTACCTTAACCTTTTCACTCGTCATTTTGCCTTCAAGAATTTACTCAGCCCTTTGGCACACCTGCTCCAACCAACTTCTTCTATGTAAATGAGCATGTGAAGGGATTTAAGACGAGAATGAATCATGCTGATACAAAGCCACCAGGGAATACGCCTGTGCAGATTGCTCCTTTGCCTCATGCGATAATATGTCAAAAAGAAAGCAGCAACAACATGTCATGTAACCTGATGTTTCTGAAGCTTGACACAGCACATTACAGGAATGAAAGATATTAAGCTTTAATACAATCACAATACAATGACAAAATCACATTGCTTTACAGAGAGGTTTATGTGAAAGCACAGCTATGTTTGTGGATAATGAGATACTATCGTAGTTTTGTCTTCTGTACCCATTTCACTTGCACATTTAAAAATCTGTGCAGAAGATGGACATGTTTAGACAACTTTAAGACTGTAAATATCACCTGTGCTAAGCAGGAAAACTGTAGCTTAGTGGTGACAATCTCAACTTCAGACTGTCTGTTTTGGCCTAGATCTCAACAGAAAAATCTATTTGAAGCTTCTTCAGTATGCAAGGAATAGCTGAAACTAGAACCATTCTTAACTTCTGTTTTAGTTTTGCTCACTTGCCTACCCCGCCTCAGATTTTTGCCTCTAGTTGTCATTACTGAGTTCTGATAACATCTTCCAGCCCATCACTTCCCAAACCTATAAAAAGAGAAGTGCTTGAAATTATTAGAAATGTAAAATAACTTTAAAACTGCCATTTAAGCAAACAGATATGTTACCAGTTTGCCTTTGTGATACATGTATTTAGCATAAGACATGTTGGATTCTTCCAGGCTCAGGGACTAAAGAACAGGGAAAATACAAATGTACCCCCCTTTTGCCAGCATGGATAAAATGTTATGTCCTTCCATTTATATCATGTGCATGACTTGCTAAGGAAAATACTTTTTAGTGACTGCTATTTTAAACCAAGAAATTGTGAGGTTTTGTTTTTCATAAAAGATCAAATATGATTTCTTTAATCCATGTCACTTAGCAATGGTCTGTAACACTGTAGGTTTTTTTTTGTTTGTTTGTTTGGTTGGTTTTTTTAAATATCAAAACCAAACTAGAAACCTGAGGGAAGTATTAGAAAAGGAGGAAAATTGTATGAGAGAAGCACTTCATGCTTTCATATTTCAGAATCTCTTATGGTGATGTTTTTCATTAACCTGTCTGGTCATCTAAAAACAATACAATCAGATATATGGGCTAGAACTGTGTGCATTGATCACTGGATGTGGATGTAGGAGAGAGGTAAGGAAGTGACAGCTGAGAAATGCCAAGGTTAAAACAGGTCTGTGGCTTCCTCACAGTCCCAGCCATGAAGGAGAAGCAGCATGCAGCCCTTGCTGCTGCATGCAGTAAATGTGTCTGCTAATACCCCCGCTCCCTAAATTCCAGTGTGTCTATTCTTCTGCAATGGCTGGCTTTACACGACCTAGCACCGAACTACCGAGGGTCCACCTGAGGAAGCATGAAAATCAAAAAAAGGGCTACAAAACATGTTTTATGAAAAGAGATCCCACACCACACCTAGCTTACTGCAGCCCCCTCACCACCATGGCTAGGCAGTTGTTGATCACATTGGCTGTGCCGACTTGTCATAGGATCATTTTAGTCGGAAGAGATCCTCAAGGTCATTGAGCCCAACTGCTAACCTAACACTGCCACTAAACAATGTCCCTAAGAACCTCATCTACACATCTTTTAAACACCTCCAGGGATGGTGATTCAACCACTTTCCTTGTTCACAGCAGTGTAGCACAGTCAATCAGCACAGTAGTCTGGTACACTAGGGCTCAACAGATCTGTTATTTCTTATGTCTGAAGGGTAAAAATGCCAACTAATAAACACAGTATAATGTGTGGCAAACTGTAAAAAATTACTTGTTTTTAGCAGCTGACTACCTCTACTGAAGCAAGCTGTGTTATGACATGTACAATACTGTATGAGATGGGAGATTTTAAGTAAACGCATGGCAAAAATACATAATTGCATCACGTTCTTTAAAGAAAATTACTTGGCCTCTCCTCATTTTCGTTCCTTGAAATCGTTACAGTTTTAAACTTTTTGGTTAACAGGGAAGTCATAAGACATGGCTTAAGGACCAGGTTTGAACACATCTGAAGAGCATACTGAAAACGTAAGGTGAACTGAACATGAAACGTGAGAAAGGACACTGTGAGAGAATGATAATTGTGACCTGGGGAAGGAAGTTTTCCAGTCAGGCATGACCATGCTATAAGCTGATATTTGGTGCCACTTGCTCTGACTGAGCAACTAGTAGGATAGGCCAAGTGGTTTAGGCTTTAGAAGTTCAATCTGCTTCTTGTAGCTGCAGCACTGTTAGGTGCATGTTGCTAACTAAACAAATTCAAGTCACAAAATAGTAGTTTAACAGATCACTGGGAAAACATATTTCTTCCATTCACATTTCTCTACTCACATTCAGTCCTTTCATAAATTATGCAATGGGCTTAATTCCATGGGCAAGGAGATGAACTCAAGCTTATTCATATTATGGTTTGGATACAGCCCTGAACATTTGACTCAGCTAAAGTTCTGAGGATGACCACTAGGTCTGCAAATCTGGTGACTAAATATATCCTGGTGCTGAATCCAGCTACTTGAGGCAAAATGTCTCCCTAAGAGCTACAAAGAAGAATATTTTAATTAGATTTGAAATACTTATCATGCACAAAAGAACAATTGTGAAATTCAGTGCATTCTTCTACAGAATACAACTGTGCTGTCTCAGCATATTAGATGCCCTATCAAACACAGGAGTTCTCTATAATACTTTTCTTGATAAAAAAGATTAACAGAAGTTTAAGAAGAACTTTTTACAAGATATTTATAAACTAGAATGTGAAATTTTACATGAAAGATCCTAAGTGTGACTTTTTCTAGTTCATTTCAACATTTGTGCACGGAAGCCCTAAAAATTGCTTATAAATTATACACTTAAACACACTACAGAGATTTGCACACCATTAGGTCAATAATGTCCTGCCTCGTTTACTCATTTAAGATGTTGTATATGGAATCAGAACTATTGCAAATGTATTAGTCTTCTTACTGTATTGAAGAGCCATACACAAAAGGATACATAGGAAATTTCACTGTAGCTATGACTAAAACTGCATGAACTATTAAGAACTATACTGGTGTCACCATTCTTTGTTTCATCTATTTTTAATTCTTAATTTAAAAATACAACCATTTTTAGTGATATATTAAACCTGGGCGATATGGCTGGGCTAGAATTATATTTAAATGGAATATAGAAGGAGTAAAAACCATAAGAGAAATTATATCTCTTCTAGTTTGCCAAGGAGCAGAATAAGATCAAATAGGAAGTCAGAGATGAAAACTGTAAAACCACACAGGCTGAGATGTGTAGGTCAAATGCCACAATGTCATCACTATTACAGATTACTTAATTTTGGATCAACTTTGACCACATGAATGAGAACCAACCTCCTCTCTCCTCCAGCCTAAAACTATCTCCCAGATGAATTTATTTTGCAGTCTGTTCACAAGGAGTAGTTCAATATTTTGGCCAAACTACATTTTGGGAAGAAGCTTGTACAGCTGTACAATATAGAAGAGCAGAGTGCATCCCACAGCAGAGCACTGGGGGCTGCATGGAGACTTCCTGCTTCTCCAGCAGCTCCAGTGTGACAGTTCTGGAAACTGGAGTCTCACCAGATTTGGAGTCATAAACTGGAAGGATAATATGAACAGTATTTGTTAAATGATTAATATGGTAATACCACTGCTAGAACTGAGCAGTTCATGTTTGCAAAGCACACTGCAGAAAGAAGATATTAGTTCAGTTTTGAATTCTGAAGGATATGCAACACCACAGCTAATGACAAAACCAGGTTGTTTGAAAACCCACAAATCCATAGATATATAGAGGTCTGAATAACAAGCCAAGTGGAAAGAAAATAACTGCTTTGAACAGGCTTGCTTAAAAAATAATAATAAAATAAGGGTTTCTTCTTGCTTCTTCTAATCTTCAAATTTAGTTGCTCATAAAATAAATAAACAAACCATTACAAATAAAATTTGATTTAAATGTCAGTCATGAGATGGACAAATGCTTTTCAAGAACAGAAGCAAACACTAAAACTTTCTTTTGTACAGGCAGCAGTGAAAAAGATCCTATCTGGCAGCTTTGTAAAGCCAAATTTGAAGCACAACAGAGTCTGCAAAATCAAACCCCAAAACTTTATCAAAATAACCAGTCTTCCTTCTGAAAAGGCCATTGCTTATTCATTGCAGTGAAAACTCAAGAGAAAAAAAAAAAGGAAAAGAAAAACTTAATCTCACCATATGTGACAACAAGAGATTTAAATCAAAAGCCAAGGCAAAGTATGAATATAATGCAAAACAACTGAGTTCAGTGTCCTCAAATACAGAAAATAATTCAGGGCATAAATTTTACACCTACGTTCATTTCTAAAACATGTAAAATTAGCTATGTCACGACTGCCTAATAGTAACTGTTGTTGAAATGTCACGTTAATCTGTTGCTTTAGCTGGAATAAAATCTGTTCTATCTGTAATATTAAGTCATTAATAAAAACATACCCTTGAAAGCACTGTCTTTATTACATAAAACACAGATGCATCCTTGATGGGCGCTGAAAATAAATATAGGCAAGAAACAACTATCTGTACTTACCATATATCCGCTTACACATCACTGCACTATGTGCTGTATTTCAGTTTTATCGGCAACAGGCACATCAGCTGTTCAACTCAAGCACAACAAATCACTTTTATAGCATTGATTTGCAAATTTTGCTCACTGAATTGCATTGCTTCAGCCATTTGAAATGAATGTGATCACTACCAGTAATAATGGTTTCCTTCACCAACACAGCACCCTTATTAAACCACAAGCAAATCAGAAATAAAATAAATCTGTCCTTTTATTAGAAATAAAATATTCTTGAGTCCCATCAAAGTTCACTGCATCTGCTTAGAAATCAACAATATCGTGAAAATCCCAAATTGAGAGTCGAAAGGACTTTTCCTTATCTGAAGGACTCACTATAGTACATTGATCTCGGTCTGTACAGAAAAGCACAAATTGATTTTTCATATGTACAAAAGGCAAATATTGATTTTAATTAGTTCCATAATAAGAACTGTGTTGTTGCTTGTTCTGTGAGCTAATGACTTTTTTTTTATTGCTTAAGTCACGTCCGTACATATTGTTATGTATGTTATACACACCAACTGTTATTTCAATTGCATTTACCAGTATAAGAGAATATTTCATGCTAGTGAAAGAGAATATATTTTAGGATTACATATTTAACTGCACAGCATTTTTTTCTATTTCTGGGGCAGGGATGAGGGTGGGGGGGTGGAATATAACCAAAGTTCCAAAGTTCTACCTCAATTATTTTATCCTTTTCATGCTTTTAGCCAAAGATCTGTGTCAGAAAGCATTATACAAATCAGTGATTAAGAACTGAACAAAGCTTAACAATACATATTTCACATTTGTCCAGTCTCCTTTATGGTCTGAATTTTAACAAGTAGCTCTAGTTAAAAAGAAGTAAAAGTAAAATCAGAGCCACTGTCAGTGCTACATCAGTAGCACTTTATAGTTTGATTTTGAGCTAAAACAACACTGTTAGGATCATAGAATCATTTAGATAGGAAAAGACCCTTAAGATCATGTGGTCTAACCATTAACCTAACACTGCCAAGTTCACCATGTCCCTAAGATCCACATCAACATGTCTTTTAAACACCTTCAGGGATAGCGACTCAACCACTTCCCTGGGCAGCCTGCTCCAGTGTTTCACAACCCTTTCCGTGCAGAAATAAACTGAATTACTGTGTTTCCATTGCATGAGTGCACGTACAAAACCAGTTATGTCACTTTTAAAATGGTGCTAATAAAAACATACACATGAAAATTTCATAATACTAGTAGAATTTCCTAGAGCTAATGTACAGAACTACAACTAAATACCCAACATGCTTCATCTATCTTAATGTTGCACTGTCAGACCTGGCAGTGGTATAATGACTCCTCTGAAGGAGGAGTAAAAAGAAAAATGAGCTGTTTACAGCCATCTGTGGCTGGTTCCAGGCAGCAGTGACTTGCACACCCATCCTCTCAGAAACAGGTTTTGCAACAAGGACCCACACATCTGTGACCCCAAGGTCCAGCTTTGCAATCCTTGCCTAGGAACGAACTGTTGTACTCCACAGGTTCCCCATAGGACGTTGCAGAGGCAGCATTAACCTGTCTGCCCATCATCCTCTGTCTCGTTTCTTGCATTGCCTCCTGGCTCATGGTTTCATCAAAATAAATGCTCGGCAGAAGCGAGCACAGCTTCTTTGCAGGCTGATTACATTATCCCCTGCACCCACAGCTAGGTCGTCACAAACTGACTTCATTTTGCAAGAATAATGATATTGGCAGATCTTAATAAGAGACAGAAATCTCCCAGGCATCCAACCCCATCTCCTGGGACCACTCTGACCAGGAACAACGCCACGTTCAGAAAGCTCAGATGGCATCACCTTGACACAAGCACTTGTAAATTACACACCAATACAGCTCTCGACTAATTATTGCAAAATAAATAAATAACAGCAGTGATATTTCCATCCAAGAGCAAAAAACATGGGTGTCTGTTACTCAGTTGAGAACCTGTATTTTAAAAAACCCACCTCTTGAAGCTACAATTGAAGTCTTCAAATTGAATTCTGTACCTATAAAATCTGATAAATATCTTTGCACCATCAGGGAGTAATATGTAGCATGATGCCAGCGGCTGGCTGTTACCAAAGAATTATCACCACTAATCTGGTGGAATACTGCTGTTGCTGAGAATAACAAGTATACGATTTTGGGAAACAAAAAAACAGGAAAAAAATATGTTCTTTGACATAAATCAAAGGAAATGCAGAGAGGTACAGCAGATTTAGATGTCGTCTCCAAAAACCTTTAAATACTGCCTTTACTCCACCTGCTTCACGCTGCGTAGGTAGTAGCAGTCCAGCACACAGCGAAGTTGCAGCACAACAAACCCAACTGTAATCCTATTGAGAATAAGACTCCACAGAGAAGAGCCATGTCGGAACAAAGTCCATCTAGCCCTGTAGCCCAGGGCAGTGGCCAAAAATAGATTCATATAGAAAGAGAAAAAAAGGAAAGGAAAGGAAAGGAAAGGAAAGGAAAGGAAAGGAAAGGAAAGGAAAGGAAAGGAAAGGAAAGGAAAGGAAAGGAAAGGAAAGGAAAGGAAAGGAAAGGAAAGGAAAGGAAAGGAAAGGAAAGGAAAGGAAAGGAAAGGAAAGGAAAGGGAAAAGAAGAAAAGAACATAGAAAGCATATGATGAATGGAGAATTAGAATGACTATTTAAATAAGGAAAAAGAAAAACAAACAAAAACCCCTTAAGTCATATTCAGGTGTGTTCCCTAGCATGCTGGTGGCCTATATAAAATGGAAGCTGCTTATGCACACTGCATCACCTCTTCTCTTCTAAGAAGAGAGCTGCATGTAGTACAAGGGAGATGGAGTAGGATGGAGGCAGTCCTGTTTCAGTGAAGAAGAATAATGTTCAAATATGAATGCCTTACTTTACAGAGGTCTTAGAAGATGTGAGACACCATGTTTATTTGTGACTTACATAAATGAGCAGATTAGCTCTGGATAAAGGATACAGTGCTATTATAATTTGGTTTTGTAACTTTTAACTATGGAATTTCATGTTTTCAAATATTTAAATAAATTTGCTATACACCAATAGAGAAGGAGGTTTTGGAATTCAGTGTGCTGAATTACACATAGACAGCTACAATCTCTATATATTTATTTTGTGATTATTTGAATTACAATATAGTTCTCTGCCAAAAAAAAATCTTCAAAACATTTAGCTAGTGCTGTACTATATAGCTTAATTAAAACTGTATGTTTATCACTTAATTCACTGAAAACTCAGTCCCCATGAACTGACTTTACAAGCCAACCAAGAAAGCAATGCCACCATGACACTGAGTGTAATTTATGTGTCAAGAAACAAACTCTATCATATAAGGAGAATTTGTATTCTAAACAAAAACAAAAATGACACTAGGTGCATCTCTTGATGCGAGACACAATGATAGTGTAGTAAGAACTACCTAGGAAACTTCATTCAAATTTCAAAGAGGGTTTGATTAACTGGATGATAGCCTCTGATTACAGCATTAATTTATGTTCAGTAACATATCTCCTAATCTATGTCTGTACCAGAGAACAACCAGGTCAGTAGTCATTTTGCGCACCAGAAATTCAGAGGTTTAGATCTTTTCCTTAAGCAAACCAAATCAAGTTACTCTTGTATTCTATATGTAAGTTGCATGGAAGCCACCACACTCATATACGCTTTCAGTCATAAATTCTTGGACCTGGTCCATGAAAACTACTGAACAATATTCCTATATTTGGAAGGAAATAAGGTTAGATGGGTGTTTTCATCACCAGTACCTATTAGCTTATTGAACCAAAGGAGGCTGCAGACTCCTTTTCATAATGGTAGAAGTTCCATGCTAATGCCTACATAATGTTATTTCTTGAATATTTTATACGTATGTACTACTAAAGAAATCTAAAAAATCTAGAGAAATCACAGCAGTATAATGGTTTACCTTAAATATTTTCTGATCTACTTGTGATAAGCAAAGAAAATTAACAGATTGATGCAGTGGGTTTATGTGACTGAACATGAACTTTATCTTTTACTGCATACATCCACAATTCAAGTAGCTCCTTGACACAATACTATTTTTTTCTGAAATACTTTAGTCAACTTAAAAAAATGCCAAACACTCAAGTTTTATTTTTTTGTGTTGTGGAAGCTTTTTAAGTCTTGGAGTTGTAGTCATCTGTCAGAATGCTTCCTAATGTCTGTAATATTTCTAAAGTATACTTTACCTTCACAGCAAGCGCAAAGGTTGTAGCCTACTGCACATCCATGTCATTTTAAACTGCTTTCAAGAAGAATTTATAGGCATTAAAAGTATTTCTAGTTTTTGCTGGAAGGTAAGGAAGAGGGGAACGAGGAAGTGGTGCACACTACAAGCTTAAACTGAAGCTTCTTATGAAGGTACATTTTGGAATGTAATAAAAAGTCACATTAAAGTTTAAAGAATAATTCGTCAAATAATATAAACTTCCAATATTACTGTTACATAGCATGTTAATAGAACATCCTGGAAGTTAGCTTACTTTATACTTGTGATAGAAATTAATTTATTGAATACTAATGGTTACTTCTTTTTTTTGAAGAAGTGGACAAATGGAAGGGTATGCAGCACTTAAATTGCATCCATGACTTACATAAAATACTTCTCTACTCTTAACATAGCTTATCAAAACTGTTTTCCTATGGTTTTCTAACTTTTCTCCTCTCTCAATAACATTAAATACTTTATTAGTAATATGATTATTATGCTATTTCTGAACTGTCATCTGGTCATCATGCCATTCCCTCCCTGAACATTATTGGCTCTTTACAGTGAAAAGCAACCAAACTAAAATACACACAGCACAACATAGAGCAAAGCTGCTGAAAAACTTGAGGAAAATATGAACCATCCCAAAATACAGAAAAGTAAACTAAAGTATAAGTTTATTCTTAAACAACTTGCTAAACCAATTAAGAGTTGTTATTATCATCTCTCACTTAATAAAAATATCATGTCTCATGAATACACCAAAGATGCTCAGACCTCACAAGGAAACTGATGCCAGGAAAACTGAAATGTATAACACAGAAATAAATGCCTTTTTTGTGAGTCCTTTAAATGGGATCTAATTTTCTGTGATAATATCATTACACCAGAAAACAAATTATTGTTTCTACATTATTTTTAATGAAAAAGGAAGTGGAGTTTTCAGAAGTATTCACTCTTCTCTGGGTTTTCCTCCAGCTGAATTTAGTGCAAGTTTCATGCTGAAATGGACATTTTTATGCTTGGGTCACTGGAGCTACTGAAGAAGATTAGGTGTTACCTACATTACAGCTACAAAACTGTGCTGCTGTTTGATAAGGTTTCAGCTAGGGACAGAGGCCACACATTTACTTCTTCTTCGAGCTCTGTTGGAGATCAAATGGAGATGACTGCATGCATTGTTTTTGGATAAATAGTTTAAACTAGTTCTTTTTGTTTCACTTTGTTGCCTCAAAAATAAAAATGAAAACATAGATTTCCATGTAAAAAATGACAGCACTGAAGACCAGACTGTTCAATCTCAAATTTAAAATACTTGAGAATAAAGATTTTTCTTTACTCATTTTTAGTTTTGCACACTCAAAAATGTACCTCTACTACAGCACTAACAGTGGGCAAGAAACTAGCAAAATAACCACTGATAAAAAAGCAAATAATAATAAAAAAAAAAAGAATGGAAGTGTACAAAATAATAATGCAAGGATTTTCTATGTTCTGTGGTACTTTCTATATTCTTTTTTCTGTATTGCATCTCAAAGTAAAAATCTAGCTATATTTTGTAAAGAAGGATCAGAACATGATATTTGGGGACTGATACTAGTGATGTAACTATCCCACTACAGATGTCCACAGCACCAGGTTTTGTTTATTGCCTGTCACTGAATTCAACAGCTTCCCTGTCACATAACAAATGTGTCCTTTTTAAAAAGGAATGTATAAATATTGCCTCTGAATTATATATGTTAAATCCATATTATATGATATGATGACAGCTACCAATTACAGTGATTGATTTTTTTCCTGAAATAATATCACACAAATGAAGCAATTGCACCTTACTATCAGACTAAATTTAGCCTCCTATATATTCATATGTGCACAGTTTCCCTTAAAGTTGATTTAAAACCCAAATGAAGTAGAGCAGATTTTAATGTACACCTTTCAGAATTAATGAAAAACACTGTTACTTCTCATATTCCACTGATTAATATAGAACTTAGTTACATGTTAAACATGAAAAACACATGCAGGAAGGGGTATATTCCATGACTTACAGGAATACAAACTTACCTCCACAATAAACAATAACATTGACATGTACCTTCTTTTTTCACTAATTGCTGTGGGGACATTACAAACAGCCTCTCAAGGGAGACCAGACGTGGTGCAGTTCTTGCTTTGACAATTAGCTGCGATTTATACAGTATAGATATTTCCAAATGGAATAAAGCAAGCTGGTCACATACAGGACATGGTTATGAAAACTTTAGGACACAATATGAAAGAAAACCAGGACAATATCTTGGACTGTGATGACATTTCAGGACGCTGTGGGAGAGAGAAGGAGGGAGGGATGGAAGGAGGGAAGGAGATGAACTTTGCAGACTAGGATGCCAAAAGGAGTACAACAGGGAGTTGTGCCACTTTTTGGAGCATGAGTTAACTTTCCAATAGATCAGTCCACCACTAGCCCACATGTAAAAGATAAAAGTATATTATACACAAAATGGACAACAATCTGCTTTTACCCTGTACAAGACAGCGCTATGTTAGTACAGCAAGTCTTCCTTACAAGGAGACACAATTTTTCTCTGAAAACTCTGTCTAGTGAGTCACACACATGGAACTGAGCAGCCTCAGAAATAATCTCAGCTTCTGAAGCATCCCCAGTTATTAAGTTCACTGGTATACTTTAAAGCTCCTGGAACAAACGTAGCATCTGTGGGAAATTCTCAAACAAAACCATATTCTCATGGTAATGCAAGATGTCATTGACTCTGGGAAAGTACTTATCACTATAAAAAAACCCCAGGTAGTTCCAGATTTCAGTCTTCTCAGTCTGAATTCCATGGAGCTCTCAGAGTCTCCAGTTCATCAGGCTGAATTTAATGTAAAGTATGCAATCAAAGCATACTTTTAGATTGCTATTTCTATGTATTTCTAAGTGGGAAATATCCAAGGGACTCCAAAATGATTCAGAAGCTATATCAACCACATTGAACTAGTCTGAGCATGCATGCCAAGCGAAGAACTCTTCTCTGGGAAATACACCAAATACAGACGGAAATTCATCAAGCTTGTGAAATGAGACCTAGCATTCAGAACTGTGCAGCTCTTAGCAAAAATAAAGGCAATTACTTACTACTTTTTTTTCAAATTCAGGCTTTTACCTTTCCTAAATAACAATACATTTCTTACATTTAGAGTTAAGTAAGTTTACTAGAAGTTTCCTGTATAAGGTAACATCATCAACAAAAGGTCCTCAAAAAATGTTCTGCCTTTTTGGTAATGGAGAAGTAACACAGCCTCCTGAATGCAATAATTTATAGTAACAGCATGTAAAGAGGAAGGGAGAAACAAGGGAAAAGCTTCATTATATATTAATAAAGCTTCTATTTATGTTATAGATAGCATTCAGGTTTACACAATAAATATATATTCTGTAGTTTAAAATCACAAATTACCATTCAGATCTCCACAGTATAGAGTATGATATATTTATTCACAGGTTTTCACAACATTTACCTCCAGTAACAGATTTGATTCGCTATCCTTTAACTCATGCGAGTATTTTTCATATCAAGCCAATCTCAGCAGTAATTTCTATTTCGTGCATATGGGGTTTCAGGTGCACTTCTCTGTTTCCTACCTCGTCCTGGTAATTATCCTGTTGAGCCACTCAGAGATAGACATTAGAAAAGTTCATTTACATTACCATCTTACATTTCTAAATTATCTGGAAATTTTGTTATGCTATTTGTTTTTATTAAGGTAGCCATGACCATACTTTGCACTACTGTCTAGGTAGTACAGTATATCCTGCTGCATTCATTTTGAGAAGTCTTTTTCTTTTCCCTGAAAACAGATATAAAAGTCTTCCTTTGAACAGCAATGCAGATGATTATACATAATGGAAAAGGGGAAAAACTTATCAAAATACCTTTGCTTAAGAGTTTGGTCACTCCATGCATATACATTTAGCTAATTCTATAACAGAAGCATGCATTTATCTTTGGCTCTGTCACTCTTAGGGTTATATAGAATGAAAATATAGAGACCCTTTGTGTATCCAGGGCTACAAAGTTGGTGAAGGGTTTGGAGAGGAGGAGCAGCTAAAGTCACTTGGTTTGTTCAGCTTGGAGAAGAGGAGACTGAGAGGAGACCTAATCACACTCTACAGCTTCCTCATAACAGGAGGAGGAGTGGCAGGTGCCAAACTCTTCTCTTTAGTGACCAATGACAGAACTTGAGGGAGTGGCAGGAAGATGAGCCAGGGGAGGTTTGAGTTGGACATTAGGAAAAGGTTCTTCGCCCAGAGGGTGGTGGAGCACTGGAATAGGCTCCTCAGGGAGGTGTCACGGCCCCAAGCCTGACAATGTTCAAGAAGAGACTGGACAAGCCCTCAGACACATGGTGTGAACTGTGGGGTTGTTCTGTGCAGGGACAGGAGTTGGAATCTATGATCCTTGTGGGTCCCTTCCAACTCAAGACACTCTGTGATTCTATGATCCTTCATATCCTTCAGGAAAGGAAGCAATGGTCTTAATGAACAAAATCAGAGAATTGGATGCTAGAATCTGTTACACATGCACTTTTTTTGGAAAATCATTTGTATCTGGGTTTTGCATAAACTACTTGCGTAATACTGATTTTGACCCCCTCAGGCATTATGTTCACAGCCTAATACACCATTATACTAGGCACCTGTAATTTTAACTGTAGTAATACTGCAGAGTGGATTTATCCCCATCTTTTCTTCACAATAGAGGGTGCTGTTAATTAGATTCTACTGTTGACTTTTTCTGACAAATGCAGGTTATGTTTCTGATGTTTCTTTACCTTGTTAGCAATGTGTTAAGTAAAGTAGGGAAGAAAAAAGAAAACACACATGTAAGATAGGTGCTGTACTCCTCTTTGAATGTTTGGGGTTTTTTGATGTTTGGGGTTTAGTTTGGTTAGTTGGTTTGGGTGTTGTTTGTTTGTTTGTTTGTTTGTGTTCGTTTCTGGTTTTGTTTTCAAAAGACATAACTTCTCTTAGAATTTCTTAGTACTGGCATGGCTAGCAGGTCTATTTTAGAACAAATGTTCATCCTGCCTTCTAGACCTCTAGACCACTAACTTTGAAAAGACAGTCCACAAAACATCTGAAGCTGGTCTTCAAAGTGAAAAGGGTAGCAGATGCAAAATATATTTTCATATATTACATTCCCTGGCATGCAGCTTTTGAAAATATAGAAAGCAGGAAAAATAACCCAGATAGATTAATTATACAGGGCTTCAAATAATGATGTTGAGAAGCGTTCTTTAAGCCCAAAGTAAATGCAATCATATAATACATTCTATACATGGTGTGCTACACTTAAACACATTCAAGGAGCCGTATTAAGCTCCCCAGGACCAGAAGCTCTGACAAGTGAGAAAACAGATCTCTTGAGGTTTCATGCTAACAATTAGCTTTAGATGTTACTTAATTTGTTACCATCTTAAAAAAAAAAAAATAGTAGTTTCATGCTAAGATAATGCTTTAGTGTTATCTTAGTTTCATTGTACAAATTAGATATAAAACCATTTTAATATAAAGAAACGGAAACAAAGGAGTACCTTCAGTTTCAACCTAAGATCTTTCATTACTATGATACTTTTAAGAAGAGAAACACCCAGTATGTCTCATCAAAAATAAAGAATCTTTTCCAATTTTATTGACATAACTCCTTTCAAGTGTAAAAACTTGACAAGTGATATCATTTAGTTAAGTAGAGGGCTGTATAAAAGTATAGGTATTTTTCTTAGTAGTGTTACCTTTCAAATCACATATGGTGCTATTACAAAGAAGGGGCCCAATCTAATAGCAGCATTAACAGGACTGGGGCCTCCAGTGCTTATCATTTTATTGCATTTCACTTAATTGTTACCCAATAAACATGCATCTTATAGTTTTAAACTGTGAGATTTTGGAATAATTATGGATTGTTTGATTTATAAGCTCAGTCCGTCATCTGAAATGATTACTTACGTTTAATCTTATCAATATAACTTCTATTTTACTATTCTCCACTGCAGAAGTTAAAACCAGAAGAGAATAGAGTTATATTCAGCAACATTTTTCCAAGAAGCAGTAAAACATGCTAAAAGTTCTATCTTAGCTCCTGGTACTGCTGCTTTAACTTACTGTAGCACAGCTGGGAGATTTCCACTGTCAGGACCAAAGTAGCCAGATCAGGTTGTGAAAGTGAGGTTTTATGTGTGTAGTGATAAGGTGACTCTGTTAAAAATTCTCCTGGGAGAAATTACATATTAGTACCAGTATTCAGGTAATCCAGTTAGTTAACAAAACAAGCTTTCAGGTAAGAAACAGTCACCAGAAATAGAAGGGGGAAAAAAAAAAAAAGCAAAAGAGCTCATTTTAGACTGTTAGTTTGAACATGAGGTTTTAGCTCATGACAAACAAACTGTATAAAAAAACATACTTATTTTCTCACTGTTCTGCCACTGTGTTCATATTTTTTAAAAAATTATAAAGAGAGGACTTTTACAGAATTTACTTAAGAGACATTTCTGGAGACAACACGTGGATGAGCAATGCAAGTTTGCCACGGTTTGGCGGTAGAAATTAGGATATTCCACACTGAAATCTACATGCAGGCTTATTGCAAAAAGAAATCAAAGTTTTGTTGAATTCGTCCTGGAATAAAGTTATCTCAAATCATTTTAATCTAGGTCAATCATTTTAGTAGATGTTTTCCAGGTGACAGGCAGCATTGTGACTACATTCAAACCACACATTATGGAAAAACATTCAGGAAAACAATGAGAAATTTGGGCACCTGCTTTCTAACACTGTCAGAGCCCAGCTTAAAGGCAGTCCAAAGAAAGGCGCTCTGTACAGACAAGCTTCTTCTGTTACATGTTCACGTAACTCAAATCTTTGCTATATTCTTAACACTTGACCTACACTGCTGTTACCATGGTCAGCTAAACTCTTCTAAATTAAACAGCTTACTATTTTTTTTAAAATTATCTTTTTAAAAGAAAGCAAGAATACTTACCGGCATTCTTGCACAGCACACATGGAAGTTAGAAAAGTTACATTCATTCCTGCATATTGAGTCATTTGGAATCCCCAAGCGGAAGCCGTTAACAAAATAAGAAGTTTCTGTAACCAAATTGTGGGTAATTGTTGCCATTTAGACTCTGGTTTCACAAAGCTTCTTTTCACTGGAACAGTAGAGCTCCCCCCTCACTGAGGCTACTCAAAAGTAGGAAACTGCTGATGTGTGTGAGAAATTCT
Source organism: Patagioenas fasciata (assembly GCF_037038585.1). Lineage (NCBI taxonomy): Eukaryota > Metazoa > Chordata > Aves > Columbiformes > Columbidae > Patagioenas > Patagioenas fasciata. The sequence continues at coordinate 58,407,987 of NC_092520.1, forward strand.
AGGCATATTCTTTTTTTAGCATAATATAAGATTAACATTTTAAAAATCTCTCCTAAAAAATCCTGCCTTCCTGTCAATGTTTCCACACTGATGTTTAGAATGCATATGTCAAAGAAAAATGTGTTAATGAAAATATTTGCTTATTTTTATGTTTACTTGTTTTACGTATTCATACTATAGAATAAACGAATGGGTGTTCTTATTTATGTATATATGTTTTTATATATATATATATATATATATATATATTTTTCAGCTGGAAGTAGATATTTACTTCAGAATAAAGGAACGACATGTCACCTTAATAAGGGCTTATCCAGCAGAGCTTGCTTTCCAGGTCACTCCAATCACAGGGCGATATCAATTTGACATTAACAGAAAGATATTTCTAACAATATTAAGCATGAGCTAGAGAACCCCCCGCTGTCTACCAGTGAAGGGAATTGAGGTGGAAACCTTTAGAAAAAGCAGCAGGCCATGAAAAACCAAATAAAATTCCTTCTTCCATCCAGAGATAAAGGAAAAGAGTTCAGTACTACTTTAACAAATAGGACTTGACAAAAAAAGAGAGAAAATAGATGTGGGCATTTTTCAGCATTTGTTGCTTTGCTGAATAGAATAATGTGAAGAAGAAAAAAGGTTGTTTTGTCTTTTTGGAGAAAAAAACATCACATATGCAGAAACATATTTACCGAACTTAGGAAGCCCGTTTCTTTTACAAAAATACCACCCAGACTGATTAGAAACTACCAACAGATGGTAATAACTAAGAAGGCAAAACAACTGTCTAGTTTTCTCTGATTTTTTATCAAGTTACTGTTGTATACTTTTGAATGTAATTCTTCCTGATATGAATATCGACACTCTCCTTTTATTGACCGAAGGAAAAAGAAATACCTTGAATCTGCAAAATACACAGGTTCAGCTCTTGTAAGAACAGATAATGTGTTAAAAGAGAATATATTTGTTCTCAAGATAGTTTTTTGGTTTGGGTTTTTCTACTTTAATGTCTGGGATTAAATTGCATCTTTATGTATAATTCACACTACTTTTATTCATGTGGAGGGTGGCATACACTAACACCCTTTTACACATATAAGAAACAGCGGCATTATTAAATTACTTTGTATTTATGTTATTTTCTTGTGATTTTCTAGAATTTTGATTAAAACTTCCAGGAATGTTTTAGCATTGTCCCCAAGGCTAAATAAGAACTCAATTCAAGATCGTGAAAATATTGCTGAAGAACTGTTTCTTGAAATAAAGTCAATTTTTAACCTGGATAATTTTAAAGTATTTATTTCAAAATATTTTAAATTTTTAGTTCATATCTTAAATCAAAATATTTTACTCTTCAGAAGCTGTCAGATTTAATTTTTGTCCTGCAAAACTGTTAGCCAGCAACAAGATTTTCTGGTATTTACTACTGATTTTGCAGTACTCTAGTTAAATTCCATTAATGTAGACAACAAACAATATTTATTAGGTTAAGTAGCATCTTTCATTTTACCTTGTATATGGTGCAATAAGATGGGTTTTTTTTAAAAAAAACACTTATTTTGCTGACTCGGGTGATGTTTGTGCACAGTCAACTTTCCTTTGCTCCCATTAACACCCAGGAACTGGCGCCATGAACAGCAACAGTATCACAGCTGGTATGCATCATTCCTTTATTCAGTAATACTGTAAGTTAACACAGTTACACTCCTGGACTTCCTTTGTGACTTTTCAGTTAAACAACCCATCAACGTTTTCTTCACATTTCCATGACTTATGATTCATTCCACAAACCTGCCCAAGAAACTTCTACTGCTGTAGGCTCACACAAAAATACATCTACTGAACTCATGAGGATAACAAGGTTATAGTGCATCTATTTTTAAGACCAGGTCTGCAAAACTCCATGCTGTATATCTGAATTTGCTGTATCTACAGACAATTGAAACTGAACATTTCTCTTCATGGCTAACAAAATCTGTGATCTGTCAGAACAAAAGAATACATCATGTGAACTTTGCACTTTGTCTGCATCTGACATGGCCAGTGCCCCAACCTTTCCTATCAGGGTAATTCCAACAATTTCAAGTGAGGTTATTTTTACCTTGAGTAGTTTCAGGATAAAATTACTAGTGAGACTGTTTCTGTATGATTAGTGGGGTCTGAAGTTAACCTACAATGATCTACCTGTGAATCATCTAATCCTTATCCTTTCTTCTGCCCCCTTCTTTCTCAACGCCATACTTACACATCCAAAGCCTTGAATTGGACACAGAAGGTTAGATGCTATCTCACTGTTCCTCACATGCCATCTATATAGCTGTCATCTCCACACAATAATCTTTGAAAATCAAAAACCAACTGATCTATCTTATACTCTAATCATGTCAATTGAAGAAAAGTGGCTTTCACAGTTCTGAATATGATAGCACAGGGCAGGATGCTGTCAGCTGTCAAAGATCCAGGGAAATTTCTGTAAGTATTAAGGGAAAATATCAATTTTTTCTCTCATTCTGTTTTCAAAGGCTATTCTTCAGCCACTTTCAATGCTCAAATGAATGCTAAGTGGGTGATGGAATTGCCTCAGCCAAAGCTTCTAAAGTTGTCACTTCCAATGCCTGAAAGGCCGATTCCTTCATCTCCTTTGCTGCTGGTGCCAATAGATACTCGAAAATGAAGAGACAAGGGCACACTGCTGATCTTCAAATGTCAAGAAGAAAATAGTTAGCTCAGTCCCCCTCACAAACAACATAAGTGTTGAAAAAGAATATTAAATGCTGCCTCTTGCTATCTTACCCTAAGCCTTAAAAGAAGCTCTCCAGAAAACAGAAGTGGAAAAAAAAAGCACAAGGTATGCAGGTTGAAATTAAACATACTTTTTGCTAACAGCATTCAGATGTTGAATTAAACAGAGGGATTCTCCCTGCTATTCTTTGTTTAACAAGAAGCTACGTTCTTAAGAAGAGAATGTCACTTACACTTACCCAAATCCTGGTGCCTACTAAAGTATAGCCCAATAGATCCAGATCCCACTGGAATAAATGAAAAAATTCATACCAAATCAAAAATTATTTTATGACATTATAAAAAGAAAAGTAATTATAGTGAAAGTATGAAATTACAACTGCAACTGAGTTCTGAGAGAATACAGTCGTCAGTGCTTCTCAGTTATACTTTACTTTTTTGTCTGACTGGTTTATTCCCATATTTTTTTCAGTAACATGCCCCTTGCTCTTTTTTTCCCTTGGCAGGGAATATCCAAACAAATTCTAGGACAAAGAAAAGAGTGTCATCAAAGATTGCAGAATGTGGTTAATCATAGACAAGCCTATTTTTTAATTAAAATTTTATAAGAATGAAACCCTTAGTTTTTTAAATAAAGCCATACTTGGCCAATAATATAAAACTGGTGCGACAAACAATAGCAATAATTAGCAAATAGACCAAAAAACCCAAAACCTTATATTTCTACTGTTTCTTACCACCTTCTAAGCTACTTTTAGGAGTAGACCTTTTCATAATATTATTCTCTTTCCTGATAATCTGGACTGTGCCTGTTTTGGCCTGTAGCCTGAATGGCAATGTGACAGGGTACAACTGCTTAGGGGACATCAGTCACAACACGGAAGTCAGACGCTGGCCAAGAGGGACATGAAAAAGGGAACATATCATGCTTTTGAAATGTTGGCTATATTTTGTTCTGCGCCTGTGGTATAAAACCTTTTCATTATCTATTAAAAATTCACCAGCTGTTAGGCAATTCTGCAATAAGCAAACAATTCCATGGTGAATTAGGCAATCACATCTCTTTTGTGGATAACTCCAGGTCTTTAGCGATGTTCTGTGGAATCACAAAATACTGGTGTTACATTGTCATGTTGAAACACTTTGTTTGCATCTTTGCTGTTGCAAGGACACAAAAGATTAAGTAATACAAATGTCTGACAATGCTGAAAAATTTTTATCATCTTGTCAATAAGTCAAAGTTATCCACCATGTGAGTTGCTGTTAGAAAAAGAAATCCACAGGTGCACAGAAGGAATTAAGTATTCAGCTTTTTGTTTCACTTTCTCAAAATATAGGGTTTTCCTGCAAATCCTGCATATTAAGCCCAGGGGCTCATGTTTTTCTAGGTAGTGGTATCATGTAACTTTTTATTATAAAATGTTTAGCGCCAAAATAGCAGGAGAACAGAACAGAATGTAGAGAACAGCCACCACTGAATTCAAACACAATGGAGTAAGTCATCTACTCACCCCTACTCCAGTGCTTTTAGTACAGGATTCAAATTTGACTGCTGATTTTCTACAGATTTATGATTCCTTTTGAGACACCCTCAGGGAGAGATAGTATGCCCCCAAGGCTGTGTTTGTAGTCTGCTAAAAAACAAGAATCCTTGTCAAGTCAACAGGAATCAGTCAAGAGAGCTTCTCATCTGACAGTGAATAGGATATGTTGAATAAACATTGGAGGATAAACCTTGTATTTTAACCCTTGCAAGAGGGATTTTTGAAAGTGTTCAGTTATGCCAACCCTGATACCTATGAGATCTGCAACTGTAATTAGCAACAGAATCAGGCCAACACTTGTTATTTTTGAGAACTTATGAACACACCAATATCCAGATAGCATCTCACAAATTTGACACTGGAACTCTTGTCTGATTAACAGTGCATGTGACTACACTAAGCTACGGGCAGAAAAGGCCTCACCATTGCTAGGTGATGTCCTGATGCCACATAATAGCGCATGCTTGGTCAAGTAACAAGACAGATGAACCTCATACAAGTAACCTCATACATTCGTCACAGAGGTCTGTATCTGCCTTTCTCCACTTATGACCTCTCAGGGAGCTGAATAGTTTACTGAATGAGGGAAAGACAACAAGGTAGGAAGGAGTCACACTCAGCGAAGAAAAATGTCAAAAGCAGGTTGTGAGGTCTATGATATTTGTCTAAATGAGTACATATGATCACAGGTTAGCCATAGAAATATCCTAAGAATCACTGTACGGGAAAGTTGCCAACAGAGAAAGTGGAGGATTGAGGAATTCAACATGAGAAAACAAGAGGCAGATGAAGACTTGATGTTTGCAAAAACTATGTACAAGAAGTTACTGGATGCTTGCTTTCCTAGACAGTTTTGTAGAAACAGACACCTAAAAATCAGTCCTAACACATTAATTTATATTGTAGGTGAATTCTGATCAGCAAATAATTAACTACAAATTTAGTTAAAGGGAAAAAAAAGTAATCTTGAGTTACTCTTTCAGAGGTTTATTCCCGCAGGAATGAGAAGACTTCAGAGATGATCCTGCCTGTTTATGTGGATGTATTCACACACAGTCTGACACAGCTCTGCAGAGATGCACACTGCATCTGGTCTTTGGCCACAGAAAATCCATGATGGAAAGGTGGTGGAAGCAGTCCCCATCCCCCACACTACACACACATAAGACAGGATTCCCTGAACACCTCAGTGCAGCTCCCAGATTCAGAGGCTCTGCCAACAAGCAAGAGACCAGGGTAAGGGGGCATTATTCAGGACATGCAGCATCAGCATTTCTATGGGTCTGCCCAGATGGTCAAGCTTCCATGCAGGATCCAGCCCACGGCTAAAGATGCTTCACCAAGGAGGAAGAAACTGAAAACTTCTAAATTTTTCCACAGGGGCACTTGGCATATGGGAAGATTACAGGCAAAGTAAATTTATCACTGACTATAATTCACTAATCTTAACTACACACTTGCCTATTCAAGTGAAAAAATTAATGTGCTGCAACAAGAAAATAAGTATGTATAATAGTAATGTAAAACAAGACCAAAAAAATTAAAATCAAGAATAATATGAAACCTGGTTTGTTCCAAAAATGTAATGGATATTATGTATAAATCAGTCATTAACATATATAACACTGATACAGAAGGCATCTATGGCTGTTGTATTGTGAATGACACTTTCATTTTACAGCAGTAGTGAAGGTTGCTATGGCTTTCTTCAACATCTGGTATTTATAGAGATGAATCTTTTATACGAAGCCCTATTGTGTAAGGTTGCACAATACAATAACCTGTTAAATATATCATCCTTCTTTTGCAGCTCAGTCTTAAGGACCAAACACTCTACAGAATTGTGTTTCAATGGCAAAATGATTAATACTTATATATTTGAGTCCACATCATTTTATTATAGGATAGGTTGAGTGCTTTACCAAGCTCCCTGAAGTTATAGGATGCTTGCATAATTTTCTTTAAGGAAATATGTAAATAAAACATTTTTCTTTTTTGTGTTAGCATTATGGGATATGAATTGAATATTCTGATATGGTTAGTTAATAGTTTGAGAGAAATTATTAAAAATTAACAAAATATGTATTTTACTATTTCATTTCTGCAAGATAATACTTAACTTTTCTTGCATAATGAAAGCAGATTTTTGCCTGACTAAAGCCATTCTTCAGCTCACCAGAAATTATTTTTGAAAACAGACTTTATATTTAAATAGTTCATTTCTGCTCATCTGTCTTGGTATCTAACCATATATCTTTTGGAAATACCCTGAATAACAGAAGCTGCTATGCAACTACAGCATGGATAGACAGTATCATGTGTCTAATTGTTGTTGTTCTAGTCCACACATGGTTAATTTTTGTTTCTTACCTAGAAAACTTGAAAACAGAGTGAGAAGTCTTCTTTACGTCATAAGAACAAAATTTATTATGAATGGGATTAAAACTTACCATAAAATTCATCTACAATTGTCTTCAATATTTTGAATATTCATTAACCAGTAATGGAAAGAATCAGTAGGATTTTGTTTGGAAAGATGTTTTTGATAATTGTCTAAAATTTGAGAGATTATATAACTTTGGTAGCTACTTTCCATACTTTGATTCAATGGATGAGTAAGATTGAATAGTAATGAAAATTAGAACTTTCAAGCATGATCCTTTTGCTTGTGAAATGACAATTACCAGGAAAGTAACAGAGTAGAAGACAAGAGGGGTATTGTAAGACTTTACAATACACGGTGAGACAGCATTCAACATTTAGGATAACAGACAACACCAAATATCTAAAAACAACAAACTTGGGAATAAAGAAACATCCAGAAAAGCGTAGTTGTATTTATGCAACAACAACAAAAAAAAAAACACTGGCCAAAAATACAGGGAGGTTACCATGAGAGACAGAAATGCCAGAAGCAGAGATTTGACAGACTAGATTAAGCTGCTGGTGCATCAAGCCTGTGCTCAGCCTTTGGCTGTGACCGTCGTCCAACAGTTCAGAGGCAAACCTCCTTCAGCACATCTACAGTAAGCGATGCCGTACATCGAGGAAAGCTTTCCTCTTGATCCCCGTGGCAATCATCTTACTTCCTGAAGCATGAGATTAGATCATCTCATTTTAGCATACCTACCTACAGTTACTCATCCTTGTCATACAATTATTACTTGAAAAAATATCCAACTGCAGCTGCTGACTCTGTGATCTTTCATGCTTTGATGAGAAGTTTGGAAGAGTAGTTTTCTAACCCTGATGCATTTATGTACATTTCTGTAATCTTAGGGGAAGAGAACACAAAAAATCAAGAGATTTTTTGGATGTACATGTAAGAGATAAGCATCAGAAAGGAAAATAAATATTTTAAGCAAATATGAAAGTGTTTCTTACAGATAAAAAATTTGAACTAAGTTTTGTCAAGGATAATGTGGACATTAGTGAACCAAACAGGACACTCATGTTTGGCTTAAGTGGCAAGAAACATCACTGCAAGTTTTGAGTCAAATTCTGTTATTAACTCCAGTATACCATTTAGATGGCAGGAGGCTGAATCAGCTGTCACAGGTGAAGAAACCATGCTAAAATACTGTGTAGTATTCATTATCTTTTTGTATATTCAAGGTAGTGTATTTCTTTAACTAGTATCATTTATGAACTATAATTCAAATAGTAGTTATTTCTGCATGTGAAAGACTCAGAGGTAGTAGCAAATGCAAACATCAGACTCAAACAGTGGTGATATCATCATAAACATTTCTACAACGATATCATCCTAGAGTTTTTGACAATTATATTCTGCTCAACTGTGCTATTTTCCCACTTTCTTAAATCCCTGCTTATCAGAATCTTCTCATGTCAGCCTCATTCCATTCACCTCTTTCCTTCACACTTCTCTCCTGCCCTATCAAATTCCCATGTGTCTGTTCATGGCTCCTTTCTCCCTTATCTTATGTGTGAAAACACTGGCTTCAGCACATCCAATCAAAAATGTACTAAAAACCTAACCCACTGAAAAAATAATGGACTTAGTAAATTTTTATACCCCTTTTCTGCTATACTGTTTAGCAGGGACATCTGGCACTATTTTGTACAATACAGCAGGGCTATGTTATCAGTTGTTCCTTAAGTGCCACCACAGAATAAATAAATACATTTGCAATTTTCTGTATTTATTTTTGGCAAGCAACTTGAGAGACAAATTATCTACCTCCAAACACAGATATAAATGAGTATAAACCATGTAGATGTTTTCCTCCTCCCCATCAGTGTATTTCAACTACTTCTGGAACATACTGAACTTCTTTACCTTTTGAGCAATGCAGTCCAACTTACAGAGGGACACTGCCCTGAAATGTGTGATTTACTTCCCTCTCAAACAAACTGTTGTTCTATGAAGCAAATATCAGTCACCTTCCAACCAATACCAAATCGAATAAAAGATAACAGGTTATGCAAAGAAGATATTCATACCTAAGAAAGCACTTCAGTGGTAAGCTCTTTGAATTAGCTGATGGAAATTGTGTAAGGTCTGTGCATTTACACTCTTAAAAATATCACTGGTAACTAGTTTTCTAAAGACTTTTTCTGAAGCTATGATTTTCAAACAATTAATTTTATCCATTTTTCTCTCTTCAAAGTGTGCCAGAGCAGTTCCAAGGCACAGATAATGACAAGTGAACTAAGGCCCTACTCCTGTCTTAGTAAACTCTATGCTGGGAGATAAGAGCATGGGAGCAAGTGAAGACCCTAAAGCATAAATCTGATATAAGAAAGAAAATAATGTTTCCCGTACATCACAATGTTATTAAAGGAGACAGTGTGTTGTGCTTATATTCATGAAACCACAGATACCACAAGAGCAACAAGCTTTACTATATTCAGTATACTTCTGATTCTTTTGCAGGCTGTACTGTCTGTGCTCCTATGTTCTTCCTTGAGGCTGAATTTTGTTTTCCTCAGACAGGTCAATTATGTGGTCTTAAAGAAGTGAAGGAAATACCAGCATTGGGAAGCTGCTGAAATGTCAGGAGAAACCCTCAAAGGCTTTTCTGTCAGGTGAGAGTTGCCAGAGCAGTATAACAAATACACTTCCCAGTCACAGATGTTGATGTTCTTTCTCATTCATGAAGGCTGTGACACAGACTGACACTTCCGCAGAAACACAACCCAATCAACACCCTTCCAACACCCTTGACACTGTGTACGATGGCAGATCAAACACAAATGCATGTCTTACAAGAAGATTATTCTGTAAATGGTAGCGTGCCATCTCTAACTCTGAAATACTTTCTAAAAAGCTCATAAGACCTCCCAGAAATGCAGCCATGTCTCTCCATTGCTCTCACACACTCTCAGCGAGGTTCCCACTGTCCCATGCCCAGACAAGAAGCTCTGGAGCTGCAGCACACAACTCCAGTCATGCACCATGCTGAAGTGACCAGGCAGTTCAAACCTGCTCCTGCAAGCTCAATCATTTTTTAAAGCATCACTGTAGCTCAACAGCCTTACTAAGAAATCACGCAGTGGGTTGCTATGACTTTAATATCTGCTGCTGTCGATGCCACCGGCGTAGTCTTCTTCTGGTTTAGTCCACATCTTAGCTCTCAGTGAAAACTGGCAGAAGAAATGGTTAAAAAGGAAATACAAAGAAGAAAGCACAAGCGGGTAAAGATGTTTTATAGTGAGGAATTTTTTCTTTTCCACATTTCAGTTTTTCCCTTTTTTTCTTATTCCAATAGCCACCCTGCAAAACTGCTCCTAGGATGAAAAAACCACAACCCAGTAGCCCAGATATAGCAACTAACTCTTGAGAGAAATTAATTTATATAATCCAAGAAGACTCTCATATCCTCACCTTAGGAAAACAAGAATCACAAAAATGGGCTAGCTTAAGTTTTACCTCTGAGTTCATCCTGTTATGGTAGTAGAAAATCATAGAAGCAAAACAAGAAGCTACAGCTGCCCTGAAAGTTGAACTAGTGAACCCTTCACAAAGTGAGCTGACTCAAATTAGCATCAAAACCAACAAAAGCTTCTGCCATGTCCTGCATTGCCATACTCCTGCTGCAGGCAATACCTGTTCCCCATGGAGAATCCCTGTGGCTGTGCTCATTTTTCCAGTGCATGAAGCCAGTTTCACTCCTTTTGATTTCAACAAGATCAGCCCTGGAAGTAAAACCTTATCTTGCCCACCCTTTCCAAAGACAAGATAGAAGTAGGGCATATTTTTGGACTTCAGCATATAAAGTCCATAACCATTACATCAAAAATCTTGCTGGTAACTGAAATGGTTCTTTGCAGAAAAGTCCAGCTCCTACAATTAGCTTTCACAGTGATGAAGTCAGTCCTAAATACTGAATTATTCAGAGTTCATTAATCCATCTAAAATAAATTTCTACTCAGTTTTATAGTTACCATTGCTCACTAACACACACGTAAAATTGGGAAGCTGTAGCTAAATAAATATATCCAAATCATGGCCAGATTTATATGGATATACATACATAAGTATGGGTATACATACACACACAGAAATAGAGTTGGATGCAATAAACTAAAACATAAAAAAAGGGTGAGCTTAATGGATAGCTTTTAAGTGGGTTAACCCTTAAGGATGGAAGGAAAAAAACTGAACACAAAAAGGTTCTTGTTCTCCTGTTTTGTATGATAGAAAATAACAGATCTTGGTATTTCAATAATTACTTTAAATACATTGAAAAATAAGGTTATAATTTTGAAAAGGTATTTTCTCTCAGGAATTCTGCAAAGCTGTATCAAACTCAAAAGATTTTGCTTCTCCTTTATTTGAAAAGGCTTTGATGGTATGTATTAGGAACCCTGATGTGACCGATCCCCAAAGAACAGAATACAAACCTCAATTGCTGCAGCAGGCAAAATAGGTATGAAAAGCTCATAAGACTGACTTTTCTACATGATTTGCTGTCTTTCTATTTGTGTTCCAAGAAAGAAATACTTCCATAACACTCTTCTATTATATTTCTGCACTTTTTTTCATAGTTCTAATTTTGTGAATTAGCTGAAAAAACCCTAAATATGGCATAAAAAATAAGTAAAAAACCCAAGAGACTCTCAAATTGACACAACCAACCATTAAAAAGTTGTTTAAAAAACCAACCAAACAACAACAACAAAACAACAAAGCAAGAAAAAAAACGCAAATCTGCATTTGATAACCTATATGTAAAACTGGTCTGTCACTGTAACTTCATTTTCCTCTTACCAAATACTTCATATCAGAGAAAGCAGGTTCACACATAATACCTTTCCTGCCAGCACTGTTGCTTAATTAGTCAACATCATGTGAAACTTATTATAAAAATAATTGAACTGGGGCCTTCAGTCTCTGAAGAGAGGCATCAACATGTAGGATATTCACACAAGCTATGGTTTCATATACTGTGAATGGAAAGAGGAACACTGTGGTATTGTGCAAAGAAGGACTATACAGGACTTCATTCTCAACTAAGGCTAAATCTTAGTCAATAGTGCATGCTTCCATTTTTTAAAAAAATGTTTATAAAAATTGATAATATATCTAAATATATGTGAATTTTAACTAGCATTCCCATTGCATGGCACTTTTTTTTGAGGATGACAGCTGGTGTTCAAAACTTAAAATCTTTTTTCTCCCATCTGTCCCTGAATACACAAGGAAAAAACATATATGACATTTAATATACAACTTCTGCATTGCAGGTGCAGCAGATACACAACAGTGACAAAGAGTCAAAGAAATCCACCAACAAGACAGTAATAGAAAGTGATTGGTTAAAAATATTTTTTCTAGAAATGACAGTATTTAAAATATTCTGCACGCAGTATTTCTTCATCTTGATCCTCAGGGAGAAGACAGACTTCTCTCTGATGCTTTGTCTTCTTATTTTCAAATGCATTAGTCTCTAAGCTGAAAGCCTGCTATTGCTAAGACAAAAATATGTTTTCAATACATTAATATGAAATAAAAGAAGCTGTATTACAGCACCAATGTTGTGAAATCACTACCTTTACATTTGCGTTAGATTACCAAATATTGCAACTGTTCAACTTGACAAAAGTGTAAGTTTAAAATAATTTCATAGACATATCAAAACTAAAGGCTTCCACTCAATTTTCTAATGTGTCACTTTATCACTTAATGGACCACTCATCTTTCACTCTCCACATGAGGAAGAGTAAGGAATACATTCCAAAGATATTTGTTTCCTTACCAGTGACGGATTAAGATACTCTCCAAAGAAAATTTTAACTGAAATACCCTCAAAATGTAACAACATTCACAGAACAAAATTCATAAGTGCTTAACAAGTCACCAGTAACTACAGAAATATATGAAGTCCAAAAAGCTTGCTATCAGTGGCAATGAAGAATATGCAATCCTGCAAAACACTAATCATGTGGATTACATTTTACTTTTACATAATCTTTTATTTATATGTATGAAACTGATCACAACCTAAGTAATCTGTGTTGCTCAAAAAGAAGACGCAAGAACAAAGCAATTCAGATTCCCACTGGCATGACAGAAATATCTTGTTATACCTGAGGATGTTCTAAGGGTCGGGTTCACATCTATTCAAAGTTGGGATCCAGCCAGCTCTTCTTATCTTGCCTTGTACTTTCCACTCCTTTCCCTTCCCCAGATGACACCATTCATTCAACTTTGGACCATTTGCGGAAGAATACGTAAAAACAGTGGCTGCCAGAATTTGCTCATGCAGAGTCCCTCCCTGTGCAGAATCTCTTGCCAGGAAGCTAGTACCTTTTCTGAAATTTGTATTGCTTTCTGAAGGACTGAGAACTCACTTCAGAAGCAGCGCTGGGCAACAATGTACTCTTAACTGTACCAACACATACTGTTCATGCCATCATATTGAAACGAACTCCCCACATGAAGTGATGGAACTGGGAAGTCAGGAATGAATTTTCTCTAACAGATACAGATTTTGTCTTCTAGTTTTCTTCCTTCTGACAGCAAATATTGCATTTTTTCCTGTGATAGATTTTTTTTATTTTAAACAGAAAAATATTTTAGCTCACACTGCTGGAGCTTATGAGGAAGAATTTTCTCTTTGTCTTGACATTGACATTCAAGATTAGTTCCATTTTTTCTTCCTAATTATCTTTTCCAAGGCAATTGTATATTTGAAACAAACAGAATACTTTCCCTCAGGGCATCAGAAACTTAATCTGTCCAATTTCTTTTCAATGGACACTGAAAACAAAGCAGTGCATTATAACTCAATAGGGAATTAAGAACTATGTGACGTAAAAATGGAAAAAAGCACTATGTAAATAAACTCAACTTAGACAGCAATAAAAATACAGTAATAAAAAATCCTTTAAGCTACCTTATTAATACCTGACAGAACTGTCTATTCATATTAAAGTCTGTTTGTCTTTCAAAGGATGTTAAGACACTGGATTCACACAGAACTGAGAATTTTTAAATTCACAACAACACATTGAGCGATTAGCATTAAATAATTTGGAATACTTTAAACAATCTGAGGACTTTCCAATCACTTTATCCAGCAGTCTTCTTTGTGACTCAAAATATTTTTGTCTTAAACTTTGATCATTCTACAAAGATACAGTCCCTCACAGGACTCTCTATTTTCCTGATATCTGAAATAAAAAAAAATCAATGATGCTAAGCATACAATTGCAAGACTATGGTGATAAATTCTAAGGCTGTTAATGACTTTCTAGATGGAAATTACATTTGTAAGTCTTGTCAATAAAAGTAACTGCTGGGGCAGATTTTGGATTCTAATCAACAAGTCATTAAGAAAACAGGTTTTTATGTAAAAATTCTGGATAATTTAATTGAAAATAGTAATCTTTGTGGTGTATTGCACTTTACCACTATACCATACCAGAAAAAGAGGTCTCCAGAATGTTTTTTTTTTTTTTTTTTCTTAGAACTGCTAACATGCAGACTTTCAAACATAGTACACAGTAATTTCTACTGTATCCCATTTATACATATGCCACACAAATACATGAGTACATAGGTGTAATATGTGTATATACATATATAGACATTATAGAACTTCTTAAAAGTGAATATTTATCTCATTCCTGTGTAGATTTCAACCTCAGATGTGCCTCTGAAACAGAGTTCAGAAAGGTACTTACTGATGTGTAGAGGAAACCTTCTCCATTTAGGGCTATATACAACCCAGTCTTTACACCCTGGATAGCAACAACTCGAAGACCCACTGGTATAAGGTTGAATAACGCTGTGAAGAAAAAAACATGGACAGATATGAATATGTTGTGGTTATTGCAGTAATCTAATAAACACCACTAGTAAAAAAGAAAGAAAACTATGCCCTATTTTTTTTTATTTTAATTTTAAATTAATTCAGAAAATCTTGCTTCTGTTGAAGTTAATCCTTAAAATTAAAGTGAAAGCAGTAAGTCCTGTGATAGTGTAATATTTGGCACAAGTGCTAACTAGCAAACACAAAGCACAGCAGACTGGACTGTAATCATTTATGCAGCACTGCAGACATGAGTATCTCAGGCAATCTGAAAATAATTAAAGAGCTCAGCAGTTCCTACATCAATGTAGACTGATCATAATGGTAATATTAGTGAGACATTCTAGAGAAGACATAGTGCTCTGATTCTGACAAGTAGCTTTTTATTTTCTTAGGCATTTTTATGGTTTTGGATTAAGATGTGCTCTCACGAAAGATTGCTTTCAAGGGGTCTGTGATTTAAAATAATAGATATATATACACATTTGCTCTTGTGAATGATATATTTGATACAAGAAGTAATACACAGGCCTCAGGTAATGGCAGAGGTTTATTCTAGTTCAGAAAAGCACTGAAATACGTGCTTGACTCTAAATGTACATAAATCCTATTAAGCTGAATACAGAATATATTTAAAGACTAAAATTCTGGGAAACAAACAAACAAAAACAGATAATAGCAGATACAAATATATATACCAGTACTAGGGTAATAATAAAAACAGTCACAGCTTTGATTAGTGTCTGAAAAAGACCAGTGTGAAGAGTGGGAGTTTACCAGCCTGACAGAAGAACAACAAAAGAAAATGTGATATAAGTAGGAGACACAGATCAGTTCTTCTTCTAAAATTATGCCAGCACACACCTATACCAAGTTTACTGACTCATACTAGGAAATCAGATGCAAAGCACACATCAGGTGATCTTGGAATAAAAGATTTGGATGAGCCAGAGTTCATGCTAAGTGTATTTCCACTGTGGATGATTCAAGGATTCACAAGTCCTTGGATGAAAACCAAAAGCGCAGCTTGTGTGTTCGATATATGCATGGAGGACTATGGTTCCACCAAGCCAAGTCTCAGGAACACA
Organism: Patagioenas fasciata; assembly: GCF_037038585.1. Lineage (NCBI taxonomy): Eukaryota > Metazoa > Chordata > Aves > Columbiformes > Columbidae > Patagioenas > Patagioenas fasciata. The sequence goes on from NC_092520.1 coordinate 58,423,641, forward strand.
GTAACACCTGCAGTAAGTTACTCAAAATTTAGGAAGTACGTTCACAGGTGTGATCAGAATGTGTGCCCTATGAGTTTATGTGTGATCAGAATGCCAGGGGTAAAGCCCAAATCAAGAGAAGAAGGGTAATGTAATTGCAGTGGATAAATACACTTTCTCAAGGTGTGAAAACTCCTGGTTGGTCAAAAGACACAAAGCCACAGATAATTAATGTTGAAGATGATCAAATCTTTACAACTGAGAAAAAAAATTGGTTGACTACTACAGCTTCAAGACAGAAGTGTATGGAAAAAAACCCAAACAAACTTTTCCTTCAACATTGTAATGCAGAAAAAGAATATGTAACATAAGGTCTTTTTAGGAAAGTACAAAGTCGATATAAAACTGGGAATTGTTGTAGAAGAGCATTTCCTACAGCTGTAGAAAGAAAAATATATTCGAAAGAGCTCTGGAAGAACAGGAAACAAATATATGGGCTTACAAGTTAGAACAGACATCAGACAAGAATTAGCACAAATACATAGCATTTTAATTTCTGTGGTTTCCAAAATTCTCCATCATGCTAAAATCTTACTGGGCTGTTCACTAGAAAAACAGTGGTACAGACAAGGTTCCCTCTCTAGTCTATACAAGGGAAGTGTAAATCAGTGAAATATCGCACTCATGGACAAGATATCGCAAGACTATATAGGATAAACACTGCATGACTTGAGGGCTTTCAAATGTGCAATATAATTTGAAAGTTTAAAAAAAAAAAAAAAAAAAGTCAGCCATTAACCTCAAGTGAAATCCAAGGAAACATCAAGGAAAAACAAACAATATTTGTATAAAGAAAAGAAGTGAACACAAAAGAAGATTCAGCCATGGAAAACCACTAATGAAAACTCCAAATCATAGTGGTTTGGTCAAAATTTCTGGAACATAGATATCATTTGCTCTATTAGCAATAAAAATAAAGCAGCAAAGCTAGGAAAAAAAAAACAACCTAAACTGAAGAAGAACTAGAGGCTTGTAACATGGCAGTGTTTCATTCAACCTATAAAATTACTAGAACAGCTTATAGTTGCTGGTGAATTTAGAAAGCATCTTTTACTGCCACCAAGTTTTAATTGGAGATTGTCAGAGCTCCTGTAATTAGTCTAAGATCATAAAATTTTAGAGTGTGATCTGAAATGCTGTAATTCTGCACATACAGAATATTCAGTAACTTCCACAAAAATCTTCCAAACTTGAGTGCAACTAGGGAGGCCAGTCTATGTTCAGTTATTGACTGACAAATGTTTAGCAATGTGCTTCATATTGAGGTCAGCAAAACATGCACCAGTAAGGCACTGCATGTGGGTTTTATGTGTTCTGAAGCTGGACAAAGGAAATGTAATTTTTCCAAAGCTGGCTGTGCAGTACTCCACTGAGCAGGACGTCTGTGCCTAATTGCACATTTCAAACATTGCTAGGTGTCACCTGTCCTATCCCCCACTCTAGTAAGAACCTGCCTTGAGAAAAGCAGAAAGCCTTCCATAGTTTTCTGGCATTTCAGGAGTGCACAGCCAAAGCTATGCCCGTACTTGAGGGACAGGCGAAAAAGAACCACGCTTCCAAATTCCCTCTATCTTTAAGACACTGATCCAAAACCAAGTGAGTAGTGAGGTCCCTGAACATCTTTATGTACCTAAACCCAGCCTGGTGAGTCCACAGATGAGTTGAGAGAGGGAGCACTCTAGAGCAGCCCAGGAATACAATTTTGCCTGGTGTTTGGTGCTCCCATGCTGTCCACTTAAGTATAAAGCCTGGCAAATTCAACTGTAAATAAGACGTGGGAACATGAGGGAAATCAAGTGACCCAATCGGCAAAACCGTTGTGAGTAAAACCCTTTCTCCTTGTCAGCGCTGAGCCTGTTCACGCTCCCTTCACACTGCTTTGTGTGCTGGCTAAACCATGACTGCAAAGCAAATGGTTTCTCTTCTTTCTCCTACGCCTGAAAGCCTACTACCATCACACAAAAGATCAGAAAATTGGGGTGGGAAGCACTTAACAGGAAGAACTGGCATGAAAAAGTTATTGGTTTAGATGTCATGGAGGGGATTTTCAGGAACAAATGGGAGTTGGATTCTAATCCTCCAAAAGTTTTAGTCAAAGTTAAAGTTCAATTTTTGATAAGTAATGACTTCTTCCTTGAGCAAAACACAAAGCCACAACATTTCTCTTTTTCTTTTTCCTTTTTTTTTTTTTTTAATGTAATGCCATCACAGTCTATTAACTTGAAATCTGAAATGCCTGAAATCAGATATTTTCCTATCCTTGCGAAGGTCTATTTAGGTATGACTAACTTGCAGCTACAAGAAAATTGCCATTACAGATCACTGTTTTTCTCAAGAAGCTTGCTAGAGACCAGTTGCTTAAGGCTTATAAACTTAATGTCTGTTCTGCCTGTGCACTGCCGTAGTGTCAGTTGACAAAAAGTTCCCACAGCACAAAATCTGCAATCAGATCAAGGCAACTATTTAATTTATTTCCATCTGCAGGCCTACAGGCAAAAATGACGACTCCATCAGAACATCTTTTAGATTGGCAATGAGTGCAGGGAGGCTGGTATTCAGAGATCCATCCATCCATTTCTTACAAAGCAAACCCATTCTACCTGCCTGATGTTACACAAGACTTAATTAAAATGTACTTTTTAGTGTGGCTGAACATGGCCTCCATTGATCCTGTCACACTGCCTAAGATTATACTGATGGGAGAAACAGGCTTACCTGACTCCCAAAGGTGATGTAAATAGATGACTAAATGCCTGTGTGATTCTTTGAAGACAAACTGCAATAAAAACCAGTGCAAAAATCTGACTGCAAGTATTTCAGTTCTGTAATCCAAATTTAACATTCAGTAATCCAAATTTAACAGCATTGCAGGTGTAGTTTTTTGATTTCATGTGCTTTATTTCTGTCTAATTATCTCCTTTACCTTACAAGGGCACCATGAAGATTATTCTGTTAATATCTTCAACCCAAAATATGATAGTGGTAGATACTTTAGAAAGACATTAAAAAGCTAATACTTCCGTATTCAACTTGGAAGCTATAAAGAGACCATTAGGAGCATGCATTAAAAGATTAAAATAAAGGAATGTTAAATGGTTGCATGGTTTCTTGAACAGCAACTCTACCAGGTATCAAGTGCCATGAATGAAGTAAAGCGTGATGCTGCATAATTAAGCTAGAGATGTGGATTGCACAGCCAAATCAAACTTGCTTGGGTAATGTTAACTTTGGCATTTATTGGTTTATGAAGTAAGACTACAATCAGAATTGCCTCTTTCCCAAATTAATTAGTCTTCTGATTAAACCTACCCTGCATTCATGAGCCAAAAGTCTGAAGACAGACCAAAGCCTGAAAATTAGTCGTTTTGGGTGGGGAGGAGGACAGGAAGGGAATGTAAGGCTTGTTACTACAAGCACAACATGGAAATCTCTTCTATTTCTTTATAGTTTCTGTGCAGTAGCTTGTTTTTCCTAATTCATAGTGATGAGGCCCATGGACAACGCTGAGGCAAGTTCCATTCACATCAAATAAGGCTGAAAACTGCTGTAAATAAATAAATCCAGGAACATTTGAGCTGGAGAGGGACAACTACACTGAGCAGGACCTCAGTAACCAAGCCTACAACTTTAACTACAGTCATTCCTGCTTTCACTACAAGCAAGCTACAAAAATAAACCAGAAACTGTAAGGCATTAGAGGAAGGAAAAAGAGAAAAACAGCTAAAAGAAGAAGTACAATGTAATAAAACATCTTTCCACGTGTCATTGAAAGTTTGGCAAAAAAATACACTGTACACACAAGACGGTTTAAGCTAACCACCTCAGTCTGGTGATGTGATTTAAGGAAACTCAGCACCATTAACCAATAGGTGCATTAAGTCATACTCTGTCAGAAAGCATCACTGACTAAGAAAAGATAGAAATTACAACAATGAACTGAAATCCGTCAGTCTATTCAGGTTGGATTCTAATAGCATGGCCACCAACATGAGCGGATGAATGTACGTTCAGGGATGCAATTACAAGCAGTTACATCTTTCTTCCTTTTTCATTCAAGGGTTTGTGCACAACAATACATTAAAAATCTTGCCATCTCTAGTCTTCACTCAAACTGAAGGCGGGCCAGGACAATGTCTTGCACAATAGCAGCTCACCCAAACTACTGGTAAAACTTATTTTGACTTCAGATAAAAGCAAGAAGTCACATTAAAGACACTACAGATGAACTTCAAAGACAAAAATGGGTGTGAACAGAACCACTCAATTTGAACAGGCTACGTCTTAGTCTTAATTTGCACAACCTTTCTGTAACACTGTGACTTCAATAGTGTGTAACGTGTTCATTGACACAGATATGAGTACAAAATGATACCTGCATTTTGAGGGAATTTTAACTTCAAACACTCCTCTAACTGCTTGACACAGAACAAACTGCAACCACACAAAAGTACCAGCATAACTAAGCTTCAAATAGTTTCCTTGCTGGAGACACAAATGGAACCTCTTTTCTGTCCTTCGCTACATGCCCACTCTGGCTTCTCCAACACCCGGCTACTCAGATGGTCAGTGCATGAGGAGGACACTCACAGGCTTCAGGGACAGTGAATAGTGGAGAAAACAGCTGGAACACTGGCAGAGATGCACGCCCTTTGGCAGTCTGCATTTCTTCCATTTTTATGTAACACACTTCAAATGGAAGTCATCCTCACTGTCCAGGTAAGTATATCTGTTCTATTGACAGTTAGTAGATGTCCATCCCTTCACCCACTGGGCACCTTAAATAGGCAGCCTGGAAGTTCCATGGTCAGAAGCAGAATTTTCCCCCTCTGACAGCTGCAAAAACTTATTTATGGGTAAGCCTCAGACAGAAATTATCATGATAAGGAGCTCACAGAAGAAAAGATCAAAGTACTCAGAATTCTATGCATGAGAAAATTATTGTTTTAAAGTAAAGGAGAAAAGGAAAAACAAAATATGTTGCAATAAAGAAAGGCAATAGGAAACAAAAAGTTCATCAGGAAATGAAAAGAAACAGAGTGGAAAGGGAAAAGAACTGAGGAGATACACTGACAGAACAAAAGAAATAGACTCATATTCATGTATTCATGAATATACCAAATGGTTCAATCTTTTCAGCTCTTCATATAGTGTTGATACATATACACTAGCAAAATTTAAAGTGGAGATTTTATGCTTTCCTGGCAAACACATTAATTTTATATCTTTATGGTCTAAACTGTCTTTATTAACAATATTGTAAAATTGGACAAGTGAACAAACAAATAGTGAATCACACCAGTTAAAGAAAAACCCCTTTATGGCAAGAACTCATTTTAGCCTAAAAATGATGTCGAAATAAACCATAACATTATCTAACAATATTTATCCAAAGAAATGCAATACTGATATCTGGTATTTGGTTGAGTTTGGACAAGTTCTATATTTCAAAACATTTGTAATATTGAATATTTATTCTGCATTTTGGAGCAACAGAAATAAGAGAGATGGATAGACAGATGGAAATCCAGAAAGGCAGGGAAGGAGGGAGAGAAAGGGAAAATGGCATAGTAAGCAGGGAAAAAAAAAAAAAATAAAAAAAAAATTGTAAAGCTGACAACAGCAAAAAGAGGAAAATAAGGGGAAAATAAGGCACTATAGTCTAGTTTTGCAGATTCAAAATCCATAGAGTTCTACGATTAAAACATACCAAACAAATGAACCAACCAACAACAACAACAAAACAAGCAAAACAGCCCCAGAAATAACATTAAAACTTTCCAAAATTGTTGCAGTCATACACACTTCCTCACTGAAGCTGTAAATAAGAGACACATGGGCAGAGAGAGGAGGAGAGGTGAGAGAGATTTACAGTTGCACACTAAGACACATTTCTTGGACTTCATATTGGCAAAGCTTCTATAAAAAGCAATAACCATCTTGTCTGTACAAGGTCTTAGTATCTAGTCCAGTACAGAAGTGGGCATGAGAGATGGACACACTGAGGGAAGGAAAGAAAAAAGGAATGGGGGAAGAAGAAAAACACTTTGAAAACAAGCAGAGAAATACACATCAAAATAGATTAATAATTTTTTTCTCTCAATTCTAAAAAAAAATAGAACAATAAAAGATGACCATGTTATCTGTTGATGAAATGTGTTAAAAAATACAGTCATGCATTAAGAGATAAAACAGGGACCTAACCAAAGTAAAGCAGAAACCTCAAATCCCTTAATTTCTATAACCTAATTCCAACACTGTTGAGGAAACTGAAGGCTCATTTATATATGCATAATAAGAAGATAAGTCTTTTGTATTAAAAATGCTTAAAATAGACCTCAGGATCACACAGAAACACATTACTTAAATATGTCATTATCATTAAACTAAACAAACCATAAATGTTCTCTGCTAAACAGAAAATGAAAATTCAGCTCTCTCTAGAGTGAGAGTAGGTGTGCTTAGTTAACATTTGCAGCTGAGGTTATTGAACATATATCTGCTCATTGAATGAAAATATGTGGCAGTAACATAGGAAAAGAGCATCAAAGCAGCGACCCACACAGCCTTTCAAGACCACTTTTATTAGAAGTAATTTTGAAAACTGCCACTGTTGCAGTCCCTACACTGGCAGAGGTTCTCTTAAAACCGTTGGAACTCTTGCAGGTATAGGGACTGTAGGATCTTTAGCCCAAATTCAGCAAGGTATTTCAGCATGTGTTTTAAGCAGGACTTTGACAGTTAGACATACACTTACTTGCTTTGGTGAATCAGGGCCTATATGATCAGATTTTTCAAGGATTTTTTTTTTCTACCTATTTTTTTTTAATTTGAATATTAGAAATTTTATGTTAAATAAATAGCTTTTATAAAAATATTTTAATATACTTTTACCATTTTTATCAAATTACCAGAAGACAACCATTGGCCTAAATATCTCACCCCTGAGGTCCATTGGCACTTACGCCTTCCCCTTCAAGAGGGAATACATTTAGGCCAACGTCCTGCATGAGCTGTGTTGGTGGTCATTAGGCTTCAAATGGACAGAACCCTCCTCCTTTCAACCAAACACATTCAGAAACTCTCCAAAGGCATTAATACTGTGTCTGCGCGATGCAATCTGCGTGTGCAATTAAGACATTCCCCTGGGGCAGTCACTTACTAGAATTACTGCTGTCATCCTTGGTTCCATCGAGACTTCCATCGGGGTGCATTTGCAAGTAGTAGCCTTGCCTGCAATATAACCTGGTCACTATACCCTTGAGCTGGGGATCTGAAAGACAAACATATTTTGTCACTAGCCTCAAAACTTTTTCCAAGAGTTATCCCTACTTCTCTCACTGTAGGAGGAAGTTTGGTGAAGTAGCATTGCTGTCTTAAAAGTAAGTACTATGACAGGATGGGTCCTGATGGAGTAAAATCTCACCACAGAGTATTGTTAGGCCAGTTGCATGTCCTGTTTTCTGCTTCCAACATCCTTCATTACAATTAACACAGGTAAAACACAGAAAAAAAGAACATCCCAAACACCCATAGTGGTAAGATTAAAACCAGATTAAGCCCTGCAAAATATTCTAGACTTCAGCAACAAGTAAAGAGCCTTACAGAAACTAACAAAACTTCTAAAAAACCCTACTCATTTCATACATGTTAGTAACTTACTATACTTGACATAACTTTTAAGGACACTTGGAGGAAAAGGTCTATCTCCTTTCACTCTCTGGTGTAGTATTTTGTATCAATCCCACATGAAGAGTTCCCAAAGTATTTTACCAATCTAGAAGCAGATACAATTCATCTGTCCTCCCCCACCCCCCAGGGAATAACATCCACAGTCACGGCAAGACATACTTCCCTCAACAGAGGAAAATACCTGAAAAAAACCTTAGGAGGCCAAAAGTATATGGGAAATTTAGGTAGTCGAATAGTTAAGGTACTCCGTTTAATACTCTGCATTTATGAAAATTGCCAGGAATTGGGCAGGGCCTGCCAAGCCACAACTTTGTGATTCATTCAAAGGACTGTGCCTTACCAAATCACAAATTAAGCTGCTGCAGAACTGGTTCAGTGCTGAGGAAGAGGACAACCCATCTTAAAAAATATCAATAGCACTACCTCTGTGTGATATTGGTATTAATATTGTTAAACATCAACTATTAGGCCCAACTCCAGGCAGCCACTACATAAACTTGTGGGGACGCTGGCTTTAAAAGCATGTATGTTGTATCAAGCTTAGCTCTGCGATAATGAACTAAGATTATAAAGGCTTTGAGACAGATATGTAATAAAAGGAACAGGTGAACTTCTAAGGAAGACATAAATGATTTCCATGCAACCCTGTGGTCACGATATAAAATCCTCCTTGAATTAGTGTATAATTGCTCTCTTCTATAGAGGCTCAGTTCCATGGAATTATTATCAAAAGTTTTCCTTGAATATCTAAATTCCAAAGTCATATTAATCAATAAACCCATTTATATTAAAAACAAAAGATTAAGCTGTAAATATAATAAAAACTGTTACTATAAATATTAACAGTGTAAGAATTTTGAGGCATGGAGATAAATAAGCATTTGATGACCAGCATATAAATACAACTTTTTTTTTCTTTTAACTGGAATTTTTTTCTGTGAATTTTTACATCAACAAATTTTTCTCTGTCTATATATAAGAATATTCAGAAACAAATATTTTTTAAATTTATAAACAGAATAAACTGTATGTTCTTTGAATGTACTATCTCAATCAACTTCATCAGGCAACTCAAAAGTATTTTCATAATTTCAAAATGAAAAGTGAGTTCCTCTTAGGCACTATTCCTATCAACTCATGTTTTCAATGTGCACTTCCAAATTGACAATTTTAAACAGACATGTTTTACACATATTAAAATAATTTCTTAAAAACAAAACAAAAAACCCCACCAAGTATTATTAAAAGTAGAGCTTTAAAAAGTATTTAGAAAAAAAATATCAGTATTTTGAAAAACAGTTCCTACACCCAAAGAATCATTCTTTATCATCAGTTCTAGCTCAAGAAAGTATCGTAGCAAGATAAAGTACAGTCAACTCACTATCACGAGCTACTACTTCAAGGGAAAAATGTGAAATGAAGAAGTGACTTTCAAAGTTGTTCTTCATACTTGTTCTTTCAATTTTCCTAAATTCACAGATAAAATCTACTTCTTAACAAGAAATTGGACCATCATTTGTCTATGTTTCCACTAAAAGCGTTATTTAAAGTTAACCCTGCTTTACCACCTATTTAAAACTATATCTGAATGAAAATAATTCTGTGGGTAGCTATTCATTTCAGCTAGTGTTTCAGGCTGTGTGTGTTGAGACAGGATATGGATCACCCATTTATTTGTTTACTCAAGTTCAAACACAGCAAAGTAGTAACTATTACAGCATGAGACCAGAGGGTCTAAGTCATGTGTTATATCTCTCTTCTATACAGTTTTAATGGTTTCATTTGTCAGACAACTGAACAATATTGTCCCAGAACATGGCTCTTTCCCTTGAATGTTTCATTGAATCCTGGAATTTACTCCTAATAATGTGATATTAAATAATACTTTGTGTAAAGTAGATCTCTGTAGATCAATAAATGTCAAAAAGTCTTTTTCTTCCCATGAATTGTAGCAACTGAAGCTTCCTTTTTCTTTTTTTTTCCTGTGTATTATTAGAAAACTTTTTACCCACCCTCCTAAGAACATCTTTTCTGCTTTAAGTTCCTACCTGTTCATAGCAAGATTAAAACTTTTATTTCTGACAAGTAATTTAATCATGCATTTTTTACTAGTTCTCAATTGTAATATTTATACCACAGCACTTCAGATCTACATATCAAAGTAAATAACAACAAAATGCTTCAGCTGAACAGAGCTGAAAAAAATGGAGGAATTGGACAATGAGACATGATATTTCTTTGATCTTAGCCAAAAAGCAACCCAAATTTAGTGGTGGAGTTGCATGAAATGACTCAATCCCAATGCAAGTCACAATATGCAACAGTCAAAAAGACTACTCCGTACAGCCTCAAGGTAAATATCTCCACAATGAAGCAGACAATCCTTTCAGGCAATGAATTTATCTCTTCTCCTTGCAGAAAGATAAATGACTACTTCAGGTCCTTTTTGAGACACTTAGGCAGCAAGCAGAAAAGATAAATCCTCTAGTCCCTGTATTACTAGTGTTTTATCTACTCATTGTTACTTACTAATATCACAGGAACAGTCTCAGCTTCGGATGTTTTACAAACAAGTTTCTCAAATCCTTCTTGATCACACACAGGAGCAACCAGCAATGCCCAGGAACACCAGCAGAAGACTGATGCTGCCTGTCCACAAGAGCCTTGGATACAATATGGTTTATACCTCCTATTGCAGTGATACAGGTAGACCAACAATTACCCTCAGCCTTTACACCCCACGCATGCCTTTTTCTTCCCACATGAAGGAGAAAGGGAATGGCAAGAGAATACAGCAAATTAATAAACCACAAATGGACAGAATGAGAGTAGATGACCTCACCAAAGAGTTCCCAGCTCTCATGATTTTATTATAGATATTTTGCTACTAGTTCTCTTAAAGTCCTAGCTGTCACAGTGAGGTGGTTATGTGAAAAATGCTGTTTCTATTTAATTTTAAACACTTTGACTTCAGAGAAAAAAAAGAAAAACAAAAAAAACCTGACAAATCAGCAAACCTCACTATGGATCAAAATCAAAGGTCACTTCAACATCTTATAATGACTTTTATTGATGTTATTTTGCACCTTGACTGGTGGTGTTGAATAGTTAGTTCAACGTGACAAGTTTGCAATGTCCCACCATGGGAAGAACTACTCTGACTTGTTGTTATTAAAGGCTGTCACTGAATACTGAAGGACGCTGTATTGAATGGATGAAGCAACATTTCTCAAGCCTCTTATCCACAGCAACCTGTGTGACAGCAGCCACTTGCAGCTGCTTTTATTGTTTTTTTTCCTCGTCGGTGGTGACAGCAGGATGCATGATTGCGGTTGGCATACACACTCTGTCAGTAGCTTTTCTGATGTCCTCAACAAAGGCAGAGTTTAATTAAGATGTCTTCTCTTCTCCCATGAACAGTGGCTACAAAAACGGCTTTGGCATTAACTCATGACAGGCTACGTGCAGGTCTTGCTTTAGGACAACTATGACACTTTATGTTACAAATTAAAAATATTTTCTGTTCACAAACAAAATGGTTTTAGCATCTCCTTCCCCACCTGCACAGGCTGCCAGAATAGATCTCTTTAGAAATATTATAGGTTTAAAATAAACAAGGGGGAAAACTCATTCAATAGGGGGGTTAAGGATTTTACCGTTGTCTTCAGACATAGACGAATTTACAATGCTGAAAGAACAATAGTGAGTGTACCCATTGTATTTTGACATAATGAAAAATGAATCCTTTAGTAACCACTGGAGTTTTAATTTCTAGTTTTTACTGTAGGAGGGCTACTTTGCCTGTCATTATTTACTTACTAAATAAAAGCCTATTTGAGCTGACAAGCAAATGCTTAATGGTGGGTTAGTCTCATATCAACTGACATTCTCTTGGAGAATAAACTGCACTATCCAGTCAATTACCATTCTGTCACAAAATAAGTCACTCAGCAACTAAATGAAAGCCAGGATTTAGAGGTACATTCTGCTCAGATAGCATAGTATCAAACTCATGCTAACAACCGGTAACTCCAGATCCTTCATGTTTTACTTGCCCTTCATTCTTTGCATTTCCTTCCTGAAGTTTTTGCTTTTGGATATTTCAGTCCTAAACATACCACTCATGCTTGTCCAGAATAAATCAGTCACCTTTTCTTTTTTTAAGATTTCTAATGCTCTGGTAGTCACCATGACTTGACTGTCAGTTCTTGCTCACTGATGTTATGATCAGCATTTTTTAGGAATCTTCTTTCTCATCTAATAAACTTTATTTGAAATATCAAAAACATTTATAACCTGTATTAGGATTACAAAAAGTCAAACCCCCACAAACCTGCAACCCCTGGATTTCATGTGAAGCTGAGAAGCAAAATACCCACCCAAAGCAGAGTGTCTTACCCACTCCAGACCCACCTTCCAGTTATTTCGTAAGGCCTGGGACATGTGAAAGGCCACTTTGCCTGACTTCTCACACAAGACTACCCTGACAATAGTGTCATGTGGAGTTTTGGACTGGGATTACTGCAGTATCTCCAGCTGAAGCCACTCTGCTTTGTGTAATAATCAGCTACCAACCCACCACAAGTGGGATTAGAGCCCATCCACCAGACCACAGCTCAAGGCAGCCTCCAGCCCTTCACCATCTTCTGCACAAAAGCCAATTGATACTTCAGATTTATGTCAGGATAGCATTCATAACTTTAAACATGTGACACCACTACTCAGTATTTTAGAATAATTTTCCACTATGCAATTCAGTTTCAGAAGGAAGGACTAAATCCCATGTAAAATGACATTTCCTTTTTGGATTTGCAGTTCAAGTATTTCAGTTCCTGCTGTAATGCTTTTCCCAGTTTCCAAAGGTTGTCTTCTTCTCCAGCACACTGCATATGTTTAATTGCAACGGTACTCTAACAGGTACAATTGGTACAGATGAACCCATCACACTCCTTTTGCCTTGTTTTTGGCAAGTTTTGCATCATCATTCCAGCACATAAAAGTGCAGGATCCTCTGATACATGTTTTACAAAACCACAAAAGCAAGTTGCCTAAAGCAAATGCAAAGTCAATGGAGAATTCCAAATGCAGAATTTTGTACTTTATTTAGAGGTGATGAAATCCTAAATAAGCATCTAAAACCATAATGTTCCTTCATTATTAAACTCTTCAGCTGTTCTGATGTAACTCTTGCATTCAAAAGCTTTATACATTCCTAACTTCTTTATTATTTTGACTGCTCTGTCACCTGCTGTCTCAGTGTTTCAAGTTTGTGATTGTGTCAGTTTTATTTTCTCTCATCTTTAATAGGAAGTGATAAAATATGGACATTTATATGCTAGTGCACTCTGATTTTAATATAAATATTTTCAATATCTCATCATACACACCAGAAAACTAAAATTTAATTAAAAGCTTGAAAGGAAAGTATTTTTAAAAGAAAGTTTTGCTGTATTCAGGACAGAGGGGAAAAGGATATAATGTGAACTCAGAAAAGCAATAGCTTCCATTATTCCCTGTTCTCATAAGTAATAACAGTACTTATTCTGAAGCATGGTGGCTTTGAGAGCCTATTTCTCTGTGCTCACTTATTTTTCTGTCCTCACCATGATTACAGGGCACTAAACTTCGGCATTTATTTTTAACTCTACTTTTTGTCCGTTCATGCCTCACATCACAAGCTCCTCTCCCGCAGAATCTCACTTTGAGAGCACATTCAAGAGACACAGAGTCCTCCTACATTCCTGCGCTGCCATTGTCATCGACACATTCACAGCGTTTATGAAATTTCTTGGTAAACTATGAAAGAGGGTCAGAGTTCTGCAAAATGGTTGCTTTTCTTGAAAGCACAGCATCGTACCCTTTGTGATGGCATCCTTGCCTTTGTATTGGAAATGTTTTTATGGTAACTGCAAAATGTGCTCCCTTTCATTTGTGTGCACTGCCATTTTGTCTCTAGGTTTTACAATACATTTCAAACTACATGAGATTTGCTTCTCGCTACGTGGTTTTACTTGAACAAATTTGATCATCAATAGAATTACAGCAACTTGGCTTCTAGCTAGGGTAATTTATATCTGTTCAGATTCACAAGATGATTGGATATAATAGACTTGTCTCCCTTACCAGCCATATTATTTTTGGAGGGTATTTGTTGTAAAGGGGAGACGCTTAGGTTGTTAAGAAAACACATTTTTCCAAACCCACAATTCTACAAGGATATGTGAGTTCAATTTTAGCAACTTCATTTAATGATTTGCATTTCTGTTCCTACTAGACTATATTGTACATCTCTGATATTTCTGATCTTGCAACACACAGATGTGTTGGGAGATTTCCCCCTAATTACTGGCTTCTACTATTGACCCATGTTCCTTTCAATGTGCTAAAATTAAATGATCTCTAATTTCTCAATCTATAAAATAGCTGATGTTATATACAGGAAAATTAAGAAGCTGGTCTCTATTTCCAGGCTTACTTTGACAGCACTAGTCAGAGTTTAATGCATTTAACTGTTATCTGAAAAGCATCATCTTTCACCGACACACAAAAATCATCCTTGCAACTATATTAACTTTCTCAAAGTTTAATTCAAAATGCTAAAAATTCAATTGTGCAAAGTTCTGTGTTACAGCAGTCTTGCTATTCCAGTTTTTATTTGTTCTTTTCACTTCACATAGGCCTAAAAATTGAACTGTGTTACTGAACCTTCTTGACTTAGATAAAAAGATTTTCTAGAATTTTGTTTAGGACTCTTCCTATACCTGAAGATCTTAGTTCCACCTGATATTTTCTTGCTTCTGAATTCTAACAGTAAAACATCATAAAAAATATTGCTTAACACTGCTTGGCATTTCTCTTTAAAACAACGACATTTAACAATACATCCCAGAGTTAAGTAATTTCAGTGTCCTCATTTTTCCAATAATCTCCACTGTGTTAACTTCCCATAAAAAGGCCCTGTGAAAGACCAAACTTTATTTTAGTCACATTCAAAAAATGTCAAGGAACCACTTTATTACCATTTAATTTCAATCACTCTTAAAACACTTTTATTTACGGATTCAAAATCTGACTAAAGCATTGCCCTTTGAATCCGTAAATAAATGTGTTTTAAGAATGAGATTTCTTTGAACATGTCACTGAATGTTGAAAGCACAAAAGGATGGGCATGGATGTACTTTCCAAATGTAGCTGAATATACCTCACATAATACCTAACTAACCAAAGATGTAATTTGATTCTTCCTTTCCTAGATAATTCATATTTTTAGAACTAAATGTTTAAACATTAAGATTATTTTAATCTTGACTATTTGTCTCCTTGCATACTGCATCACAAAGCAATGGAATATTTGAAGACAGCTTCTATTTCTTTCACAAACTATCTTAGAATTAAATTTGGAAAGCAGCTAAACAATCAATTTTAAAAGTATTTCAAACTATCATGGCAATGCTCAATGGAGAAAGGATAGTAGGATAATTTGCAATGCTAAATATTAAATTCTAAACCACACTCCATCTTCTATTGTTACATACAGGAAGCATTCATAATACCAAGTGGCAGGGGTCCTTAACTTGTTATTAACTTCATTTAATTCTTGCCAGAATATATAAAAGCCCACAAAATCAAGTAGTATATTCCCTCTGTTTAGATATGCAACAGCATCACTTCTGAAATGTGCACCTCAAGAACATAGTGTATTATATTTACTTTTACCTTCTTGCCAATGGCACAAAATATTGAAAGAAGCCATTTGCATTACTTTCAAGTTTTTCATTTTTGTTTACTGACTAGCCTCAAAAGTGGAGGCACAGATGAATCACACTGCCCATGCACTGGGACAAAAGAGATTTTACCTACTTATGAAGTGATAACTCGGAACTGCAATATATAGAATCATAAAATCACAGAATTATTTAGGTTGGAAAGGACCTTGAAGATCATCAGGTCCAACTGTTAACCTAGCATTGTCAAGTCCAGCACTAAACCATGTCCCTAAGGACTTAATCTATGAGACTTCTAGATACCTCCAGGGATGCTGACTCCACGACTTCCTTGGGTAGTCTGTTCCAATGCCTGACAACCCCTTCTGTGAAGAAATGTTTCCTAATATTCAATCTAAACCTCCCCTGGTGCAACTTGAGGCCATTTCATCTTGTTCTATCACTTGCTGCTTGGGAGACGAGACCAACACCCTCCATGCTACAACCTCCTTTCAGGTAGTTGTAGACAGCCTCCTTTTCTCCAAGGCTAAACAGCCACTCCTCATAAGATTTGTTTTCATATGATGAGTCACAGACTCATTGCAGAGAAAAGACACTCAGTTTTCTTTGATACCTGAAGAACATAAAAGATTTCCCTTGTTTCAGGTGCAGCAGATTCCAAATATATCCCAATGCAGTCTCAATTTTTACTGCCACCACCGTGAACAGATACATTACTACATTTTACAAAATTACGGAAAATCACAAATTGTCATTTCTACTTTAGCTGTGTTGAGCGGACCAAATTAAGATTTTTACAGGCTTAAACATATATTTCAGAAAGCCAACAGAAACATGGCTTGTTCTTTTTCATCAGTGCTAATAATTTAGCACACAATTGTAAAGTCCTGATTAACAATAAAAGCACTAAGTTGTGAACAAAACCAAATAAACCTGTTTGATACTGAAAAAAAAATCACTGAAAAGGAAATAACATGGCACCAGGAAGTTGATAAACTAATTACATTTTAATGTAGTGTTTGATGAGGTACCAAACACAGGAACTGCTTGTTTTCTTTATATCTGACAGAAAGCATTTCCTATGAAAAGTATGGATCAGTAAACTGACTTTCAACCTTCAAAAAAGTAAAAAGTCAAAATTTTCTTAGTTGAACAGTATGTGTTTTTATTTAGTTGAACAGTATGTGCTTCTATATATTGTTACTTAATCCTTGTGGTTTAAAATAAATCCTCATTGTCAAACCACATAGTCCACCAGCACTGTCTGAACAGATTTGTTTACAAAGACAGAAAATTACAGCAAAATGAGAACTGTTAAATGCAAATTACATTTCAGTCCTCTTCATGAGCAAGCAATATTACTGAGATACAGGACTGCAAAGATATGTGGCCAGGATGAAAGGAAAATTGATTGAGAAATGGATAATCCCACTGTGAAAAGGAAATAAATGTATTTCCATATTTCTTATTAGTTAGGAACAACATTTATTGTTTCTTTATAAAGCAAGATTACAGAGGTCCCATCAGACAAGCTGAAGTGTGTACTACTAATATGAATAAAATACCTTATTTATTTAGAAAAATATTTATTTGTGTAGGAAAGCATGAATGCACTGGCATTCATTCATATGGAAACTATGCAAAAGAATTTTAAATATTATTATGCATAAAGTACCATTAATAATTATTTAACATTTCTAATGACATTCTATTGCTCTTTCACAAAGGGTTGCTATTTTCAGTTTAATCTCCAAAATCTCTAACAGTAACAGAAGTGAAAGCATGGCAATACAAAAACAAACAAAAAAAGTATAACCAAGGATCTACTGTCCTTTTTTTTAAAAAAAACAAAACAAAACAACACAACAACAACAACAACAACAACAAAAACCACAAAAAACCAAAAAAACTGATTATATGCCCAAGAAATATCATGAGTTATAGGAAGTGGATTATTAAAAACTACTTGAACCAGAAAATAGCAAGTCATACTAAATATTTCAGTTGTTCTTTCATTTTTCCAGTGCAACTAAGTGTTACTCTGGAAGGCCATTTAACCAGGGACCCACTGGAGAAATAGCAGACATTTTCCTATAATTTATTCTACTGTATGCACAAGCACTTGTGTATTTCATTTGCAAGAATGCAGTGAGGTGGAGAGACAGAAAGAAAAGTAATGCATGGTTGCTTTGGTTTTCTGAGATCACATTTTCCCCAAATTCTTCCTGTGAGAAAGACGAGATTCCCGTTCAGCCTACAGACTGCAAGGCCTCATAATCTGGGTTATTAAACACAGTTCAGGAATTTTAAGAGAATGAGCTTGGAAACTGATCTTCATCCAGCGCCACAGGAAAATAATCCCCTCTACTTGAAGAACACAGTCTGTGCTATTTCTAATTCAGAATTACAGACTTATTTCTTCTGTCACTGGTATGACAAAGCCGTGCCTCTCTACTGGAGGTCCTCTCTGTTTATTTTTTGAATTTGAGGTTAACTTGGGCAACAACTTTAACATTTTTGTTTTTCTTCTCCCCATCTGTGCTTGGAATATACAGAAATAAAACAAACTGTTCTGAAGTTACACTACCCCAGGAGCTGGGCTTTAAGGAAATCAGTAGATTTTGACACTAACAATGCAGGACAGATCACAGAAAACTGTGACAGGCAGTCACTAAACAAGTCCTTTTTGAAGGACCTCAGCACAAATAGCCTTGCTTCTCTGGAACTGCACTTGCTTCCAGACTGACTCTAGCAAAAAAACCAAAAAGGCTGTAAGTGGCAAACTCCTTTTATGCCACCTAATGCTTCTAGAGGGGAAAAAAAAAAAAACAAACCAAACTAAAACCCATGCACCACACCAACAAAGCAAGCAAACAATCAAAAGCTACGAAACAAACAAAAGAAAAAAACAAACTCATTTATCCCACCTAGATTACTCTGGCTCTCTTGGAAAGGCTATTTAGTACAGATATTCAGCTACTAACCCAAAACTAAGCAGAACTATACTGATAGTATCTATGAGAAAAGAAGCAGAAACATTTCAGGTCAACTCAATTACTAAAAAGGAGTAAATCTTCGAATTTCGAGTCTTCTGATGACACGGTGGAGACACAGTCAGCAGAGACTACCCCAGCTTCTCACTGGCACCATGAACTAAACCTACTGTTCATCTACAAAAAAAAACCAGAAGTATTCTATGAAGTCTCACAAGATTGCAAATGTCTGTGAAGGTTTTGAGGAGTTCAGAGTTGGTTCATACCTTCATGGAACCTGCTCAAAAATACCTCAAAACACTGAAAAGGCTTTCAGTCTCTAAGTCTGAATTTTATTAGAAGACAAATCAGAACAAATAGCTTTTAAGCATATATAACCTGAAAGTGAAATAAAAATGAGAGTTTTATAAGGAATCTCTTGTCCTATCTAGTGCATTTTGCAGTGATTTTCTGATATGCTTCTTCATTCTGTTTTGCCTCCAGTCCAGCCCTCTCATCATGAAGAACTGGCTACACATGGACCACTTGTACTTTTTTTAACCTGTTCAGGTGACAGTTGTCACATGCAGGGACAGGAGTTGGACTCAATGATCCTTGTGGGTCCCTTCCAGCTCAGGACATTCTGTGATTCTATGATACTAGTGTTATTCCTTGTCAAGTCTAGCATCATCTCTTAAATTATAAAAGATGCCCAGTTATGTGTATGAAGATACTAAATGAGGTAGACTGCAGATTGGTGTCTTCCAGTGACATATCACGTGCCATGCTTCTGACCAGATATAGACATCTCCCCCTGAACTAGTGATTTTTGAACTCCTTCAAGAAGCAGCGGGGAGAAACAGGCAGCTCTAGGTATGACCTCCCTTATTCTGAGGGACAGGTGAAAAATACACTGAATTAATTACACACAAGAGCTTATCCACCCAAGACTTCTATCACGTGCTCTTCAGGCTTGTTCACCGCCTGGAGACATTAATGCTCTCTACCCTTTGGATGAGCCTTTCCTGCCCAAGACTCAACTCCAGTCCCTGTCAGACTATTCTGTTTGGACTAGACTTGTAGTCTGACCCAGAAAGCCACTTATTCATTATTATGTTGTGTTAGGAGGTCCACCTATACAAAAAAATAAAGCCATATGGGCACAAATTAATTTAAACTGGTTTGCTGAGCATTCTCATCTATCAGCTGCTGACTTTTCTGACACCAGGGTTTCCACTCCACCCTTTACTTTGAAATTTGTCCTGAAAATTGCTTTACAGAACATACACATTCGACTAGTATGTTTCAAAAAGACATCAAAAGCAATTTCATTCTCCAGATCTGTTTGCTTGTACTGCATCAGTATCTTGTTCACCCTAGTGAAGACTGAGGTGCTACCGTGCGAGCCAACAGGTATTACAGCCTTTTCTGAGTATTAATATTAACCTCTCTTTACATCGCCTAAGTTTCCTGCACATTTATTATACTGAGAACGTAAATGTTATTTGAAGCTGGAAGATTAGAGATTGAAAAGCAGGAAATTTGTCCCTGGGACTTCCAACAGCAACTTGTGCCGGTTCTGTTGATGCTGCAGTGACAGCACTGCTGTTAGCCCATATCACTGAGCAGCTGCAACAAGTGGTGCAAATTTGACTCTGTAATAATGTCCTAACAACAGCCTTCCACTGAATGTTTCAGCTTTCTTTAGCTTCACAACCCACGTCTGAGTTTTCCAAGGTCAGGGCCAGGCTGACAGCTCCAGATCAGCAGTGCAGCCCCATGCCCACAGCGCAGGCCTTGACCGGACAGATGCCTCTTGGCCATGGGCTGGTCGTCAGGCTGGCACACTAACTTCAAAATCCCATATTGACTCAGCATAGTGTGAAAAAAAAAAAACAAAACATTGAGTCACACCAAAACAAACAAAATCATCAACAACTCACAGTTTAAATCCTTTATTTCCTGACAAACTAAATACTTAATTCACTCAAAAAGTAAATATTTCATTGCAAAGATGAGTGAAATTTTATAATTTTAAAATTAAATTGACCAATGACTTGAAATAAAGACCTGCTTCAAAACTGGAAAAATGATACTAACAAAAACTGTAATATGCCTATCTGAAAATAAAAGGCTTATGCCAGATTGCTTCCAGGTTCACTTACTTTTTCCTACAACAACAGCAACATGGTTAAACTAACATGTCTGTGAAGACTCTTTTGTTACTTTGAGTTCTACATTTTAAATTCAACAAGCTTTTGAAGAAAAGCACCTTTAAAAATAGCCCTGTCCTACCAAGTATCCCATATAAAGCAGAGTCAGACAAATCCTTTCCACCTGAGCTAACAAGATCAATTCTGTAGCTTCTGGGTTCACCCACCAGCATAGTTCTGATATATATGAAAGGACTCAAAACATAAAGACTTTGTCATAGATATATGCCCCATTTGGAAACACAGAGGCAGTGAAAAAGCAGTCTTACTACTGGATTCAAATTCTCATAAGAGCAGAATCTACACCTTTCCAGCTGGGAAGGTGTCATGCACTCAGAGAAGACAACTGTCCTCTATTGAATTTCCTTGAAGTCTCCAAATGTCCAACTCTAATGCAAAGAAAGCCAGAATCAGTTTTCGTTTTCTGCCCCAAACTGCATCACATGTTGCCTCTGTATTTCTACTTGGCATTTTTTATTTTTAGAACATGGTTAGTTTTGAATATTTTGACATAAATATTTTAAAGGCCATGCAGTTATTCATTGAAATTATTATTGAAGTTTGAAGAGAGGCTGCTTCCGTTATATCTAGGTTAAAAAAAACTGTAGTATCTACAAGATTTTGTATGTGTCCTGTTGACTACAACATTCTGTAGACTCTAATGAATATAATGTTAGACCAGGACACTCGCAGTGTGAAGGTCAAGATGTCTCCATGGGCAAAGCCCAGAGGTCTCAGCCAGGAGTGTGAGTCAGGCTCCACTTTGGAGGGGACTGTGCTGATCCAGAGCACTGGTGCATGGTCCTGAAGGAGGATGAGCACTGGCCTCATATTGCAAAGTCACAGTAAAAAGACCCTGCTGCCTGCAGATTTCCAGGCAGAGTCTAAACTGAGGAGATCAGCCTCATCCTCACTTTACAGACAGCAAAACAAAAGCACAAAGAGGAGGGACAGTTTGTCCAAAGTGACAATAAAAATTGAGATTTACTGCATCCTAGTCCAAGATGTAGGTACTCCTACCATGCTATAGAAAAGGACTTAATGGGACTGGAAAAGACACAATTAACAACTGGATAGACAGAAACTACTGTTTACAAGCATGTCAGAGGCCAATTACTACCCTGAGTTTTACATTAAATTGAGTGTGTTTATTTGTGTAAGACAGTATTAATTCCACTGTTGAGGCAAATGGAAGGATTTTAGTAGAGGAATTTAAAGTGGGGGAAGTGAAGGCAAGATGAAAAGGCTTGTCACTGTTAATAAAATACATAGATGTCAGCACAAATAGACATCACTTATTAGAAGCTTTCTATCCATGTAGCAGAACGATGGCTTGTAAAATCTTTCTCCAGTGCTTTAATATCTAGTGATGAATGTAACTGAAAGGAACAAAAAAGCCAAAACAACAACAAAAAAAACAAAACAAACAAACAAACAAACAAGAAAAAGGAAAATAAGCTCTTGCCAATGGTTTCAAAACAATTCAAAATAAAATAATCTGAATATTATATTATATTATATTATATTATATTATATTATATTATATTATATTATATTATATTATATTATATTATATTATATTATATTATATTATATTATATTATATTATATTATATTATATTATATTATATTATATTATATTATATTATTCCATTTTGGACAATTCATGCTAACTACTGGATATATGTTGTTCAGAATAAATAATTTATTGGTGGAATTACCTCCTTTGAAAAGTCACAAAGCATTTTAATGGCAGTGCTTGTAGACTGTAAATAGCTCTAAGACTTTTCTTAAACTCTCAAGACATTTCAAGCTGAGTAAACTGTAAATTAGTATGAAGACTATCTTACATAGTGTTGGGACACCAGAAAATATCTAAAATGTTGAAGTTCTCATAACCTCCTAAATAACTTTAGTAAATGTTTCACGTTTCTTCCACAGAAATATCTGTACTACAGCCATGTTAAAAGAAGATAAATGTTAGTGATGAGAACTAAAATTAATCAGAATTTCTTTGATCAGTACAAGTAAAAGGGGAAAAAAGGGAGGTAAATGTTACGGAATTTCCAACTTCGAAATCCACTTATTCCATCATAACACACTCCTCCTTCCGTAGAAATCCACCTTCTCCAGCTCTCTGCTTTGCTGAGTGCTGGAGACTTTGGGAAGCTGAGCTGTCACCACAGTGCAAAGGAAGCCTCCGAAAGGTTCAAGGCTCACAGCTCCACTAAGCAGTCTCCTGCCTATCCAGGCACTGGAGACTGGGAGGCTTTCAAGAGGCAGAAAAGTTGGGTTTGGGATCCACAGTACTATTGTGGGGTTCAGCTCTCCTCACACCTGCCATGCAGCATCTCAGGAACCAGAAACAACCTACTTCTAGAGTAGACTCTATGACTAGTCATTAAGATTTATAGAGTGTATATCTAATGTAGTCCTCCTAGGCTTCCTCCACAGCTTGTGGAGCCACCTATTTCAGGATGCCATGAATTACACCCTAGAGATAAATGTTTTCTATTAACTACATGAATGAATTTAAGTATGAATCTAGAAGTTCCTCCAACTTTGGTGTCTACATAGGAAGGATTTGCATTCAATTGGGTGAATCTCGTCCCAAGAGTCTAGACAAATTCCATGGCCACCAGTTCGTTGGATGGAAAACATACTTTGTTTTTCCTGAACTTCAGCAGAATCAACATATCCAGAAAAATATTCTGGTTCAATGGTAAGTGACCACAACAAATAACCAATGATATTACAGATGATTGCAATGAAACCTCTTTGAGAAATGTTGTGAGTCATCTGAACTAGTGAATATTAAAACCCTTTAAAAGACATCGTGAAGGAGGAACTTTTTCAAAGCTGGCCTTAACAGAAAGTTATTTCCTTCTAGAGAGAACAGGGAAGTGCCTGTGCTCAGCAACTCTGCTTGTTTCCAAAGAGCTTAAGATGACTATGTTAAAGTTAGAAGTCTAAAGAAACACATGGAAATATTTAAACCTTTCCTGAAAGACACACCTGAAGGGGAACAGACCCTCTGCTTCTGTGACACTCACTTGCAGCATTCCAGGAAAGTAACTATTTCCCTGTTGTACTTGATATCTGTCTTATGCAGTCCCTTGAAAAAACAAGATTATGAGATCCTTCAACACCAACAAGCAGATTGCATACCGATCTAACTCCCTATCACAGTGTACCGGTAACGCTAGTGTGCGGGTGCCACAGATATTCAGCTAGCCCAATTTACCTCCAAATCTGCATATGAGTGTGAGAAGTGTGTAAAGTAAACCTCAAGGGAATGAAGTTTATGCCATTGTCTAGCAGAAAATGGTTTTAAGACACTGTAGTGATCTCTTTTGAGTATCAGCCTAGCAAATACTCAAAAACAGCTGACGAAGTACCAGATTGTCCTGCGCTCTGCAGTGATCCTTGTTTCACCTCATCAACTAAGAATGAGTTTCCAGCTCTGCAGCTGTCCTACAACTACCACCACTCTGCACCACCAAACACTCTCTGATAATGTCCTGGCATCGGTAACAAATATCAGTCACCTCTTATCTGACTACAGCAATGTATTTTGCAAAAGTTTTCCAGCTGGAATTAAGCAGAAAATAATGTTCCTGTCGTGAAATACTTTCTCAGGATAAAGCCCAGAACAAAGCTTTCTTCAAGAAAAATTAATAAGAAGGGAAAAACACCACCAGAGTTACTCAGACTAATTACTAGCAGCCTGGCAGCCAGCACCCACTGGAGATTCAGGTTAAAGACTTTTTGTCTGAATCAAAGCAAGCAGGAACTGAGACTTGAAATGTTCACATGGTAGGAGAGTGCCTGAGCCACAGAGCTGCTTGTTAGGGATTAACAAGAAAAACAAACAAACAAACAAACAAACAAAAATTATTCAGCCTCAAGACACTTTTACAACAGAAATTTTAACGAAACCGTCTTTTTCTGATGAAAGGATTACCACAGTCGTGATAATTTCACTTTATTTGCTCACCATGAAATATTTGGTTAATTCCTTTCTCCTTCTCCTGATAATGATATACAGTCTTAACAAACTGCAATTCTAGTTACAAGCACTAAGAACAAAGCAAAATGCAATTGAAGGCAGCACAACAGAAGGTTACTTGAACAAGTCAGAAAACAAATTACCCAAGTCTTCTCAAGAACTTCTTATTCATTAGGGCAGAGTTTCACCACTGCTACAACAGCAGTAGACAATCTCAAATGTAGTGCACACAAATACACATACCCTGTTCCACCCTCTCTAGCAGAGGTGAAGCCCTCTTACTGCTACCATCACTCCTTTGTCATTACGTGAAAACACAAAGTGACATAAACCCTTGAAAAATTTATGTTCATTAGAGCTGCTAAAAATAAATTCTAGATAAATGAAGCTATCTAATTTGTTAAAATACACTCTTAACTCATTCCACTAAACCGTGTACTTTATCTCTCTGCTTCCTTGTATTGGTGACTGGAACTTTCTAATCTACATAGCTCCTGACATTAAACCTAATATGTTGCTGTGTTCTTGTATCTAGTTTGGCATGTGTACTTATATTTTATAGTGCAACTCCTGTAAAAATGTAAGCAAGAAGACCAATGCAATGTACTGAACTCTGGATGCCAAACATGACACCTTTTAGTAAGCATCCAGTAAAACTTCCATCTATAGAATGATTTTAGTCATATTTCAAATTAAGTCTGATCCTCTATGAGACAAATCAGAGATTGATCACTGTTGGTTTGTGGGTTTCATTGGTTGTGTTTGTTCGTTTTGATTTTTAAAAACTTCCATTCAAACAAGAGCTTCCAGCATTTATTGCTGGTAGGCCATAGGAGTTTAATTAATCTGTAAGTATCTTTCCTTATATTCAAAGTGAATCTGAACTTAAAGGAAGCCATATTTTTGGTTCAACATTAAAGTACAGAAAGACAAGTATTTGCCAAGATAGTTTTATCCTTTGCAAAGGCAAAACTACCTCTGTCGTTAATTGCAGCGGAAGGTATTCGCTGTCTTCTTTTGAAACTGTGAAATAAGTAACCTTGTATCCGCAAGACTCCTTGGAAAGATACATTTATAATATATATATATATATATATGTATTTATTTATTTATTTATTTATTTTTGCCTCTCTCTCTAAAATTTCCTAAAATTATCCTGGTTTCTGGAACAGAAGAAAACATCCTCCCTCAGCTTCCCCTCCTTTGCAATAGCTGATCTTCGTGCATCTTCAGAGGAACATCAGGAATGAAATGCAGTGCACTTTCATCATCAGCCAGGTGTGTTTGGAAAGAAGAAATCAGGGATGATAAAAGTTTGGAAATGGAAAGATGTGATGAAAAAAGAAAGGCAAGCCATTACAGGTATGAGGGGATTTTAGACCCTTCCACATATTTTATGTAAGATTCTACTAAGCTCACTCTATATGGCTTAGACAAACTAAACACAAATTAGCAGCAGGGACTATATTAAGGATCTATTAGTGATTTTTACCAGTTAATTCCACACTGGTCCATTTCAGCAGTAGTATAGAAAGAGGTCAGGCGCAGGTATAAAGGACAGGTTGATGAAAGCCCTGAGTGTTAAGTGGCTCTGAAGTTTCTCTAGTTTAAACTATACAATTAAAGCCTACAAATGTAAACAAGGCCAAAGGGACACCAGAATCAAGAGTTAATGCATGGAAATGTGTTTTTGTTTTGCACAGTGCTAAATGCAGCTTTCTTATCAATATATCTTATCATATATCTATTGTTGCCAGGGCTGCTTTTAATATGGTGTAAGAGCTGTTCTCACAGCCCTGCTTGCCTGTTCCAGTGGTGAACTCAGAATGAGGAGCAAGTTCTGCAGCTTCTCCTGATAAAATTAAAATCTCTGTCTTGAAAGAGATATGTAATTTCTGTTCATACAAAAAATAGTGAAATTGATTCAAAGTCCTTGATCTGTTTTACCAAAACCTTTACAAAACTTGGTTATGTTCATAAGCAGGTTCCAAACTTGCAGTCCCAGAACCAACAGGCTATATTTTATTTTCCCTTTACTGAACTGAAACTACTTCCAACTATCACTCTGTTTCAGTAGCAGAAAGTTGTAAGAAAAATAAACTCTCTGAAATACACTGGGAACACAGGGACAGACCTGACATTCGGATTTTTCTTTTTTTTTTCTGCATTTCTATATTGTTATTTTTAAATGTCTCCCTACCCATAGCAAAGCCTGACTTTGCTGCCAGCTCCACTCCACTGACCAAAATTACATAATTGCTGTCGGGTAGCTGGTTGTCACAAACCAACTGTTATTCCCCTTGGTTGTATCTTAATACATGAAACTGCAGGATCATGGCAGTAAAAGAAGCTACAGAACTAACAAAATCAAAGTTAAAGCCTGAATAATTCATATTACAGTACTTTTAAAATAAGTCTTGTATACCTGCTGTAATTTTTTAGAGGGAACAAAATGGGTATAGCTCAATTGTCTGGTTTATTTTCTTTTTTTCCCTCAGATAATCAGCTGTCTTACCAATATGGCTATACAGTACTGTCCAGTCAGGATGTGCCACTCAAAAGGGGCCTTGACTGGAAATGCTGTTCTGAAAAAAAACAGAAAATACAACATGCTTTGCAGTGAAAAACTCAAAAAACCTAAATATCGCTTTGTTTTCCCAGATGTCAGTACAGTCATTTTCTGAACTGCTTTGTTTAATAAGTTGTTGGTATTACTACTATTGTGACTCCTAAGATGAAGCTTTTAAGAAGCCAGAGCAGTTTCCAGTGCACTGCTGCATTCTTCTGTTAGAAGCTGCTTGTTAAGCAGACAAAAAGTCACTTAGGCTTTATTTTGGGATTTGAGTGGTCTCAAGGTGTGGGCCGAAGACAACATGCCTTCCAGCGGTCTAAACTTTGTCACAGCACAGCCAAGGATAACTATGCCCTCAACTACATCAGAAAGTCATATGGTTCTCCTCGAGAGTCCAGGTGTTCACAGAAGCAACACCACCACCGTACATACTTGCCACAGTAGTCACAAAAATATCCAGAGCAACCTTAACATCTAGTGCCATAACTGATCTACATGTGTTATGTATCTATGGCTGCACCCTGTTGCCAGGATAGTCAAAACCACTTTCCTCCCTTCAACTGTTTTTCCTAATTTAATTTGCAGACAAATAGTTAGCCAAGCAGCAAGTTTCACTGCTCCCACTGGAGCAAGAGGTGAGATCC
Organism: Patagioenas fasciata; assembly: GCF_037038585.1. Lineage (NCBI taxonomy): Eukaryota > Metazoa > Chordata > Aves > Columbiformes > Columbidae > Patagioenas > Patagioenas fasciata. Next base: position 58,451,503 of record NC_092520.1, read on the forward strand.
AGCACTGGTTGATCTTACTGTAATAACTGAGCATCAGCCTCATGGCTAACCTTCCCTCAAGCCTTACTTTTGCAATACAGAAGGATGGCATCACAAAGCCCGGTGACTCCGAATGACAGGACTGAGCAACTGTGTGTTGTTATAGCTGGGGAACAATCCTGTTTCATTTCAAAAGCAACTCTGCTGAGGTTTACAGGCAAAGGTGGTAGCAAAAGGCTTTCAGAGCTATAGAAATTCATATTTCTCCTTCTCCTGTGGGAGTGGAAATAGGAAAATTTCTGTCTTGCTCTAAATATAGAGTCTGAATGACCCCAATAAAGAAAATCTATTAAATCCTTTCATCTTTGCCTGAAATAGGAGCTTAGATACCAGCAAACAGACAAACTGAAAATATTCAGAATTAGCTCACTGATCAACTGCCTCACAATTTTGAAAATAACACTGATCTAGTGCCTCCCTACAAAGGCAGAAAAACCTAACTAGCCAAACACTCCAAGAGCTGTAAGGTCAATTGCATTCAGTGTGCAGAAAGACCAAGGTCTAATTCATCATGAAAATGTTTTCTCAAAGATCAGGAAGAGAAACAAGACCCCTCAAAGCAATAATACTGTTATTTCAATGGTTTATGTTTCCATAGCAGTAGACAGTAGAGTGCAAAACTGCGTAATTTTCATGTTACTTAAAAAAAAAAAAAAAAAAAAAAAAAATTAAAAAAAACCTTTGCAGAGATAAAAATTCAACTCAATAACCAAATGAAGGCATTCAGGACTCACCAAGTTGTCAACATATTAGAGCCACTGTGCGAGACATTGCTGATACTATGGCATAAGTGAAGAAACATTTTTTCACCTCCTACACAGCTATGACATATCCCTAAAAAAGAACTCAGTATGCCACAATCTATTGGACTCAGGATGAGAGTTGTGCCATTAGTCCTCTAATGTCACATCTGAACTACTTTGGAAAATAAACAGCATACACTCAAATTGATCCTATGTAATAACATACTTCTATCTGGAAATCAACTGGAACTAACACCACTATACATGAAAATATGACACAATCAAATACTAGCTGCATCTCATATCAATAAATAGAAAAACAAACAAACAAACAAACAAACAAACAACAACCAAATAGTTAAAGACTGTTTCTATATGAGGTCTTGTCTGTAGTAGTCTGTGCTATCCTTGATACGATTAATGGCAAAAATTACCTAAAAAGAAGCAAAACCTTTTTACTGCTTCAAGCTCCAAATGTGGCTGGTGCCCTACTGTAATTAGGAATGGAAGTTAATCACACCACTTAGATAAATAAGAAGCCTGAATTCAAAGCTACTGCTCCAAACAACCCCAATTATGTCCTAGATGGGTCCTAATATTAGGACAGAAATAATTTTAAAAATTAAAAATTACATTGTCTTTACAAGTCAGTTTAATCTAGTTCTTACACCTCTAGTCAGGTTGCTCAGGTGGATTCAGCTGACCCTTTCCACATGTTAACATGATTGAATTTTCTTAAAGTCTAGCCAAAATTTGTTGTGAATGCTTTTGGAATAAGAACATCAACAATTTACCGGCAATGCATTCCCCCCTTAACTACCTGGACCCCACCCTTATAATACTTACATCTAAACACAAAGACTTACATCTAAAGTCTTACTTACATCTAAACACAAAGAGTAGAAAACAGGCTTATCTTCCTTACATCCCTCTCTATATTTAAAACAAATGCCAACTGTGAAAACCAAAATACCAACACTGTGTGAAGTTGGTAACAAGCTGACAATGTAACAGTTAAGAACCTCTAAGCTTAAATATTTTTTAAGATAAGACTCACTATGTTCCTCATACTTGTGCTACTAGGGCTGCTTAAACCATGGGGATTTTTAGCTAATGTTATTGGAACTTTTGAAGTGGAGAGTTTTAGTAAATCAGATCCTGAATTTTTGACTGTTTATCCATGACAAACTTTGAATAAATCCTGCCCAGTGACATCCATTGACCCTGAAAACTACCCCAGCAATGCAACAGAAATGTTTCTTTATGCCACCAGTTCATTTCAACCATTACCTTTGCCACATAAAACCCTAGTAAACAGGGTGATGGATTGAATTGTACAGAATATGATAGGCGGCCCTGAGATGGCTATTGGCTTGATCCTGCCATTTTGTCATCACAACAACACGATACAGGTGACTATTCATACCTTACTTTAACTACAAGTAGATTATTTGGGCTTAACCTACACTGATTTTAGTAGTTTTTTAATTGTGTGGAAAACCTGATGAGTCTTTGTGTCTCTGTTGTTAACAAAAACAAACTTGTGAGACAAAAACATTTCAGTTTTGATATACCTGTCTGTAAGTAGAGAACTACAGAGTATGTGTAATGAGAACGGCTCACTTTTTCCGTCTTCCTGTGGTTTGGAGTAAATTATATTATCTTTACAGCGATATTCACTGTTTCCAAATAAAGATGGCTGCTTACTTGTAACATTCTATGTTTTCTAAATGCCATAATTCATATAAATCTGAGCCATCCATTCATTTCAATTTATTTACATGCATAACTTTTTTGCCCATTTTACACAGATGTTACAGCAGAATGCTTTTTATACAGAGCATTATAAGTCAGTGTTACTAAGATTTCCAAAATCATGTGCATTACATCGAAAGATCTGATTTTAAGGTAGTAACATCAGAAACTCACAGTTGTTTAGCACATATAGGCTACTTAGACAGCAAAATTTAATTTATACATTTACATCTACAAAAGGACTAAAATGCTAAATTTCTTGTACCCGAATTGCAATTTTGGAGACATCTGACCTTTAGAGATGTAATTCAAAATTTGTATCTCTTTTTCCTTAAATATTGCCACAAAAAAAATCATTACTGAGGGTCTGTGGAAGCAGGTATCTCATTTGCTTTAGCAAAAGTCTATGGACACAGGAACTAGAATGACATTTATTTCTACTTTGCCAGGAAACTAAAATATAACTAGAAGCAATAATGATGTGGGATTTAGCAACCTAATGCCTGGAAGAGTTCAATCATAAACTAATCTCTGCACAAAAGCAACTTCAGAGGGGGAAAAATAATAAGGTTAGTATAAAAATGGTTCTCCAAATCGAGAGTGTTATTTTAAGCAAACCGAAACTATACTAGTAAGGAATTAAGACTATGCTCTTCATTTGTTAATATTTATTAAAAAGGTATAAATGATCTGTGCACCAGACTCTAAGGAGCATGTGATAAACACAAAATTTGACTACTCAAATTAAGCTATTTAGAGGAAAAAATAACTTGCTTTGTTGTAATAAGTGATGATAGTGTATATTTTTCATTATTAGTAATTTTCTAATGAGTTTCTTAGGAGGAATATACATATTTTCAAATCCCTAAAAGCTGCACAATCTAATTTCAATAATATTTACTAGAAACAGAGGTTTGCGTTTCTTCAGACTACCTGCATCAGTGGGGATCAATCTCTCTCAATTTTTCAACCCCAGGAATAATTTCCTATTAAAAATTCTAAAGCATCCTATATTATTTCATAATTAGTTCTACTTCGTGGCATAGTTGTGATCCCAGATAAATTATAAGATAAAGAAAAGGAACTAATAACAGGAGGAATCCATTAGTAATTTTTTTTGTGTGTTCCTACACACAAAAAGGAGAAGGCAGCCATACTTAAATCTTCATCCTGTCATCATACCTTTACTTGCTTGAGAGCAATCACGGATCACCTTATCAGAGGCTTGATAAGGCAAGGCTTGCAGTGGACACAAGAGGAGCCTTGCTAAAATTCAAAAGGCTGTAGTGAAGCCATCCTGCCATGTAAGTCTCTTTCTAGTGTCACAGAAAGATATTCCATAGTTGATGGAATCTTGTTTTCATTGACTTAAATAACACAGTTCAAAATGTTATTGGGAATAAAATATTACACATTTCATGTGTATTTGTTCTGATTACAAAGAAGGAACTGTTCTGATTACACAGCAAGCAAAGTGAACGAAGAAAATAGAACAATGAAGTTTGAAAGTTCATTTATTTCATAGTTCACTGGTATATAGATTACAGTGGCAAATTGTTCAACTCATCAGAATTTCTTATGAAGAGATGCAAACCACTAATTAAGGCAGAGGAATTTAAGTTTCAGTTATACCTGAACTACATAAATGAAAATGAGAGGAGCTGGGGTATTCACAATGCATAAAGCAGTAAGAGTGCAAACAACTAAACATCCAGTAAATGTCACAAGATTTTGAAAAAGTTGTGAACTATAATCCAAGAACTACAGAGTTTAGGTTGCAAGTGAAAATTGGTGAAATTGATTGGTGAAAAACCTTACTCATCACATTTATGAACAAATTTGTTAAAAGACCATTCTTATAGACCAAACAAAGAAGAAACTATCATGGCTTAAAAACAAAACAAATGAAAACATAAATACCTGTTGTAATTATACTCCAGCAAACAGATCGTTATTTATGAATTGCCAATAAACTTTGCACACATTAATCACAAAAATTATGTCTGCTGTTATACAAAAAACTCTGTTAGACCTTTGGACAGAAAATGTAAGTATCATACTGAAATAGACTTCTTGTTGGTGAAGTACTCACTATTTCATTACAGAATATACCTTTTAAAGAAGAGCATTAACATAATCTAGGCATTATAGGTATGTAATGTTTTAATATAAAAGGGTATACATAAACTATAAACTCAGTACTTATGATCACAGAAGTCTGATGAAAATAGTTGCCTTTCAAAGACATCTTAAATTTGCACTATGCAAAATGCTACAATAAAAGCATTGCAATTTTAGTAAAAAAATGTCATTGCTCTAGTTTTATACACTGAGCATCTCTATAACACTCAGAGAGTGCAAATTCTCATCAAAACCAAACTAGAAATACCTCTAATGCATTCCTACTGTAAGGGAGACCTTGATACCATCTCCCACCTCTAAGCTCATAGTTTCACAAGAATCTCCACTGTAAAGAAACCTGCTGACCTTTTCTTAAGCCTGACATGTCTGTTGTTTGCTGAGTGACTTTGAAATTCAGTAACAAAAATGCCTTGAGGCTTGTAAAGTCTGTTTTCATTAGGACATGAAATTCCACTCAGGTTTACCTGTACAATGGACCATTACAAAATTGAGACTAATTTAAAAAATTATTGTTTCCTTTCTCTCATTTACATTAAAACAAAACAAAACAAATCAAAACAAGCACTGGAAACAGTCTAATAACCAAAACTAGATGCCTTCTGGAGCCAGTCTTCACACTACTAACACAGGACCAGCAGCAGCTACACTTAGTGTATCAAATACATGTTCGAGTTTGCAAAATGAAGAAGAAAAGGCAGGTTTTGCAATAGAAATTATAGTTAATTAAGTAGGACTTTTTACTTTTTTAAAAATTAACTTCAACAGAGAGAAAAAGACTATGTGCTTGTGTTTCAGAATACTGAAGGATTCATACATGACATAAAATACTTGATTTAATATTTTAAACAAATGCTGAGGCCTATCATTTATTTATGATGATTACTGTCAATCAGCAGTCTAATCTTGCTTCAATATACAGCAGTTTTATAGCACAGTAACTCTAATGCCTCTCAAAAGTTCTACACCTGGATCAAGACCACAGATTTAATCAAACTGTTTAATTTAGTTACATCCTAGATATTATACTTGGTATCCTAGAGAAAGGATATACTTCATATTCCTATTTCAGTCCATTTTCTCCGCTTCGTTTACGAAAATCTTATGAACAAGCAATATCATGTTTGTTCACTTGTACTCACCATTTTATGAAACGGCACACAAAACAACCTGGAATCCTGAAAACCTTGAGGGAACAAGGTTTTTGTAATGTTTTTAACATAGTCTATCTGTTTAAATTTTATATCAACCTTTTACTACTTACTTCTTTCCATCATATATTAGCTTTCCTTCGAAATACCAAAATTATCCATCTTCTTTGGTTAGTTATTTATTTATTTACAGTAATGTAAACTTAAGTAATGTCACCTATTTCAGAATATGATTAAATCATCTACAGTTTGTAACATACAATCAGAACTTGAGAGTCCTGGAATCAACTCCTGCCTGTCTCTGACTCGATCCAATTATACATTCCTAAATCCTGGCACTAAAAGCAGTGAGTTTCCTTCTTGGCACCAGGAAATAGTACATTCCCTCACTTCCAGTCCCATACAGAAATGTTATTGTCTAAAATGCAATGAAAGTGATTGCTGATTTTACATCACAATAGAGAAAATCAGAGCTTTAGTAATTTTCTCAGCATCTTCTATCATGGAATGTAGTATCATATATTCTCTCTGTTTGCACACCACTCCTTGTATGGCAGAGCATAAGATCTGAATTAACACTAAGAATTCTTAAGAGCAAAACCATACCAGTTCCAAAGGGTTTCAGAAAAAAGATGATAGCACAGTAAGAATACATACCGTTGGGATATATCATCCTTAGTATCACTAACTCTAATGCTTGGAAAAGGTAAAAGGAGCTCACATATGAGCAAGCAAGATAGGCTTCTGTTTACTCATTATGAAAAATGGGTATCCAACCTCACAGTTTTGTGTATCTTCAAATTTCTAATTTATACTTAGAGTCTAAATCAAGACTTTAACAGCAAAGTTTCCTGTAATATACATTTTGAGTGTCCTCTCTATATTAAAATTCATTACTGTAGTTTGTAAGCTACTGACTTGAAAATTCATTGTTGAAAATGAGTTTTAAGCACACGGTTTTTGTGTAATTAAAATAAACAGACTGAAATGCCATGAAAAAATAACATCCAGTAATAGATCATGTATTAATAGACACAATACTGTCTTTAAACAGAGCATAGACACTTGGCCTTGCTTATAACATTTCAATTGCTACAGCACAATGGATCAGAAACCACCTATACTGAAATCTCCCTTAATATCTCTATTAACTTTGTTAGTTCTACAATGCATTTAATAGATACAATAACTGATATCCTACCAAAAAAAAAAAAATCATTATATATGAACAGAAACTTCCTGAACTTTGGAGATCCAGCACAACCACTCAAGAAAGAAGAGTTCATTTGCTAATGAAGAGTTAAATCTCCAGTTGTCAAGTGAAGATAGTGAAAAGCAATATCTGTATATAAGAAAAGTGAAATTTGTGTTCCTCCAATTTCACATATCCTCCGTATATGCAAACTTCCTGAGGCAAATCAATGCAAACCAATGCTTATCAGAAAGAAAGAATCAAACAAACCACCCCAAACAACATAGCACTTTATAGACAACACAAGCAAGGAATTCAAGCCAAAACAGCTGTGAAGCCTCCAAGAAATTTCAATAAATCTTAACTTGCAACCAGTACCAAACTTGGGTGTAGTTAAGTTTTTCTACTCAGTTTATATTAAAATAAGAGATATTCTGAAATATTTCTGAGATATTCTGTCCAGTATTCTATCACCCATATTTGAGATATTTCTAAAAATCAATAGTCCCTACAATTATGTTATCAACTTGAAGTTCTTTTTCCCCATTTCCTCTCAAAACCTTCTCATTCATCACTTGTAGAGCTACCAAGACCAGCTCAGAATAAGAGAATTACAGTCCAGACATGACTACATTTCTTCTTAAGACTCCCTTAGCAAGCACAGGGTCTACGTGAAATATTGAATGCAAGGAAAACTTGACACTGAGTCTAGCAAATCACATATTTAAATATGGTTTTTAAGTATGCATAGAGTATTTTACCATGAGAAATGGCATACTAACACATTTTTTAATTTGTGATGATCAGTTCTTTGAACAGATTAGCAGCAATGAAAGAAAAAAAAAATGAAAATTTGATTTTTTTATATATACTGTTAACACTGGGTTTGTAGTTCCAAAAGGGTTGGGGTTAATCTATTTCACATGAAGAGAAGTAGTGAAGAATAAGTAACATCAGTTCAACACCCAAAAAAATAGTTTTGCATCTATACAATGCAGTAGCTGTGGGCTTTAGTGAACTTCCAAGAAAAATTAATTCTGAGGACAGTCACACAGGAAAGCAAAGCTACAGGTTTTGGTCCACTGAAACTTTGAGGAAGCCTGGTTATCTGAGGTTACTGCTGACTGACTGGGATTCAATGGGATTTCTTAAGTTTTGGGAAACGAGGCATGCACACCTGTGTGCACAGATCTCCATTTTGGTTCTGCTTACATCATTCCACAAGTAGGAGAACTAAGAACTACTTAAGGCACTATGTGTATGGGGAATTAACTTACGTCTGAGATTATGGACCACTCCCATGTGTGCTGCAAAACATTATCTGATATACTGAGGAATTTTCCAAAAATGTTTTCTTTGGAGAATTAAATTACCTTTGTAGAGGCAAGAAAATCTAATCAGGGCATTTTCTGAACATGTTCCCTAGGTCTCTCTTTCTCATAAATATTAATGTAGAAAATCAGAGGCCAAATCATTCTAAAATTCATACACTATGTGTATGAATTTTGAAGTCTTAATGTGGCATTAGCACATAGAAACAGTAAACATTACACTTGGTTTTTAATACATTTAAATGTTGAGTATTTTCCAGTAGAATACTCTCAAAGGACCTAATTAACCAAATGACGATTATTCAGATTAGCAAAGAAGCTAGATATGTAAATGAAAATATAGGCTAAGAAGTTTGAATTTGCACTAGTGACAAGCATATGTTTTTAATCTCTCTGCACTGTAGTTGCACAAGGTGAAGAACTGACATTCATTTTCTTCTTTTTATTGGGTAGCCCCAGGTTATATAAGGTTATTTCATAAACAGATTCAAAACCTTGTCTGTCGATTGTCCCATTAGTGATTCTATTAACATACATTAAGCCACTATAACTGAACAACCTCTGTTCCAGGAGAGGATGATTCATAATTGATTGATGTCTGGCATCAGTGTCAGGCAAGATCTTGGCTTTGTGGATATTCAGAAATTAATGACGGTGATTTCTTCATCGGATGACAGGTAGAATAAAATAAAGATAAAATAAATTTGAAATATCATAATACTAAACAATATGAATCAAAGCTGTCTGGTAGATGAAAATGGTTTCATCCACTGAGTAGATTATCAGACAAGTTTTCCACAGAAATCACTTTGCCAGTTTAATTCATTAATCAAAGTTTTAGAAAAGCTGGTTCAAATTGCCATTGTGTCTGCCATTACAGGCGATATATCAGCAAATACAAATACTACCCTCTACCCTGAGTGAACTCCTGGATGTATCTTTAATGCTGCCCTTCCTAAAATGTTAATCTCCCAAAACACACTTCTGTTGATATTTTAGTATGGCCCTAAAGGAAGGACCATGAACAGAAAATTAGTCACAATGACAGAAAAAATTATATTCACTTGAGGATACATATGATTTTATCATGTTATGTATTTGCATTTCACAAATAAATCCCACTGAACAAGAACAGCACTAAAAGGCATTTTTTTAAGAAGAACTGAAAAATAAATAATATTTTCAAAAGTTTTCTAACATTTTGGTAAGTGTTCATACATTATGTATATCTAATTCACATACACACATATGTACAAGAGTAAATGTATATTTTTAATTTAAAAAGCATCATCATGAGTTTTTGCTGCCTGCCTGTTCCAAAGATTGGAAGACACTTATTTTTAATATTTAAATACAAAGCAAAACACTTCTTTATTCCTTGAGCAATACAGTCTAGCTTTTACTGCTCTACATAACAAATATTTTAAAGATACTTCTATTCTTCCATTGAATTGTACAAAAATGCATTGAGATGGTTTATCACATCTCAATGAGCTCATTTTTCACAATGTTCTCATGACACTCTGTGTATCATTTACACAAGGTTTATTTGTCAAAATCCCATAGCACCTTTCTGACAAAAGATGTTTTGAAATGCATCCTATTTTGCTTGGCCAAGACTTATTTTAATGGGTTTGACAGTGTGATTTCAGTGAAGAATTCAGTGGCCGTTTAACTCAGTTTAGGAAAACTAAAAAGAGACTCTGATAAATGTTCCTTTTGTAACTCATACAAGGTACTTTTAAATAAAACACTCTTATGTGTTTTTTCCAAATTATTATTCATTATATATTACTCTGCATAAGATGTTTAAATAATGACTTCTGCTTTATTGCTTCTTCAGTTTCCCTCCTAAATAGCATGCAACTTTGAATCCACAGGTACTCCATATATCACTTTATGCATCATGAACATACACAGTAAAAGGCATGACAGCATTTTTTTCAGGAGGAATTCTTACAGGTGAACAGTAAGTCTGAGACTTTAATGTAAATCAATGGATAAATAGCACTGTGGCTCCATTTGAAGGATTCTTAGAGAATATAAACTCAGTATCCCTTGTTCTGATTATTTTTCCTGGAATAATCTGTAACAATGGTGTGGGTTACAGTTATGTTATATTCTAATTGAGTTGTTTATTCAAGAATGTCACAAAGTCCCTTACAAAAAAAAAAAAAAAAAAAAGAGTGAAAAAGAATGAATTTAGAAGTCTCTTTAAAGCCCCTTCCAACCTCAGAAAATATTTGGCATCTCGGTGCTGTGAGATAGTCATCTCCTCCTCAAACCATAATATAGTCAAATACACAGCTTTCCCCAGATAAGACTTCAAAGGTGGTCAAGAACAATTGCTCAGTTACCAAATACCCCTAAACTTGTTTTCATGAACAACTATCACACATATGAATGCACCATCAGAAACCAGCTACTCTAGTCTTCTTCTTAAGCACACATGCAGACTGCCTAAAAATAAAGGACCATAGATTTTGCCACTGACATGTTCTCACTCATCTTCCCTGTGTCACTGTACTATATGAAAATCACAAGATTTAGCTTGCATTAAGAATCACAAGAAATAATCCTTACAGTAATAAAACCAGGTAAAAATAAAATGGTATGGATTTTGTCAATTCACGCTATTTTAAGTATAAAGCATGGGGAAAAGCAAGAAGGATCAAGCAAGACAGATCACTGATTTTGTTTCTTAAATTTATCTTCTGACCCAACCTAAAGAGGAGCTATAGTATACACACCAAGCTACAACACATGGTGGCATTCTTAACATAACAGAGGGTGGCTTGTACTTTACCATTGACTGGTAGGTATTAGCTACTTTTTGAGTGATACTTAACGTTTTCACTGTTCACTATACAATCCCTTTGTTCCAGAACTATGTTTCCTGGGGACCAGTACAAAGTAAGTCATCATCATTTCTGAACACTGTTGAATATTGAGTTAAATACCACAGAATCAGAAAAAAAAAATTAAAAAAATAGAGAAGTCATTGCAACATCAGTTAACTCATTTTATTTCTCTGTTTTTAATACAAAGCACTGATAAAATGCAATCACCATGGTACTAGTTTTATTCCTCTCTGTTGACTACTGGCCATCGACCCCAAAGAAGAACTGCCTGCACAACTTGCTGGTCTATATGAAGCAGCCCTGACGCAGATGGGCAGAAGCAGGCAGACCTGTGACTGGGCACTCACTGGGACGCAGACCAGCACTCCCACAGTTGCCAGTCAATGCTGTTACCTCTGACTTTGGTGACTGGGAAGTCACCGGGAAGATGGGAGCAGGACCTCTGCATTACGGCCAGGCTACGCCTACCAAAGCCAAGACAGCGGCTCAAGAAGGGATTGGCAAAAGACACTAGACAATGAAAAAGCTTTCCCGCTGTGTGCCGTTTGTCCTTTAAACAAAAACACGGGTGAGATAGGGACACGTGGGGAGACGGGCAGGGCTCACTCCTCGACACGCGGGCCGCCTCCCCAGAGGGGTTTCCTGCCCCGGAGCTCACCTGCCGTGACCGACACCTGAGCCCCTGGGCAGCTGGGACCCGCCGGCCGCGACACCTCGGGCGGCAAGACGGGGGTCCCAACCGAGGGACCACAGTCCCGCCGCGCCCCTCATCCCGCGGAGCCCAACGCCCGCTAACAGGGAGGCGGGAGCCTCCCGCTGACAGGAGCGGGGACGGCGTTTGGCGACTCCCGTCGCGGTGCCGCCCGGCCCGGGAAGTTTCTGGCCACAGGTTGCCCCCTTCCCTCCCGCCCCCCCGGGAATCCCCACGGGCGGACCCGGACACAGGGACGCACCTTGGCGCCGCAACCGCCGCTTCTTGAGCCCGAAGATGCGGACCTTGGAGAAAATGTCCACCAGGTTGCCGTTGCAGAGCCCACGGTTCTTGCTGGGGCTGTTCCGCCTCCTGCTGGCCGAGGGCCGGTCCCAGTGCTGCTCCCTCGCCTGACGCTTCTGGCGGATCAAGCCACTGGCGATGGCCGCTGCCATGGCTGCTCGCCGGCTCGCCCACGCCGGCCGACGCCGCGACGGACAGCAGGGAGGGCGGCGGCGGGGCTCTCAGCCCCGGCGGGGACCCATCCCCGGAGGTGCGGGCAGGCGGGAGCCTCCTCTGGCCCGAAGCGCGGCTGCAGCGGGGCACCCCCGCCCTGCGCCCCGCGGGAGCTGCCGCCGCCGCAGGTCACCGCATGGGTGCCCCGCCGCCCCCTCTCGCCCTGCCCCGGTACAGAGGCACCTGCTCGGACCGCGGATGTCTGCGGGAGGGCTGGCGGCGCGGAGCGGAGCGAGCGGAACTCGGGGCAGAGCCGCGCTCGGTCGGGTCGGGTCCCGCCGGCAGCGTCTCCTCCCTGGGCTGCCCCTCAGCCCCGCGCCGCCGCCCGCTCTCCCGCCGCTGCCATCGCCGCGGCCGGGGTGGCTACCGCCGCCTTTTGCAGGCTCCTGCCTGATGATTGCCAAGTGCTTTCAGAAATCAGCATCTGGAGAGAGCAATCTTCTTCTCCGGGGAGAGCTGTAATCACGGCTCTTCAGTCCCACCCCGCTCCAGCCTCCCCTACACACACACACACACACACACACACACGCATGCACACACACACACACAGAGGCACGCACCGCTGGAGCTTTTTCTGTCCTCCCTAAGGCAAGGGGCGGCGAGGGTGCAGAGAGTGGAGGAGGGACGGCGGAAAGGCAGGAGAAAAAAGCAAAACGGGGCGAAGGGCGGAGGGAAGGGGTGTTGCCGATGCGGTTTTCTGGTGGGAACAAGTGGGTTCCCGGCCGATCGGCCACCAGGTGCCTCTGCTCCCCCTTATCTTTCCGGATGGCTTCGTGCGGGGCTCCCTCCCTTCGGGAGAGGAGGGCGCGGGTCGCTGTCGGACGGGCTCATGGCCCTCCCGACCTTCTGCCGTCCACCCCGGCACACCGAGCCACCCTCGCACCCACCTCGCCACCTCCCTCGCACCGGCTGCCAGCGGGCGGTCCCCGCTGCCGCACCCAGTGGTGACACCGGCTCCTGTCCCCGTTCCCAGGACGGGGAAGCTGCAAACACACCTACGAGGGTGAGGAGACCGTCCACCCAAAGCAAGACACACTCTTTGTGAGAAAAGACTATAGCAGAAATAGACTTTTAGCTCGGAACGTGAACTGATTTCTGAGGTTTCAGAAATACCAAAGGAAATCCACAGGGCTCTCACAAACAAGCTGCAGTAGGTAGATTTATTGATCACCAGCACTATGTAAAATTATTTCTTTTCTTTTTTTTTTTTTTTTTCATTATATACGTCTTGGAGCACTTGAGCAAGCACCAGCCAAGCATGTTAGACAGAGAATTCCTAAGGAATCTCTGTCCTGAGGAGTTCACAATACACTGCAGATAATATATACTATCTAAAATATGTAAAATATGTCTCTTTTCTTTCATCTTTTTCTGTTGGGTCTTCTCCCTTTTCAAATAAGGCTCAATGTTTTCCAGATTTACTTTCTGCCAGCCTGATGATGAAACTTCCTGAAGTTATAACTAAACAGAGGAAAGCAGAAAAAGAAAGCTAGCAGCAACACAGAAAATAGTGCTGAGTTATCCTATAAGGAGGGACAGATATGCACACAGGGAAATATCATGTAATAAATATATATTTACTCTTTTACAGTAAATTTACAGTAGATGTACTTATATTGTTTTCAGAGTATTCTGATGTCTTGTTAGATGGTTCTTCACAAAAACAAGCTTTGAAGTGTAAATATCCATCCAGAATAATTCACTGTTTTGCGATACAGATCATCATAGGTAAGAATAGGTTCCTGTTTCAGCAGAGGCTTCAGCATCTCTAATACTGACCATTATTTCCCTAAATCCTTTAATCTACAAAGGGCTATTTTTATATAGAGGACAAAATGTATGGTAGGAATTCCCTTGTACAGGGATTTTGTATTAAATACTAGACCAACGTGGAGCAGAACGTGCACAATCGAATCTGGATAATACATTTTAATTCTATTTAAAAGTGTCTCTAAAGAGATTCAACTAAAACAGTCGCCTTGGATTTTCTGTCTGGCAGTTTTTTACAAAGCAGCAATTTCCTTACAACGGTCACAATTACCTTAGCTAACACAATTAGACAGAGAGGGTTTGTTTATTTATTTATTTAAATTTCACTGTAGTCGTTTAGTACACTGCTTCCCTTTTGCATACTTCTCAGCAGCGGATAAGACAAGTTGTTGCCTTCCTTAAGGCTCCTCAAGACAGAAGAGCTCCTTCAAATGCCACCTCAACGGGCACCCTCCCTTGTCCCGGTTCCGCATGAGCTCCAGCCCGTCTCTGTCGTCAGCACCATGGACAGCGACAGAGACGCGAGACTCGTGTGGCCCTGGGGCATCCCCTGCGCCGGCGGAACAGGAGATGACAAGAGACAACCCAAAGTGTTCTGTTCCACCTGGCTCCAAACAAAGGAATGAATGAGAGGGAGTAAAGTGAATCAAAGGACAACCCTCCACTATCTTTGATTCTGGGGGGAATTTACGAGTGGAACACATAGAGCCCTAATTTTTGCATGAGAAACACGCTTCAAAAAGAGGTAGGTTCCACGTTTTCTTTTGCTGGTGGGACCTCTTTACATTATCGAGTGACACTATTCACTATATACTGTCTACTACTCTACTTCCTTTTCCACAGTTTCCTTCAAATACTAGGCCTTTGCCAAAACACACTGACATTTCTCAATGGTATGATGCTTGTGGTGATGGCAAAGAAAGGAAAGAATGAAGGTGAAAATGGGCAGTATGGCTATAGACAAGAAAAAACGTGCTTCTTACTCCAGAGATCAAAAACAATAGCTTTCTACTTGCATCTCAGAAATGCAGAGCAGTTGTTTACAGCTTGAAGTTTCGCAAAGAAAACTCAAGAGAGCCATCTGCTGTCTTAACCTGTGATAAAATGTGTGCAATTCTAGTAAAAGTGAAGGTTTTGCTAACGGATTGTAGAAGCATGAACATATCTGCTACCTTAAAGACTAGTAACTGCATAAGTTTACACATTTTAAAAAAATGGAAACATTATAACATCTGCTACATTAAAATAGAATTTTATTTCTGGTTAACAAAACTCTGGATATGAAAACAAGTGATTAAAAGCAAAAGAGTGGGCGAAGGGATTGATTCTTTTTTCCCCATCTGTTCATTTCTATCTACTAATTTATCATGGATCTTGGGAGTTTTCTGAAGCAAAAATGCTTTAGAACCTTTAAAATTACTTGCTTGAATGAATTTATTCACTCTGAGTGTGCTGAGACACTGGAACAGATTGCCCAGAGAAGTTATGGATGCCCTACCTCTGGGAGTACTCAAGGCCAGGTTGGATGGGGTTTTGAGCAACCTGGTGTAATGGAAGGTGTCCCTGCCACAGCAAGGTGGGGTTGGAACTAGCTGATCTTTAAAGTCCTTCCAACCTAAACCATTCTATGATAATTTTACATGGCAACATTCAACAAAGTGTGCATAAAATACTTGATCTATTATATTCTAGGTTATGAAACATGATTATTTCTTTTTGTTTTCTTTATTACATGAGAATCAAGCTATATTTCATTTCATCTAATTCAAAATGTGAATTACAATGTGTTGTTGTTTTCAGGCAGCAAAGTTAAATATTAAATTATACACAATTAGTATTTGTGTATATACGTGTACTACTGATACATTAAATGCTTTTGTATGAGTTTCCATTTGGAAAAATGAGATTCCATGCTTTATATTCTGTCCTAACCTAGATCCATAGGCTAGAAAGTTTACAGAATCAGAAATGTCATTTTTATGGTTTAAAGGTTGTGGTTTCACTTTGTTTTGTTTTGTTTTGCTTTAGGTTGACTAGAGTTATGAGCTACAGAGTAATTTTTGGTCAGTGCAAACATGAAAACTCTACAGACTTCCTCCTTTCATAAGCCATTTCAATAGAAACAAAAATGTCTTTCTACAGGTATGTTCCCACATACACACACTCCACCCGCATTTTCTCCTCCTAGATATCCTGAAACCATTCCTCATATCAAAAAGAAACCAAACAAAATCAAACCCTAATAAAATACCCTGAAGTCCTCACTAGCGTAGATTTTCCAGAAGTGTAAAATGCCACATTATTACATTTATACTGAACATGTTATAGTTTCATGAGCTCTAGTAATATTTTTATTGCACTTGCTTGCCAACAGTAGGCACAAACAGCTTGCTTGTCCAGGTAAATACTCTAGAATATGATACTGCAAAGTCAACCTATTTTATATCCCAGAAATTATTAGTAAAGTACTGTGAATCTAGATGTTCTTCCAGACTCTGAAGAGCTGAAGATCATTCTGTGTTCCTAAACCAGCTTTTTTTTTTTTTTTTTTTCTGGAATATGGTGTGCACTGTAGTTGCAAACAAGATTAATACCTTACTCCTTAAACTTCCATTCAAACTGGAAAGGTTACTCTAGGCATAAAAGTACCAATTTAGGCATAGCAATTGCGTAAGAGTACACCTGAGCCATTGGTAAAATTTAATGTCATCCCAAGAAGAGAAATCTCAGCAGTGAAAAAATATTTTTTTTAGAAATTCTAATGGATTAATCCAATCAAATTTGGAGTATTTTTGATAAGACAACAGACTGATTACCAGAGTGCTGTTTCGTTGTGATTCTGAACACTTGTTGATACTGATCCAAAATTTACTGAAAGTTGCTGGTAATTTTGGTGGACCATAATTCAAGTGTCAGAATTCAATTTGCATACTAAGATCCCTTCACTCCCACATAATGGTATCACAAGAAAGTGTGATACAGTTCTACAAATAGGATTATTCATATAACTACAAACTGATAGGTGCCCAGAGCGTACAATGTGTATGTATAGGAGAGAGGGTGGGTGTTGGGAAGCAAGAGCAGCTTCCAGTTCCTGATTTTCTTTTCTTGGGGTGCAAAGGTAGAACAAGAGTTATACTTAATTACTTGAACAAGATGAAAGAAATATGGTCTAGGGCTTACTCTGTAGATTGGTAGGTATTTATTTATTTAAAATACCAACAACCTAGAAAAACGTTTATCAACATAAAAGGTCATATTTGTCATGACCACATCAGTATGAACATAAGAAGTCATAGATAAGGAATCCCTTTTCAGATAGTTTAAGTTCATTCCATTTTTATAATAAAACTAGTATGACTATGTGATGAGCCTTAAACAGTTTAAATTAGTTCAGTTTACACATTCTGGTATGTTAATCTGGGTATGATTCTCATAAGTTACTGCAGCTTCTTAGAAGACAATGAACTGTGAAGCACTGCAATTTAAAATCCTTAACACTGTGAACACTTGATGCTGGGTGGTTAGACTTTTAGGATATTAAGAACAAAGTTTCTTAAACATGCTAATATACTTGAGAGAATTTGGATATCTATGTTTTTGCACTGTTCTATGTCAAAATAATTCAGCTTTCAGTCTCAGCATTCACAAGGCACTCAAGGAGCCAAACTCATACCTATTAAAATTCACTGAATACGTAGGAGGTCATATGTAGTCAACTGTTTAAACACGCCAAGTGAATCCCTTTAAATAAGAGAGAAGAAAGCTTCCAGTATGTTCTTTAAAGTACCACACATATTTATCCAGCTTTTTCACAGGCTTTGTATCTACATTACTGGAAGAACTGTTAAAAATAATTAATGTACATACTAGAATAAACTAATCCACCATGCAAGCAAGTCCTACATTAGATGACTGATTATGCAGAGAACTATGAAAACACAAACACCAATATACATAGCATCTAAGGAAGCAAGAATGACTATGTTAGTTCAGAGCCAATGGATTTGCTACTGCAATATTTTTTCTTCACTGATCAGTGTCATTTCTTTCACACATCATCTGGGGTATGTCAGATGTGTCTGCAGCTTCAAGAACTGAATACCTCTGTGCTGATAAGGATTCAATTTCATTTAGGATACTGAAGAAAACTGTCTTGTAGATGACCAATATGACAGAACTGAATAGATAATCGCTTATTCTTTAGAAATAATATAATTCTCAAATTGTGTGGTTTTGCTTTTTCTTTTTGGCTTTGTTTTTTCTTTCCTACTTCTCTTAAATTTAGCACTGATTATACTGTAGTAATGGGTCTCACAAGGAAAAGGAAAATACCTGCTCTAATTACTTTGAGTTTCATTTTCAATTCCATTGGCTAACTCTTAATTCTTGACAGGGAAAAGTAAAATGAATGGAGATTCTTGTGCTATTTTTAACAACTGATCTTTCGGCAAGATGAGACGCACAATTACAGATCCTGACTATTAGCACATCTGTGAAGTCCTTCATGAGTCTTCCTAGTTCTCATTCTGTCTGTCCTCTGTTTCTGATACCACTTCGTTTGAGACTAGGTGAACAAAAGACATCAGCTGGATTGACAGGAGAATCTGAACAGCACACAGATCATACGAGGCTCTCCAGGATAGCTCACTCAGATCCAAAACTTCTCTCCAACAAATCTCTTTTGAACAACATTTAACACCAATGACAAAAAAAAAAAAAAAAAAGATATAGGATTACTTTCAGGGACAAATCTGTGAAAGTAATTTAAACTGAAATACATTGTGGTTTCTACAGTGACATCCATATACGAGTTTAAATATTAAATAGTCCCCTTAAAGAGAGATTCTTAATTACTAACAACAGAAACACATTACCATTTATTTTGTTCCCACTGAAGATAATAGCAGAAAATCTGCCACCAGAGTGCTTCAAAAAAGGTTCCTATGACACCAGCCAGAACAGCAACTTTCATTAAAGAAAAACAAAAAAACCTCCTCACAGATGCACAGAGCAGTTTAAGATTTAGAGACCTAAAAACAGCGTGGAGAGCTTCTTCATTAATTTCCTATACACACAGCTTAAAACAACATCTGTTGTGTTTCCTTATCTAGCCACAGCAGGAATTTCTTCTGTTTTGCCCGACTTCTGAAACATGCAACACATTTTGCTATTACTCTCCCAAGTAACTCAAAGTCCCTGTAATGTGAGCCTGCTTAATTTTGTTCTACAGAAACAAAAGGAATGCCGTTACTGAAAAATTTGGTGTCTACAGTGAACTTCCCCTTGCATCAGTACAACTATCAGAGAATGACAATGTGTCAGCTATTATAACTGCCTGACAATACTGTCCTGTGAGCGTTTCGTACTCCTAAACAAGCCAAAAAGCTAAGGAGATTGCAATGAACCTACTTGCAGTCTCTTGACTGGAATAATCACAAACAAACACTGCACAAATGCTAGAAAGAAACATGGCCTGTAAAAAAGTAGCCATTGATAGCATACACATAGGGGAACATTCCTTTCATGGACTTTGTCCTACATCACAATAACAGTATTTATAGGCTAACTAGATGACCGCGTTTCAACTGATATCTTCACAGAGGAGTCAAATCCTTACTTCTTTTTGTTGATGAAATAAATAATATCAGTGTATACTCACAACACAGCACATACACAAGTATAAAATACATCAATATGGAAAATTTTACACAAAAATTTTAGACATAGGGAGAGTATTTTTGGATGTATGAGAACTTACGGCAATTGGTAAGGAGATATTTTTATTCAGATGCCTTATCTGAATAACATTTAAAAGTTAATAACTTGCCTCCACATGATATGCTGTGTAAATACCAACTTACTTAGACACTGAATCTGTATCTTCTGTCTGAAATTATTAGAAAACCCAAAATCCCATCCAAACAATTCAATTTATATATATATATATATATATGTGTGTGTGTGTGTGTTTGTGTGTGTGTGTGTGTGTATAAACCTCTAAACCTGTATATCCCAAGCTTACTGACAGTATTTTTCTACAGTCCTCCAAATTATCAATTTTAAATCTTTACATAAGGGTTTCTTTCTTTCTTCAGAACAGATACAAAAACATTTGATCATGTGAGAAAAAAAAAAAAAAGTGTTCTATTTCTGACTTTATCAACAAGACAGGTGTTGGATTTGGTTATCTCACAGAGACCGAGGAGAAAAAGAACATCATGTTCATTACAATAAAATGCTGAACAGAAAGCAACGGGGTGAGTTGAGGCATACATATATTACCAGCTTGAGAAGCAGAAGGATGACTCCAAAATGCATTCAATAATCCTATAAGTAAAGAAAGTGGTTTTCACCACTGACAGGAAGGACTGGAACCTGGCTTCCTGTGCACTTGCATACATACACACAAAATATCACTTTATGGTGTAAGAAAATGTGAAGGACACTTCCTGGCAAATAATTTAGAAAAAAAAAAAAAATTTTTTTTAAAATATATACACACATCTATATTTTTTCTACTATCTAACCTATAATTGGCAGTGTAATTAATTTGGGGAATATTTTTTTTTTATAGTTATCTGCCTTTTTTACAAGACTTGTACTAGTTATTTTCAAATATTTTTTTGTCTTGCAATCTATTTGATGCTATTTTGAAAACATCTGCAAGGAAAAAAAGCTCTAAAACCTAAAATCCCGTTCTTGTCTTATTCCAGACATGAGGTAATAAAGTATTTCTCTGGGTACTGCTAACCAGGAGAAGGTAAGTCTCTGAAGGGAGAAAAAGTAGATGTAGAACAGCACAGGCTAATGACACATTGATCCATAGGTAAGCCTTGATCTCCTCTGAGGTTTAGCCCTTCATTCCTTTGGGGTTCAGACAAAACAATGTTTTCTAAAAAAGCCACATGCTGTGTTTCCATCTTTCCAAACAAACAGAAAATTCAGTGCATTGTCTACTATTTCTACTGAATGGAGTAAATAAATGGCAGATTTAGGTCTTTGAGAACAAGCAAGCCTTACTTTCTAGTTAATCTAGATATTCAGGAATATCTGACATGATAATGTAGGTTTTTTCCCCTTAGTGTTTCTTTCACTCTGTATTATTTTCCTTGACTGAAAGATTTTCTTTGTACTGACATGCCATTGTTAAGCAACAGATGCAAACAAATATTATCTACTACAAAAAATACCAGGAGAATATTGATTAAAATAACTTTTTAGATTACAGACTTTTTTCCTCCTCTCTTTGATAATCGGTCTACTTCAGTGCTAGTTTCAACATTAACAATGGCAGTTGCTATATCAAACTGCATGTTTCCATTTTATTTCTTCCCAAATAGAAACATAAATTTCTTCTCTACTTCATTTATATGTTTAAGAAAAATAAAACAAAACCAGTACTGAATGCTTTGACCTAAAACCAACAACAACACAAAAACCAAAACCAAAACAAACCACCACCAAAACCAAACAAATAAACCCAAAACTAAAACAAAAAAACCCCACTCAAATCCCCAAATCCAACTTATGCTTGCCTGTTTTTTTATTCACATAGATTAGAACATCAAGACAGAGTTCATCAACTTTTATCTTTTTCTGAATTTTGACAATGTGACAGAATATAATGAATACTACAATTATTTTTAAGTCTTGAAAAACATATCGCAATGCTTCTCATGTTACCATGCTGGCATTCCTGGTTATTAGTTCAAATATCTTAGCATTTATTATTGGCAGTAATAGTATAAATACTCCTAAAGTAATTACCTGATTTTACAACACAGTTCTACAAACCAAAATTATGAAATATTTCACAACCAAGACTGAATTTATTGAAACCTTTCAACAGTGTATTGCTCTAATGTGCAGTGCAATTATCTGATTTGCCAGCAGTGGACACTGTTACTCTAGTTATCCACAGAAATATTCACTGGGGAATAACTTGCAATACATACTGGTAAATTTTTATTTTGTTACTTGCACTGCTGTAAGTATTGAGAGTTTTTTGTACCAGGTAACAGCTGAATAAAAACTGTATGGTATGAGTATTTTTCAACATCTGTGCGATAGCAGATATATTATCTCTTTCTTTAAAAAAACTGCTATTTTAACAGATCTTTAAGAAAAATAAACACTGATTTATTCATATGGGATTGCTTTTTTTTTAAACATAATCTTTTCAAGTCATAGGAGGCGTTCTGATACAAAAAAATGATCATTTCTTCATTCCTCTTTTTCCCAGAATGACAGTTCTCACAATAAATCTGTGTATCTCTTGCCTTGGTTCTTTATAATTGCTACAAGTAATGAAATCAGCAAGCTAAAAAATTTTAAACAGGATTTTTACTTCAGCAGCCTGTACCATTTGTTGAATAATATAATTGTTCAAAATCTGCAAAGGAAATGTTTGACCCACTGATACTTTTACAGGCATTTTGAAGTTGCAGTGTAGATTTTTGACTAGGAAGAAAAACATATATTTATCAGACCAATAAAGAGAGTTGCAGAAGGATTAGCTAGGAATCAGCCTAGCTAGTTGGAAGAGAGTTTCCATTCATCTTAGAAATAGAAAGAAAATCTAAGCATTTAAGAAAAGTAATGCACAGGTTTAATCAGCAATCACATTCTAATCTCAGTATTCAAAGGACTCATCAAGCTCCCTCTAAAATCCCCATCAGTCTAACACTATTATATAAATGTACTTTTCATGTAAGAGTATGTAGTATCTTAATAGCATAATGCTCATTGTCTGACTAATGAAGCTGAAAACTTGCAAATAGGGCCTAACATTCTGTCACCTGTATGTGTACACAGGACACCCCAAAAGTCTACAGGAGCCACCCTTTTTGTTGTATGAAAAGTTGGTTGCAGACTCAGCCTAGGTGTTTTTGTTTTGCTTGTTTGTTTGTATTTTTTGTTTTGGTTTGGTTTTGTTTGTTTGTTTTGTTTTGTTTTCCAGGTTCACCTCAATTAGTAAATTGCTATGATTTACCATGCAGTCTGACCATGCAGAGCTAGCAAAGTCACACATGAAGCAAGGAGAGGGACATGCCTTTATCAGTGGTGGGGTAGTCTCAGATCAGCCTCAGGTGGTTGTGAAATTGCCTCCCAGAAAGCTAGGCAGCTCAGAAAGGTTGGTGTGAGGTCTAGCTTCGAGCTGGCTGCATTTCAATATTTGAGAACCTTGAGCATCCACTGGGTCAATGACTCTTTGCTCACAGACTCTTACTATCTAGATAAAAGTGACTTAGAAGCCATCAGGTAGCGCATGAATCCAGTCAAAACAGAACAGTTGCACTAGACTGCAGACTGCTGAAATCATCCTTCAGCCATATCAGCTCTTAGACCCGCTCAGCCTTGAAAACAGGTCCTGTCCCAAAGCCTGCTTTTGCCAAGCCATCCACCTTGAAATCAAACTTGCTACTGGGGTACAAGGTCACTCTTCAGACTTAAGCCTTTGTGACTCTATTTGCTACCAGAAGCCTCTAGGAATCCCTTGTACTGCCCTTCAGTGTCCAGGTAAGCCTTGTGTTTAAAAAAATAAAATAAAATAAAATAAAATAAAATAAAATAAAATAAAATAAAATAAAATAAAATAAAATAAAATAAAATAAAATAAAATAAAATAAAATAAAATATTCTCACCATGTCTCAAAGCCTTTTTGACATATTTCCACCCTTAGTTTGAGCACTAGAGAAACTTGCTTTAGCTACAGATGTAGGGAGGAAGAGCTAAATTAATACCAGGAAACAGCTTGATGAGTGGAAGCTCTCTTTGATGCAATCCAAACTGTACTCTGTAAATAATAAGTGAACGGTTCCGGCTATGCTAGACTGATAAGGAAGAACAGAAGTCATTAGAAATGGAACATGCTGGCAGCCAAATTGCTTTGAACCTTAGTTCCTTGAATAATATTCTCTCTCCAGAGAAAAAGCAATCTTTTCTGCACCTTAAACACTCAAAGATAACCAATCTACATATCATTTCTTGTGAAAAAGAAAAAATCTGCTTACCATTTCAGCCTTACACATGTGGAATAGGGTACTGTACCATGCTGTATCACTCATATAAGTAGGTGTTTAATACTTTTTTTTTTTTTTAATGATTGTGTTATACCAAACAATAGTGCTTTGATGCCATTTACATTTTTCAAATTGCCTGCTAAAACCTTGGATACAGGTAGGTCAATTTCCCATAGAAATGAATTTGTATTATTTTAAATCTGCTAATTTAAAACAAACAAATGAACAAACAAAACAAACCAACCAACCAAAACCTAACAGCTCCCTCTCAGTATATTGTATAAGTGCGATCAATCTTGCATAGAATTTCTTCTGAGAAATATCAGCACTTTGCAGACCAGCTTTCTCATGATTTCAAAACCTGACTCTTACCTAGAGAAATTTAACAGCTTAACGTTGCTGAAGACTTAGAGGAAAACACAGAAAAAGCACAATGATCTGAAATATGAGATATCCATTATCTGTTATCATAATCTGCAAATCCCCTTCTGGTTTTATGTAAGGTTTTGCAAACATATAAAAATTACAAGTTTAGAAGTGTAAAATTGTGAAAATACTATCTATTAAAATATGGATTTTCTTAATCAAAAGCATATCAATGACCAATAAATTTAGTGAAACCTAGCTTTTTAAACTGTAGAATAGCTTAGGTTGAAAGGGAACTTCGGCAGTCCCTTTACAAAAGACTCCGTAAATCAAGAATCTCGGTACACAGACCTTGAACTCAACAGCATATAGATCTTTCTAAATCTGATATTTTTTGCTAAAAATGAAATGCAAAACTTGACTCTAGAAAAAGAAACTTCATCGTTTATCAAGAGTGGATGTAAAGGAAAAGAAGGCTACAAGATGGATGGACGTAAGATAAAATGTGTCTTTAACAGTTCTCAGAACTTTTTACTATGAGGATAATGAAATTACACACAGGTTATATGTCCACTCAAACAGAAAACATACAGATATGAGAGAGACTGGACAATAATATAACTGAAGATGTTCTTCAAAGAAACCAGTGGTCAATTTAGTGATCCCAGCAAATTTCAAATCTAGTTAATACTGAAGGAGGTTTGATTTCTTCATTCCAAATATTCGAGAAAACAATGAGGCTATAAAAAAACCTTCCTGAACTGAAAGAGCAAATGTCTTTTTCAGACTGAAAAATAAATTGCCTTTTTTATCTATAGAAATAAAAGCATATGGTGGGAAATGCCAGCAAAATCATATTTATTTATTTTTAGAAGCAAAACAATTTTCTAGGTAAGAGTACCATACTGCTACCAATCAGTAAATCTGATCTTACTGAAATGGAAACATATATTATAGAACATCATATACAACAGAGATAGAGTACATATTTTAGTAATTTCTGTCATCACTAGCAACTTTGAGACTAAACCAGAAGGAATGATATCGTTCTAATGAAAGACATGGAGATTTTGGAAGGAGAAGTCTTGACCTGTGTCTCCTTGATCTGCTCCAAAGAAAGATCAGTGGATTTGATGGGCAAATTGCATTCATGACAAAGTTGACCTAACACTAATTATCACAGAGTTTGGGTTAACAGGAACCTTCACAAATGTATTCAACAGCCAGTATGTGGAGGCATTTGGCCAACAGATATTCTGAGTTGCTGCATGCAAGACCCCACTTTTCTTCTACTAACTCTGAATGTAGTCTTTAGATTTAGATTCAGAAGCCTAATTCTGCTTTTCTGAAATGCACGTTTAATGCTTAGAACAGTCTAAATTATTTAAGTTCCTGTAGGCATTTATGCCAACAACAACAAAAAAAATTTGAGACAGATTTTTAAAAAGGAAATTTTCAAAGGTATTAAAAAAAGTTATTAATTTTCAGTAGTTAATAAAACACTGTTTGAACTAGGCTTTCTGTATTCCAGTATCAGCTGAAATATCCTGGATTTTCTTTTTTTCGTGTTTATAATGCTCATGCTCATCAGAAATCTCTAGGCAATTTAAATTTTCTCACTAAAGGCAACAGGGATGCTAATTAAAAGATTATGTAAAACAGTTCTAGTGTGAGGCATTGAAACACTATAAATTACCAAAGATTACTGAGTTTCACACATTTAGTTATATCTGCTGAAACTTCAGAAATTTTGTATTGTAGCTTTATTCATTTTTCCTGGTTAGTCGGTGATGCCTGAACACATCTCAAGACAGATTTCCCCTCTCTTCTCACTAGACTTAATTAATATTCTGACATATCACCAATACCTACTATGCATGTACTTTGTTATATACAGGGGCTCCCATTGTGGCCTTATCCTTGAAATGAAAAAATAAGAGCTTTATTATCTAGTTAATAGAAATTAACAGTAGTGTTGGCATCTATTCTATCCACTATTTCTCTGCAGGTAAGTGGCAAAATATTGTGTTAATGGTGGAGGTTTTGGGTGGGAGGGGGGAAGTGAAGTGAAAGTGTTACATCTAAATCTGACATGTTCTTTGCTGTAAAGCCCTCCTAGTTTGAAAGACATTTTCTGAAGAGAAACATCAGCCCCCTTCACACAGTCTGAATCTGAAAGAACATTTTCATTTTAAAATCTGTTTCCTCATTGAGGTAAGTATTTGCATTAAAATACTATTTAGTTTATTGGTCTTTTATATGTGCCTAGTGCTAATCTTGTTCACTGAATTAAGTAACTAAAAAAACCTACCTGATACAGTTCTGTCACAAAATTAAAGGTTATACCTTATTTTGTTTAGACAATATCATTCTTTCTAAACAACAGGACACTTTGATATTTCCTTGAGAAAATTAATTTTAATTTCATTTCAATTTAAGGGCAAGCCAAAGCTACTCCCCTGCTCTCTGCTGCTCTGCTCCAGATGAGCACAGAAATGCAAGCAAAAAATCCCTTATATTTTTGCAGGATCTCCTTGTGGACACTCACCTTTCAAATAGATACTAATGACAAGAAACTGGGTTTTCCTAAAATATATTTTCTGTGTGCCATTAACCCCCCTGTTACTCTGCTCCATCCGATTGGCTTCATTCACTTTGTCATGCTACCAAAAAAATCAATTATTGCACATCATCAAAATCCAGCCTCAGTTATTTTTGAATTATTAATTCATTTATTTTGGATTCATTGTAACCAAATCCTATGCTCTGTTTTGTGGTGGGGCTTCCCTTTGTACACCACTGAAATTCCATCTCATTGTTATAACCTGATGGCTCTCAGCTGAGGTCTTCAGAGGAGGGTCTCAGACTTCTCTGTATGTCTGGTATTTAGTGCAAGGGCTGAACCTTTGTGACAGATATGCCAAGAAGAAACCTCCAGCCCACTTGTTAAACATTTATGATTTCATCACCTATCCGACCCAGTAACGGCTTCCTCCCATAATACAAAAATACAGGAAGAAATTGGTGCTGTTGCAAGCATCAGAGCATTTGGAAAGTTCTCATAGATAGCACAAAGGTGTGCTTCCTTTAATATAAATTAGACTGTATAGAATAGCTAACTTTAGTATAAATAGGGCCATATTTTCACTGGTGTCTATGTGCTCTTTTAGTACAGTGGTAATCACAATTCCTAATATAGGAAAGGAAGACAAATATGAAGAACAGTAGGTAGATGTTAAGAGGTAAAGTACAGTTTTATTTCTGACATACTCATTATTATTGTCAATTGTAGGTAATTTCCTTGCTTACCTTCTCCTCCTACTGCATGCCAAATGAAAGAACAAAAACTCTAAAACAGACATTAAAAAAAAAAAAAAGGGTATGAAAAATAACTCAGGACGTATGTTTTATAGAGAGACTCAGAACTCACTGTTAATGCTGCCTTAAGTGAATACTTTCCAATTGAAACTAATTGCTATTTTATGACAAACATTATAAAAGAAAAACCAAGGTAATACAATCTCACTCAAAAATTGAGCATTAGGGTGTGTGAAATGTTCCCTTATTCCCCCTTTCTGTACACTCCAACCAGCTGGTGATACAAAGAGCAACAATAATGCTCACACTCACCCAAAACATACTGTTATGTACTACAGTTTCCTCAAAACAGTATCAAAGATAATTATTTTATGCTCTGTGTACTACTGATCAACTCAAGATCTAAACAATGTTAACATTACTCAAATTTTGGAAAAAAATCTAGTGTTTATTATGACCCCTTCAGGTAATCAAAGAAGCATTACTAACAAAACACTGTGAATCTGAATTGGGAGATCGTGCAGGAATATATAGTTATTACACACAAGTAATAAGAGCTCTTTAAAGCCTCAGATAAGATGTTGATAAGGATCTATAAAGACAAAATATGCAAAAAACTAGATTAAGCTCACCTAAATTTCCTCACTAGGAGACCAGAATTTTTGGCTCCTTCTGTCATGGACCAACCTGTCCAAAGGAGACAAACACTCACCCAGACTTTGGAAAATGCTCACCACCCTCTGCTAATCATAAAGAAATCCATGGTCCTAAGAATCAGGTGAGACACAACAGAACTATTCAACAGATCTGGCATAACAGAAACTTCTTTGCACCCAGGTTCCTTCCTGTCTGCCAAGTTTAGGTTCAGTAGCTGTGTCTTCTCCAAAATGAAGGTCAAGATTTTACAAACTTATTTTGTACAACCTGCAGATAGGTTACCTTCACTCTTTCTATTCTGTATTTTGCTAACTCACCCTTTTCTTCTTCTTTGGATCTCCCAGTGCTCCCCTCTGTGTGTGAGAGAGGTACAACAGAAGCTGTTCTCACTCTGCTGAAAGGCAGGTTCAGACCGGAATCAGAGAGGTCACAAGGCAGGGTGAAGCTGCTTTGCCTCTGAGCGACCATGTTGGGCCAAACTGCAGTTAGTATGGTGGGTTTTTTTGTGTTGAGATGAAATCAGAGAGTCAACTTGTCTTTGTGTTTAAATGGTCATAAATCTCATAACTTTCTGTAGATACATTAGAAAGCTATTCAAACGAAAAGTAAATAAAGTAATTAAAATTCAATAGCTGTGTTATTTCAGCTAAATAATTCCTCATGGCAAAAATTACATTCAAGTTTTGCAAAAGTCGCTTTCAGTAGAACATCTAGAGATGCTAGATTCATTATAAGATGATCTTGGGGATTAAGGGCTATTCTTAGTGTGGGGTTTTGATATTTTTTTTTTTTTTTTACTGTCTTGAGCAGTAAGAATGATATACAACCTCTGAGGATTATTATGCACTTATTTGATTAGATAATACTTTATTAAATCTCCTGAGCTAATAATCTTTGTTAATTGCATGCCATCAGACATACTCAAGTACTCTACAGCAGCAGAAAGTGTCTAATGTACTTTCTGTCTCACTGCCTTTCGCCTCCAACCTTTTGCTCTCTCTTATTTCCCCTCTACCCACAACCCTTGCCTTTCCCTTCCATGTTCTAAATCCTGTAAATTATTCACCCATTCACTAAGTGATTTTACACTAAACAGTCACTGGGCAGGGAAAAGAACCACCCTAGCAATAGGAACTGAAAGACAGGCAATCTTTCTTTCACAGGAAAAATTTCGTTGCAAGGCTGCTGAAATGCCCATTACTCACCCCCCTCAGTATTTGCTGCACAAGGTTACAGCCTGAACAGAAGGAACAGTCTGTCCCAACTCGCTGCCTAGTCTGTAAACCACAATTCCCAAGCCTGTCCTGTCTGCAAAGGGTGTGTAGCTAAGATTTCTCATTATATATACAGTCCGTAGCAAGTAAGTGTATAACTACAGAGACTATATTAAAAAATGAGCATAATTTAATTCTGTGCCAGCTGTGCATTATGACAGAAGCAATTAATTAAGCTCTAATATTTAAGGTAATGAAGAGGGTTCTGGACAAACCTCAGGAGAGGGCTTTGGTTGTAAATATCAGTCAGACTAATACAATTCCAGAGGAGTTTATAACACAATTGCAGAAAAGAACTACGATTCCTTTTTGTTAGTAAGAACAAGGAACTACAGACAAAACAAATTTTATTCACGGAATGCACAGTTCTGCTTGACAAGGAAAATGACTTTGCAGTCATAAAATATGAAAATTTTCATGTTTAGAAGTCACATGTTAAAGATACAAGTATTTTCATCCTGGTGAAGAAACAAATAAAAGCAGTAGGTGGAAAAATAATGTGACTAATGTTCACGGGTGGCAACAATGGAATATTTTAGAGGTGTGGTTGACACTGCTTTAAAATTCATTTTGAAGTAGTTATTAAAAAAATCAAGGCATCACATTTGCTGATCATTTCTGAAGATGTCAATTCTCCATGCTGCCTCTAAAAAGTTAGCAATATCAGCCATTATTCTGAATATCATAAAGTATCTACCAACAAGATTTTTGGCCAGAGAAGAAACTGACTTCCAGCATTATTCTCCCATTGCTACTGAAAGATGATATTTCTTAGGTTCAAATAACATTTTATCTGAATGCAGGGCTTAATATGTTAGCACACAAAAGGCTAATATCCTAGTTAGCAGAAAACAAGCAAATCCTTTTTTTCTGACATAGCCTTGAAATGAAAGGTGTAAATTCAAGTAATACTGTTAGATGCTTGTGTTACAACCCATTTTAATGAGAAAAGTTCACAGCAGGTTGCTTAGCCATTATAAAACCAACAGCTACAAATTAAAAGCTTGACAAGCAATTTAGAAATGTCTAGTCATTCTCCACTTCTTACATATAATGGTGTAGTAGAAGCAAAATGAATTACCAAGTCCATGTCAGTACAATGCACAAAAGAAATGTCAATTATTAGTCAGTTAATGCTCCCACAAAGACATTCAATATGTGCAGACAACATCTCCCCTCTTGTTCAGCTTTTCCTCAGCTTTGAAAGTCTGAAAGGGACAATAAGTATCATCCAGTAATTAAAAGCCAGGAATAGGAATCCATCTATAGTTTTGAAAGCTATTAGAGGTATAGCAATGCAATTTGCTGGTCACAGAAGACATGATTTCACTTTTATGTGGAGATGACAGGTCTTAGACAAGAGCACATTTCTTCTTCTTGTATTTGCTGTATGTCTGTTTAGATAGATATTCACGTCCTGACCAAGATTAGTTTTTGTTTGTTTGTGGAGTTTTATTTTTTTTTCCCCTGGTTTTCTTTTTGTCGTTGTTGGTTTTGTTTGTTTGTTTGTTTGTTTTGTTGTTGTTGTTGTTTGCATTTTGTTTTGGGGTTTTTTTGTGGTTTTTTTTAATGCTGATCTAACCACTAGTCTCCAGCTCCCTCATCTGAGCACTGTTTCTCTCCTCCAATGACCAGCAGCTTTACGGGGAGTCAGAGCTGCTCATGGATCTGATAGAAAAAATGGTGTTAGTTTCAGCAGATTAATATGCTGGATCATCATGCTGATTCTGTTTGCCCCATACCCACAGTGATGGAAGGCAGAGAAGAATGTGAGGCCACAAAGACACAAGTAATCGCAGATGAATGACTCTATAAAAGCTTGATATGTTTTATTATAATGTCTAGTGCTCTATAGGAGAGGATTGCCATGCATACTTGAAGTTCTGAGGTTTGTACATTAGTCTGGGATCTGTTAGCACAAAAGATGTCCTTGCTACTGGAAGTCTATAAGTATAATATCCTACCACAAACATTTCATAAATACTTTAAAAAATTAAGTTACATTTTTTAAATCAATAGAAATGGACTTTAATGAATGTTACAGAGACTATTTGTGAAGTGATAGTATCTAACGCAAATAGTGAGGCTATTTCAAAGGCAATGCCATGGATGTAGGACAACTTGAAGAATTTTGCATTGATAGGAAGAAGATGCAATGGACTCAGGCAAATTTCAGACTATTGTAACATGTTCACAAATGTTCTTCTGCTGTTCAACATTGTGTACATTTCTAGAACAGCTACTTCGCTGAAAGCAAAGCTGAAAAATACAAGTTAATGTTCTTGATTCACCCAGTATGTGCTCTCACCTTTCTAAGAAGATATAGAGTAGTCTGACTCAGGCCTCAGTTACGACTTCTGCAGCACAAGGCTTGTAATGGTATGACCTCTGCTCTGGAGTTCAGTGATACTTGACACAAGAACTATCATAATTTCACAAGACAAGCCCGATGAAAATCTGTGGTACTGTGACCCTATCTTGGCTCTCTGAGTCGCAACTGAGTGACTATGGTAAGGTAGTAATACATCCAGACCATTTACAGTTTCCTCTAGAATGCTTCTTTTCAGCTTATTTTATGACTGCTAGCAGCAGGCAGCTATCCCAGTCCTGGAAAGGGAAAAAGACTATAAGCAGTGAATTAAAGTAATCAAGAACTACAGGGGCCAGTGACCTCTAGTTCTAATCAGAATATGTCTTCTCCCACTGCCAAATAAAAGTAATGCCTAGAAGAAGCCATAAAGTACTCAAGAGCTAATTAGTCTTGGAAACAGAAGCAATAATCAGATTGAATTATCTTTGCACTGTTCCTATGAAGAAGATAACATTGGACAAGTAAGTATGAATGACAGATTCAGTGAATCCATCTAAACAACGTATAGAAGAAAACCTTGTTTATAAACTAGAAAAAATGTTTGCACATGAACATTGTTTTGAGTTATTCACTGACCTGTTTTTCCAATTATTTCAAACATACAGGTTCAATGATTAGGTTGTGTAAGACAACATAGAAACTGCATATTTATATTTGTTATGATCTTGAAAACCTCTTTCGTGCCAGCCCACTTCAACACAAGTACTTATTTTCATTACAGTGATACCACTGATGAAGTGACTTCTCATGGAAATCAATGGCAAAATGTAAATGATTTTGATAGATTAGACCCAAAATAGCTGTCAATTGCAGTGCTTGAAATCTATTTCAGATGCATTTAGAACTGTTTATCTCTGTTGGGGCAAGGGGGGGAGAGTTACTTAATATTTCACCCTGCAAATTTATTCGTGCAACAAGAAATATGAGAAAAGCATAATGAAATACTGTATTATACATAGTTTCTGCTTTTCTGTTCTGATGCGTCAGAGCACATTATGTAGTAAGTTTAATGAAAACTATTAGAAATTTAAATCCCAAAATTACCTATGCTGAAATAACTGTCCTAAATCTGAAATTATTTTGAAGATGAGAAGCTTTGTTCTATTTTCCTTCAAAAGAGAGTGTGTTATGTTATTCCTCTCAAATAATACCAAAGCTTCTTAACTTGGTATAGCATTTATATAAAAAAATATGTTTTTCTTTGTAAGATATTTGATATGGTTTTTTTAGTAGCTTGACTCCAACTACTGGTCAAAGAAATGCCTACTCAGGTTGAAGCAGAGTTGAAAGTGTTTGAACTTTCTAATATCAGTTCAAGTCTGCTTTACATAAAATGAATGTGAGGGGGCAGGATGTAGATTAAAACCAGTCTTAAGAAGGATTTCCTTACATATAATTATAACAGTCTGAGAATCAAACTAAATTTTGATTTGGAGGTTGTTTTCTCAAAATAATTCAAAATGAACTTAAAATAACTTCTAGAAGAACTATCTTATTCCACTAGAGATTCAGAAAAACACTGCTGAGCTCTGCATTCTGTCAGATCAAAATAATTAGCAGTTAATCAATGGCTTCACACACACTGGTGATTGTGTGAGAATATCTGACCTTTGAGCCCACTCTCAATAACAATACTATGAACTGAAAGAAAAGCCAGAGACTTTTGTTATACAGTTACATCAAGATTTTACACTGCATGATACACAGGTGTACACAGAGAGCAAGAACATATGGTTTACCCATTATTGTGGATAACATGAAATAGATCATATCAGACAGGTTTCATTAAAACTGTATGCGGAGAACATGAAAATAAATTATGGACCCATATACCCAGATGACAATGAGATTGACCACAAAGTGAGCACTTCTGATTTCCACAGTGAAGCAGAGAGAAATATGGTCACAGTTATAGATGTAGAAATTGAGCTGGTGAGAAACACATTGGTCTTTTGAACATTTGGCTCAAAGGTTTCGCATTAGTGAATAAACAATTAGCATTACTAACTGCTTCTTATTTTACATGGTTTTTGTTTGGTTGTGGTTTTTTTTTTTTTTTTTTTTAATCATTGCAAGTTTAATATCCACATTTGAAATTTTATAATACATCTTTTCAGAATGCTTTTTAATATCTGAATAGTTTGTGCTTGTTATTAATGAATGGTTCCTATTAAGAACTGCTTACAAAATAACTGTGTTTATGTAAGTCAAATGAATTTATGATACTTAGTTGCCTAAAGCACACAACGCTGAAATAAAAGTTAGAAGTTATAGTGAGGGAAAAAATATTTCCTTCTGTAAGAAATGATAGCTGAGAATGCTTTATGGTAAGATAAACATTAAAAAATGCATAATAAAAAACCACAATATTCTGTATTCTATAAGAAATCAGAGGAGAGCAAAATAAAAGAGTATGTTGTAATTTCCAGGTCTATCTCACTTAATATACTGTAAACAAATATGCTGGAAAAATAAATTTTCCTGGAGCTTCAAAATAAATAGAATTAAATCCTAAAAAGTAGGATGAAAAAACCTGCATGTCCTTGACAAATGTTAGTTGATGACTATATTCAGTCATCACATAACACCACTTTATGATTTTTTTGAGCTTTGCTATAGATATTAATATGCAAAACAAGGATACCAGCCCAAACTACCCTTCCAAGGAAGGACAGTCAAAGAAATCAGACACAGAAGTAGGTGAATTAAAAGTAATTTGTTTATGAAGTGGGATAAAACCCAGAATGTGTTATTTCCTAAAGAACTTAAACTAGCCCAGTGTTTTGCTAAAATGCGTTATTTTGGTACACTAAGACAACTATGAAAACAGCTATGCCTGATATGTTTTCCAAGTCAGGATCCCTTGACAGACCTTCTTTCAATGTATGAACTGATTTACCTCAGTCATCAAACAATGTTTTAGTTAAGGATTAAGTTAACAGCAAGTTTAAAATTCAAAAATCAGATTCATTTTCATTTATTGAAGGGAAAACCTGTCCTTCTAAAAAACAGAAAAATTTAAAGTTTCCATCAGTTTCCAGGATCAGACTTCTACACTTTTTTTGACACTATCTGAAATAAAGTAATTATTTGTTTGAGACTTGTCACTGGAGGAGTCATGCCCTTAAAAGAAATATTCTACGGGAAGTTATAATCAGTCTAGTTGTAACAATTCTTATTAACAGAAGAAACAAAATGTTGCTGCTGCTCGAATACCATCAAAACCAGCAGCTTCAGTTGCTTATACATCACAGAAGCTGTAGCTACAATGGCAGACATGCATGAGCACACAAAAAAAGCACTGTTATTTTACATTTAGATCCAAAAGAATAGGTCTTTTTTTTTTTCTTTTCTGTTCAGCTATAAGAACCTCTTGTTCTTAAAACAGGATGCTTGCAGTTGAATTTCTTTTTAAAAATAATTTGTTGGACAGAAAACATACACAACTTGCTCTGGTGAATACTTTCCAAAGGAAATTTCCTAAGAAACCCTTCCACTCCTCAATCGTATCAACAAAAAACTCACTTTGCTAGTAAATGCTCATGTGTTTATCACTCCAATTTTCAATCTCTCAACCTAGGCCAATGCTTTCAAAGGCTGGCTCTTAACTCCAGAGGCAAAGCTTTTAGCATTTCAACCTACCCACCCTAAACACTTGCAGGGGCTGATAATCTTCATTTTTGGAAGGTCAAAACAAAATCCTTGCCCAAGGTTATAATATCAGGCACATGACAAGACAGTAAAAGTCACTGAACCCTTTTCCACCTGTTGTACCCACACAGATTCTCAGTGCTTAGTACAATAAAACACATGTTAATAGTCAGCAGCTTATACGTAATTTCTAAAATAATGTCATGTTTTGAAAAGAGAGGGGAAAAAAAGAAAAAAGAGCAGTAAAATATGTATATTGGAACAAGATTTGAGGAAGATAGCCATAACACCTGATATTGAAAAGAATAGTTGCCTATGTAAATTGGCTCAAAAAGAAGATGTGAAGATAGATAGCTTTGGAAAACTCTAAACTCAGTAAAAATGTCATGAAATTAATTTTTTCTGAAAACAGCTGTCTTCAAAGAATTATCTCATCACTTTCATTGTCCAGCTATTGTACCATAATGCTAATGCTTGAGAACTGGAAAGTGAACAAAACTAAAAACAGAACCCCCCCCAAAAAGATAAAAAATACATTATTTTTGTGACAGTGGAATACATATGGTGAAAACTAAATTTAGATTGGCTGTGATCCCATATATCCCATTAATTTTGGCTTTCAAACTGAGAAACAGTGACCCTCAGCACAGTGGGGTCCTGGCCCAAGACACTGAGGTATTTGAGGAAAAGAGTAAACGTGTAAATGTTCACATATGTATATAAAGCTGAAAGGAAACAAGGCAGTAATTCATACAAAATTCCACATATCCATTGATTCCCATCCCTCATTTACCTCTCTGAAGTGTATCTGCATGAAGATCAGATACCTGTTCTTAAATACAACCTGCTAGTGTCTAACTGAGCACAAGCAAAGCTTATACAATCCACTGTTAACAGGACAGAGATTTGTAAGAGAAATACTTAGCATGAATGAAATGGATGGAAGTGTGTGTTTGTGGGGAGGAGGAGGAGGGAAAGAGAACATGCAGGTATGCCAGGGAGTAAGGTTTGATTTACAGGATATAGAATTCATCCTTATAGAAAAAATTAGTCAAGAACACCCTTAAATTACAATCAACTCCTGGCAGGAAAACATACCCAAGGAAAGTTGCCTGCAAATTCTGCAGAAATCTGAACTTTTTGAGTCCAATAAATGATATGTAGGTGCTGTCCCCCTTACACCTCTTCCCACCTTGCACCATTTTTCATTCAACCAAAATCTTTATATTTTATGTGATGAGCTTTCAAGTTAAAATGAATAAAGACAGCTTTTTCTATTTTCACCTGACATTCCACAACTGTGTCACCAATTGCTTCTGTAGCCTGGTTGAAAGCATGAGCCCTGAAGATCCGTAGCCTCGAAGACCCGGTAGAGAGAAAAGTTCTCAAAGAAAGGGAATCCCAGAAAGTCAGTACTGCAAGATCCTACCAGATTCAAATCCCCCTGTCAAAGAAAAGCTACTACACCCCATTCACTTGTTCTGGCATTAGAAATATACCTGTATGCTACCAGTGGTCACTTTGTACCTGTGTACTAAACTGGGAGTCACAGTGTAAGCCAAAGTAGCCCATATGGTATTTGTCTGCATGTCAAAAATGACCTGAGAACGAGAAAACCACAGCTGCTTTGCATTCTATGGGACTATCTGCTTAGTTTTGTGTTGATTTAAATAATGACTATTTGGCCAATTGTTTTAAGCAATGCTAAAAAAAAAAAAAAAAAAAAGCACCCAGACTAAACTCATAATACTCCCCCATTTTCTTGTTTGTTTCGGAAAGGTTTGCTGAATGAAGTCTCTTACTGAAAGGTGTGCTTATAATTCTTATGAACTTTGGAGAGAGATTTTACCTGGGCAGATGACAGAAGTGAGGAATGGAGAAATAAAGAAACACCAAAAAATACGGTTCACTGACTTTATTCCTCCCACCCCAATTACTTTCTATTTTGATCTGTTGTGTTCCACAAATTGATAAATGGTTAAATCAAGGAGAGCACTTGAAATTGAAGTGTGAATAAATTGCTTCATTAGTGTTTGCAGGCTTCATGATAGACTAAAAGTATACAAGTGAAGTTTGGCGTAAAACTGTTTTCAGGGTACACTAAAAAACCACAGTATAATCTTGAAAACCAATAGAAATCAGCTGGAACACCTTAGCTGTTTCTAGCTATCAGAATAAGACATTAAGAGAGGTATTTCTCTGGCTGATATTCTAAGACAAAATTGACCTTTTTACTCTTCAAGTTCTGCAATTGGCCTTAAGTTACAGGTGAGGGCACTATAAGCAAAAATAAAAGCTTAGGATAGGCTAAATGCAGATACATTTAAAGTGAAGCATCTTTAAAAGGCACGAAATAAACGTGCTTGCTGACATTTCAAATCACAGAATAGAAACTCTCAAGCTGAAAAGTATTTTGTACTTAGCATATAAATACCATTATTTTAGAATAATTGAAGCTTTTCCCTAGAAAATGCATATTATGTACACATGCATATAGACATTTGAAGAAAATTGCCTAATTCATGTAATCAAACAGAATTACATATGAAAAGTTAAATCTGCTGCCCAGCGCACTTGAATCAAGGTACTGTCTGAGATATAACCATACAGTAAGAGGTATGAAAATATTATGTCAGACTTTTTCTTCTATGATTATGAAAACTTACTTGATAACGCTGCAGGACACCTGATATCCTAAGGTAGCTCAATTTTTAATAAGTAAATGCAGCTGTGCTTGTTTTCAAATAGGTTTCTTATATAGTAATGTACATCACACCCTCAGACTTTTTTGAAGTAGTAGGTTTTTCTTTTCTAAATTGTTAAATATTGCTTAATATATATATATTAGTATGGTTTTGTTTTACTTTTATTTTACTAATTTGAAAGGCATTTTGAAAGAGAGCTACTTTGATTTTTTTCTCAAGATATATCATTTCAGCTCAAAATACTTAATTGAACTGAGCAGTAAAAAAGTCCATGTTTAATGATTGATGTAAACAATAATTTTAAAGAACAATCGGCACCAAACTGCTTCTCTGATCGTTAGTGAAACACTTTTTCTATTTAGTTGCCTCAGTACATAATCCAAAACCTCCACAAGAAATGGAAAATGAATTTAAAAGTTTTGAACAGAGTTTGGACCTTGACATCATAATAATTTCTTACGGTATTAGATATTGAATACATGAAATCTAATGCATTTTTCTAGAATGACTGCTAGGAAAAAATGCAGGCTGTATTGTCTAAAAGCTTATATGAGACAAGTGAAGATGCTGGCATGAAACATGTTCAGTCTTATATTTGGTTTCTTCTGAATAAAATTCTTAAAAATAAACAAAGAAAAAACTGTTTCAATAATATGAAATAAGGAAAAGGAAAAAAAGAAAAGGGAAATAAAACCCCACAAACAAAAATCAAACCAAAACAAAACTGAAAATAATTACAGTCTCTAGGATTTCAAAACTCACAAGACTTCCAATGGTTTGCAACCTTGAGGTATTATTGCCTTAGAACAAGCAACTACATTGACTTCAGTGAAACTATGTGAGTGGAAAACTGCTGTATCAGGGAACTTCATGCAGAGAAGACAACTGAAAATATTTAACTCGGTTACCAGAAGTCTGTCATCCTACATGAAGCACTAGTGATTGTGTTCAAAACCCAAGCTATTAAAATTTTCAGCTAATCCAATGTCTGCAGGCTCTGTGGCACTAGCCTATAAAATGTTTAAATGTTTGGATCTTGCGTCATGTTTAAACCCATCGGATACAATTTGTAAACAAAGACAGTTTGGCAAACACAGAGATCCACGGTGTGACTCACTTTTGAAACCTGGGTTATCAGGCTGATGTTTTCCATGGATCTTTATGCAGCCTAAACTCAAAGAATAATAAACTCAAATCTGGTAGGTCAAAGTCACCTACTAGTGGGGCCAAACAATACACTGTTTTCCTAAGTGGTTTGTTCAATGCCTTCTTTACTCACAGAAACACTGAAAAACCTAAATAATTTCAGGACAGTCCCCAGGATCCCGAGATGTGCAGCAAGTTTGTCTGTAAAATACATGGTGAGGGTGAGGAATCGGTAGCATGATGGTGATGGAGGCACCTACCCCCAGGCCACTCTAAGAAGACAATTTTCTTCAGGGCATCTGACAGTTACCAAAAATCTCCTCAAATGACCAAAGCCTACTCCTGTCTCTTAAAAGCAGCACACAGCTTACATGTCTTTGAAAAAAATGATGGTTCTTTTTTAATTAGCTGTTCTGGACTACCCCTTTTCACTGTCAGAGGTAATTCACATTTGAACTCCCAGAAACCTACTGCAAGTATGATGCCTTGGAATCATCCCCAGTGGATTTGGTGCTCAGGTCTGCCCAGGTGAATTAAAATTATTTAAACTCTGTGATGTAATTGACAGAGCTCTGTCCACTTCTTCTTTCCCCTTCCTTTCAACAGAAAGCCTCAGGTGCATTTTGAACATAAGCTCTTCCTGAGTGGGTCCCATACACCAAGGCTCTGGTGCAGCAGGTGCTGCCATTCCATGTCCCACCCACCCCCAGCCATAAGCCCGCTACCAGGTTGCCTCATCTTGTCAACAAGAAAGAGCTTCCTGATACCTAGTGAAATTTGAGGTATTTGTGGGTTGGAC
Source organism: Patagioenas fasciata (assembly GCF_037038585.1). Classification (NCBI taxonomy): domain Eukaryota; kingdom Metazoa; phylum Chordata; class Aves; order Columbiformes; family Columbidae; genus Patagioenas; species Patagioenas fasciata. The sequence goes on from NC_092520.1 coordinate 58,492,004, forward strand.
TACATGATCTACAGAGGTTCATTCCAATCCTAACTATTCTGTGATTCTGTATTTGGTGTGAGAAAAGGTTCCCTATAGAATTGAAGTCCTCTAAATGTCAGATGAAAGCTGAGAAAGATGTATTTGGACTATAACTTGGACCTGGTTTCCAGGGAGGTGCCACTCTTGATGACGTCGTTCTCTCTACGTGTTGCTCCTCAGTGAATGAGAAAGCATAATATTGTGACAGCGTAAATGCATATAATGAATCATAGAATCATAGGATCATTTTAGTTAGATATGACCCTCAAGATCACTTGATGACAAAAAAAAATATGTCACAGTAAGGCAAATGCAGTGCAGCCAGGATACCACCCCATGTTTTGTGTTCTGAGAGTAAGCGAGTCCTACTTTCCTAAACCAATATCTCAGGTTAAACCTTTAACACTTAGCAAGTTTTGATGATGTAAAGTGAAAAGTTTGAACAGCTACAGTTACAGCAGAACTAAAAAAATCAAGTGATGTCTCGTTTTTACAATAATAAAGAAGTAGGAAATAAAGAAATCACAAGTTGTCACATGAATTTCAATATTTAATAAAAATATCATGTCTTTCAGACTTATTTTGCAATAGAAAATCTCAATATTAATGTAGACATTTATCTGATCCATATTCCTAAAGTAAATTTCACTGAATCTTCCTTGCAAATGAAGATTAAACAGTTGGTATTTATCAAACAAATTATGAGAACGCTGTCTGGTAAAACACAAATTAAAAGCTATTGCTTAAATTAAAAATACATGTAAAAATTATTTTTGTGGCATCTATTGGTACTATTTAAGAGTCTAAGTTCCCAGAAAAAAAAAGAAATATATATCTGTTTTCCCACCTTCCTTCTTTCTCCATCATTCCCCTTGTTGCCACCAAAGGTGCTAAGAACCCCATAGCTATTATTGATGCAAGTGTCCCACAGAGAATATACTTTTTAGGACTCTCAAATATATCCATATATTATACATCATCCATCTTCCAGTTGCAACTTTTCTTTACATAAAAGTGGTAGAAGTGGTGGGGGTTTTTGAGGAATAATTTTAGGTAATGAAATTCTACTGAGTAATTTGTGATGAATGAAACTTCATTTTCCTTGCAAGCTATTATGATCATGTATAAAACTCCAAACAGCAGGTCAGTTTTCACCAGAGCAGAACTAAAGAAACTGCCTCCAAGTAGGTTCAGAAATAAGAAGTTCCAGACATTTGATTTCAAACTGTGTGATGAGTAATTTATTTCACAGAAGACACAAAAACACTGATAGTGGGAAAGTGACATAAACAGTCCAGGCTTGCTAGAAATGCTCTGCTGACAACAACTGCAACAGAAGGAGAACCTCAAGGCAAATCATGACCCTCAGCCAAGAACCCATACATTTTTGGAGATTATGGGCACATAGAAGGAAGTAATTGGCCTAAGAGATGGCACTGCTTACGACATGGATGCCTAAATACTCCAGGGGAGACATCTCCCTTGCTTCAAAGCTTCACTAGTGTAGATTCACTACCATTGATCAAGAAGAAAAATACCGTTGTCATGTTCTAGTACCCATTTCCAATCCCCTCTTGATATTTTGCTTGGTTCAGCCAGATTTACTTAATTTAATTTGTTTGTGTTTGCAAGCCTGCAAGACAAATAAAGTGAAATTAATTTGCTGTCCCTTTCAGTCAATTAAGATACAGATACCCAAGAAAATAATAGCATATTTAATAAATACCATTTTTAATAAACCAATGCATTATCTTGGCAAGACTAAGTATGTATATCATAATAAAACAAGTATTCATGCAAATGAATATCTGGAAAAAATGCCTGATTTTTAGCTAAATAAAAATTTACACTCACATGTTTCTATAATATATCACATAAATGCATGTAGTAAATGGCTAAAGTAACAACACAGCTTATCTATCATAATTTTTACATATTTAAACGAGTTTGTTTCCTGTGGTTCCTCTGGATTTTGGTCTTATCCTAGCTGGAAATGTAATTGAAATCTCTATTTATGGAACCACAGAAAATTAGGTACTTACTATTGTAATGAAGACAAATAAAAGAGTTAAGCAACGAAGTAATTAAATGTCAAACTTTTGAAAGTTGCATCCCAAATAGTGAGAGGAGTAAGTAAAAAAGCTAGAATAGATTTCTTTGTACTTAAGGAACCATGTTACACATTTTAAAAGGTGTGTGGGGGAGTGCGCACTGCAGACAGACGCCAAATCGTTCCTTCAGGACAACTATACATTATGATTATTAACTTTTAACACAATTGTAACAGTCAGATACCACATTCTTGCAAGATATGATGCTGATATTCCACAGGTGCAAAATGATTACTAAATTTATACAATTTATAAAGAAGGCTAGAGGTTGCTTCTAAGACTACCTAATATAACAAACTAAACTAAGTTCAATATTGCCAGGCTCCTAATGAATGAAATATATAACACTGAATGAAAGAGGGAAAGACAGATCCAAGAAGATGTGAAAAAGTTTCATTAAGTATTCTTTGGTGCTTTTATACTGAAATTTGAGTTTCCTCTTTCATGTGATACTGGTCTTAGCAAGTGATGTCAGCTTTAAAATATGCCTGAAGAACAGAATGAAGTATGGTGGTAAGACAATTTATGAAATGATGCAGAAATAGCCTGTGCAGTTTCCCTATGAGGCTTGACTAAACATCCTGGCTTCTATCCAGACATCAAAATGTAATTAAATATGATTTGTTATGTATATTCATGGATTATTCACATCTGAATACTTTGCTTGTTTGAACCACGTTAGCGTATTTGGCCCCAGTCTAGAAAATATTTTAAGTGAAAAATCAAATTAGAGCAACTTTTCCTGGAGGACATCAGTTTCTCTTTGTCTCTCTTTCTATGGATCTAGGACACTTAATAGTTTGAGACATTGGATTAATGTTAGACCATTAATCTAAATATTTAAAATAGTGACAGATGGTACCAATACAACACACAGTGTGATACTGCAGGAAGGAGAGCCCAGTTATGGGAGCAACATCAGTATTCCATATGTTCAGGTTGGTGGTGAACATTTTAAAGAGAAAATTATTTGGTCCCAACAGCAACAGACTTGACACAATTTCTAGATAAAGCAACAAATTGTCAAACTAGTTCAAGAACCACCCTGTGCCAAAACTCACATTTTCAGGCCTTTGTCAGGACACTGTTTTCAAACACACAGAAAAATGGCTCCACTGAGCCAAGAGAAGCTCCATTTTGTAAAGATGAGAACTCTCACCTTCGAACTCCTGTCAGATTTGCCTTAACCATTTTTCTGTGTGTTTGAAAACAGTGTCCTGACAAAGGCCTGAAAATGTGTGTTGATTTAGTCGGTCACAATTTCTGTTTAAATAAGTAGTATCTGACAATTGCTTCTAGCAAAAGAAGAGAGAAACATCCAAGCAGTAGCAGCATTCTCCCTTTGTTTTGCTTTGCCCTCCCTTTCCCTGCTCCATGAAAATATGTTGAATTGTAAATGTGAATGTTTCAAAACCAGGACAGGCTTAAAGAACTTCTGCAAGATGCTAAGAAAAAACACAACCTCCACAGCACACCCCCAACAGTAAAGACATTATATTTGGCCATGTGGCTAACGAACACATCAGTACTGCTTCTTGTATTTAAGTATGCTTGCTTTAAAATTCCTGTATATCGTAAACTCTTCTCTCCTCTAAGATTTCATTTGTTCCACTTTATGATGACTTAGACTAAATTCAAGACTCTTTAATTTAGCCACATTTACATGAAACTGCTCTGTATGGTAACTAACTCAGTGGGAGGCCAGTCCCTGGCTAAGGGCACTCAAGAGCTGTTACAACACCAACATTAACCTTTCTGCTTGTCATATCCTGCTGTAAAAACCTAAAAAATATTTACAGTCCATCCAGTTGTACAGATACACTGGAAGAATGTAGAAAGGAAAAGGAGTTAGTATCAGGTTTTTTTCTAGGACAAAAATAAATACACCTGACAAGGGTATTTAGGTAGAAAGAAACGCACCAAGTCAGCAAGAGAGTTTTGTAACAAAGTATTAAGCAGAGTGTAGGAAAAAAAAATCCATTGCAAAAAAGGAAAGTCATACAAAATTATTTTTTCCCGTTGAGCTATCTAAATAATACAGTTTAATTTTATTTATTTATTTATTTGAAAATCCTTAGCATCCTGTAACTATGGTAACAATTTGCCTTGCTGAGTGCCTCTTTGTTAACATCCCCTTGCTGTAGTAATGCTTCCATCACCATCTGGCAGTGACAATTTTCTTGCTTGAGTGAAAATTCCTCCAAAGTATAAAAATCAGGCCACTTATTTTTAAAGGACTCACTGCTCCGGCTCCTATTGATTTGCAGAGTCCCAGTCAGAACCTCTGTAAATCCAGTCATGTGATTTTGATATCTTAATGAAGGGGACAAGCAACACTGTAAAAAAGGATTGAGTTACAAAACTCTTCAGCTGTTGTCTTGCCTTTGATAGATAAGGTTTATTTTTCAAACTTTTTCAAGAAGTGATGTTTTAAAAACAGCTTACTCCTTTCTCACCTCCTATGCTTCAAAGAAGGTGAAGATGGTATTAAGCAGAATGGTAAAACAAACTTCATTATTAATAAGGCAGGTTCTAAGAATATCACATGAAGACTGGGAAACCTTTGGTTTCCATGGTAAATCACTTGACTCTCACTTAATAAACATGTTTAACATTCCATACTCTGTGGGTCAGATGGAGATAGCCTAATCACAGTTATTAGGTGAGAATTCAAAAGAACAGCAAAATATCAAATATGCACTGACAATAAGCCAGGTTGGACAGATATAGAAGCAAGAGGCTTCTCAATCATGGGCCTCCTCCCATCTACATTTTGACATTTCAGCAACTCTTCCAAACTCTGGTCTAAAGCAGAAAACAGTATAATTGTGTCACAAGAATAAAAAGAGAAAAAAAAATATTTTTCAGTTTAAAAATAATATAAGTTGCACTAAACTTTTGATTAAACTCCCTTGGTCATGGTTCTGCTATCCAGTTATTAAAAGTCAGTTGATTGATAAATTATTTATGTTCTTCAAAGTTGCATAAAACCAGTCAAATAGTCCTTCTGGGTCTGGGGGGAATACAAGTAACCAGCAAACTGATGATAGAACTTAAGATACATTTTATACATATTTATTTACGTCTTTGGCGTACATGAAGAATGCAGACCAAGGATGAACATGGGACCACTTCTTTCCAGGTCACTCATCCAGGCATGTGCCACTTTCGATTTCTCCCTTCACAGATCCAGAGCATAAGATCGGAAAGTACTGTTATGCTCTATGCAGTGAGCATACAAGATAAGCTCCTTTATATGGAAAAATAGGCTTTTTATGTGTGTTAATATACAGAAAAATCTGTATCCCAGATTTTTTTTTCCCTGAAAGTAAATGTTTTGAGGAAAAAAAGGCAACTGACAGTAGTATCTTAGTCTGGCATTTGGAAACAATGGAGAGAGCAGAATGCAGCTTGACAATAAACACACTGAGGGAAGAAATGTATTGATGGTCACAATGGGTGAGTTGAAAGACTGCAATGACTTTCAATTTCTAAGATGATTCTGTAGGATTTGAATACTTTGTAAAACAGTCATGTTTTAAATGTACTATATGTAACACTTGAGAAAGAATCTGGGAAAAAAACAAAACCAAACAAAACAAAACAACCCAACAAAACAAAACAAACAAAACCAGAACCCACCCACCCTCATCCTAGGCACAAAAAAAAAAAACCCAAACCAACCAACCAACCAATCAAAAAACCACAAGCAATCAAACAAACTCAAAATCCACCATGAAAATAATTAATTCTATTCTACACAATCTCAAATAAGTCATATTTCTCAGTGAGAACTCCTTAAGTTACCTTAGAGAATAGAGAAATGACTAAGTGTGTAGTTATCTTTGATGATTCAACATCTCTCACGCTTGAGGTCTCAATACACCTCTCAAACAGCAATTGTACAAAATCTGGTTTGGTTCTTTTGTTTGTTTGGTTTTTGTTTGGCTGGTTTTTTAAATATTACTGAAAACTTTCCCTCCGTCAGAAGGGACTATTCTATATATGTAGGCAACAACTTTGGAAAGGTTGAATAGTGTCTGAGGAGGACCATTGCCAATTTCCTATGAGGGCATAGAGTTCCTTAGGCAAAAGGATAGAGTTCAATGTTTCCCTTTTCCTCTTTATAAGGTAAAGAAATCTAACTTCTACTGAGATCATTAATCCCTCTTCGTGTTACAAACTGTTATGAAGTGCATAGTTATTTTCATGGGAAAAAAAGTCATCTGTTTAAAAGCGAAACATTATTTCTTCTAGTTTCCTTTACAGAGAAAATGTAATACACATTTACAATGCAGAAGAAATTACCAAAAAGTCACGTGAACAAAACCAGCAGAACTCTCAGAGTTACAGATTTATTGAACTGAGATGTGACAGTAACAATTTACCCCACCCCAGTCATGAGCATGGTGTTAAGACAGGTATCTAACCCTACTCAGATGATTGGGAAGTATCAGCTTCTGATGTGGCCAGTTTCTCTACTAAGCCTGAGTAAGTAGCCCAAGGTCATTGCCCATATCTTAGAGAGGCTAAAGGGAGATGGGCTGAATCATCACTCATCTCCAGTGATGCTCTGTAGGTCAGACAGAGCTTGACAAAAGTCAGCAGTGCTGTAACATGAAGGAAGCAATGGTATGAAGATTTTTGTTTGTTTGTTTGTTTGTTTGTTTTTTGAGCAGCATTAGACTGGAATTAATTTAATAAAATGATTCGGGATTCATTGCATACACACTACATGTTTGCCTCACCTCAGTCTCAGATAAGAGAATACTTCAGTAATTCTGCTTCCATGGGAAGTAGATGCATAAGAAGGCTTCTACTTCTCTTCGGCTGACATCTATTTTGTTTGAATATCATGTCCATGACTAACAATTTCCTTTTCACAGTACTTCCAGAATCCCACCTCAGTGCTTAATGAGAGAAATCTCTCTTGCTGCTACTAATGAAAATTATAAATATCCCAAAACCAGACAGAAAAAATGGACAGGAATATTTATAAACTTGGTATAATAACTAAAGGTGAAAAGATCAAAACCAGAGAAAACTATTTTAAAGGTAACAATCATTATATTCACAGTAAAATAAGCATAACGTATTTGATGTAAAACAAGAAAGCTATAAACTGCGGGTCAGTGAAAAGGCAGCCAAAGGTATACCCCAGCTTCAAAATGAACAGCCATGAACACTGAACTACTATTAATCTGATTTGTTACACCTGAATAGCAGTTTTCAGGTACTGAAGCAATTCAAAACGTGCCGTCTTTCTAATTTGCATTGTAAAATTTTTTTTTTTTTTAAATATTAAACATCCTACTCTTAAGTACCTGTTCTCAAAATCTACCCTTCAGTATTTTTAAGTGTTGCCTTTCATTACTTGTAACAGAAAGATTACAAAAACCTAGCAAATGGCAGAAAATACACCCACACACCTGTTACTAAGTATCTATTTAGTCCAAAGGAAAGCTTTGTTTAAAAAGGTTTGTTGTATTTCTAGGAAATTGCTGTATCTACTTCATCACATCAGGAGGGATGTTGGAAACATTGTTTGCAGGAAGCAGCAAATACAACACCAACCTTTTGCCACACGTATTTTTCATTCACAGCTCAGCCAACACAGACACTGGGTCTTTGCTGCTAACCAGGTTTTCCCGGTGCCTCAGAGATACCAAGGGCTACCTGGAATCCCAAGGTTTCACTATTCCTCTCCATCCTAACTGGTAAAAGAGTCACTTTTCCACACCCATTTCCATTAAAGTATCTTCCATTCACAAGACTGAGATTAAGATAGTAAGTACCAGTATAACGCAGAGGTGCTGGCCACTCTGCTACAGGCCAAGAACACCTCTCAAAATTAAAATGGACAACTTTCTAGGCTGTGTGGGGAGAAGGTGGCTGTTATATCCACAAGTTATGTGATGGCTATGCAGGAAAACCATGATTCCATTAAAACAAAACAAAACAAAACAAAAAACAACAACAACAAAAAAAAAAAAAAAAAAAAAAAAAAAGAAACCCCCTCAACACCCAGCTCAAGTAAAACTTAATCCACAGTAATTACACACCCTTTGGAAACTTTAAGAGTGCCATTTTTCTTGACATCTTAGTAGCCTGTGTACTTTCTGTCAAACAGGCAGCTCTATTCAATGTGTCTACTCAATGTCAGTTCTCTGTCATCTTACTTTGTATTTTTCTACAACATGCCGTTATTGTCTGAATAAAATACACTTTGGGAACCCATTTTCCACCATGATAGAGTAGTTTTGTTCCATGTTGACAATGTGAATTTAGGTTTTACTCCAGTGTGGGAAGAATCTCTCCACCAAAAGGCTGAACTTCCTTTTAAATGGATCAAGCACTCAGAGATCGTTTAGAACCCCTTTGTTTTTAGTTTCACAGTAGAAAGAAAAGAATTATCCTGACCACAGGCATTATGTCAGTCCATAAACATCAACAGCATCATGCTGAGGATTAAAGTAATCCATTAAAATGGGTTCTTCGCTGCACAGAAGGAAAAAAAATTCTGTTTTATTGAATATCAAACAGATAAAGTTTATTCTACCTTTTGCATTTACTTTCTTGACTCACAATCTGTGCAGATCAGTTAATGTACAGGATCTGCTCCCTAATGTGCTCTTACCAAGAGAAGTACAGATTCGCTACTCTGATCGTGATTTACTGGGTTTTGTTCCTGTTTTCAGCTGAAATGGAAAAGCTTTCTAATCATCATTGCAAATACAAATGCAGCTTTTGTTTCATAATTATCATAGCTATTCAGAACTTGAAAATATGACTTGATTTTGCTGTAGCTGTACTGTGCAGATCTTAGGGGTGTCATAGAAACTAGGAATGATTCACTGGGCAGACATGTTCCTTTTCAGTCAATAGTGAACGAAGAACCCAGAACAACACTAAGAAAAATTGGTCTAATGAAGATAATATCTTTCTTGAAACAAGTTTTTGACGCATCATTTGCTTTTCTCCATTCCTCTTGATAACTGAACTCAATAAAGCATTTTTTTCCATAATCTTTGTGCTGCAGCTATGACACTTTACATATCTGTCTGATAAACACTGCCAGTTTGTACCATTTTTACAAGAAGGCAGAAGTGTGAGCCTTATGATAGAAAAAAAACCAAAAAAACCAAAACAAAAAACAAAAAACAAAAAAAAAAAAACCTGAAGACAAACAGAAATACAACCGACAACTTTTGAAAAACTTTTGTGCTTTTGAATGAAATATTCAAGCACTGCCCAACATGGTACTTTTTAAAGTGCTGTCCTATCCTTAGAAATCACACAGCTCCTCCATCTAGCAGTGGTCTTCCTCTTCATTTTATGAGAAAAAACCCTCTAACCTCCAGACAACATGTTACGCAAGGCTGGGTACCATCTCCCTGTTCCATTTAAACTAATTAAAATTCTGCAGCTAGAGTTTAAGTTTACAGTATTTTGATGAGACTTGACCCAGAAAATCAAGCAATTCTCTATCAGCTCTACAGTACTAGCTTTTCAAAAAGATAGTATGCTGTATGCATGTAATCAATTTTATTTTAAATAGAAAGATGATTACCCTTTCCCCATCACAACTGTTTTCTCCAAATTCCTACATACAGTAGCCTGTTAAATATTTTAAAAGATAGTGGATGACTAGAGGACTGCAGATGTTGCAATGGGATATAGAACCTGCTCAGTTTAAGTTCAGTCACATTGTGACCAAGAGTGAGCAGAATCTGACCCACTAGCTATGAATCCTACATAATATTTAATTTCTTTTTTTTTTTTTTAATGTTTCAGGCAATTAATTAACAAAACCTAGGAAGATATGTTTTTTTAAAAAGCAGCCAACAGCAATACAAGGCATCACCATATGATTGAGCACATTCTGTGTTCAGACTGGTAAGCAGGGAGAGACAAAGGAGAAACAGAAAATTACATACCACTATTTGTGTTTGTTGTAGTCCACCCTCTTCTTCCACCCTACAAAAAAAGATCCCATATAGCAAGCGTTATCTACCTACTAGGGAGCAGGAGGCAAAAAGACTGTCAATCACAGGGGTATTACATACAGTAAGCTTCCACCCTTTCTCCCCCTTGTAGTCATTAAAAAAATAGTAATAAATTTTGTGGAACTAGAAAATATACAATTATAGAGAAAGTCAGTATGATGTAAAAAGGGGAAAGAGGGAGAAAGGTAGGATGGGAGAAAACAAGACTATGACAAACACAATTACTAGTATGTAATTTTACACTGCTGTATGTCCTGTCTCCTCCCATCCTACAAAACAAGATTCCATACAACAAGCAGAATGGGTAAGAAATGAAATCAGGAGATTGTCCCTTCTTATGTCCAGACTGAGGAACTCTTCAATCAAAATCATCCAGAGTAAGTTATAAATCTTGTTGATAACAATAGTGGTAGGAACTGTAACAAGGATCAAATCTCAGCTTTGTGTATAGCAGATCTTGCTGTCTCAGTTCTTTGGTCTAGTAGATTAAAATGCTTCCAACACACTGCTCATGAACAGGGAGACATCTAAGGTTTTTCTGTACCCAGTGGAGTATCTTCACAGCTCTAAGCAATGTTTATTTCAAGTATCACTGAAAACTTCCTTTCTCATAGAATAAAACAGACCTCTTCTTCACAGGAGTGTGGTGTAGGTTAGGAAAGATACAAGCACATATGATGGCTCTTAAGAAAACCAAGATGTATAGCAATCCATATATCATGTTGAAGGAAAGAATCACATGCTACACAAATAATTTCATCTGAAAGTAGTTGGTTCAGAAAAATAACAAAGTGTGATTCCAATGGGTGTTTGTGTAGAAGTAAATTAGAAGGCTCAAAGAAACTCACACAGAAAATTTTTGAATATCCAGGTTTTGAAATATCCTTTCCTTATTGTCTGGCAAGTTGTATCCTGATTACACCAGGTCCAGAAATATCTTGAGCACTAACAAGTGTTTTTTGATGATCTTACTGGAAAGCGAAATTAACATCCAATAACTTCAGAGATCACTTGATAACAAAACTCTCCTAAAATAAGAGAGCTTAACAGATGTAAAACAGCTTCAATGCTCAAAAAAAAAATGAAGATAAATTGATGCTGCAGTTATAAGACGAATGTGATGGAATTACCACTAAACAGAGTGAGATAGGTGCATCAGAGCTGATTGTGGATAAGTTCAAGAAGATTGAAAGAATATCTGTTGAAATACATACCTTGCTGCAGGAGGTTATGTTACTGCATCTACACACATTTAAATCTCAAAGTATAAGTAGGCAACTAAGCCAAAAGGAGAGAACAGGGGGAGTTAGCTACTCATGCATTAACTGGTCAAATGTCACAATAGGACAAGCTTTAGAAATGCAGTTTTCTGACACTGTTAGCAAGTGTTTCCTGTAACTGTTAGTTCTGGATTATAAAAGAGCTGTCCATGAGAAAAAAATAAAGCACTCCTCTATATCACTTCACACAGGAGCTACAGTTCATTCACTAAGCTATAGGAATTGAAATGTAATTAAGTTGTACATTTTGGAATAATTATTACAGTATTGGGAAGCTTGCAAAATTTAGAGAGTTATTTTTTTTTTATCTTTATAAAAATTATTTCCACTAGATACAAAAGTTTGAAAATATGAAGGTTAAAATTCTTCAGCTCCTTTTGAAGTCTCCTTTAGAACAATATATTTAAGTCACAGGAAGCAGACAGTGCAAGAGGGAACAGCAGTATGATGCAAGAAGCAAAATCCAAGAAAAGACTGAAAATAAATATTCATCTTCTATAGTCCATTTTTTTTCCAAGAGTAAACCAAACAGAAGTAAACTTTGAAGGCAGATTGAAGACCAAATAACCCAATATCTAAAAGAAATAAACTCAAAGATGGAGAAGCTGTGAGAAAATAGAACTATTTCATCAGTCTCAGAGAACAAAGCTACTGAAATAGATTGAAAGCCAAATAAATTACCTATTTGCCAAGATGCAGTACAAAATATTTCATAAACTTCTATTTCCACAAAGCAAAGAGAATTTATTTGCTGACAATTACATGGTAAGACAGCCACAAAAACTGAAAAAACACAAGTCACAAGGGAACAGGAGAATACAGCTCCACCAGATGACCCACTGGGTTAGAGAGGGCAAGGCAAACTGAATCCCATAGCTACTCCACACAGGCAAGTGATAACAGCCACCACAATGCCGAGTAAGCTCTGGCTCCCTAAATATGCCGTTTATGGCTGGGTTACCTGAACTGGAGCCTTCAAGCAGGCTCAAAGTCAACACCTTGGTACAGATCCAGAGGATATAACACCTGATTTTTGGCTGTATGTCCTGTTTTGACCCTACAGCCACCTTGAAATCCAGTGAAACTTTGCTTACACACATCAGTCACTGACCACAGAGGAAAGCAGGTTTGGATTTCCCATACAAGTTCAGGCTCCCCTCTGTCATACACATTTGATTCAGTGGGGATATCCTAATAGACCTAGCAGTCAGATTACATCATTTTAAAATGCAGTTTGCTGTCAGATACACAGTGCCTGCCCAGATTAATTGGAGCAAAACCCGCACAGTGTGCACAGTACAGAATACCAAATGAGGTCCAAATCTCAGTGCACAGTGCTCGTAACATGAGTATAAGGCTCTCAGGCCCATGAATGCTGAACTCAACCATCTCTACTCCAAATAATACATATGATTTTCTCACCAAAACCACGTCAATGGCCATGAAATCCACAGAGAGCACAGTAAGGGATGTCATTCACTTGTGGTGCCTGAAAGACCTTTTAGAATGAAAAGTTTGCCAAAAAAATTATATAAACAATTCCTACAGTGCAAAATTTGGTCTTTGGCAAAAATCACCAAAGCATTGATTTTAGTTAAGTATATTTCTACTGAAATGAAATGCAGAATTTTTTATCATTCTTGCTCCCACAGAAAAAAAATGTTTGATCACAACTAGATCTACCGAAGTTGTAGAATATTCATGGGGAGTGGTGGTTGGTTGATACAAAAGATATAGGATGTTGGAAATATTCATTGAAACACTGCACTCTGTCAAAACCCTGATTGGCCATTTTTTTAGTGATAAATATCATATCCTAAAGGTTCTTGCAAATGCGTCTCAAACTTCCTGGAAGGATTTTTTTTCTCAGAAGAAAACTGTCCCACCTGGGAGTTCTTCTACAAACCTGCAAAACAATTGTTTTTTGGCAAAGTTTTGTATCCATATAAATGTCATTATTTGAACAACAGGTCTCACTATTCTGAGTATAAGAGCCAAAATACTGGATCAGAAGCAGGCAGTGCAGAAACAAAAAGAAAAGAAGCTATTTTCTCCAAAAGGAATGGCCTTTTCTTGCTCTCTGTTTAGCAACTGATGTAGAGAGAATAAAGAGTATGGAGTGAATGACTACTAAAAAGAGAATGGCTAAATAATAAGAACATCTATAGAACGACCACCTATTGTGCAGTGGAGATGGAGGACAGCATTATCTATTGTATAGAACACATCACCTGCCAGAATACTTTGTGGGAAAATGAAAAGAAAAAAGCCAAGGAACATACAAGGGTTTTAAAAAAAGGCTACTGAGGGATAAATAAATGATTTACTAAGAAAAAAAAAAAAAAAGATATGGAAATGTCTCCTAAAATTCTGAAGAGAGAGACTATGCCCAGTTGTATCTGCAGCCTGCATTTTAGCATGAGCTCAAGCAAAAGACACACATCTGAAAACAAGCTTAAAATACTGGAATTCTTGCTTTCCTTGAAAGTCTTTGGGCAAAAGAGCAGAAAACATTTTAAAAAGGAAGCAGGGGGGGCGACGCAGGGAAGAACAAAACCAAGCAAACAGAAAACCCAAACAAAACCAACAACAACAAAAGATGACACAACAACTAATGAACCCTGGGGGGTTGAGAAACACACTTAGGAAATTAGACAGCTATAACTAAGCGACTGTGCTCTGTCAGGATGTCAATGATACTGGAATTTTCTGGCAACATGCAGTGTTCAGAGTTGGTACAACATATTTTCCCCACTTCTCCAAGAGATAAAGGCAACCTGTGACATGTGGCCCAACAAAGTCCACTAAAGTTTGAATGTGATTTTTTTTTTTTCTGAGCTACCTTTACAAAAGGAAATATACCTCATGCCTCCTTTGGAAACAAAAGGCTTGGACTCAGAAGCACATGTGTTAAGAGAGTCACCGAATTAAGATAGCATACAAGTGGATTTATTATACCTTCCATTATCATATTTTCTTTCTATTTCCTCCTTTTAGGTGGAGCTATATTGCTTGCTGTATGGAAAGTTAATTTGTGAGCTAAGAGAAGAAGTGATACATGAAAATAAACTTAAGATGAAATATGAAATATAGGACAGAAAATTTCATTGGGTGAGGTTCTGTCGGTCTCTGAGAGATGAGTATAAACAGAAGTATTGCAATCACCACAAAACAGTGTCTTAGATGCCAGAAGAGGAAGGAAGGAGAGAAGGAAGGAAGGAGGGAAGGAAGGAAGGAAGGAGGGAAGGAGGGAAGGAGGGAAGGAAGGAGGGAAGGAAGGAAGGAGGGAAGGAAGGAAGGAGGGAAGGAAGGAGGGAAGGAAGGAAGGAGGGAAGGAGGGAAGGAAGGAGGGAAGGAAGGAGGGAAGGAAGGAAGGAAGGAAGGAGGGAAGGAGGGAAGGAGGGAGGGAAGGAGGGAGGGAAGGAGGGAGGGAAGGAGGGAGGGCAGGAGGGAAGGAAGGAGGGAAGGAGGGAAGGAGGGAAGGAGGGAAGGAGGGAAGGAGGGAAGGAAGGAAGGAAGGAAGAAAGGAAGGAGGGAAGGAAGGAAGGAAGGAAGGAAGGAAGGAAGGAAGGAAGGAAGGAAGGAAGGAAGGAAGGGCTACTAGCTGAGTGTTCAGTTTTCCAGCACTTAATCCTAAGCAGATACTACTCAAAAAAGTGAAAAAGTAAAAATCTGCAAAAATGGTAACATTTTCATATGAAGGAAACCAGGCATTTTTCCCATCTTTCGGATGGGCATGCAAACTACCTTCATGAGACTACACAATTTTGATTCTGTAGATTCTCTTTATTTTAAACTGTTATAGTGAAAATATTAGTGAAATGATTCTAGACTGAGGGTTTATTGTCTGGTTCAATTAGGCTCATGTACTAGATATAATAGCTCACTATTAATGCACATATTGGAGCATAGAGTGCACTGCAGACATTTCACAGTTGTTTAGAAAGGTAACTAACCTCATCTGGCCCAACAGTCTTCATAGCACAACCAGTTATTAGATACACACATAACAGCTCACAAATTGCAATATAATTAATAATTATTCTCTTGTCACAACAGTTAATCACTCACTGTACTGTAGACACACAATGTGTCTACATGCACTCATATAATTAAATGAGTTTATTTTATTTATAAATCAGTAGCTTTTGCTATCCCAAGTTTGTTTCATAAATAATTACAATTTGACAATACAGTGTTTATTATTTTAAGCCACTTGCACATGAAGACCATTATGTTCAAGGTGCTTTGGGGAAGGAAAGAAGATTGCATGAATTCCCTAAGATATAAGCACTGTAGTTAAATGCAGGCCTGATGGGATATGATTATGCAGACTGCAAGGAACACCAGAAAGTAAGGAAAAAAAAAAGAAATTATATTAATCTACTTGGCTTACCTAAGAAATACTAGAATAATACCATATAACAACTGACTTCTGTTATAGCTGCTCTCTTAAAATCCTGCTACACTGACACATTTAAAAGAGATGCTTCCTGAAGTAAGGATGTCATTCCTCAGTTGTGCAAAAGCTAGAGCATGTGAATCAACTTTGCTTTCAGTTTTTACAGCACACAGTGGATTTCTGCTCTACAACTAGGCCTCTGAGGTACTACTGCAGTCTAAGCAACGGATCTAAGTCTAGTGTCTCTGTGCAAAGCTATTCAGTTGTGGTTGGTTGTCCATTGTTTCTTTGAAAAGACTACTTGCTTCCTTAATTCTGCCTCAAAATAAAGACAATTATATGTAATATTTTGAGTTGTTGACCACATAAGCATACTTTTTTTTTTTTTTAAGAACACCAATGATACACTTTGTAACGTAAAGCAACAATCAAAGTGTGAATTCAGTACAATAACACTAAAAAAACCCCAGACTTCAGTGAATGGCATACAATGGCCATCAGGAAAGAAAGCAGAGAAAATCCTCTAGGAAACACACATGCAAAAGGTTTTTATAACAGAAAAGATCACGAACAAGTGATGAGAAGGATAAAGTGTTACATGTATGTTTTACATGTGTTACATGTATGTTTTACATGAAGGTCAAGAGGGTTGATGACAAGATATTTAACCTGGAGGAGCAAGTGTGATTTCAAATACAAAAGCTGAGCCCCAAGATGAACAGAATAAGGAAGCACACTTCGAAGAGAGAGAAATAACCTTACACAGAGATGGAAAAGAACTGGAGGCAGATTGAACAACAGAATAAGATCAAGTGTGCTTGTGTGTATGTTGGGGGATACTAGCACTAAAAGAAATTTAAATAGAAGATAATTAACAGGGGACAAAAGCAGATATTAAAAAGGGCTGAAAACAGATTTTGAGAGAGTATGATTAGTCTTTAAAAACAAAACAAAACAAACCAACCAACCAACCAAACAAACAAACAAACCACAACAAACCAAACCAAAACCAAACCAAACCAAAAAAAACATCCATGCAGCAAGTAGAGTGCAGGTAAATAAAAGCCATTTCAACACCTTCTTAGAAATCTCACTACTTCTGTAGGTCTCAAAGGTTTCAACAGCAGACTGTTTTGACTGCCTAAAATAGTTTTTAGAAGCTATAAAATGTATATACCTGTGTGCTTAGGCACAATATTTAAATGCCTGCATTTCTAGAATTGCATTTAAATACTGAGGACTTTTTGTATGTTACAATAATTCACTTTAACATGTAACAACTGCACTGTTTTTACAACTTGTACCCCCCCAAGCATTAGAATAGGAGCTGAGTTGACTAACATCAGCTGTAGAAGTGTTGATTATATCCCCTCAGTGCATTGCTTATTAAATTTTTCTGCAAAGAATATTATGTGCTAAAGCAACAAGAACACATTATGTTGGGCTGTAACAGCTTGAATGCAGGGCTGGCATTTTGTCCAGTCTGCATATCAGACAGCTGTTGAGTGGTACCCAACTTACATCAGCAATTATTATGGGTCCAACACACTGTATAGAATGACAAATGTCTTGTTTATTTCCTAATCTATTTATGTTTTTAAAAGTCTTGGTTCTTTTACTGAAAAATCTCAAGAATGGGTTCAAAAGGAAAGAAAAATAAACTGCACATGCTACGGAAAACGAAGTACCCACCTGTCTCCCGTACTTTTTAAAGTCCCTTCTTTTTACAGTAAGTATGACTCACTCTTTGTAAGTTGTTGTAACTTGCTGTGTAAGACTAGTGATTACAAACTAGATTTCTGCACATTCACTGGGTCCTACGAGAGCTCTCCAATGAGTGAATGAATAAATGAACACTGAGCTACCTCCTCTACATGTAAGCCTCAGGAAGGGCC
Organism: Patagioenas fasciata; assembly: GCF_037038585.1. Lineage (NCBI taxonomy): Eukaryota > Metazoa > Chordata > Aves > Columbiformes > Columbidae > Patagioenas > Patagioenas fasciata. Next base: position 58,509,719 of record NC_092520.1, read on the forward strand.
ATTAACACATGCTTTGTAGACGAATTTTCTAATGGCCCAGCTTCCGTTCAGATACCTAAAAGAGATTTTCCAAATTGCCTAGCAACTGACATACTTAGCATCTTCGAAAAAAGCTGATGTCTTATTTTGATAGCTAGATAAGATTGAAGTATCCTGCTGGTGTTTCAGAGAAATAAAAATATAGTTCAGGAAACCAAATCTTCTCCCACATCAAAATAGAATACCTTAACGGTACTGGAGTTAGTTTAAACCTCAAATACATTCTTTAGCATGATTTCCAGGTCTGCGAACACATAGGGTGGAAAAAGATCCAGCCTGCTACACATCTTCTTTACATTTGTGAAATAATAAAGAAGGACAGTGTAAGACATAATAGAATTAAGATACAAGGCAAGAATCTGCTCACTTCTGTGTACTCAGAGCTACTAAAAAAGAAAGTATATTTACCAAGTGAATAAAACATGATTGATATGCAACGAAAGAGTCATCTGGGTTAAACACTTTATTACCTTAGACTGAATGAAGATTTTAATTTCTTAACCAGTTGTCCTTCAAAACAGAATAATTTAATCTAGCTTCAATAATGGATTTCCACCTCAAAGAGTCTCAAAACTTCCTGACAAATAAGGCAAACTCAGTAAAATTTTATTTCATATCAGTCAACAGAGAAATCATACACATCACACACTGCAGCAAAGCTGCCCAAAGGCAGGCTTCACTTATGCCCACAAGTGAACCCCGAGATGTATGAGATCCTTTTGCCCTGTAATGCTGCCTCCCCTAAACCCACCCAAGTGGGACCTGTCACCGCTTGTCACAAGTTTCTGAAGCAAGAAGTGTCTCCTCCCATTCTCTTCATGGAGTTTCCTCAGAGGAGCAGAGGACAGATATTTTTTTGAAGTACAACCGTAATCTCTGTTCCTGACGTTTCTAACAGCTGACAGCCAGAGAAATCCCAGGCCACACAATCTACAGTCTCCTTCAAATTTCTGCAGGTGACTGATGCTCAGTCAGCTATGGAAAAATCCATTACTCTGCTCAAACGTTCAGGTTTCTGATGTTATCCCAGAAACATTTTGGAATATTCTGACCACAGGTAAGGCCTCAAAATTAGATTTAACCTAGCAGTATGTAGTCATCAGAGGGGAAAATTAATCCCTGAACAATGACACTGTCATGCAGTTCAAGGGAAGCAGCACTGGGTGCTGCCTGGAAGTGGATGTGCATTTCTTAGCTCAGGGAGGCAGGTCCTGCAAACTGAAGAGCTCCTTGCAAAGTCTGAAGGACTCTCAGTACTTCACAACTTAGCAAGAGCTGTTCGAGTTTGATTTCAAGAAACCCCTGAGAGTCTTAGCTGGTTTAGAAAATAACATGAACAGCTCTGTTTTACCATTTGCATCTCAAAAGATGTAAAGTAACCTGGAAAAAAATTATACTGCCCAAAAAGGAAAATGCCTAATTTAATAACATAGAATATCAATGACATGAGTTTGAATATTTTAGGTAAAAAAATCAGAAGTCAAATGTCTTCAACTTTATAGGCGATTAAAGACACGAAAGAGAAATATTGTGCAAATAAATACAAATAAACATTTTTCTTTTTTGAGCGATCTGATTGTAGTCAACCAATTACATACACATCCCTAAGAATGAGGAGTTTATTTTTGTAACATGAAGGCACACCACATCCAACACTTCAACTTAGCAGAAGAGTAATATCACCACTGAAGAACAGCTGAGAATTTTAGCTAACATCTTACATGCTAAATCTCACATGCTAAATCTCACCACCACCACCACTCCTGCTGATTCAAATAAACTTCTGTACTGACACATAAGAAAGGAGTTATACTAAGATAAAGGTTGCTGTAGGTTCGTGTTACAAATCGTCACAGGGATGGATATTCATTATGTATCATCACGGTTAACACATAATTATTAAGAAAATCAAGAGGCAGCAGACCACAGAGTTACAGAAAAGAGTTCATCCAGATTTTAGGGATTTAATTATTTTACTCAACTGCAAATTTAAAATGATAAATGAACTAGGTTTTTTTCAAACCAGTATTTCAACTTAATCAATAGTTTGCATAACAGGCCTCAGCTTCAGCACATTATCTTGATTTAAGCACCTTTAATAATGCAGCGTAAAATATAGTTTAATTATTCTGTTACGATCTAGTATCTTTGGCTCTGGAAAACAGAAAGCTTCCAAATTCTACCTAGTTAGTAATTTTTCAGCAAGTTCTAATTCAAATTAGGTTTTCCAAACTCTATTGACACTTTTGCATAGTGCTAGGAAGTTATTTGATAACTATTAAGCATAAAGGGGTTGACTTAAAAAAAAAAAAAAGTAGAAAAAAGAAAGCAATAAGATATTCCTCTTCCTGAGAAAATGTCCCTCTTAGCTGGCAGCAGAAAGAGTAACAAATCGGCTGTTCCTCAATCAAGACAAGAGGAAATCAGCTGTTATTGACATAGAGCAATGATGCTGCCACACTTGAAGGAGACTGCATGTCCAAGAAGGATAAAACTTCTGGACACAGTGTTCCCACATGGGACTAACAGCCCACTGTGAAACTACCACGTTAAGTCACTTGAAGCATGTGAATACAACTTCTTCAGCCTTAAAAAGCCTTTTATGCGGTATTTCTGGAGCCAGTAGGACTTCAACAGCTTGTCAGATAATATTTTTATTAGCTACCAGGAGAACTTTCTGTATTTGAAGAATTTGACTATTGGCCACATTTCTCACTGTGCTAAGTGCACTTTACAGAGCAATGCCAAGGAGTATTCACAAAATGTTTTCTTCTGTACATACAGCTTCAACTTTCATAATTGCTCTCTCCACCACTTGCTGGGCTTGAATTCATCCTACCAAGATACTCTTTTTAAGAAAAACTAGCAGGATGAAGACTGGAAGGGATACCTGCTTATATTTTCATTTAAAACACCTCAACCCCACCCCCAAAAAATCCTAATTAAACAAAACCCAAGAGCGCAGATTAGTTTATTTTATGTAAAGTTCTTCCCATTGAATGACCCTTAAAAAGTATTTCTTGCTTTGTTACTATGAAAGGCAAAATTGCAAGTTCTTTGATGAAGCTTCAAAAATATGTATTTTTACTGTAGAGTGAATCAATTACCTATAGAGTGAAAACTACACAGATGATAAATATTTCCTATTCTCAGAACAAAGTGAAAAAAATATTTAGTCATTCATTCTGGTGGAAACATATGATATAAACAAGACATGTCTACAATTACAGTATTCCCTTTCACATGAAAAATAGCAATCAGAAGAAAATAGGAGACATTAAAATTCTTCTTCTCATAAGAACATTTACTTCATATATTATAAAGACCTCCTACTGGTCAGATTCCAAAATAGATATAAAGTGTTCACTGTCCAATGTCATTTGAGGGAAGAGACACAAAAAAATAACTTGTTTCCAGTTATCATCTCTGACGTTATGAGGGGGTAAAAGTAAGAATCCAAGGGGTGCAACAGGTCAGACATATTTCTGCTCAGCAGCCACTTAATCTGCCACTCCTGAGCATCCTCCAGAATACAAAATTATTAAACACTATTAATCAGGGAATATATTGTGTCCCCTGTAAAGTCCTTAAAAGCCTCGCCTCCAAAACCTGGTATGAACCCACTGCCTTGCAGCTGGAGAGATGACAGTCTAGAACCACTTTCACAGGAAAAAGCATCATTGTTCTCCAGAGCCTCAGTGGCTCTTTGCCCATACCTCTCCTTCACTCTCCACATAGACCAGCAGTTATCAGAAGGTTTAGCCCATGCTACGCTTTGCCCTGATGCTGCTTAGTGTCAAGCAATGACCCAGCAAATGGCACTAAGACAACAGAAGTCAGACCCACCCATTGTCAGCCAAATTTGGGGTCCTGGCCACAGCTGTCCTCCACATCATTATCAGTATTTCCCCCCTCCATGGTGATGAAGGGTTATCAGAGATGCAGGAACAGCATTGTTGTTAACAAGCTCTTTACTCAGTTTTCATTGGCTTTTTTATGATGGGGAGAGGGTATGACTGTTGTCCTGTTTGCTGTCTTCATAACCCCCTTGCCTTTCATCCTTCTGCCCTTTTACAGATTTTGCATCTTATTTATCAAGCTCTAGAACCCATTTCTTTTTCGCCTTTTCCCCCTCCCACATACGTGGGGGTTTTTTTTCAGTCTCTAAATCTTTGCTAGAAACCAGAGATAGGAACACAAATCTGAAGATGCCCAGCAATCTCAGGCAAAATAATAGCACTGAACTGCCACCTTTGCCACACGAAAAGAGTTTACAGAGGACATTCATTTTCAAGCAAAATATTTAAGATGGGGTCTCTTGCAAAGACAGCATAAATGCTCTTTGTTTTGGGCTGTAATTGTGTGTTGCACTAAGAATTGTACTCTGTGAGGAATGTGGGAAGCCTGAACGCTTCTATTATTAAAAAAAAAAAAAAAAAATCTGAGGAGTTGTTTTTAAATTAAAATCAACAGTTTAGTTACTCTCCCAGAAAACAAGAACTTAATTTTGTGGAAAAAATGATCTTTCAAAAATATGGTAACTTTTAGGTTTTCCTTCAAGATGAAATTAAAATGGAATTTGCTGAAGAAAATATGCATGCAAATTATGGAGAAGAAAATGAATTGTGGAATTAAAAAACATCTTTCAAATATCAGACTAGTGATTTTGTAGGACACCTTGCTCAGGAGAGTAGTAGAGAAGAAGAAAAATATCAGTTGTTGGAACGATTCAAAAAATGGATAGCTATGCTGCTTGTAATAATAAGAGAGTAAGCCTCTGCATAAGTCCCTCAAATTCCTGACAGCTATGTCCAAACAAAATTATTGTCTTTGATTCTTGTAAAGTCAATATAAAATTAAAATTTTGCAAATAATACAGGAAATATAAAAAAGTGAAAGTTGTGATAAAATATTTAAGATGAGTTGAGAGGGAAGAGAGTGCAAGAAGGTAATTATAACAAAGCTGTTTGTTCCAGTCACTCGTATGCAGCAGGAACACGAAAAGGCAGAAGGTTAATTATACTCTGTAAATAGTGTTTTAAAGAGAACAGCTTTGGTAAGTGTAATAGGTTCTCTGGAATTGCAACCATTATTTATCACAACCACCTGTCCAGAAATATATATTAGCTGAAATATCTATGGAGGAAGTGATACATACTGTACTAAATTCAAGTCTCAATTCCTGGATAATATCAATGATTCTCATGTGCAATTTTATCTATATTTCTAGCTTTCCCCACCTTCAGTTTTGTGACTCAGTATTATTATTCCTCTTAGCATTACAGTCTGAAACATTTCAGGTGCATTACGGTATTTCAGAAAACCAACACAACACCCAGCTACTCCCCACAACGTGTTAAAGCACCATTGCACACAGCAGGAAATCACTATTTGTCTTCAACGGTAACCATGTCATTTATATGCCACTCACGTGGGGACTGTGATATAGTTTAGAAGAGCACTATAAGCAAGATTATAACTTCAGCACTGCCAGCATCATGTTTGCATTTTCATGTTAACTGGTGTTTTTGTTTCTGAGAAATGGAGAGATGGTTACTGATATCAGATAAACTTGGAAACACCAAAATAAAAGCACCGTTGATAACGTAGTTTGGAATAACAGGAAGTGCCAATGACCAATTCAAGAGGCTGGAAATGATGATGGGTTGTACAAATTCAGAGTTTGTTCTGCATTCTCCTCCAGCCTCTTTTTTAGCTGTAGCCACACAACTCCGTACACCCCTGTGCCCAGTATCTTTGCTCCGGAAATGGGGAATAAACAATCACATGCAAGTAACAAAAGACTTGCACGCTATGATGGTAAAGCAACACAAGGCATGTCAAAAGACAAATTTATATATGTCAGTATACTTACCTCTTTATTCAATAATCCATGGAATTTGGCACCTCAGACTTTTGCCTTGCTGAATCTGTAGAACATTGTTACATGGGCTAGTTTTGATTCATCTCCTTTAACACTGGAGCAAAAATTGAGACATGATGCTCTACATATTTACGAGGATTAATTTCAGTTAATAAAACTTTGGAACAACCTCAGAGAAAGTTATTAAATAGAAATGATTGAACATTTTTAGGAAAACTATAAAAAACTTCCAAAAAATGCACGTTATCTTGTTTTCTTTCATGTAATTGAAGTATTATGCGGTTAAACAGTTCATTTACACATATATAGTGCTGAATGAAGAAAACTCACAGAAATTCAAACTTGCATTTACTCATCTATGTACAACAACACATGAACAGAAAAATCAAGAGGTCAATCTCCTACAGATCATGCAGTCATGCAGTTACTATGAGAAGGCACAGAAAGCACTTCATCTATCAATCTATGGAACAAAGCCAGATTACTTTCCTCAAAATACGACACTGAATATAAAACAATCCTGCACAGTTCTAGTTGTGAAAAAAAAAAAAAAATATATATATATATATATATGTTTAAGTATAAAGAAAACACAGGAAAGAAATGGATGAGATGGTAGGAAAGAAAGGTGCTAATCATGGTTAAAATAAAAAAAATCAGAAAACACCTAACAAAACCCCCCATATTTTTATTTTACTAGTTGTAAAATAATATTTTTTCTGGATGTTCTATAAATATCTACACATATTTTTTGTATTCTCTATAAATATAAAACATGTAAATACCATAATGAAAGTAGTCCTCAAAAACAAATTTTTCCTGTGTTTTCAAAAGCTTCATAGGTTTTTGCCACTTAAAACATAACCTCATAGGTGTTACTTACAAATGAGTATTTTGCAATTATTTAAAAGAAAAAAAAGTATTTTACTGGCTGTTCTGAGTGTGCACGTAAGAGAAAGCACATTGTCCTTTGTGAACTTAAGGTATATAGAACATAATGGCCTTTCTACTGCAGTGAAACACATGCTGTTCTGGAAGCCCATGCTCTTGACAGCTGATATAGCTACTGAAACCAAAAATGACTCTAACTTCCAACTTTTCTGACATTGTGCTCAACTGCTTTTTGGCAAAGTCAGAGGAAAAAGCACAACAAGCAAAAATTATTTTCATCCATAATTTTTTTCAAATGTCTAAAATATTTTCACAAGGTTGAATATGCCTGGCACACAATTTACAGCCTTAACAAGAAAAGGTACTATGAAAGAGAGATATCTGAGTTAAATCCTATGTCTTTGGACAAGTTCAATAGACAGAGTTTTAGCAGAATGTATCTGTGACCTCTGGGTAGACTCTGAAAAAAAAAACATAATGGCTGCTTCAGAAACTGGTACTTATTTATCTGCAGTATTATTAGAAAGTTAAAACATTTGAGAAGGGTAGACAGTCATGATTTTTTTTAATTGATGTATGTGAACGCACACGATTGCATCAATACAATAATCAGATTTCTGCAGATTTCTGACATAAAACATTGTTTTTAATCCTCTGAGACACAATGGACAAAACAAAGAACTCCATCTATTGCCCAAAGAAGTAAACCAACTAACAACTTTCAGATGCTCTGTTAGAACAAAAGCACAGCAGACTTGCTTTACTTGTCAAATGACATGTACATAAAACAGAAGCATTCAGAAGTTAAAGTTAACAACAATAACAAAAAAAGGCATTTTCGGCTGTTTTCTGAATGTACCTTTGGAAATTGCAAACTTTTTAATCAGCTGTTGGCTCACAAGAACAGCTATTTTCTATATCATGTCATTCAGCATTTTTTCCCATACAGAATTCCTGAAATCACGTGAGTGATAAAATTAAGATCATAATCTATTGACCATGCTTACAACTTTCTTCAAAGCATCATCTCCACTAAACTGCTATGATTCAGGAGAAGTGTGTGTTGGCAGAAGCTACCCAACAAAACAACGAAAGAAAGCACCCACACTCCACCTCCTCTATGTTGCTTCACCATTTTTTTGTTATTTTCCACACAGTGGCCCATCTGAATTTTCTCTAACATTGTTATTTAGTTTTATCACTAACAACAAAAATTTAAATTTTTCTAGATAACGTTGAATAAAAAGTATAAATGAAACTAGAAGAGTTGCTCAACAAGCTATTTTGTTTTTCTAAAGGCATTAATAGCATAACAAACCCCCAAAATACCCTGAGGTAGTTAATGGTTGCACCTTTCCAATTACATTTACAAAATGTTACGATGCACAAGACAGCCATGAGAAATTCAATAACCTGGAACACAAGACGGATTATTGATACTCCCATAAACTTGAAACAATCCTGATCAATACATACCAGTGCTATTAAAATAAAAAAAAAAAAAAAGAAATAAAACTCACCAGCACTCCTTTTTATTCACTTAAAGTTGGAGAAATTTAATTGGAGATTAAAAACAAGGACCACACCATATGCTCATAAAAATCAGTAAATTGTATGATCAGCTATTTTCAGGTTCTGAAGTAATACATAACACTTACTGCTGAAACTATTGTCTAGGCAGTCCACATAAAAACAAAGGCCTTTAAAAATATATAAGAAAACAGAAAGATCTTGAACATACAAAGGTAAAATGGAATTTACTTTATGTAATCGTCTTTATTCTTCATATTTACAGATTAATTAATACAAGTTCTGTTAATCTAGAAAATGCATCATTGGATTAACTTGGATGCAAGTAATTGTATCTGCTTAACTTCATGAGCTTTCAAGATATATTCAGTGCATCACAATTATCTATTTCCATAATGCCTCATTCTTTTCATTTTATTCAAATTAATTTTTACTTCAGTTTGTGCCAAAACAAGTAATCAAAATAATAATGCAAAATAGTAATACAAGAAATCCAATTGCTCTCAAACCACTGAGACATAACACATTTGAAGACTTGAAACCAAGCATCAATAGCTATCACAAAAGCTTTTCCTCCTGCTAACAAGGGAAAAACAAATCAAATACATGAGAGCTATCTGAGAGCTCCCCCTCTACTCTGCCCTGGTGAGACCACACCTGGAATATTGTGTCCAGTTCTGGACCCCTCAATTCAAGAAGGACAGGGAACTGCTGGAAAGAGTCCAGCACAGGGCAACAAAGATGATTAAGGGAGTGGAGCATCTCCCTTATGAGGAAAGGCTGAGGGAGCTGGGGCTCTTTAGCTTGGAGAAGAGGAGACTGAGGGGTGACCTTATTAATGTTTACAAATAAATAAAGGGTGAGTGTCACGAGGGTGGAGTCAGGCTCTTCTCGCTGACAACCAACAGTCGGACAAAGGGTAATGAGTTCAAACTGGAACAAAAAAGGTTCCACTTAAATTTGAGAAGAAACTTCTTCTCAGTAAGGGTATCAGAACACTGGAACAGGCTGCCCGGGATGAGTTGTGGAGTCTCCTTCTCTGGAGGCATTCAAAACCCGCCTGGACGCCTTCCTGTGTAACCTCATCTGGGTGTTCCTGCTCTGGCAGGGGGACTGGACTAGATGATCTTTTGAGGTCCCTTCCAATCCCTGACATTCTGTGATTCTGTGATTCTGTAATGTAAAGAATGTATGAAGGACAGGAACTTAGAATGCATGAGACTCAGAGTTCCAGTCTCTATTTGCAATGCTTTATATATTTTGTATCATTTTTAGGAATCATAAAGGAAAGACCTGGTAGGTTCAATGCAGGAGGAGGACAGGGAGCCTAGAGCTTTGTACAGTTGAAGACAAGTATGTTCAGATCCAAAGACAGGTGGTAAATAATGGAGGCAACTTTTTGTTGTTGCTGTTATCTCTATGTTTCATATGATTAAAAAATGGAACAAGACACTGAAGAAAATGTAAAAAGACTAAAGTGTGAAGAGAAAAACAAGATTAAAATGAAAATTAATGTGATGCTGTTTTGTTTTGTTTTGGTTTGGTTTGGTTTGGTTTTGTTTTTCTGGTGTTGAACAACTGTTATTATCTTAAGTGAGGGGCAAGAAAAAGTCTCACAGCTTTCAAGACTTGGCTTTATTTTACCCTCTAGATGAAATTAAGTCACAGACTTTCTGTAGTCCAGTTGCTGCATCACATTTAATACTGCCATGGGTTTGTTGTTTTATTCACATGCATGTTCATCTTTCATGACCCTAGCTTCTCTGTCGCAAGTGTAAGGATAACTTAAATTCCCTACTTGGACAACCACCAATTGGTCACTGCATTGGTTATATCACACATAAGTAAAAAAGAACTAACAGGCAACAATTAATATGACTTTCTTTGAACAGTTCTGGTCTCTTAGTACAAATACAAATTTTGAGATTTTCAGGAAACTAATAAATAAAAATTATATACAGAAGAAGAAATAGGCATGAAGATGGTTATGTCAGATTCTAGTTTTGTTTTGTCCTTTTTATAAATCTTATATAAATCAGATTTGATGTTATGGCCATTAAAGTGAGTGGATAAGGAATGAAAAAAAAATGAAGCCTTAAATGTTTATTTACCATAAATTGACTTGCAAAACACTGCTATGACAACTTCCCCTTCTTCATTAATATTTTTATTTAAACTATTTTGTCTCCTACTACAAAAGACTAATTGAAATTAGGAGCTTTCTCCTACTTCCTGCATATTTCACTTAATGATCTAAGAGCAGCTCATCAGCAATTCTTCCATCCAGTGTGGGGTGATACTTTCTTAAAAAAAAAAAATAAAAATAAAGAGAGAGCAGATGTGAAAAAACGTCAAAATAATGATTTGCTAAATATAAATATTTGGCTGGTACACATTTGTCACTTTTCACTGGAATTGATTTTTTTTTTTTTTTTTAAGTGGGAAGAGGAAAAGAAAAAAAAAAAGAAAAAAGAAAGCCCAGATAAGTGATATTTAAAACACATCCCCAGCAAGGGCAACATTTGAAATATGGAGATCCCATTTAAGATTCACTTGCTGAAAAACTTACAGGAGATAATTTTTAACCTTGGTGTCAATAGCCCAGTGAATGTTGATTATCAGACTCTTTTGGGTCCAATGACTAACTGTAGTAAAACAGCAAAAAACTGCAGTTATTTCTTAACTGGATGATCAGCTATTTTGTAATGAATACATATGCCTATACATCTCCAGACAGTCAGTCCTGATCAGAACAGAATGCATTTAAACTCAAACATGTCCTATGGAGAGGGAAACTACCCCTCCTAACTCTTCCTACATACCACTTTTACTACAAAGAATTTTATATCTTTTCCTTTATAAAGTTACATTAAAAATGCCACGCATCGTGCAATAAACTCCAAAAGACACCACCCTTAAAGTGTATTCAGACTCTACTTAGGCATACGTCCTACTCCCTAACATTTTTATTTTGCAACAAATGGTTGTAATTAAAATTACTGTAAAATAAGCACAACAACATTACTCAACAAAAGTCAAAGTATGATTCATCACACAATACTGTTTCCCATAGCAACTGGTGAAAAAAATTATTATTACACATGCATACTCATACATACATGCACACTTATAAAATGAAAGCTAATGCTCTATTGTTTCCTAATGATGTAGCCAAAAATGTAAGCCATATGCAGGCAAAATGAAATTTAAGAAGGTCTACTTAAAATTAACAGTTAGTGTTCCTCATTTTTTTGGGGGGGGAGGGGGGAGAGGAATGTTTTTGGATGGTGTTTGTGTTTTTTCTTTTAAAGAAACTAAAGAAAAGCATTATTCAGCATTCAGCAAAAAGTTGATAGAGGAGAGGAGAGGAGAGGAGAGGAGAGGAGAGGAGAGGAGAGGAGAGGAGAGGAGAGGAGAGGAGAGGAGAGGAGAGGAGAGGAGAGGAGAGGAGAGGAGAGGAGAGGAGAGGAGAGGAGAGGAGAGGAGAGGAGAGGAGAGGAGAGGAGAGGAGAGGGGAAAGGGAAGGGAAGGGAAGGGAAGGGAAGGGAAGGGAAGGGAAGGGAAGGGAAGGGAAGGGAAGGGAAGGGAAGGGAAGGGAAGGGAAGGGAAGGGAAGGGAAGGGAAGGGAAGGGAAGGGAAGGGAAGGGAAGGAAAGGGAAGGAAAGGGAAGGAAAGGGAAGGAAAGGGAAGGAAAGGGAAGGGAAGGAAAGGGAAGGAAAGGGAAGGAAAGGGAAGGAAAGGGAAGGAAAGGAAAGATCCCCAAACTCAGCCACTAGTTGCTTCCATCCCCACAATGTGTTTTGAATTTGGAGGAAAGTTCAGAATAAATGCTCTTGTAGAGTATTGGAAAATGCTGGAAAATTTTCAGCATTTAAATTGTTTTAGTTCGAAGTCTTACAGACACTGGGATTCTTCAGCCTAGGCAACAATACAACTGTGGGGGAGAAGCATGAGGGTTCTCTGTAAACTCAGAAGCACCATAGAGAAGGTAAAAAGAGAGAAGAACTGTGACACCAAATGAAGTTGGGAAAGGGCAAGTACAAAAGAAAGAAAATTCTGTGGTCAAGATCTTTCTTACTGGATACTGTAGATGTATCAAGGTGTGAACAGGCTGCAAAAATTATTTGACCAGTTCTCAGGCAAACAATCCAAGTCAAATTAAACCCAAATATGCTGCCTCTGACTCTGGAAACCTCTAAACTGCCTGTCATCAGAAAATTACTTTCTGGTAAAAATATCCCTCCCTCCCCACCCCATTCTTATTGTTCCCCAAATACCTGTTATTGAGTGAAAGCATACAGAGCTAGATGAACCTTTGGGTTGAACGAGTAATTTTAACAGCTACATATAACTGTCTCCATACTTGCCTTTAGATAACCATAATCAGTCTGAAGGAAGCATATGCCCAAGGTAACCACCTAAGAATAAAAGTGAGCTCAATCCCAGCCAGAGCAGAAGCCGTCATTGTGTCACAAAGCACGAGCCTGGGTGCCATGTAAGGCTGAGAGGACCTCAGCCTTCCTCTCCCTCCTCCTCTTAGCATGAATCTGGACCAGGAATCATGCAGACCATGTGTGAAGAACCATCATGCTCCCACAGCATGCCAGTGGTGATTGCCTTTCAGCTGATCATATGCCAACATATTTTCGAACCAGTTCACAAGAGCAATTTGCTTTAGAATAGCAAAAGTCAGCATTACTTTTAGTAATAAAAAGTCAGATCAATTAAAAAAACACAAAAGCAAATAAACTAGTGACAAAGCATACAAGTAACACTACTAAAACATGAGATGCACATCACCATGTGCACATACTATTTGCCATCATGTTGAACCAAAAGCAGTCACAAGCCCTAGAAGGACCCAAAAAAGCTTGAAATAAGCTCGAGAGAAAGGTCTGCACACTGAGAACTTTGCAGCTCTCCCTGAATTGTTGGCTGCAGTTGATCCTCTTCTCTCAGAAACAGCACAACAAAAAACCAAAATCATACTAAGATGATTAAAACTGATTAAAATACCCTACTTGCTTTGTATACGGTATTTTTAAATTAGCAGATTTGATTGAGTTAGTATACCTTTAAGCTACTTACTGCATACTAGCAGAGATTCAGATGATTAATATAGCTTGGTATTAATATTGAAAGCACTAAATATGCTGTATAGCAATTTGGTTTAAAGAGATGTACAAGTTCCAGAAGGTGAGGGTGCAAACTGTGGAACACATCCTAAAATAAAATAAACAGCAGAGGGAGGAAGCAAATGCCTTCTAGCAAAATTACCCTATTTTTAATCAAGTCCTGGTTTTGGGGTCTTTTACATACATATTTCATTTTTCTCATTTGGTAGAGAAAATACAACAGTCTCTTATCAATCATTCACATTTCTAGGCTCAATTTCCCTATGGCATAAAGCTCATTAGGAAATGTATTAATATTAAATTATCTTTTTCTTCAAGTTATTACTACTTTTTAAATACATATTGCATTATCACCAGAAAACCTTGAACTGGGGAGGAAAAGCTTTACTCATAAAGGAATATTAGTTCTCAATAGTTTGTTTGCAATGGAAACCTTACTGCTGACAATTAAACGTTTATCCTCGTTGCTTACAAATATGCGCTCTTAGCTTTTTAAATAAACAGCATGACTGCTCTGTGTCACCATGATGGAATTCTTCATCCAGGAGAACGAGAAATACAAGGAACTGGTAATATCAAAAACTGCCACCTTTTTCCTTTCCTTTCCTTTCCTTTCCTTTCCTTTCCTTTCCTTTCCTTTCCTTTCCTTTCCTTTCCTTTCCTTTCCTTTCCTTTCCTTTCCTTTCCTTTCCTTTCCTTTCCTTTCCTTTCCTTTCCTTTCCTTTCCTTTCCTTTCCTTTCCTTTCCTTCCCTTCCCTTCCCTTCCCTTCCCTTCCCTTCCCTTCCCTTCCCTTCCCTTCCCTTCCCTTCCCTTCCCTTCCCTTCCCTTCCCTTCCCTTCCCTTTCCTTTCCTTCCCTTCCCCCTTTTCTCTCTTTCCTTCTTTCCTTCCTTCTTTCTTTTTTCCTTAGGGTATTGACAGCAAGTACTATTTGAATTTAAAAATATTGCAGCTGTTCCTGTAAACTTGTTATGGGCTAGTATTAGTTACGACCACGGGCTGTTGTAATGCAGTGAGGTTTTGTGATGAAACTGCTGGTTGCACAACTCATTCTGTCAGGACAGGGAAATACTTTGGTGTTCGTGAGACAAATTTTCAGGTGAAGCTGGGCAGCCAGAGCAACAGAGCACACTCATGTGTCCCTGCAGACAGAGGGCCCTGGATGTTGCAGGAGGCAGATACTCATGCAAATTTCTTACCTGTACCCAGAAGTAATTGTAGTTTTCACACTGTGCTGTTTTTGGAATATGCCACCAGTATCTCTATGGCTAGTCCTCCTACTCTTGGACATTTTTCTAGAAACTATAAGCATGCCCCAGTGCCTTGTAAACTTGCAGTGAAACCCTGGAGGTGACTCTCATGCTACAGTGCCCCACAGATCAAATGTTCCCAGCTAGATGGCCTGGCAGGATTCAGCATTGGTGCTTCTTTTTGGCAGGAGTTGTGACCAGTGGTGAATGTAGAGAACACCTGATACTATTTTCTTAAAGCAAGGGTGTTTAGGAATAAATTGTGTCCATGAGAAATACTAAAGCAGAAAGAAGCCTATGTAGATGTCTATTTACATGATGACAGCAGAGCAATTGAAGACATGACTGTAATAGACACAGATTTATTCAGGCCAGTTCTGATTGGGGTCATCCTGACACCCACAGCAGTGACGTGGGAGAAATGGATTTCAGTGCTGAGCAGATTCTATCAATACCAGTTAATAACAAAGAAGAAAAAAAAAAAAGAATACAAACCACATGCCCTCTTGCTACCCATGACCCAAAGGAGAAAAATCACTGCAAAAATATCAGTTTTTCCCTTGCTCAATATAAACCACAGCATTACCAGTAGTATCAAACTGTTTCATTCCCAGTAGTTACTCAGGAATTTGAAATGAGAAAACAAGCACAATCTGTTTTTAATTTATTACAAAGGAAACAAACTCTTCCCTTGCTCTCCTCTCAAGGAAAAGAAGCTGTGATGCTTAGTTTGAGTGTGCTTTAGCTGTGGAGTCAAAAGGTATTGGAAAAGTCAATTAATTTACTGCAAAACTTACGTAAAACAACATACGAAGGAAAGTCAAATGTTGTTAGTTGTTCTCTAAAGTGCTTTCCTATGGGCAGCAGGAGGGAAATAGAAATGGCCTACTAAGAACACATCAATATTCTATTAATGCACACAGGTAAAGAGAAGCATATTTATTTGAGTTCCCTTATCCCAGTTCCTCATCAAGACCACATTAATCACATGGTAAGCTCCAACAATTACATAGAAGATTGTATTGAAATTGTAATTTTCAAACACATTTACCATAAACATTTCTATTATCCCTCCGAGATATTTATACTTCCTGAAGCACAACAATTTACAGATTGTTACAAATTTTAAATATTTCAGAATATTAAAACAACTCCCTATTCTCTTCACATCCTAATCCAAATCTCTGTTTTTAGTAGAAAACAGCATAATTTACAACATGAATTTCACCACCTATTCACCTCTGATACTAGCAGCAGTGTGCTTTCAGTGTGCCTGGGGAATCACACACCAAATGCAGCTTTTTGGCTTTTTATATGCAATACAATGCAGACTTGCAAGGCTGTGGAAGCAACAGAGCAAGATTAGACTGTGCACTGTCTCCTAGTGAATTTTAAAATTTTGAACGAAAACCAAAACTAGCCTCGATAAAGAAGCAGCAATACAGGCCTGGAGCCTGCCTTGCTCCAGCCTCTTCGTCTGTGGGACACTGCATGGGAAGCTACCTCCTGCAATTCAGTCACAGCTTTACACGGTCTGTGTCGGCAGTGCAGGACAATCGCATCATCAGCAAGACAAAAATACAGGAGCTGGAGCTCCTGATTGCCCTGTCAGTTCAGGACATTGTCCCCTTGGCCAGTGAAGGAGTGTGTGCAGAGTGAGCAGAGACTTGCCTTCTGTAAAGGTCTGTAGGCAGATTTAATCCTGAACAGTGTGATCAGAAAAATTAGCAAAAGCCTGCAAGAGCTGGAGGCATCTGTTCACCCTGCTCTTTTCATGGTCCCTCCAAGAGAAGGTACTGCTGATGCATTTTCTTCTGCTGTTTTCCATATGGACATGAAATACCTGTTTGGCCTCTCTTCTCACCAACAATTTATCACAGAGCTTTGCTGGCTCTCTCAGGCTGATACCCATCATTCCTCTGCCTTAAATAAGGAAACAGATCACCACACACTATTCTATGTATTTTAAAAGCTGTTTGAGCTAGTAGGCAATGGTATTTTCCAGAACAAGGGTGCGATCAGATCAGCTGCTGTAGGGACACAGGAGCTACCACAGGTCATTCCTCCTCTCATCAACCTCTGTCTGCTGCAGTGCCAGCCATGCCAAACCACTGAACTTGTCTGCTTGTCCCCAGCAAACGTCACCTTCTGGAAGAAAGCTAAATATAACAGTTGTTTAGCATCCTAAATCCACACAAGTTACAGCCCAGCCTAAAGTAGCTGAGGAGTTTTGGGCAATTTGCAGCTCTAGTATCAGCTAAAACTCCCAGCTGAGAAAAAGACTGTTTGGTAAATATCTTTGCCTTTCAGACAGAAAATAGGAATCAGATGTCTGATCCATGTTTCTAACAAACGTGTAGCAGCACTTTGCAAAATAGTCAATGATTGCAGAATAAAAAAGAGGTACTTAATTTTCTTTAAATCACCTGCATGTCTCTGGTAAAATGAACACATTGTTAACTTTTGAGTGGAGTAGAACAAAGGAAAAAAGGTTAAAAGATTCATTCCAGGTGAGAAGTAAGAGAATGAGACAAGAGCACCCCTGTACTGAACACAAAACTTGAATTTAGTCAGTATCATACTGTGACAGCAAGCACAGTTGCAGTCCGGTCATGGCTGCTTCCATCTGTTCCAGATACTGTACTTTAAAACTGTGGGAGAAGTACAGCTCTGTAAAAGAAGGTGAGATGGGGCTGACCCTGGAGACCACCGTGTTCAAATTCAATTTATATGTGCTTGTGGTACTGACACTGCTGGTAGGTTTGTTATTGAAAGACTGAGTAATTGTAGTGAACTGTCATATTAGCCCCATCCTCCCTCCCTTGGAGGGGAAGACTGGTATCATTCTGAGTTCATCGGAAAGCTACTGGTCTCAGTCTGGGAAGTGTTCTCCAGAGTGCATCTACAATGACCTAATTTAATGCAGGCATCTCTATTTAATTCCTTCATTGTTCTCTCACCATTAACTTTCTCTAATGTTTGTCTAAATCCCCCGAAGTATTGTTCCTATATCGAAAAGTAACAATTATGCT
Source organism: Patagioenas fasciata (assembly GCF_037038585.1). NCBI lineage: Eukaryota > Metazoa > Chordata > Aves > Columbiformes > Columbidae > Patagioenas > Patagioenas fasciata. Next base: position 58,527,479 of record NC_092520.1, read on the forward strand.
GATGTTATTTGCCTTATTCAGCTGTTCTGTAGTGAAAATAAGTTAGTCCTTGTAAGAAAGACTTAGTGGTCAGCAAATTTTTTTTTTTTTCTCCAGTGTTTTAAGCTGTGTACGGTTTTGATTTCTGATTATGAACATATTCGTTTCTTGTTTCAAAGCGATTATGCCTAGAGAATTTTGTCTCTAGGTTCTGGCATGAATAAACTTAATAAAAAAATCTGATGATCTCATGCAGTGGGGAGTGGGAAGTAGTAAGACTGTCGCCCCTTAATGAACCAAAGCAGCCAGGGAAAGGGACAGGACAAAGGAGAGCAGGCCAGCAAGCCTTGGTACACTGCTTTTCAGAATAGATAAATGTGCTTAAATAATACATTTGTGAAAATTTAATTCCAAAGAGACCCAAGCACTGAGGAGGGGGAACAAAAGCATCTCATAAAGGTACTGGCAGTTTTATAAATGTTGAGCAATCCTTTTAATGTTTTTGTGATGTGATTTAAGAGTTCTTATTACTTTACAAGAAATCCGGGGAACAATGTTCCTGTCTTCAACAACATAATTATTAAACTGAGATATATACCCAGTTTCAAAGGCACTGGAGAGCAGGCTCCTTCTCTGTCTCAAAAATGTCAGTAAAACCCAAGAAGTCATAAGGTCTTTTAATCGACAAGCTTCTGTAAAACAGAGCAGCAGATAGTTTTGAGGGTAGGCTTTGGGTACAGTATTAATTGGGGTGATAAGCCAGAGTTCTCAAAAGGATTGGAGTTTACTTTAACTTCACCCAAATGAACAGTCCCACTGAAATCCAAACTTTATGAGAAATACTCAAATACAAGTACCTTCATACCTGGAGATTATTAGCAGCAGATGTAGCATGGGAAAAAGGTGTTTCAAACACATTTATATAAATAAAATTCAAGAATAGCAGCCCTGCTTCTGGCAGCGTTCATTACAGGCTGCTGAAAATGAGTCTGTTACCACAGTAACCAAGCTAATATTGGCTTTCCAGCTTGCAGGCATTAAATTCCTTAAATGCAGGTGCAAAGGATGAATTCACAGTTTTGGAGCAGGTGAATTTTCTCTCACAGAAATGTCAGAAGTGGAAGTAAGAAGATGCCCTAAATTTTTTTTTGGCAAAGATGTAGTAAATCAGTTACCCAAGGAAAGCAGTGGAGGAGCTTGTGATAGTAGTGAAATTTGCAATGGATGGAGCACAAGCTCTAAGTACACAATCCCACTGTTTTTACTCAGAAATAGTGGGCATTATTCGAAGAGTTATTCTGGTAATGCTTAAGGTGAATTAGAATTAATTTCACTCTCTTTTAAGTGTAGGAATCACAGGCAAAATATAGATTATTTACGGTCAGAGGAGCAGCTGAGTTCCTGAATAGAAATGAGTTGTAGATTTGTTAAGACAGATCATCTTTTCTGTGGTTGTTTGCTGAAGGAAAAAAAAAAAAACTCAGGTTTTTAAGTACCTATTACAGTCTGAGGGAACTGTACTGTGCTAGCCTCTCCTATCAAACAGGTGGTACAAATAGGTTATATCTAGATGTATAATAAGTCATAGATACCTAATTTTTCCTAAGTTGATGATTAGTACTGAATTCCAGGAGAACTTCCACAGCTAACTCTTCCTAGAATTATTTTTAAGGCACTCATTTTAAAAACGTTTTTGTTTTCATTTACACATATATTGTTCTTTTGTCTCCTGTATTAATTGCAGCCTAAAAAAACTCCTTACAAACTAGTAGGTTTACAGGTCATACAAGACTATACATATTTCAAAGAATTTCTATATTTAATGTTTAACATTTCACATTCCAAAATTGGATTCAAATTATTATTGCATCATAATTTTAAAACAGGTAAATATATGTATGTTCATACCACATCTGAGTCTACAAACTGCATAGCTTCTAGCATCATCTCATGAGAAATCTTCACCAATCTAAGAACACTAACATTTGGGGAACAGAAGCCAAATGGTGCTTGTCTCAGCCTCAGGGGCTGTGAATGACACCAGGATGCCCCAATCTCTCCAAGGGGCTGCGTTTAAGGTGAGATCCTTGAGTCAATTCTTTCTCTCACCCTCCGACTGACTCAGGCATTTTAAAGTAGTGGGACGGAGGCCAGTATCCATCTGAGAAAAACCCCCCTGAGAGCAGCTGGGTCAGCTTAGGAGAATTTTCTGCCTCTTTTCAGTGCACAAACTCACTCAAGAAGTTCCAGGTCGTAAGGCCAATGCTTCGGGGCAGCCCAGATGACAACTCATCTGCTATTTTTTCAAAATGATTTCCGCTAAGTTTGTTAAACATTAGAAATAAATAATAAAATAATGTACGAGGAGGTAAATGACTGTGCTTACACTGCCGTGGGCATAATCAGAGATTTCACTCGGTGATTCATCCAAACCATTTTAATAAATCTTTCCTCTCTGAAGTTTGACTGTCAAAGATGACATTTCAGATTCAAGAAATCTCTGAAGTACATTAGATAGAGCAGCTAAAACATTCTTTTTTTTTTTTAAATGAGCAAACAATAAACACAACAGGTTCTTGTAACACAAGTGTTGGTGTGATGTTCTCACTCAGTTTTAATAAGAGTGGGTGTCTTTGCCAATATCTTCCTTGTTTTCCTCTTCAGGACTATGAACTTTTAAACATCTATGCTGGTTCACAGGGAGTTTCTGAATTAACTCTTAAAACTTTTCAATATAAAGGCTATTTAGAATACCAAGTATTTAAATAACAGGCTTCTGAAGCATGACATTACCCTGAAATCTGTTTTTTCCCTTCTTATATGATAGTAACACCTTGAAGACTAAGCAGCATGGCAAAGTCACTGTCTTATGAATCAACACAGATCAAAGAGACCTTTATAAATACCACCAGCTGGTATACTAGAAGCACAAATCTATACTATTGGATTATTATGTGGTACCTAAACATGTATCGCATGGCTCTTTAATGAAAATATTCTAAGATACCTGATGCATGCGAAAAAGGAATGCAACATGCTAGCATTCAGCAGGAAATGCTCTGAAAAATTTGTTTTTCTACACCAATCTCTGTTTTATTGATTTTTCAGAAAAATTCTCAGAGCAGGATACTACAAAAGGAATTTGTCTCAGCCTGCTAATGAGTTATATATACTATGTTTCTATTTTATTGCCTCCCCTTCAATCTCCTACCAGGAAACTTGTAAAGCTTTTGTGAATAGCTTATTGTCCCAATACACAAGCCATGGTTCAGTGTGTGGTACAACACCAAGATTCAAGCACTTGTTGCCACTTACTGGTTGCTGTGTTTGTTTCCAAATAACTGGAAGACATTCCCTCTGCTGTTTTTCCTCCATTCATGGACAAAGCCATTTATGCCAACACACCAAGCGTGTTAAGAGTGTCCATTTGACAAAGTACATTCAAATGTAAATTCTTGCATTTTGTAATGAAAGATTAGTCTATATAACAGATATCTTGGGCAAAACAAGAAAGTCTTGAATAAATACTCACTTAAGTACCTGTTTTACTTGATATCTAATAGGAAATGTTGACCAGAATGCAAATCATTTTAAACTGAAATTAAGCATTGATTTCAATAAAATTTCTAATAGCTGTTATCAGTTAGATAATATCAATATTATTAATATCTAACATAATATTGAAATGTTCTACCTTCAAGAAAAAATATTCACATTTTTCCTTTAATTTTTAATTTCATTTTGATATCAAACGTAATCCAGCAGCTTCAGGCTTTCAAAAATGTTGATTAAATGCAGAAAAACTCAAAGGTTTTGAAACTTCAGTTTATCTGCCCCAGGGACCTCAATATTAAACTCTGTCATTAAAGGAAATCTAGTTGAAATTATAAGAATGCATTTAAGAAATGTAGGAAATGCCCACTGTATTTTTAAGAATGCCTGTTAAATTAGAAGTCTAAATAAGGGAATCAAACTGATGCAGCACAGGAGTCTTTGAAATCCAAACTCCAAATACCAAACAGAGTGATACTGAATCAAGTGCCTCAAAGAAATTCAGAAATACAGGCAGCAGGCAGAGTTGTCATCTCTGCATGACACAGTATCACTGATATTTTTGTGACAGATCCCATTCTTCATAAAACTACTCAAGTAAGTGTTCATCCTCTTATATCTTACTGACTGCATCTTCTGTGGTGTCTTCAAACTCTGGCAATGAGCTAACTGGGTTGCAGAGTTCCCTATCAGCCTGTACTTATATTCAAAGCAAACAAAAAATACTGACACATTGCATTTTCCAGCAATCTTAAATCCATCATTAGTATTGGATTTGTTAAACTTTGTTACTGATTCAGAGTTTTGTGGCCAATTCTTCTGAACATCCTTAGTATAAGTTATCAAATCTGCAGATAGAAAAAAGCTCCTGTGTTTTAGCTGATGTTTAACTTGCCCTCTGACTTCTGCTGAATTAGGTAACATGGTATTAGTGCGCTAACAGGCTCCCAGCTTTTCTTAAAGAAAAAGAGTTCATTATTTCTGTCTTTTCTCCATCACCCTTGATAACTTCATAATTCAAATTGATACCAGTGCAGAAATACTGGTATGTCAGAGCTCAGATATTCACTGAGCTGCCTGCTATGCACATAATCTTAACTGGAGTGTCTCACGGTGTCTAACTGTTTCAGTCACTCACTCTTTCCTTCATAAATTAATTTATTCTCATGATTTAACATTCTCTAAGAGTTTAGGTAATGTCAGTCACCTCAGCTATCACTTGTCTGTAGAATATATTCCATTAAATTAAGGGAATGTATACTAAAAACACTGCATATAAATAAGCACTTTAAATTTCAGAACTTTGGCATTTACTGTCTACATGTAGGAAAATAAAACAGCCTTTCAGCACTTCAGTGCAGTTACGATTTTTTAAAAAGCTAAACCTTAAATATTCTGGAAGATGTGACAGGTATATGTTGGTTTAACACTTGTAAGATAAACAGTCTGAACCAGATACTAATTTCTGACTCTCTCGATTTTATCATGTGAGAAACAGTCACATAGTATATCAACATAACATAAAGAACTCAATCTTGCAATTTTGCAAGCTGTCATTCAAGACAGTTATGGGTCCCAACACTACTTGAAATAAACGAGGTGTGTTCTTAGTATGAAAAAATAATGAAATATTAAGCCTTGAGTAAGGCAACTGTTGTTTACCAACAATCCCCAAACATAGGCTTAGTTTGTTTTCCTGTTTCCTTCATCGACCTCCAAAAGCTCTGCCTGTTTCCAAGGCTGCCTGCAACATTTCTCCATTATTATAGTTTATTTTAGCTTCACCAGTCATACAGTCTTATGACATATAATGGCATATAAGCTGCATCCATTACAAAAGCAACCACATTTTCCTTATCAACTTCACACTGGGTTTAATTTCTGGTAATATGGTAAGTCACAGATTCCTTTTTGATGTTACAGAGTGTGTTGTATTACAGAATTATTTTCTTACTCTACAGAAAGCTTGAAAATCCTATTTGTTTTAAAGGAAAATCTATATTGAAAATTTCTAGCTAAACTGGGTTTATGAGATGGGATCTTAGCAGGCAAGAATATCCTTTTTTTTTTTGTCAAGAGATTAAATAGATATACAACATGAAATAAAAACTTTAAAATACAAGAATAAACTAAATGAAAAAAATGAAGCAAAATAATAACATTCTCATTTTTATAAAAGAAAGAAGTTTATTTCCCTCAAGAGGCTGTCACTGAACTGAGCTAAAAACAGACATGAGGACAGCAACACGCAGCCCGCAAGCACTACGCCCTCCAAAGCTTGTGTCATATTTCCCTAACCTCCTCCTTCCCATTCAAAAATGTGTGCCAGTCGTCATTCATGCATATTCAGGCCCAGCTGAAGGTAGCAGTTCCCCGACTTCAAGAAGTGAGGTAAAAGAAGTGAGAAAACCCAGAGACTGCTTCTCTGGGCAGTCATCATCTATAAGCGGTTTGAGACAAGCTGCAGCCCAGATGAGAAATATGCTGCATAAACAGGTTAATTGGGGAGGCAAAACCATCCTCTATAAGCCATCAAAATGATATTTTTCCTCGACATTTATTATTCTTGAAAAGAGGAGTAATACTTAAGTTTACTTTGGAAGGGCTGCTTTATTAGATATCAAAACACTTTTTGGCATAAGCTAAACAGAAACATGTGCCTTTTTATTTTTTTTACCAGAAGATACCTGCAGTCAGCACTTCAAGTTTTTCAAGTCACTGAGGTCTTTAACTAACTTCTACTACCAATATTACGGCCAAACTGCAGCACTTCACAGATTCACATTATCATTTTAATACACAGAGAATTTCCTTCTGTAAGAACACATTTATGGAAGTTACAACAAATTGATTTTGGTATCCATAGTAAAGCACAATTAATATTTAAATCCATTTCCTCAGTGAGACCCCACAAATATTCTCATCACAGACAAATATTGCAGCAATATCCTGCTGTCATTCGAAATCGCACAGGATTCAGCAGAACACTTCCCACTTCACTATGTAGCTTTGGGTTGAGAAGCTTGTGAGTGCTTTCTTCATCCCACCATAGCAGACAAATCTTTAATTTCTACACATTTCCAAGGAAAATATTAATCAGATATATAAGAATCAATCAATCATACAATCACAGAATAATAGAATAATCTTGGTTGAAAAGACCTTCAAGATTGTTGAATCCAATCGTTAACCTAGCACTGTCAAGTCCACCACTAAACCATGTCCCTAAGAACCTCATCAGCACATCTTTTAAACACCTCCAGGGATGGTGACTCAACCACTTCCCTAGGCAGCCTGTTCCAATGCCTGACAACCCTTTCTGTGAAGAAAAGTTTCCTTATATCCAATCTGAATCTCCCCTGGAGAAACTTGAGGCCATTTCCTCTCGTTCTATCAGTTGCTACTCGGAAGAAAAGACCAACACCCTCCGTGGTACAACCTCCTTTCAGGTAGTGTAGACAGTGACAAGGTCTCCCCTCCACCTCCTTTTCTCCAGGCTAAACAGCCCCAGTTCCCTCAGCTGCTCCTCATCAGACTTGTGCTCCAGACCCCTCACCAACCTCACTATCCTTCTCTGAACTCTCTCCAGTAACTCAACGTCTTTCCTGTAGTGAGGGGCCCAAAACTGAACACAGTATTCAAGGTGCAGCCTCACCAGTACAGGGGGATGGTCACTTGCCCAGTCCTGCTGGCCACAATTAAGTAAAAGAGATTTTTAATGGCTCAAGAAACAAACAAACAAACAAAACAAAAACAAAAACAAAGAGGGAGAATAAATAAGGAAGGTATCATAGAGATGTTCTGCTTCCTCCAAGTCAGGCAGATTTTGTCTTTGTTCATGACAGGAAAAAGAAAAGCCAAAAAACCCCTTTGTCCTGGTGGTGCCCACTCCCTTCACTGTAGCCTTCTGCATGGGATACTCAGTACATACTCCCCATAAGTGTCACTGTGAGTGGTGTGAAATATCCTCTGACAGCACATGCAACTGAAACAGGCATTTCCTTTGACACTGGTCAATTGCCAAAGACCAAGTTGGAATTTTTCACATGTGACAGAAGCATAATTAAAACTGGCATTTTTGTAGCACATTCAATAACACTATTTTCACCGTATTGATCAGAGTCTATTGCCGAGAGAAATAAAAGCCTCTCCAAAACTGTGACATGGTAAAATTCTAGCTGTGCCCTGATCTATTCACTAAACATCTCTTCGTCCCCTGCTGAGACCGTGTCAGTGAAAAAAATCTCGGAGAAAAAAAAAAGTAGCAATGCTTCACTCAAAACTGTATTCACTGATTTAGCTCTAGCACCAGAGCACAGTCAAGTGGTTTGTTAATTTAGACTCTTGCAGTTCTGCTAAACTTAGAAAAACTGATGTCATCGAGCACAGAAACATCTCTAGAAATACTCACACCACTTCTTTTCAGAGAATGAAATCATCTGAAAGACACAGGCAGAGCTGGATGGAAAATAAAATGCACAAAAACATTTTGAAAGCTGTTTTCCTTCTTCAACTCTTTAGAGAGTTTTGATATTTCATGAAAGAGGAACAACAACCACATCTCCACCAAATGCATATGAGCCAGAAAGGCACTGCACCAGTGCAGACTGAACATAGACAAGCTTGCCCAGCTCTCTCATATTTCAAAGAAATAGCCTAAGCTCTGAAATACTACTTATTCCAAGAAATAGCACATCTTCCAAGACACATCTGTCTCATTTTAAAACAAAAATTAAGTCCTAGAAATCCCTGTCAAAAGTAACGTTTAGAGACATGCTTGATTTTGATAAATTGTATGGGTTTTGCCAGAGGCAAGTGAAATATTGGAGAGCAAGAGTTAATTAAAAATAATTCCTCTTTTGAATACTTGATCTGACGACAACAATTTAGGACAAATTTCTGGGGTTTAAACAGTAAGAATGTAGCAAAACTTGGCTGCCTGTGAATAAAACTGCAATCCCAGAACCAGCTGGGCTCAGGCAAACTGGCTTCTCCAGGTCTCTGAGCAGGATAGCAGAGAATCTGTGCAAATTTTATTGAGAGAAAAAAAAAAAAGAAAGAAAAATAATAAAAGAGAGAGTGAAAAAAAAAAAAAAGCAGCCCAGAAGGTGTTGGTGTCTACCCTCTGCTTTTTGTAGCAATATTCCTTGGGGTTATAATCTGCCTCCCACTGAAGGTTCCCAGTGTTAATGTCAACCAGCAAATGTGTCTGAAGTAGTGATGACATGTTGAATTATTTAAACAAGCAAATATTCATCAGAAGGTGTTTTTAAAAGCAGAAGAAAAATATTTTGTTGCAGCTCTGTTGCATGTCTAAGAAGTCAGAAAAATAAAAGTGTTCTTCAAACGTGCTCCAAGTGAGATCAGTACTGGAGGCTGTCAGTGGGAGGTGAACAACTGAATCCTGATCTCAGAAAATGCTTTCACACTTTTTAAAAAGGAAAAATAGATATGGAGGGGGGAAATTACTTTCTTTGTTGCTCTTGCTGAATTTGGAGTTTAATGCTGGTAATGAGTTTCAGTTCACTGGCTAATATCCTTTAAGTTTTATGCCACCAACCTACGAAATTAGAAGTGTAGAGATAAGGAGGCAACAAGGTACAGTCTGGTGATACAGGTACCATTGCTGCTCAGAAATGCAGTGTCCAATGAATATAAAAGTAAATACACCAAATACCAGTTCATATCGATGCCACCAACCCTATCCCCCTGTCAAATCTGCACTGTGGTCTTCCCCTCCTCGCCTCACCTCTGAGGCACAGCTGGTGAAACAGCTCCTGGCTGATGCCCACGGGAGCAGCAACAACCAAGCGTAACCTCTGCTACCAGGACGGCAGCTTCCGGGACCAGCTGATCCAAGGCTGGGTATGGAAACGGTGAGGAAGAAGCCTTCATGCACTGTTAAGCCACCCTTTGATGCATGTAGTCAAGCAAGAGACTCTACCAGTCAGCAATTTACTGGGATGCAGTACAGTTTTTTGTGTGATCTTTTGTTCATGTTTAGCAGTAATTTTTCCCGAGAGACCAGTAACTCATCTACACAATGGAACGTACCATTACATGCATCCTTCCCTGAGAGAGACGGTGCACAAACAGACATCACACAATATCACACGAGAGAAAAAAATCGTTCTGAATTTCAGATTCAGCACCTCCCTGTGCAGCTTGGCATCTGCCATCAATATGATATTTTTCTTTCCAGCTCAGAACATATGCCTCTTCGTGCATGAGACAAGATTGGACAACGAATGACATCATCTGTTTCTTTGTTAACCCATTTTCAGGAAACTGGGGTCTTTCGGCAGTTGAATTTAGAAAGATAACTAGTATTGCCATGTGCTAAACCAAGATAATCTCCTGTGTTTTGTTTCTTCTGGCATTTTTCTTAGCGCTTATGCAAATAATATAATTTATTTGAGTCATTTGCAACATTAAACATGGAATTCAGCAGACAGCATGCACGACCAAATTGCACAACCATATGAGAACGAGATGGTTTCCAAAGATAGTTACATTAAGCTTACATTTGCAGAATAAATAATTCAATCCTCATGCTCCACATTTAAATATTTATACAAATACACTGCTTGTCACAATTAGTTTGATTAAACTGTTAAGAAAAAGTAACTGTGCAAGAAGTGAGACTTCATCCAGGAGAAGCTATTTATGTTGCAGTTAATTACGTGAAATTACAGAAGCAGCAGCAGGTCAGAAAGCAGTCCTCGAAATCCACACAGAGATCTGACCCCCAGCACATTCAGGGAAGGTTTTCTGGCCAAATATTTTGCATTTAGCAAACAGGACGCTGAGTTTATTTTCCTTTTTGTGTCATGGAAATGTGACACGTTTTCCTCTTTTTCCCATGAAAAGTCTTACTTATGGGCTGAAAACACACTGTAGTTTGCAGACTATTTTCTGCATAATTTTCTTCCATAATGTGTTTGGGACCAATAATGTTTTTTTTCACAGCACACTCACCACAACTCCTTGAAGTAGGAAGAGGAACATTAATAGAAAACCTTTCCTTTTAATCTCAGGGGCATTTTTCAGAGAACTTCAAAAATCTTAAAGACCCTCAGAGAAAAGCCTGGATTTGTGATGCTGTTTATAGACCAGAATATGGATTATTTCTGATCTACATGAGGTCGGCTGCTACAAAGTTTAGGGGGACAGAATGCCAGTCCTTCTGTAGGAAGAAGAAATCAGTTTACCCCTTCTCACTGGCATTATTTTTGATGTTACTAAGGCTACCCAGAACTCCACACATAACACTTTGTAGTATTACTAGGAATTCAAGCTCTGACAGTATGTGCAATTTTGAAGTGCTGCTGTAACAAGACTTATGAATACAGAAGTAGGTCAGCTTGATCTGAGATGCTTTATTTTGTGTTTTTCAGTAATCAAAGGAAAAAAAAGGATGACAGGAGTCTGCTCCATCACTGAACAAGTTTAAGCTGAACAGGATCATGTAAGAGCATTTACTGCACAAAACTGGCCCGTGGAAGGGATTCTGTAGGACAAGACAGACTGCCAAACCAGCCTATGATCCAAGCTTGTGAGGGCATAGGTAAGGGATCTGCCCTCGCCTCAAAGGGAACTGAGTAGAGACTTCATCCAGAGGACAGATAAAAAATTCCTCTTCTTTCTATCTAGTTATTTTAATACCACTTCTGGAATAAGCCAGATATGGAATGCTGCAAAAATTCACAAATGCCTGTTCTACATTTCAGCAGTGGTTGGTGGTGTGAGAGCACAAAGAGTGTGAAGGGAACAGTGGGATACTGTCTTTAACTGCCGTGGACCTTCCAAAAGCCTGACAAAGAGGTTTCTTTTGTTGCATCTATGAAGCAAGCTAGATTTCTGAATGGAGGTGACTTTTTTTCTTTTTTTATTATATATTTGGTTGACATATTTCCTCATATTCCACTTTCTCTTACCTTCCCCACCTTTTCCAAGTACGAATTCAAAATCCTGTGTGAATGAAAGTGAAGCCAAGAATACATTCAAAGAGATGGTGTTTTAGTTTCCCAGTACCAAAAGTAAGCACAGGTAATTTTGGGAAAGCTCTTCTGCCACCTTGATATACTTTTAGAGGAGCTCTAGTGAGCTTGAACCTGGTCCCCTTTATTGCTGACACCTGGGAGAAGGTTAAACACAATTATGTACACATAAATGAACCTATAAGGAAGGAAAGAACTAGTACACCCTCAGAATAAAAAAAAAAGTTTGACTATTTCTCCAAAGTTTGTCAAGCAAGAAGAAAAACAGATGGACAGTTATGGAAAAACCTTGCTTCCCTCCTGTGTAGGCAAAAGTTAGGTATGCAGCTACAGTTTCCAAGAAATAAAGAAAGGGATAGTCAGGTACATTCATACAAGGTATGGATGTAGAGTTTATACCAGTGATAAAAACTACTACCACACCACAGTCCTCTTCTTCTTCAGTAAAGGGACCAAAAAAGAAAGAAGAAAGAGGCTTCATAGGCTTCACTCTGGTGGATAAGTATGAGAGGCAGGGAAGTACATATGATGGGCTAATTATCTGTTTGACATTTTCAGGAAATGGATTACTAGGACCCTCCTCTTTCTCCCCTTTTATTTCCCTGTAACCAAATCAGAGCAAAGAGCAATCTTTCAGTGTCGGAGAGGGTAGCCATCAGGAGCTTTATTATCATATTATTACTACACAGAGAAACTTCCTCCCCAACAGTCCTCAATGCTGGCAACCTGCTGAGAGAAAGGTGGAGTGCATGAGCTGTTTGTTGTATCCTGCTCCTGGCATTTTGACAGGGGCAAGGGAAAGACTTCATTTTTGCATTAATCTTGTACAAGTGGTGTCCCTCAGGGGTCCATATTGAGACAAGTCCTGTTTAATATGTTCATGAAGGACATAGACAGTAGGATTGAGTGCACCCTCAGCAAGTTTGCAGATGACACCAAGTTGAGTGGTGCAGTTGACACACCTGAAATACCATCCAGAGGGACCTGGACAAGCTTGAGAAGTGGGGTCATGCAAACCTCATGAGGTTCAACACCGCCAAGTGCAAGGTCCTGTACAGGAGTTGGGGTAACCTCCCAGGTCAATACAGGCTGGGGGATGAAGGGATTAAGAGCAGTCCTGCAGAGAAGGACTTGGAGGTACTGGTGAATGAAAAATTGGACATGAGCTGGCAATGTGTGCTTGCAACCCAGAAGGCAAATCATATCTTTGGCTGCATCAAAAGGAGCATGGTCAGCAGGTCAAGGGACGTGATTCTGTCCCTCTTGTGAGACCCCACCTGGAGTTCTGCATCCAGCTCTGGAGCCCTCAGTACAGGAAAGACATGGACCTCTTGGAGTGGGGCCAGAGGTTCCACCAAGATGATCAGAGGGCTGGAACAGCTCTGCTGTGTGGACAGGCTGAGAGAGTTGGGGTTCTTTAGCCTGGAGAAGGCTCTGGGGAGACCTTATTGCAGCCTTTCAGTGCTTAAAAGGGGCCTGTAAAGAAAGATGGTGACAGACATTTTAGCAGGGCTTGTTGCAATTGGACAAAGGGTAATGGTTTTAAACTAAAGGAGGGGAGATGTAGGCTGGATGTGAGGAAGACATTTTTTACAATGAGGGTGGTGAAACACTGGCACAGGTTGCCCAGGAAGGTGGTAGATGCCCCATCCCTGGAGACATTCAAGGTCAGGCTGGATGGGGCTCTGAGCAACCTCATCTAGTTAAGGATGCTCCTGTTCATTGCAGGGCGTTGGGCTAAATGACCTTTGAAGGTCCCTTCCAACTCAAACTATTCTATGATTCTCTATGTAGCAAATCAGTAAAGACAAATTCCAGTCAGGATCTTTGTAATATGTACAAACCAGGACTTATCGTAGGACCTGCATATTAAAGGCATTCTTGCATATTTTTTCTAGTCTATTCCAACTCATATTTGTAGTTTAGTAAAGTAGTTGTAGTAGACAATACTTTACATCAGTTTCAGTTAGACCTTCCACTGAGAGAAACAGTTCTGCCAGGTTGGTTTTAACTTGGAAAAACTCTGCAGCACAGTTTACTGCTTAAGGCTTTGTGCCAGTCCAAGTCACTGGCTAGCACAGACACAGGAACTAGCAGCGGGGGGTGGACCTTTCAAGAGTAGAGCTGACATTAAACATGCAGGATCCTATGACTAAAGATTTAGGGGGTGAGAGAAGTTTACAATTTTTTTTCAATTGTTTTCCATAATGTACAATATAGGTTGGTTCAAGATACAAAAACATTATTTTCCCCAAATATATGTATTTGCAATATCTCATAAGGGGTTGTTACTTGAAGTATTGACATGGAAAAGTTATTGTCAAAGAACCATGCAGTACGGGTATCTGAGGGACAGTTCTTCCCTTACCTTTTCACTGCCCCGCCGCTTTTTCCTTTATTTTGGTACTTAGCCATGATCATGCCACTTGCCTGCAGTCATGCAATTGAGGCATAATTTGTTCCATCAGTAATGCAAGAAATCATTTAGAAAAACATTATTCACTGTCAGCTGAGTCTGACTCAGGGAAAAAAATGTCCAGAGGTTGTAGAAGAGATTGAACTTTTAACCATACTATTAATTTCTCTGATTTCACAATGTGCTACTCTCTAGTCATCATGCCTTGAATACAAGATTTCAGAAAAACAACTTAAAAGCAAATCCATTACAAAACAGGAGAGAGTGATAATGCTGATCAATATTCCCATCTCTACAGCAAAGAAGGAAAAGTAATCGCAGTGACAAAATATTTTTAGTTTTTGTTCTCAGAGTGATAACACATCCACTACATGAAAAAACTAGATCTAGTATTATGCCTACAATGGATATTTTATTACATATGTTCAACATCACATTGAAACACATGCTAAGTATAAGAAGCATTTGCTTGTTTGTAGATAGGCCAAGCTGATTAAAACATTTGCATTAACACAAGTGAAAGCAAAGTCAGGGCCCATTCCTTTCTGGGATTGAATAAAAGTGGAATAGAAATTTGGTACTGTTTAAAAAACTTTTTTTTTTTTTTTAGGAAAAAAATCCTGTTAGGGAATATGCTTGTTTCACTTTTCCATGTAGTAGAATAGAGTAATGGAAATAATCGAAGTTCGTTAACTCAGAATATCCTGGAATAATGTAGGACCCAGCTGTTGAGCCCGATACATTAAAGCAACCACTCCACATAACTCACAAGTTGTTTTAAGATGTCCTCTAGGAAGTCAGAACAAACCACCTTGGTAGAACGATGTATTCTGAGAGAGATTTTACGAAAGGTCCAGAAACTTACAGGAAACGTATTGTAATCTGCAACCATAGAACCTAAGAGTAGAAGGGACAACAATAACATGCCATGGCTGTGTCTTGCTGGTCTTCCTGCTGTCCTGGTTCTGAAATTGCTTTCAAGTGATGACTAGGATAAAGACCAGCACCAAAAAAGCATTAGCTTCAATAAAGATTAAAGACATCAACAACATGTATGCCATAACTGATTATAATAAATACTGCCTTGCATAACCACATCTCCCCAATAATAAAACCATCTTTAAGATGGAAAAAGATCATGTTTAAGTCCAATTGAAATATTATTATGCCAAACATACGCAACTAAATTCAGCTGAAGGTGAGGAAACAGGGTTTTCTTATCTGAGGTTGTTCAGCTGTAGACACTCTTCTCAATGAAATCCACATGGTTGTTCAAACCTGGAAAGAGCACAAACAGACTGCAGAGCACAGTCCTTCCATGGTTGTATTCCATGGGCTCCTTCCTATTTCTGTCTTGAAAAGCAAGACCTCGTACAGCTACACTGACAGCCTCAAACACAAAAGGTGTTCTTCAGTGTTCAGAAACTTTCACGTTTCTAATACTAGAATTATTTGTGCTGTAGACCCGTTTTGAACAAATAAAGACCTATTTTATGGAAGATGTGAATAGGCGTATTTCTTTTTGACATTCTTAGAAAGAACGGATGCTAACAGAAGAGCATCTGGTCTTCACACCTCAGAGAGAACAGTTTCAGTACCCACATGGTTAAGATGTCTGGCTTCCTGTATTTGGACAGCAGAACTTTTTGGTTTGCATCCTGAATAAAGCTTATCTCCAATCCTTCCAACAAGAAGCAGTTTTTTGTTTTTGTTTTTGTTTTTTTTTTCCCCATGCTGTAATGAAGGAAGCTAATTACTTAGTGATACAGTAAAATATGCCTTGTTATTCATCAAGACCTTTTCCCTTGATCATTCAGTTGGCCTTAGACCACCTTTATTGAATCAAATTACATTTTCTTAGGAGAAAACTGTAACTCATATAATATGCATGCTTCCCAATATTTCAAATATACTGGCTGGACAGTGAAGGTTTGAAGGAAAAAGCCTATTGATTATAAAGCTGTATTAGTTATTAACAAAATACTCTTTTTACCAGCTTCAAAGTGTTTGCTTCTAAAATGTATTCGTGATATAGGGCACTTGTTAATATTCACAGAAGCATGAAGTAATTGCTGGGTCAAACTATCAGCATAAATTACACCTATAATTGTGCTGTTTTATCAAATCCTGGAATGCTCAGGTGTGACTGTGCATATGAATTCTGCACACACTTTAATTTTGGTTTATCGTCTCAACATTAACACTAAATACTATGCACTTTGCAAAAGACATAAAAAAATGGTTCTGAAATTCCAAAAATAAACACATGTTAATTTCATAGGTCATTCAAGATGTGTAGTTGTTCCGATCCAGCTGAGATATCCCGCCTGAGAAATCTGACAGACAGACATCTGAACAGTTAGACAATGAAGCAATTTTTTTTTTTTTTTACATAATGTTTCCACTGTACTATCCAGAAACATTGTGCTCTATGGTTAAACTTTTGTAAAGAAGAATGCACTTACAATACCCAGGAAGTCTAAAGAGCACATTGTACTTTCTGAAAGCATCACTATATACTCCAGCAACTGGATCATACAGATAATTTTCTCACACATTGTACTAGAACAACCCAAGCAGAAGCTGTCAAACTTGAATTGAATCTTGTACTTCAATGTCTTTTAACCAAAAACATGTTTTCAAATTACTTAATTGGAAGCAAAAGGAGAAACAAAATATCCACTTGCAACCTCACAAAATAATGAAAGTAATGTCTGGTGTAAATTAAGAGAAGATAAATTTTACGTCAGCAGCTCATGGTATGAATAAGGGCCAAGATGGGCAAATAAAAGAAGGAAGCCACACTCAAACACAATGTGGGAAAGTTGCACATTGTATATGTCAAAGAGCTCAAGGATCAGTTTTGCAGATGCATAAAGAATGCAGAAAGAAGCTCAAGTCAAGGTCATGCACACTTACATCAAGATATATACATTGCACCTGTTTGGGAAATAATGTTAGACATTTTAGGAAATAAAATTAAAGAAAACACAAACTCCTAGCAGGAAATAATTATTATTTCAGGATGTGTTTCTTTCTAAGAGCAAAGTGCAGCTATGTGAATTCTGCAATACGATATTATTTTTTATTTTCTTTGTTAGTTTTCTCCATACTATACCAGAAATGCTGTAGATTATTATCTCCAGCTTTAGCTGATATCCAAATATTCAAACATGTACAGCATATATGCTAGATACTTCACCAAATAACAGTTTTTTCTCAGTACCTATGATTCATTAAGTACTGGCTTAGCTATAAATTATTCAGGATCACAGTGTGTCTTAGTAGACTTTCTGCTAAAAGTTCCATGAAGGAGTGCAAGAAAACCTCAGTTTTTAGAACAAAACCAGTTAATTTTTAGAGTAGTAATGTATTCGAGCATTTGAAAGAAAATATTTAATTTAATTCAATAAGACGTTTAATTTTTTTACCTCTTCTATATATAACTATAGGAAGAAGATATCAGCCTATATCTTGAGATTAAAAATGATGTAGTATATAAACCCCAATACATTTTCAATGTTACCTACTTCATAGCAAGCACTAATTTCAAATGTCATGATTCCACATACTAGGAGACAAAGCATACAGCTCCTTCTCAGACCTCAATTGACAGCAGTGGCAACCATTCCTCACTGCCATCTAGCTCTGTCCAGAATTCAGCAGACTTTTTTGCCTGAATTACTGAAACTTTTCAGTTGTATTTAATTTTTGGTATTCGTTCTTGACATTTTGGAAGCTCAGGGAAAGCACATACTCTGGTCAGCCATGTTTCTGAGTTATTCCACATTAATTCATGTTTGGTTTAGACCTTTGTCTTCCCACAAAAAGAAATCAGAAGAACATGAAATAAGATCTGAGAAGCCTCACCCACAAAGCCTACTTTGATTTTTTATATCAGTCTGAAGATTCAGACACAGGCAATTGCAAATCTGATTAATTACTGGAATGGAGACCATTCATGGGGAACAAATTGGCTCCTGTTTCAGGAGAATGTTCACCACCATGCTTTGCATATTCAGAACATTTTACTTTCAGGCTTTCCCAGACACAGATTTCCTAATGATACTCACTGTTTTTTCTTAGTGCATAACTAATAATCAGAAAATATGGTCCCACCTGGGTGGGCTATTCTGGAAAGACCCTGAACATCACCTTGAATTATGTAAGAAGAATGTCAGGAAAACTCCAGTCCACTGCTGTCAGGTGATAGAAACCAATGGCAGGAAAGATATGAAGTAGCTAATTTAATCCAGTGGTCTTTATCTTTCTTGCAATGAAACACATTTAAGCACTTTGTCTTTATGGCCATATAAGTTCAGTCTGTATCAGAGAGGAGGAAGCAATATCTTTCCTTACCTCCCTCTCACCTACCTTAGGTTCTTACATGCAGTTATTTAAATAATAACCTGGTGAGACCTGTCAGAGCTCAGAGAGAACTAAAGGTCTGTTGTTTCATAGGAATGTTCACTTCCTACGTAGTTAAGTGCTGCATATGACATCTATTTTAGAAGAAATCTACTGTTAATGGTATTTTATAGGACAGTCTTAGGGAGGTTTTATGTAAACCAGCTATCACAGGTAATCATGAAATAACAATAATTATTACTCCCTTTATTTCCACAAGCAAGTTTCTCCATGTATACCACTCATATATTAGTATATTCTAGGTATAATTTAATTTAATTTTAAAAAACTCTACTTCCAATGAAACTTGTATATTTAAAGTACAGCTATTGACCATCTGTTGACCTTCACTAAACCACAAAAGTAAAAGGTACTGATTTATTTAAACATCTTCATGCAATCTGGTACCCAGCAAAATGAGTTATAACAGTGTGTAGGATCACATAACAGATGCCTTCACAGATTCTGTTATGGACTTTCATAGCATTCAAGTTAATACTTTTGCTGGTCTTTGCTCCAGCGATGCTGCAAGCACTTTTGAACCAAAGTATACAGTTGCAAAAGTATCCAGATGCTAGCTGTGATAAATCCTGTCCAGGAACCAAATTAGTTGTTTCTATTGCGAGCTGAAATGACTAAATTTCTCCTTTTTTGAAGACTGCCTAAAAAAATACTATACCCTTTACACAAAAGAATATTGTTTGTCTGAGTGCAAAGGAACTTGAAAAACACCACCAAATTTTACAACACAGAATAAAAAAGAAATAGAAATGAAAGTTTAAGTGCTGTATTCTATAACTCCAAGACATAAATATACATCACAGACATAATTTTAGTCATTCAGCTTGTCCCAGAAAAAAAAGTCATAGAATCACAGAATCACAGAACAGCCCAGGTTGGAAGGGACTTTGAAAGATCATCTGGTCCCACTTTCCATGGGAAAGGAAGCCTAGATCAGATTATCTAGCACCCTGTCTGTGTCTAGTTACACTGGAAAGTTTAACTGAAATAGAATGGAAACAGAAGTTATAGCTGAAAATTAGAACAAGTACTCCTTCAACCATCTCAACTGGCAGTCAAAAAGACTAAGCACATCTAGCAGACAGAACACATTCTGGAGCTCTACAGCTCTGACTGCTGAAGCTTTTCCATATTTATATAAATACAGGATACAAAATAAAGAAGTAAAGATGGACCTCTCCTCTAGTGGATATTTGTTTATAGATATATTTTAGTTTGTCTTATTTTTTAAGAGACTTAGTTTAAACTCTCATGAAGAACCACATGCCTCTGTCTGATGTCACATTTTATTGGGTAGAAAGCCGCATCAAAAAGCAAACTATATGCTAATATTAATAATCCCTTCTCTCATCTACTTACTTGTTCATCTTCTAAGAAATCAAATGCATTAAAAATGCAACAAACAATAAAAGTAATAGCCTACGAGTTCCAATTTGCAGAACACTGTATGAAATTTCATTACTTGTATTTTCAGTCTGTGCTTGTGCCCAGCTACCATCCTTGGTTGGAAGAGGTCAGGCAACAGTTTATTGTTTATAGGTAGTCTAAACAGCAGGCTAGAAAACAAAGGCAGTGGTCAGGTGTCCCCATGATATTTATCTGAACAGGAAGTTTGTTCCTCCTGTTGTTTTTTGATTTTTGATGGTTCTCTTATATCCACATGCCAATTTGCAGAATGCCAAATTTTTAGTCTTAAAATTTGCTCTGCAGTCCCACAAAAACACAGCTGAGGATCCAAACTTGAAATTTCTGAACATAAAGGAAAGGAAATGAAAATAAGTCTTAAAATGAGAGTGTTGGCCAAGCTGTAATTTAGATGTTGCTGAAGTTTTGCTGTGGAAGGCTGGAGGCCCAGCTGCTGAGATTTCCATGCTTGACAATACGAAAAAAATCTCTTGAGTATCTTCTAAAAACTGGACCTGACCTGTCTCTTCAATCTTACTGACCTTTCTTTCCAGGAAGGGATGTAGAAGGGTGAGGGAAAGGGACAAACGCATACACTCTATGATAAATAAAAGGGTTAAAAATAATCTTACTCATTCCCTATGTTATTAAGTACTGCAGATTCTATGACTTTAGTTTATTAAATATGCATTTTGGCATAGGTACTGAAATAAAAACTTCCCTAAACATAAAACTGAAGCTTAATCATGTGCATATATATATCTTTATATGCAGAGAAAGTAATCATATTTTGTGAGCGACAGAACTGAGAAAAGAGGGGAAGATGAAAATTTATTTAGATTAATGTAGCTAGAACCTGTTTATGTGGAACTGTTGTCCTGTAGACAGAAAAAAAAAAAAAATAAACACAGTACTTCTTACTATTAAAAAAAAAAAAAAAAAATCTCAAAACTTGAAGCCCTCTATGCTGTTATTTATGTCCTATATACTCTTATCTGCAGGAACCACAAATTTCGGTTCAAGAGGTCTTTCCAAATTTATCCTACAGAAATTTTGCTGACCATTATCTTATTGCATAAACTGTTACTAGAATTAAATACAAATAGTATATTCAGCTACATTTAATCTGTGAATACCTGTTCATTTTACCAGAGCGTACCATCTGGCTCATGCACCAGTACACACAGGGGGCTGACTGTCTGGAAAGCAGCTTGGCAGAGGAGGATCAGGGGTCCTGATAAACACCAAGTTGACCATAAACCAGCAATGCACCTTCATGGCAAAGAAGTCCAACAGCATCCTGGGCTGCACAGGGCAGAGTGGTACCAGCAGGTTGAGGGAGGTGATCCTTCTTCCCCATGAGTCAGCACTGGTGAGACACACCTGGAGAGCTGGGCCCAGGCCTGGACTCCCCAGTACAAAAGTAACACGGACATATTGAAGTCAATCCAGCAAGTGCCCATGAAGATGATGAAGGGACTGCAGCATCTGTTATACGAGAAGAGGCTGAGGGAGCTGGGACTGTCCAGTATGGAGAAGGCTGAGGAGGAGCTTATCAATGTGTATAAATGCCCCATGGGAGAGTAAACAAGGTGGAGCCAGATTCTTCTCAGTGATGCTCAGTGACAAGACAAGAGGCAATGTGCACAAACTGAAAAGCAGGGATTTCTGTTTAACCATAAGAAAACTGTTTTAGTGTGAGGGTGGTCAAACACAGGAACCGGTTACCCAGGTAGGTTGTGGAGCTATTCAAAACCTGACTGGATATGGTCCTGGACAACCTGGTTCAGGTGTCTCTACTCTGGGCAGGGCATGGGACTAGATGATCTCCTAGGGTTTCATCCAGCCTCATCCATTCTGTTATTCCATTATCTCTTCTGCATATGTTACTTTGTCCTGACTTGTACTCATTCATAATTTTCACAGAATCACAGAATTACAGAATATTAGGGATTAGAAGGGACCTCAAAAGATCATCTAGTCCAATCCCCCTGCCGGAGCAGGAACACCTAGTTGAGATTACACAGGAATGTATCCAGGCAGGTTTTGAATGTCTCCAGAGAAAGAGACTCCACAACCTACTTGGGCAGCCTGTTCCAATGTTCTGTCACCCTCACCATGAAAATGTTCCTTCTCAAATTTAAATGGAACCTCCTGTGTTCCAATTTATACCCATTGCACGTTGTCTTATTGGTTTTCACTGAGAAGAGACTGGCTCCATCACAGAATCACACAGAATCACATCCTTGTGACACTCACCCTTTACATATTTATAAACATTAATCAGGTCGCCTCTCAATCTCCTCTTCTCTAAGGTAAAGAGACCCAGCTCCCTCAGTCTTTCCTCACAAGGGAGATGTTCCACTCCTTTAATCATCTTTGCTGCCCTGCGCTGGACTGTCTCCAGCAATTCCCTGTCCTTCTTGAACTGAGGGGCCCAGAACTGGACACAATATTCCAGGTGCGGTCTCACCAGGGCAGGGTAGAGGGGGAGGAGAACCTCTCTTGACCTACTAACCACCCCTCTTCTAATGCACCCCAGGATGCCATTGGCCTTCTTGGCTACAATGGCACAGTGCTGTAGCCTGCTGTCCACCAGAACCCCCAGGTTCCTTTCCCCTACACTGCTCTCTAATAGGTCATTCCACAACTTATACTGGAACCTGGGATTGTTCCTGCCCAGATGCAAGACTCTACACTTGCCCTTGTTATATTTCATTAAATTTTTCCCTGCCCAACTCTCCGGCCTGTCCTGGTCTCGCTGGATGGCAGCACAGCCTTCTGGCGTGTCAGCCACTCCTCCCAGCTTGGTGTCATCAACAAACTTGCTGACAGTACACTCAATTCCCTCGTCCAAATCACTGATGAATATATGGAATAGTACTGGTCCCAGTACCGATCCTTGAGGGACTCCACTAGATACAGGCTTCCAACTGGACTGTGCCCCATTGACCACTACTCTCCGGCTTCTTTCCTTCAGCCATTTCATAGCCCACCTCACTACTTGATCCACACTTCATCAATTTAACAGCAAGAATGCTGTGGGAGACTGTGTAAAATGCTTTACTGAAATCAAAATAGACCACATCCACTGCTTTGCCATCATCTAGTCACCTGGTTATGTCCTCATAAAAGGTTATGAGGTTGGTCAAGCCATGCTGACTGCCCTTAATGACCCTCTTATCCTTGATATGCCTTGAGATGGCACCAAGGATAAGTTGTTCCATCACCTTTACAGAGATGGAGGTGAGGCTGACCAGTCTATAGTTACCCAGGTCCTCCTTCTTGCCCTTTTTGAAAACTGGAGTGACATTTGCTTTCCTCCAGTCCTCAGGCACCTCTCCCGTTTCCCAAGGCTTAGCAAAGATGATGGAGAGTGGTCTAGCAATGACTTCAGCCAGCTCCCTCAGCACCCACAGTTGCATCTCATCAAGACCCATGGATTTATGGATGTCAATCTTGCTTAATTGGTCCCTAAACCATTCCTCATCAAACTCCTCCATTGTTCTGACTTCCTCTGGGGCCTCAGGGGTACGGGGCTCCTCAAGACAGCCTGCCGCAGTGTAGACAAAGAAGGCATTCAGTAACTCTGCCTTCTCTGTATCTTCTGTCACCAGGGCACCCACCTCATTCATCGGTGGGCCTACATTGCCTCTGGTGTTAGTTTTATCTGCCATGTATTTGAAGCAGCTCTTTCTGTTGTCCTTGGCCACTCTCGCAAGGTTTAATTCTAAGGAGTCCTTAGTTTCTCCAGTTGCTTCCCTACATCCTCTGTCAACGGCCTTATATTCTTCCCTTTTACTACATACAAAACATTCAAATTCTTCTACTAGAAATTTTGGATCTGTAGAAAAGTATTACATAATTCACTGCAACATGTTTTCCAGTCGTAACTGTTTTCAGAAAGTTCAGCATGCTATATGCCTCCCTAAATATATGGTATTTGATATACTGAAACAAATTAAAGATCAGTTTAGCAATAAGAGTCTTCATAATATTCACTATTCTTTGCATCTCTCAAAGCTGATCATTAGCTAATAAAACTGCCATTAGTCTGTAGAAGTTGCCCCACAGTTAGATGGTTAAACCAATGCATTTTGTTTTCTAATTTAGTTAGAAATAAATGTCCATCCTTCACTTGCTGCCATAAAAAGAAATAATGTCTGTGAGTTCAAAATTATTTAGCCTCTTTCTGTAATGACTTAATATTTCCTCCTTCCAAAACAAGGCAGTATATTACAACAGCTGAATCTGCAAGGAACTGAGTTAGTCAGGAAAGTATACCAGGTGCCATTGGTTGCAAATAAAAAAAATGACAAAATGCCAAGAATATGTGAAAAAATAATGCCACAAAAACAAAGGCAGTCCAAAATAATTACAGAAATTATCTAAGGTATACAAAGTTCTAGTTAAGTCAGGTTAAAACTGTGTTTTAACTACTTATTCAGGCACTATTATCTTTTCTTTCAGTACTCTAATCTTAAGACAGAGCTTATGCAGTTACTGATAGTGAATGAAAGACATTTGTATTCACTGCTGGTGAATCTTCCTGCTTGTTTCCTCCCAGACTTCTCCAGAACACATTGTAACCCATACTCAGGACCATGACACTGCTCTGGTGCATGGATCATCCTTTTCTTTTGTGTTTGTACTGTGCTTAGACTGGTGAGTTACTAGTCTGCCAGTGGGATGTCTAAATGCTCTCTTAACAATCTTACTTAATTTTACTCACTATTACGTTAAAAATAACAACATGACTCAGTATTACCTTAACACAAGCATTAAATCATTGTTTTCTCTACCAGGTGGTGTAATATGTTACACCTATCTGAGTCTATTCACACGCTGCTGCCAAAGACACATTTCCATTCTGCCTCCTGTGGCATCTCATGACCACGGGGTTGCAGGGCAAATGGGCTAAGTTTGATGATCCAGTGAATCCTTGGATCCCTTGCTTTTGTTAGTTAATTCTTCACAAGAGAAATCAATGTGATTCATCCACATGCTGCAGACGGGGACTGAAGCAGCAGGTCCTGGTGGGGTCAGGTGGCGATTAGACCCTCAGTTTTGATCAGCTGTAAAAAGAAACTGCACCTCAAAAGAGCTGAAAATAAACTTTGGTAGGGCACTGATTGACCGTTACAAGCATGAAAATAAACTGGGTGATCTTAATCTCATAAACACTAAACTGTCATGTAACTGTATGGATTTTTAGTTTATCCAAATAGACTACCAATGGAACCAACTTGGCTGTATAGATATCCAATCCTACTTTCAGAAACATGACAGCAAGAATCATGCTTAATTGCAAAGCAATGTGCCGACAACCATCAGTCAGACAAGCAGAGGAACTTAGAAAAGCATAGGTCACAGAAAAGACTCCTTGATTAAAGTCCTAGCCTTGGATGCAGACCCAATCTCCTGCTCTCCTGTAAACCTCTCAAGATAATTTACTGCTACTAAATCTGCAGAGTGATTGAGACTATTCTAACAACAAAAATCAGATGTCCAGAACTTAAAATGTCTGGGCCCGAATCCATGAAACGCCTTAAAAAATAATCCAGTGAAGGAATTAGCTGTCTTCAGTCAGACATGTCTAAACGGCAATGTCTAAATAATGTCTGATTTTTAAAATCTTGGTCAAAGGGTAAAATAGAAAATTCAGAGCTAGACACAGAGTGAGCATGCAGTGCTCAAGGAGAATTAGAGATAAGAGACTCATGCTCCAAGTGGGAAGTCATCAAAAGCTGAACAGTAGGAAATATAATTAACGAGAACTGTGAGCTCATCTTCCTTGAGCTTTGACTCCTCACCTGCTTGTAATCCACACCTCTGATTTTGGTGAGCCAAGAAGTGTACACAACTAATACAGATATGCACAATTAAACTACGATAAAGACAAACGTGGGCATTTGTGCCATAAGTCAAGGTTACACTGAAGACACTCGACATCCAAGGAAAACAGCTGCGAACAGTGCTTCCTCCTGCCTGTCATGCTTACCACAGCATGTCCAGCACCGACACTCCACACAACCCCTGGGCACTGCAGGGGCTGTGGCCACTGACCTACCCAGGGCAACCTGGTCTCTGGGTTTGTTTTCTGTTTGTATGGTGGGTTTGTTTGTTTGGGTTGGTTTGGGTGTTTTTTCTTTTTTACATTTGGAGAAGAAAAGCAGTTCTCACTGAAGGAGACATTGAGTTTAATCCCCCCTTGGGATTTAAATGAAGATATTTGCTACCCAGCTCTCAGATACAACAAAATGACCCTCATGCATTTATTCTCCTTAGCCTGCTATCGTTTCAATCAGTTACATCTTCACAAAAATCTCATGATTTAGACCTAAGAAATTCTAAAACCTTTTTATAACCTTTAGACAGACACCTCAGAGAGGATTGTCATGAGCCTCCCCACTGTCTTATGTTGTTTATGCTAAGATTTGGATAGAAAAAGTTTAAGAGGAGTTACAGGATGAAGCAGGGAACAAATATGTAGAATTTAGCAACTGAGTCTCCTACGTCTGTTCTGTTGGATCTTTCAGGTTTGGCTTTATATACTGAAAAGTGCACTTAAAAAGAAAACGAGATAAATAGAGAAAGAGAGAGAGAAAAAGAGAAAAAGAGAGGAAAGAGATTAAGAGAGGAAGAGAAGAGAAGAGAAGAGAAGAGAAGAGAAGAGAAGAGAAGAGAAGAGAAGAGAAGAGAAGAGAAGAGAAGAGAGAAAGGGAGAAAGAAAGGGAGAAAGGGAGAAAGGGAGAAAGGGAGAAAGAGAGAGAGAAAGAGAGAAAGAGAGAGAGAAAGAGAGAGAGAAAGAGAGAGAGAAAGAGAGAAAGAGAGAGAGAAAGAGAGAGAGAGAAAGAGAGAAAGAGAGAAAGAGAGAAAGAGAGAAAGAGAGAAAGAGAGAAAGAGAGAAAGAAAGAGAGAAAGAGAGAAAGAGAGAAAGAGAGAAAGAGAGAAAGAGAGAAAGAGAGAAAGAAAGAAAGAAAGAAAGAAAGAAAGAAAGAAAGAAAGAAAGAGAAAGAAAACAAGACCAGCAGCAACAAGAACCAAACCAACCAAACAAAACCACAAAAAAACCACAAAAAAACCCCAACAAAACAAAAACAAAAACAACAACAAAAACAAGCAACAAACAAACAAACCCTCACCAAGCACAAACATACGCCAAAATATATCTTAGCCTGGAAAAGCAACCAGTAATCAGAAGAAGCTGGGTTTGCTCATCAGCTCATTACTTAGTTACCATTGTTGAGATGTTTACCTCTCAATGGGTGGCTTACTCACAAAATTCTGGAAAATGTAACTTCACCTATTTTATTTTTCTTTCTAATTCTCCATTGCAAAAGTGGTTGATAATAGATTATGTTCCCGAAGTTCTCAGACAGATATGTATTTTTATATATGCAGAGTAATCCCATGCACTGAAGAATTTCAAGCAGTTCAATCTTGTTTGGAGTTTCAGTATGAATTCAAAGACCAATAGTCTAAGTAAAAATATTTCCAGCATTAGTTGCCTCTGACAATGTCTCGGTTCAGTTCTCTTGTTAGCAATGACTTTTACTATAAAACTATGCAATGTTATTGCGTTCCTAAGTATACACTTAGAAAAATGACATCACTGATTGCTAAACACAGGGTTGTTTGTGAAGGAGATGATAGGTCAGAACACGTAGCTTCATATAGTAAATAACTGAGGAGGAGTTTTGGCTATAAATTCTATGAAAGATGAAATTCATAGCAAAAAATGTTCCGACATTGTCTGAAGATAGACTGCACAAATAAATAAAATCCAATGTGATAGGAAGCTTTTCACAGATTTTGCACCTACCATCTCTGCAACAAAAATGATCCTAGAAACAAAAGCACTTGAATGTCCTCTGCCTCAATAATAAATGTCAACAGATACATTTCATACTAAAACCATAATTTAACTATTTCCTCAAGGATCTAAATATTCCAGAAATGTTAATACAAAATAAAGCTAATTTTCACTTATACTTTCCCAAACAGGAGAGCTTACATTTGTAGAGTGGCTGGAACCTTGATTTAACACAGGGTGACAGACTGCAAGAGACCTTATGTCCTGGAGTCACTGTAACTGTCAATGTCAAGAGTCACTTCCAGAACAAGGGCACAAGCCATATGTTATTTTATTGCAACAGCCTCCTGACAGGAACCTCTGCCTATAACTTACATGTGTGAAGCAGATACTCACTTAAATCTCAAATATTGTTCTGCAACAAAAAAAAATACACACTTTGACACTCACTTGGGCATCCATCTTGAGTTTAAATAGGGGTCTTCACTAATTTTAGTGAAAATCCTCCATGCTAATTTCAAATATGTGTCTATGTTTGCAAGGAAGCAATGTTGTAAGATCCCAAGTCTCAATTCCCTTCACATGAGACTCAGAAGAATGTCAGTGACAAAAGAATTATTTCTATCAGAAATAATCAGGAAACGAATCCACACCCTGGTCTTGTCATTTAGTCTTTCAGAGCACAAATGACACAAATTGTTTAGTTCTTCCCTCCGCGGGGCTGGGCGGGGGGTGGTGTGGGATACCATCCCTTGGCATCCTGAAAGCTTTATGCCTATAACACTCTCTCTAGAGACAAGAACATTTCAGACACAATGACGGTGAGACTTAATAGGAGGAAGATTACACTTCTGTTAGGTATTGTAAGCATAAGGCTTTCCTGTGTCTGAAGATAACAGAATGTTAACAACTCTTCTAAGTTACCTTCTGACATGTTCATTATTTACTATCTGAACAGTAAATTCTGTCACACAAAGAATGTTAATCCTGAGAGTTCAGTCTTTGCATATATTCCTTTTAGGTGTGGTCATAGTAGGCACAGTTCTCACAGGATGAAATATTTGCTCCTTAAAAATAGTTAAATTCAAGCACTACTGTACTTTCAATAGTTTATTTTCCTGAAGTGTTTTCAACAGAATTACAGAAGGCAGCAGACTAAAGAATTTGCAGTGTATTGATACAGAAAGCACTAATATCAATTTCACATAGGCATTAACCTAAGAAGTGTTTTACTTTCTACTTTTTTTTTTTTCCCACTCAGAATACTTGTCAAATGTATTAATAATCCATACAAAAATATTGGACTGAATTAATTTCCTTGTTTACAGGATTTGTAGTCTTTATATGTAATCAGGTAGAAGAAAGGAACCAAGAGTCTGTGGGACAGAGACTAAAATCTACCCACTGAAAAAGAGTGTGCAAACCCAACTGACCCTGCATACACAGAAACACAGCAAAGGCCAGTACGTTCCTTTGCTCTAGCTGTGAGATTTAACTGATTACATGGATGGATTTACAGCACAGATTTTACTTCTTACACCGAGATTTATTGAGCTGCAACAAACTACAAGAGGTCCTGGGAACAGGTTGCTGGTGCTCGTCCTGTGAGATTGCAGAATTCTGCTGACAGGCTGGCTGAGAAGAGGGCAATGCCTCTGGTCTGAATTTTTACAAGTAGCTGCCAGGAGACACACACTACAGATTTAACATGTCATCTTACTTGAAACTATGTACACATGCACACACACACACAAATTAAAATAAATTCTGGTATAAAGCTGTACGTGTCAGCAAATAACAGTTTCAATCCCGAATTCTCACCCTTCCAAAACTCCCCTTGCCAATTCTGCAAAAGTGCTAGATTATTTTGATAGCAAGTTATCTGTGACAACAATACAAATATGCTAATTTCTCACAAAGAAAAAATAATAATGCACGGCTCAGTAAGTCTGTTAAAAAAATATTAATGCAGACTAGAGTACAGACAGTAAATGAAAACAAAATCAATCCTACATCAGCTGTTTTAAGACTTCATGAAGGAGTTATGACCATGCAATAAACTTGCTGGTGGAACACTGAGGAAGGCTGAAAACGTCATAACCTCTATTTCCAAGACTAGCTTGTTTTCATTCCAAATCAAAACATTGTTCTTTTAATGATTCTCTTCAAAGAATAAATTTCAGACAATATCAAGTTAGTAAAAGTGGTCTAGAATCACCACACACTACATAAAGACTGAATTAGCAGCAGCAAGCCCTATCAGAAGACCCATTCAAATCACACGCTGCTTTTCTTCTCTATCCCAACAATCTCAAGCACAAAGTCCACAAAATAGTAGCAGGGAAAATATTAAGTCCTGAATTTAGTGACATTTCAATCAAGAAAAAGAATGGTGGCTTTCAAATTCTGCAGTTTCATTATTAATATCATTATTTCCCTTACTGCTTATCTTGTCTCATTAGTGCAATGGTCAAACAATACTCACAGTTAATCTGTAAAGATATTATTTTAAATATATTTACACAGATTATTTTTTTTCTTTTAGAATTACATACCAAGTGTTGGTCCAAACCAAAAGAAAATTTTTTTAAAGCTCATAGTTTGCTGCACATGGTTTGTGTGATGACAGTTATTAGGTTCACCATGGGTACAGTGGTGTTCCCTTATGTTTCCACAAACAAGTCATTGAGGGAATGTATTCCTGTAGCCAAATACCACTTCAACAGTGGTAGATATCCAGAATCTTAATAATAATATCATATTAGGACATCCCACTAACGGATCCAAAGCCATGATCCTGGGGTGCCAGATCATTGCTCAGTCAACAAGATCTGGGAAGACATAGTTTGATTCACTGCAAGTGAGACTTCTTCAGTTCTTCCATAAGTGATGTTTGGTTTAGAAAGTTGGTTGAATAGGGGGAGTTTTGATGCACATTGTGTTGAGAAACAGTAAGTACAGGGAGAAGGAACAAGTCTTTTTCTCCTTCAGATTTAACTGAACAAGGGAATGAACCATCCCACAGGATGCCAGAGAAAGGGGAATCATCTGTGCTTAATGTGTAGCATTCCATCTACATAAAGAAGCTTAATATGACCCGTCATAACTGGAGAAAAAAGGCAGTTATCTCAGAACACATGCAATAGAGTATCAAAGGAGCTACCATATCTTTCTACAAGTTGTTAGTGTATTTCAGTGGGAGTTGGATGAAAAAGGCTGAAAGCACTTGCTAGGCCACATGTGGAATATTGCCTTCAGTTTTGGTCCCCACTCTGCAAAAAACATGCAGACAGGCTGGAGAGGGTCCAGAGAATGGTCACAGAGATAATCAAAGGACTGGGAAGCTGACATAGGAGGAAAGGCTGAGACAACTGGGCTTGTTCAACCTTGAGAAAAGATGACTTAGGGGAGAGCTCATCACCATGTTCCAGTATTTAAAGGGTGGCTACAAAGAAGATGGAGACTCCCTTTTTACAAGAAGTCATATGGAAAAGATGAGGGGTAATGGGTAGAAGTTAATCTTGGTGACATTCCAATTGGACACAAGAGGAAAGTTTTTCATGATGAGAACAATCAGCCAGTGGAATAATCTGCACAGGGAAGTGGTGGATTTCACATAAATGGACACTCAAGATTCAGCTGGACAGGGTGCTGCGATGTCTTGTCTAGACCATGCTTTTGCTGACAAAGGTTGGACTGCATGATTCTTATGGTCCCTTCCAAGCTGGGATTCTATGATTCTATGAAAATAACAGGGCCAGGGAGGAATGTGCTCTTTAAAGCAATTATGGGTAAACCAAATGGCTTGTGGAAACTGTATTTCACCGGCACATCTAACATACTTGCTAAAACCAAGATACAATTGGCTAAAATAATCTTTTCTTAATTTAAGATATATCTAACAATACAGGAGGCGGGGAGACTTGACTCTATCTAAAGCCATCCAGCTTCATTCCCAGAGCAAACAAGTCAG
The DNA here is from genome assembly GCF_037038585.1 of Patagioenas fasciata. Taxonomy (NCBI): domain Eukaryota; kingdom Metazoa; phylum Chordata; class Aves; order Columbiformes; family Columbidae; genus Patagioenas; species Patagioenas fasciata. The sequence goes on from NC_092520.1 coordinate 58,559,047, forward strand.
TGCTATTGCAAAAAAAAAAAAAAAAAAAAAAAAAGTATGATCTCACCACTTACTTCACACAGTGTGTTTTGACAAATTGTTGAAGAACTCCAATTCTTCAGTACCACATCTATTCAAGAATATTTATAGGCTCCCTCTACCTGCTCATCCCCTTCTTTTCACTAAAAAAGAAACATCTCCAAGGATGACTAACTGGAAAGGGGAACACAGGCCTTCTTATTGGTAATTACAGCTGCAATAGACTGCCAGCCTTATGGGCTTTCATCTTCCTCCAGGTCTCCAGTTGTCACAAGTGAGATGCTGAAACTGAAGAAAACTAATGAGGGAGAATTACCATTTTACATCAAGTTCCAATAAATTATCCAAGGGATTGATGACTAACTTTATTGTGGAAGTAAAAGCTGAAATGAGGTGGTGCGAGGTTGTAAAGGGAGGTGGGTATGGGATCTCCTCATTAAAATCTGAGAGAAGGCTTTAAGTCCTTGTATGGAGGAAAAGGCCACCTAACAAGTTTTAAAATAACTGGAAGAAAATAGGATTATAACTTCTTAGCACACTCTGCTTCCACAGGGAAAATAATTTTTTCTTTTGCTTATCTAAGACAACAACTTGTTGCCAATGACAGACTTTCTGAATTAAAACTAAAGCTAAAGAGCGTTTGTAAGTATGCTACCACAAATGCGGTCTTTGGTGTGTACTTAACTTACCGTTACGTGTTAGGATCATGAAAAACAGAAAGATGAGTTTTCAGTGATATGAGACACTTGAGTAAGCTTCTCTACTTCATAAAGTATGCACGCCTGAGTAAATACTATGTTATGGTAAAGCATTGAACCAGGCATGCAACTAAAAACTGAACATATTACTGCTTGTGTGACTTCATATTTCTTAGCTGATTTCTTTTGACAAGAATTTCCAAGGAAAAATTCTTTCATGATAAAGATTATACAACCACCTGCATTTTTATTGTTAGTGACAACAATCCGAAGGAATAATCAGGTCTCTGTGAGTGTCTCACCTCTGAAAAACCTGAAATTTTCTTTTTCTCCATACCAGTTAAAGAAAATAAAAGCCTATTTTAAATTGCATGAGGAAAAAACTGAAAGAAAAACTGAAGGCCAAAAATTCCTCTAGCAAACTGACATTATAAACATTGTATGTTTAAGCATACAATGAAAGCAGAAGGCATGTTGCTTGCTTAGAGACAACACAGAAGTCTGATAAATGTCTGTACCAACAGTTCTATGGGAGCAGCAGTGCCTGCAAAAGCAACCAGCAGTTAGCTGTCCCTGCAGTAGCATCCCTGAATGGAAATGCACAGGTTGTAAAGCTCTTCCAGAGAGTTTTCTTTCCTCTGTTCTGTTGACTGCATCTGTCAACTCTCTACCTAGCATGAGGTGATGATAGATAACTGTAGGCAAAGCATTTCAAAGTCACAGAGGATATTCTTCTTGATTATTACCTGCCCATGAATATTTTCAGGGGAGAAAAAATCCTTAAAAGCCCCAAAGTGTTAAGCTAGGTAAAGATAAATTAGAATACCTGTAATTAATTGTATACACACTGAAGAAAACTTCCAAAAGTAGTATACGACCATAAAAAAAAAAAAGCCTTTCAGTTTGTGTTAATGTACATTTTCAGAAGTGAAGCTGTGGGACACACTAAGCACTCCAGATATTGCAGATGACTGGGCATTTTAACAGCTTTTACAAATAACATTTTTGACATCAAGTGGAGTTAGCACTCTTAATGAGCATAAAAAGGAAAAAAAATCCAACAAAATCCCAGCAAACTTTTCAAATGTAAATTTAACCTGACAGAAATCTTGTAAAAAGGCTGGTAATTTCAGGGTTTCCTTCCAAGACCCAAACAGAAATAAAATTTAATTGGGAATAGAAGCACTGATGCATGGGTAAGCAAGAAGATTTCTAAAGCTTTTTAAAACTACAATTTTGTATACACAAAAATGCATTTCATCTGTGTGAGAACTTGAGCAAAGTAAATGAATGCGTAATAAAACATAGTTTTTTTTAAAAGCAATACTGTTCATTTATCTTCATTTCTTAGAGGTTGAATTGCTGACAAATGGATTTCTTAAGACAAAGGAGGAAAAAATTACAAATTATTTATATTAGTCATAGGATAGAATATGATGGTTCATTAATTCAAACAAATTAAATTCCTTAACGTAAGAGCATCAATGTATCAGACAGATCTTACAAATTTAGCATGCTAACTTTTGTCTACTTTTGATCCACTATAAGCATTTAGTTAATTTTTTTCTTGCAACAGTATAATCTCGCAAAAATTTATAGCTCTTTAATTTTTATGCTGTAATGCACTCCCAGATCTCAGTGGAACTATTCACATCATTAAATCTAGAGAATACACATTTATCTTTTGCAGGAGTAGGGCCCAATTCTCAGACCAAGCTCCAAATCGAAGTAATATGGCAATATTTAAGTAGGGGGAAAAAGGGTGCCAATTGCCTATTTCATTCATTCACTTTTCAGAGTATATGCTCAGGAGGGAAGAGGGGAAAAAAAAGACTTCCCCTTTGGCAATACATCTAGGCAAACCATTCAAGGGAAGATGTATTCTGGGTCACGATTAACAAGCTGCAAGACTGTAGAAAAATAAAAAGTGAATATGTAAAAGAATGTTTGACTATTTTAAGGTAATTAATGTTTTCACCTCAGCATCTGAAAATACAGACCTTGTTCTGTTACTATTTTTTTTTTCGTTTTGTAGTTATAGACACAATTTTAATCGAATGGAAGTACAGAGGAACATTAAAGGCAAATGTTATAGTAACAGAGAAACGAGGAGACGTAAATCTTTGAGAAACAAAATCGTGAGCTAGGATTAAAGAAAAAGACAGACTTCTGTTGTTCTTCTAGGTCTAAATTCCATTCATTTGGCTTCTAGTAATTTAGAAATTAGGCATCTATGTTGGGATTCAGACACCTAAGTTTGGGTGCCTGTCATCCATTTGTAAGCCCTTGAGATAGTCAAGATCTTTAAGGGGAGTAGAAGGAGTCATAGAATCACAGAATAATTGTGGTTGGAAGGGACCTCTGGAGATGATCTAGTCCAACCCACCTGCTAAAGTGGGTTCACCCAGAGCAGATTGCACAGGAATGTGTCCAGGTAGGTTTTGAATGTCTCCAGAGAAGGAGACTCCACAATCTCTCTGGGCAGCCTGTTCTGCTGCTCTGTAACCCTCAAAGTAAATACGTTTCTCCTCATGTTTAGATGGAACATCCTAAGTTTCAGTCTGTGCCCACTGCCCCTTATCCTATCATTGGGCACCACTGAAAAGAGTCATCTCACTATAAGCAACCACCAACGCTGGTCGCCTGAACAGTGGTCTCTTCTCCACGGGGCATATTGACTGCATCTCCATTGACTCTAAGAGAACTGCCTTCCAGGGGCGCCTGCTCTGCTGCCAGCACCACAAGGCAAGCTTCACTGGCTAACTTTGGAAGAGATGTACTGAAGGAGACCCATCACACTTTAGAAATCTATGGTGCTATTGTCTAACCTTCAAACCAGTGGAATAAATTCCATTACAGGGACTGTCCAGAATGGATGTTCCTTGGTAGGAGATTGCTCTTTCATGGTGCTATTTCAGTTTAACTGAAACTTAAACTTATTTCCCTGGAGGCTGACTAGACGGCAAGATGAGCAGTGGACATGCAAGCTTGGTTCACTTTGGTGCCCACCTGGAGTCCATTTGGTTTTTAGGGAAACCCAGCATTTCTGTTCATGCCCCATCTCTGTATGTGAAGGTTTAGTAACTTTACCTTAAAAGGGATGATCTTCCTTTCCATTTTCTGGAACTTTGGTTTCACCCTCATTGTTTGTTAATTGCTGTTACTATTTCACCTCTGCAAAACAAAGCTTATTACTGTTTAATTCAATTCAATTTTGCACATGCTTCCTCTCCTCAGTTTCTCTGTACCCCTGGGTTCCCCATCCTACTCTGGGTCTATGGTTAACCTCTGTTTCAACAAATCTGGTTGCCCACCATTCCTCCGTCTTTTATGGGTTTTGATAATAGCCAGCAAGCTTCTTTTCCTCCCACTGATTACAGCTGCTTCACCTATTTTATTTTCCTCACCTCCCTAGATTTACTCTCCATACAATTGCCATCCCTGTGTGGCCATTTTTCCACCTTCTGTAAACCTGCTTCCCCTTGCCCTATCTTTTCATTGGTTTTACAGTTTCACAGGTATGTTTTGTTCTGTTTTTTAATGTCTCAAATCCCACAGCAGTGCTTCACATTACTTACTTAGAAACTAGGACTGAATATTGGCTGCAATATCAAAGCCGCAAAACTAATACACTCTCAGGATCTAATACTTCAAGAGCTGAAATAAAAAAAAAAAAAAAAAGGAAGCCAACAGTCAGAACTGGTTTTGCTGTTTAGATATGGAGGTATGCTGAAGATAGAACAGGGTGATCTCTTTTTCTAGTCTACAAGTAATTTTGTCAGCAAATGCATTTACTCTGAAGAGCAGAATAAAGCTCATTGTCTACGGAAACCTTAGATAATTGTACAACACAAATGTTGACTTGGAGGTGCTAAGACAGTGCCCATTCCAAATTATCAGGAAATCTAGCTGACACTGTCATAGGCATTTTGGTAGTGGATTAAAGCCACTATGCAGTATACTGTTACTCAGGGTAAAGAACTTGACCAAAACTCAAATTTAAAGCTCTTAATCTTATGAGGAGTCCTGTAGGACTGCTATGGTATCGCTGGGGAAGAGACTGATGGTCCCAAGCTGGGCCACAGGCAAGGTGGGGGAAAGCCCAGGGGAGGTTGGGCAAGGCCAGGAAGACCCCTTTGTGCTCTGTCAGTGTATTTTTGTGGAGAAGGTTCATCACACTGTGGAAAGACAAAGCCCTATTTCCGATTATTGAAATCTGAGCAGCTTGCAGTTAGAGACGACACTGCTGCACTGTGAATCATGCTGTGCTGAACGTCACATCTCATCATATATTCTCGTCTCCACATCTGTGCTTGAAAATAGAGGCTTCATAATGAACAATGTACAAAAAGAGGGTACACATCGTCCAACTGAATGTATGTGGATGGATCCTGCAGTTTAGCCAGCTTAGACCTTTATGGTATGCTACTTAAACCATGGTGATCCCACTTAAAAAAGAAAAATCTTTCAAAGCAAGCAACATCTGCAAATCTTCTGCAGCCATCAGTGCCAGAAGCGTATTTCAACAACCTGAAACCCTGCACTTCTGTCAAAACTATGAATTTGTGATGTGATGCACTAAGGAAGAACCAAAACAAATGTTTTTGATATTCCCAAGTTAAAAAGAAGTTTTCAAGTCTTTCAAAGTCTGTACAGTCTATTAACACTCAATGATTAATAAACAAACAGTTCTATAAATGATCAGCCAATGAAGCAGATAACTCTGAAGATCTTAAGTAAAGATGAAGACACACCTGTCCTCTCTACATCTTTTCTGAAGTTAAATTAGATGTAAAGTCCTGGGTCCACTGAATTCATAGGAATTTTATAACTGATTCCTGTAGCGCAAGATTTCATCAGATATTCTTTTTGCTCATACAGGTATTGAATTCCTGACTTTGAAGTTATGTTTTTCTACACTGGTTCAAGTGTGTTCCAAATGCACAAAAAAAAAAAAAAAAAAGAAGACCAAGAATAGATCCTTTGTACATTGTACCTGCCACTGCATGCATCCATACGGTGTGAACTATAGCAGTGCAAATCTATAATTCCCAACAATATTGGTGGTTATATCCCATTTCAAACTTCATCAAACAAATAATAAAATGCATACTTCTTGTATAGTCAGATCACAGCCCTTTGTCCTGAAATCTGCTTCCAAGCACAGAAATGATGGGCTTTTTATTCTTCTAATTCTTGTGATATCTGACAAACACAATATCTCTACAACAGTAAAAAAGTAGAAAACTCATATTACAATAACTTAAACAGCAGACTTTGCCAGTTGAAATCTCACACACAACAATAATTTATTTAAATAAAAAGGACAAAATGATATTGCAGATTTATGCATAAGCAACTTGTAGTGACTTAATAGTTCACGTATATATAACATCAAGAAAAGTTGCATATAGATATAGTTATTTTATTGTATATCCCAAGAGTATTTTTAATAAAACTTAAGACTAACTGTAATAAAAATATTTCTTGCAATTTTTACCTGCTAAGTTAGTGCTGTTTAGTTGGCACGAAGTAATTTGTTAAGCGGTCAATCTATTGTGATTTATGTGACTGTATTCCTTTCATGTAACCACTGTTGAATACCAAGTAATTCATACATGATACTTAAGTCTTGGGAGAATCAGCATCTTCCACATGAAACAACTGTGGCTGAAAATGCCTGGGCCACTTCATTGTTTTTCTTATCCCTCATCTCTTAATTGGGGGCAATCACCATTTCATACAATTTTTATTAAGCAGTAGTTGCAAATGTAAAGTGCTTTGAACCCAATAGTGCTAGGTGCTACTAGCACACTGAAATTACAAGTAAGACAAAGATCTTTCATAAATTTTCATAAATGCACTCCTCTTTATCTCAGTTTAGATAAAAGTGGCAACTATTTGGATGCATAAAAGATGCCATCTACTATTGCTATATTAAAAAAGCTGGATGCTTTCTACTACATTATAGAAATATCCCCATCAATGCAATAGGTTTATCTGCTCTCTGCGGATGAAGACCACTAGTTGCAACAAATCTTAAGATAAAAGAGGAGGGGAGGGGAGGGGAGGGGAGGGGAGGGGAGGGGAGGGGAGGGGAGGGGAGGGGAGGGGAGGGGAGGGGAGGGGAGGGGAGGGCAGGGGAGGGCAGGGGAGGGCAGGGGAGGGGAGGGGAGGGGAGGGCAGGGGAGGGGAGGGGAGGGGAGGGCAGGGGAGGGCAGGGGAGGGCAGGGGAGGGGAGGGCAGGGGAGGAGAGGAGAGGAGAGGAGAGGAGAGGAGAGGAGAGGAGAGGAGAGGAGAGGAGAGGAGAGGAGAGGAGAGGAGAGGAGAGGAGAGGAGAGGAGAGGAGAGGAGAGGAGAGGAGAGGAGAGGAGAGGAGAGGAGAGGAGAGGAGAGGAGAGGAGAGGAGAGGAGAGGAGGAGGAGAGGAGAGGAGGAGGAGAGGAGAGGAGGAGGCATTTCCATGCATCCCAGGGTGCCACTGGGGTGCAGCTCAGAGGCACCCCTGGGAGCTCAGAGCTCTCACAGCTCTGATGTACACCACAGTCAGAATGTCAAATGTCCTGTGATGTGTGATAAATGCATCCATTTAAACACATAGTCTCTGTAAAAACTCTACATACCGAGGAGGGCATAGGTTTACATCCAGCAAGGTTACAGAATTGAGCCCTACGGGCAACTACTTGCTATTCTCATTATTGCTATCACCATTGCAACAGTGATATCGATAGTGATCGGACCAGATCCCTTGCACTGCACTGACTGCAGATACACATGGTGGCAGTTTTTCACCCAGGAAGCTTTTGTGTTCTAAATTTAAATGAGATCTTGTTTATAAATAGCAACAGAACAATGTGGTTAAACAGACTCCTTTGCCAGCATCATAATGATTACAAATTACATCAGTGGAAGCAGAGAACATTAACAGCTTTGCCTTAATTCTTTGTATGTTAGGTTGGGGAACTTGTCAATCTGACTCCATTCCCAGCACTTCTATTCCTGTAACTTGCTGTAAAGAAAACAGAATAGAATGTCCCTAACGACAAATTGTCTAAACCAGAAAGGGGGATCAAGGTAAAAAGTCCAAAGTTGAAGATACTGCCCATGACAACTGCTGAGATTGATTATGCATCTTAAAAAGAAAAAAAAAAAAATCACACAAGCAAAAAATAAAAAAATAACTTTCCTATTTTTCTAGTGGAATTCCCCTAAAGTTTAATAATGATTCCTTTTCTTTAACAGTTGGATACAGCATGCTATACAGCTTAGTTTCATTGTGTGGTTCAGTAGAAAGTGTTAGTCTCCACTATATTACTGGAGCTTATGGAGGCATAGTTAAATACCATTTAAATAACAAGCCGTAGCACATTTCACTAGATGGCTGTTTAAAGGCCCATGTAGGCATCCAGAAAACCTACGAAGATAGCATTCATGGTAGTAGTAGTTACTAAGCACACCTCTAGAAATAGTGCAAATATAAACAGTAGTGCAGGAAAACAGCTAAAAATGGAATAGGTCTGGTTTATAACTGCACTACCATAGTTTCACACAAATCTAATTCCAGTAATTTTCCCAGGAATCAGTCCAATCTAATTTTGGTGGATGGAGTTAGAGTGGCTTTAGGCAGAGTAACACAGCAATGAATCAGATTTTCTTCCAACTGTTATTAGAGATTTCTCCCTGTCTAAAACCAGGAAGAAATATGAGATATCTTTGAAAATAACTGCAAAATGATAATCTCATAGTGATCACCATGCGTTAAGAAAGAGGAATAAAATATTTCCCAAGGCCAAAAGCAAGTGGAAAAGAAAAACTTGCTTTCATTACCAAAGTTGTGACATGTGGGTGAAATTTGAGGAGATAAAGCATTGCTTTGCAAAGCAACCATGTGCCAACTCCAAGAGCCTAATAGCTCAGATGCAGAGGTGGACTCTGCTTCATTCCCCCTGGGTTAGAGCTGCCTTATATTAAAACCAACAAAAGCCCCAACTCAACCAATATGCCATGCAGGTTCACTGTAAGCTACTACAGGCTCAGGCTACTTGGGAAGGCTGAAGCTCAGAGACAGGCTCAGTCTTCTGTCCAGCCAGGAGGTTGCTGGCATCGTCGTCAACAGAAATGTAGAAAGGACCTTGCAAAGACTAATATTTTGTCTTCTTGTTCCCATGTGCTTTTTCTTTTTCATTTAACAAAAAACAAAAAACAAAAAAAAAAATTACTATGATAAGTATATGTCTAGATACAAGCGAAGAATATATAATAGTTTATTTTGACTCTGCTACAAATAAAGATTCTCATTTCTAAACCATGCTGATGAAAACAAATTTTAACTGGAATGTAATAAAAACAAAACCACAGTTTGAACAGAGAAAATACCATACGTGAATCTTTGTAGGGGAAATTCTGACTTGAAATCAAAGCCAAAGGAAAAAAACATGTTGAAAGATGTAGGACTGTGATGAGCCCACAATCAAAGGGAATAAACTTTTGACCATGGAGAAGAGGAGTGAGGCTCAAAGAAGAGGGGTTTAATATAACCACCTTTACAGCTAAGTTTATTAGGGTTAACAAAATGGCAAAAGTGCAAACATGAAATTGGAGACCTTAGAGTGTAGAAGGAAGATGGGAAAAGAGAGTCAAGCAAATTAAATAAGGCAAAACTTAAAAGAAGGCAAATACTGTATATGGGAATTCAGAGGATTTAATTCTAGAATCTGAGTGAATTAAGCAGACTACCTGAAGAGGCTGCCTTTCAGGGTGGGGGTGCCATCCACCTGCCTGGCCTAAGCCCTGCCTAAAAAAAAAATCACAGCTAAAGGCTCAGTTGTAGCCATACACATTCTGAACATTGCCTTTGTTGTTTTTGTTGTTGTTGTTTTGGTTTGGTTTTGGTTGGCTGGTTGGTTTGTTGGTTTGTTTTAGTTAAGCCTTATATTATATAGTACTCAATAGCTGGTGAAGATGAATGAGTCCTTTGATTTGTACCAACTTTCCTATTCCTATGTAAATTCTAAATCAAATGGAGTTAACTGATAGACTTTGGCCACCATGAATCAGGAAGCTTAGGTAAGCTGTGATATGCATTGCAGTTTCTTCTCCCACAAATACCACTAAGAATCCTGGGAATCCTACAAACCAAACCTGCAAGGAATAATCTCTGGTGAGTTATAACCAATATTCCAGTTGCAAGTGGGTAGAGGGTGTAGAATAACCTAAGACTTACAGAATTGCACAAATTTTCATCAATAGGAAAAAAGGAGAGAGACAAAACCAGCTTAGCTGACCAAAAAAAAAAAAAAAAAAAAAACACATTAAATCCAGTGTATATTACTTGACAAAACTGGCAGTTCTAGCAAGAGAACAGATATCACTGCCTTAACAATTTTAGGAACATCTGAAAATGAGCACATTGCAGAGGGTTTTTGCTAAGAGTAAGCCAAAGACACTTGTGATGGCAAGTAATAAAAACTGACACTGCTTCCATATATGGGAAATTATGTAAAATTCATTAAATTCATAGGTTTGTTCAGTCTTGATGAAACTGAATGGGAAACTGAACACAGACAAGATGAAACACATGATGAAATTTAGTTTTCCATGGTCAACACCCACAACCAGAACCCCTGTAGGGCTGGTTGTAGGACTAATAATCAATAGACAATCCCCTTCCAGATTATCTAATGAAAACTTCACTGCAAAACTTAGAGTAAACCCAACTTTTTTCTTCTTACTTTGGAGCCTTTTCAATTGTTGCAGTTTCCATCCCAAGCTTTTTACTGTTAATGAAAGAATCAGTGTAACTCCCTAATAATTTTAGTGACTTGACAGACTTGTTCATCTCTGAAAGCGTTAAATGAGGAATGCAATTGTAATTCTCACACTACAGCTGAAACAGCCCACAAACATCTTCAGTTACACTTCATTTTTCTTACAAGTGGACAAATTCTAGCACAGAAAATGCCAGTCACTGTTGCTGACCATAAATATTTCTGCTGCAGAAGGCAGCTGATATGGAGTCTCAGGAGTTTAGCAAGCTAGTGGAGTTAAATGCTTTGCAATATGAGTAGATTTCCAAGCTGTTGCAAAACTAAAGCCACCTCACAAAATAACATTTCACTGATACATAATGTGACCATGTAATGCACGACTATCTGCAGTGAATTGAGCAAAAAAACCCACGTGTTCAGGCTATATAAAATGTGTTTTCCTGTCAAACTGCACTACATAAACAATAACATGAAGATAAAATAGTACACGAACACAACAATGAGCACTGGACAAAAGAATCCACCTACCATGCAAGATTCCAGGCAAGGACTGATTCCCTTTTAATTGTGTCCTTCTTGTGACTTTGCGCATATTGATACACATGTAAACGTTCCCGAAAATTGCCTAGCGCAACAGAAATGCTGTCTTCTTCCCTTCTGTTTAGTAAAAGTAGTAAAAAAATCAGTCTTGTTCTCTTTAGCACACTTTGCACCAGGTAGGTCCTGAAAGCAGCAAGAGGTGTTTTGCTTGTGACAAGGTCATGGAGAATACAGGGAACTCAACAAGTAAGGCTATAAGAGCAAGATTGTGAGAGCCTGAGTGGAGCAGAAATAGAAATTGTATCATTGTCACATACAACAAACAAGAACACTTGAATACCAGGTTGGTAAAAAGGTCATAACCCGTGTATGCCAAAGCAGAATGGTGAAGGAGTTTTTAAATCCACCAGTTAATATAGTCATGGTCTTTAAAGGAGACTATAGCTTCTGTGACAGAAGCACAGTCAGGAGAGTGGGGTACTGGCACTTGGACATCTGAGGCTTTTCAAAGTCTTTTAAGTTGTATGAGGTTTTGAGGGCCTTAGGAAGAGTGCATCGTTATGGGAAAGGAGGAGTTAACAGGGACTGTGGCCTGGGTTGGAGGAATGTTGGGCAGGAGACAGCAGCTCCTGCTCCAGCACGTGAAGATAAGAACAGGCCATCAGGGGAGGAAAACAAATTGCTGTGGGGATCACGCTGGGGAACACAAGGCCAGGGAATGTACCTTTGCTGCAGAAAGGCTAAAAATGGCTGCTGCTAGAAGAGGATGGTGAGGACAGGAGAAGAGACCAAAGGAAGAAGTTTCAGATACAGAAAAATGGGAGGGGAAAAAGAGCAAACTGTGTATTGGCTTGGGCTAAGGCAGCTGTTATAGTGGTGTTGGAGAAAACACAGGAGAGGACATTCGATGGTGAAGAGTACAACTCTTACACGAAGATAACTGAGAGGCTTAAACAAAAGGGACTGAGTACAATGGGTAGAGTGACTGCAGTAAGAATTAGAAGACAGATAGCAAAACGGAGTCCTGAGGACTGGTCTGGAGACATTTGGGATGATCCCAGTCCCCCTGGGACTATGTCTTGTGAAACTAAATCACCTTCACAACCCTGGAGCCCATATGGCTCTTTGCATGAGGGACAGGCATATGAATGAACAAGGGCAACCAGTAGTGGTAAAAATAACAGGGCAAATAAAAATACAGGAGAGAAAGACTACTGAGACTGTGACCACTGCAATACAAGTAGCTACTACTCAGATTTAAGCTTTGGCTAAATTGGGACTTTCAAAGAACAATACGTACGTAGGGTGGCTGGCAGCTTAAGAAGCATAGTTTGATTTGACCAATGGTGATCAAAATCACCCGACTTGTTCTGTGCAGCCACCAAACAGACCATGCTGAATGCCAGACCCTCAGAAACACCAGCTATGGGGAACTCTGCAGTGACAGCCACTGCTGAGATGTGTTAAGGCAGCTGGCTTGGGGTCTGTAGGGCTTCAGTTGGAAAAACAAAAATCAAGTGTCTCCAGAGTCACATATTGTTAAAAGCAGTTACTGTCCATAGTTGTCAAACTCGTGCTGGTTGAACATGGAGTCCAGTTCCTGTGAGCTAATATGCAAAACCATGGTGCTGGAGGATTCAGTTATCCATTGCATGTGATTAGGGGGCCTCTGAACCCTGCCAACACAAATGGTGTGAATTTGGAAGGGTAGGCTAGCAGGGCTGAGAAATCTCTCCAGGAAGGAGAAGAGTCTAAGGAACCTAATAAAAAAGGAGAAGGCAAATAAATACAATAATAAAAGAAAGATAAGCAGTTATTATGCTTGCTAATACAGGCCCTGAGGGCAAAGAAGCTGGGCCTTGGAAAAGAAGAACAAGATAGAGCCTTGTGGTTCTATGCAGGATGGCATAGAAGGTTTTCTTATTTTTATTTTTCCAGGAATGCTGGGTGAGTCATGGAGATGGCATTTGAAATAGAAAAATAATAGGGTTTGGAAGAAAAAAATTGAGTGCCTGGGAGAAGATACAGCCAAAGGGAATAAGAAATCATTTATCACCTTAATGCATAGGATGGCACAACTGTGTGCTAGAAGTGAAAGAGAAGACCCCAAGAGTCAAGCATTGAAACTAGCACAGGTGATCTCTAGCAACAAGAAAGCAACACTTTCAGCCGCATTGGCTGAGGAGCAGTCAGACTTTAAGCTCAGGCAGGTCCGCTCACTCAACCCTTTGAGACCCAGTAGATTCGAGTGATTGGCCAGAGGAGACTTATAGTACCAACCCTATGGGGATATCTGTAGGTGTAATGAATGGCCTCATTAATAGAGTCTGGGGCTGCTATGGGCACACTAGGTGCCTGGGAGACACAGCATGCCAGCAAGTCTGCAGAGGGGAGTGATGGTATTGTATTCAGCAAGACAGGAGAAAAATGGCACTTTAGGAAATAGAGGGAATAGTCTCATCTGGATCTAGCTAATAATTATTTGTGCGTGGGTAATACAGAAACAAAGCCCCATAGTAATCTTGGTTAGACAGTGACGAACCGCAGCGAAGCCCCAGAAGCACTTGAAACACTGTGGGGGTAAGTGGCAAAACAAATTTGTACACATGTGCTCAAGATAAGTTAGAGGGTGGAAAGATTAATACACTTGTATTAATACCAGGATCTGATCCAAAACCGCAGAAACCATATGAATGTCCAGTGAGGCTGAGGAATGATTGTGTCCCACTATTATTGGTCCTGTGGACTATGGAGTGCTGTAGTCCAGTGACCTGGCTTGTATAACTTACCAGTGTATCAAGGAGAGATGGAAATACATGGAGTCTGGATTTAAGGGCAGCAAATGCTGTAATGCCACAAACAGCACCTAATGCTGTTAAATTGCCAAAATGCATGGCCACAGAAGTACAAGAACCCAAGCAGTTTTCAGTCATGAACACAGAAATATTTTTTTTCATTTCTTTGTTTTGATTGTTGTTGTTGTGCATTTATTATTTGTTTTTTGTTTTGCTTTTCTGTTACCCTAGAAAGGAGTGCTGGTGTAAGTTTGTTTTTGTATTTCAAGGGAAATACATGTTACTTCACATGAATTCCTCATCAGTTTCACAATGGTCCTGCAGTCTGCCAATCACATGTCACCTGAATGTGTGATGTTAACCCATGAGTGAAGGAAAAATAAAGTATCATAGATGCTGTAGTAAATTCCAGTTGGTTTTGTCTGAAACCTTTACATTTTTGGTAACTAAGAAGGTTCATATATCATCCATGCACACAAAATTCTGTGTTTGGATAGTAAGGAACAATAGAGCAATCAGCACTGCTCATAACTCCTGTGACTTCTAACGGAGTTTAGCGTGTAATTTAAAGAAGGAATAAAAACCTTAACAACATTTGAAAACTGCGCACAGCTGAAATATTAGTCAAAATTACTCTTCTGTGTTAAAAAAGCTAGAACAGACTAAGCGTTTATATAGTAATTGTTCGAAACTCCTTTTCCCAAAATATATACGTCATGAAAAAATCCATTTTCCAGATTTTTTTCAGTATAACAGATATCAGCCCTACATCACTTTATCCCTAAGCATTGATACCAGCAAGTGTATTGTACAGCAGTCAGTTATTGAAAATAACAATTTGGCTTTTTGTAAAGCAATTGACGCTGCAGTTATTTGAATAGCTGCTTGACAGAAACCACTGCAAGGTACCCTGGTTTCTGCTTCCCCAGAACTGATTCCTGTGGAGTTCCAACCCAAACTTCATCATTCAGTGGTAAAATTAGACAGGAATATTTTAAGAATTGTAATGTGAGTGTAACTGAACAGCTTAAAAATCAGTAATAGCACCTGTATTTTAGCATTTGACATTACTAAGCATTTTAAAAAGATCACAGGACAAAAGGCTGCTTAAACAAAACAGGTTAGTAGCAATATTAAAGTGAAGGTTGAACTTAAATTGCTGGTTTACTTCTGTATTTTCATCAAAGTTGACAATCTTTCTTAAAGGCCGTGTAAATTGCTGGGACACAGAAGGGGCAAGGACACCAGCAAAAAGCTGAGCCTGCCTGTGCAAAGATGATCCCACGTTGAACAAACTATAACCAATGAATGGCAAACTGCAGTTTGTCTTTCAGGTTGATGCTGGCCCATCATTTATATTAATAGTTTTTTTTCTGATGTCTTCTACACTTGATTTTTTCAGGGAGTTCTAGTAGTGTTGTCTGAAGACATAGACACGTGGCTGCAGAGAGGTGGCACCAAGGCACCCCTCTGGCTCCATGGCATGGATCAGGGAAAGGAGAAGGAGAGGCTGGAGCATCCATGCTGTGGGTCAAAGTGTCTACAAGCAGCCCGGCGCTGAGCATTTGCCCTCAGCAAGGTAGATGCTCAGGGGCTGTGGGCAGCTTTCTGAAACCATCCATGATCGCTGTGTCTGGGGGAGCCAGTGAAACAGGAGGCTGACAGACGGCTGGCTAAAAAGCTGCCACTTCATTTATTTAAAAATCCACATAAATATTTAGGTTAAGCTTTAATGAGCAATGTTTCCCTTTCTGCCATTTTTCTTTCTCTGCTAAGCTGAAGGACAAGGGGGTCTCTACTAAGGAGTGAATGAAGGTGGGCATGGCTGGGGGAGGGAGAAGCTAGTCTTGGCACTTCACAGTGTCAGCAGGTAAGAGGGCTTTCAAATGTCAGTATTCTCATCCATAATGATGGCCTCTTTGAAAGTCTGCAAAAGCCTCAGCAGCAGCTTGCAGCCATACATTGAAACAACAGCTCGATGCAAAGAGAGAGTTAATTCCGATTCATCTAACACCTTACACACTTTTTGAAGACAGAAAATAGTTTTCAGTTGCAAAACAATTTTCCTTCTTTAGTTTTTCATAGCAGAGACAAAGAAAATTTCACAACCTGCACTCATCTTTCTACATATTATACAAAGGAAAAAATCTTGCAATGCAAAGACCAGTGTCGGTTTCAACAGCTGATCTAGAATCAGGTACAAAAAGCTTGGCCTGTGTTTTTTCACCCCTTTTAAATGGAAGTCCTGATGTAATTTTAATAAAAGTGGCATAAACACTACAGTTTAATGCTGTCTTGCTAATGTATGAAAAGAGATGCCAGCAGAAGCTACATCATCAATTCTATGGACACCTTACTTCCTCAGTGGTTTTAAGACTCAAAATGCACATGCATTTAATTTAATCTAATCTGTAAGGCAGTACTTTCAAGAGCAGAGTTTACACTGGAAAATAAAGTGACATTTTTTTTTCTAGAGACATTGAACTCAAATTTTTCTGGAAGATTATAGCATCTAAATAATCTAAATGATAATTAAATAATAAATAAATATTAAGTAATCTGTCATTATAATCTGCTTAAATAATCTGTCTGTTCGATAGATTTTCTTGAAGACTACCATACAGAAATTTCCAAGTTGCTTTGTTCCAAACAAAATACCGCTTTAACACACTGAAGGACAAAGAATGGTTTAAGTGCATTGAATGTCTCTTGAGACGTACATTAAGAACACCTTTATTAAAATCTTAATTAAGGTATATTTTATCTTCATTAATTTTCTCTGTTAACTATGGTGAATCTTGTTATTTAATTTTGTTTATTTCTTTAGTGCTATGTATGTGTTACTGACTAATTCATGCAGCTCTCTTGTGGTGGGCATAGGCCTAGGCGGGCTCACGCTCCACCTCAGAACCAGTATCTTACCTGGGTCCTGCTCAATCAACACCATTTTAACTGTTGTGGATCCTAATGCTTAGCTATTTAAACTGACATAGGATTATTTAATTAAATGGTCTCTAGGGCTGTAGTCCAGACTAATAAATTTTAAAATAATCTTGATTCTCACAAGCACTGTATACCAGCAATGTAATGGCAGCTTGGGTCCGAGTATCTGCGTTCATAAAGCAGAAAGCATTTGACCAGCTCAAGGTACTTCCACCTCCTCTGTGATCTTGAGCCTTCGCACTGTGTGTGTACATAGTGCAGGCTTTTATGCCAGACGATGATAAAGATTTTCAATAAACCACTGTCTTAATAGAGTTGCAAGTCCTACATCAGCAGCAGAAGTATAAAATCTAGCGTAACGTTATAGTAAGGTCCATTATTTAACCTTAGAATTTCATACATTGCACCACTTCAGCTTTACCCTTGCAGTCTATAAGGTAATACTAGTAATTTCAGTGAGATTGCAGCCTTGCAAAGCTCTGCTACATACATAGCCTTCTACACTGTAACACAAGATTTACAAGGCACTATGTAGGAAGTGGAACATTGTAAAACCTGATGCGGATATTTGAAGTAGCAAAGCACTTTGCAGTGGTTAATGGTAACGGATGGTTGACAAAAATGAGTCATGATAATACTATTATTCTGTAGAAGTGTGAGCAAAACAGATGTTAAGTCTCCTTTTTCTTGATGTTCAAACAGATGATTTTTTTTCCCAGTATCTGCTTTAACCTAAGTCTGATATCTTTCCATGCAAATTCCCTTTGCTCCTGTCTCTGCACAGGAGGGCACTCACTGCACCTTTGGTCCTGGCCTGCTCACTGCTAAGCAGGCTGGATTCCTCATGGTCTTGCAGGTCTCCGTATGTGCATGGGCTGCCCAGCACAGGAGCAACAACCTGTGGTGGCAGTCTAAACCACATGGCACACTTGTGTCCTTTCTTGTTTTTGCAGCCTGAATATTTAATAGGAAAAAGAAAAGCACCATCCTTGCCTGCCCAGGAGTTAAGGCCCAACTGCCTAGTGGTGTCACAAGCTGAGTCACCAGCACCTGCTTCACTTTATCTCACAGAGGCCTTACTTGACCAACAAGGTCTTCTCTCCTTATTCTGTAATATACTCTGCATGTTAATACCCAGAAGCCACATTTTGATCAACAGTGAAAGGAAACAATTAAAGAATGAAGAAATGGCTGACCCAAATGGGTTTTATTTCCTGAAGGATTGTTGTTCTGCCCTGAGAAGCAAAGCCCCTGAAATATGTATTTTGTATTCTGCACATCTGATGTGAAGTAACAGTAATTTGATATGAAGGACATCTTGAGATATTCTGCCTTTGTGAATATGAATGTAAGAATCTGCAGAAACTGTGAATGAACATTTACAACAAACTGTGAGCCTCCTACTGATGCACTCAAATACAAAACAGGAGGCGAGAGAGAGAAGTAAAAGAGAGGAATTTGTTTTCCTAGCAAACAGCTGCCTTCTTTAACAGAAGAAACCAAAAAGAAAACAGTGTGTGAAGAGGCCAAAAGCTGCATTAATTACTGTATTTTTAGATGCTACAAGCACAATTTTGATAAACACTCTAAACTGTGAAAAAACTGTACTGTCAATGCAATTAAGTCTTTTTTCTTCGTGCAGAATCATCAATGCATGTGCCTGCTGAGAATATATTGTGGGCTGTGCAATGCAGTTACCCTTTGATTAATGATTCAAGGCATTCAGTGGGGACCACACAAACTCCTGAGGGATGCCACAGTAAAGCAGCTCAATGTCATCATGTAATTTCTTCTCTTGACCTACATTAGAAACAGTGAAGACACAGTCACTATTGAGGGTCAAATTCCAGCCATGGTTATAGAAAAGACAGAGTTAAAAAATAATAGGCACACGGCTTCAGAGTAAAATATGACATGGAGAGATTACTTATTGGGTATTTAGAGAGATTATATTTGTTTGTTTATTTAGATCAACCAGAGAATGTAGGAAGGTTTCAGACTAATGTTAGCTTTCAGACTAATGTTAGCTTTAATGGTTGGGCTGCTGTGAGATGACCATATCAGAAAAAAACAATCACCCCAGCTGGAAAAAGCTACATCTTGTTTGTTAGCTGGTTAGTATTTCTATTTAGCCAAATCATAGCATTAGAGCTGGTGTTCTATCAGGATGGACCTAAAAGTCAGCCTGAGATAATCCTTTTCCTAGAGGCACCCATGGTTAGTGACATCACCCTGTCAGTTGGATTGCTTTTCTCCAGTGACATGAAGCCCTCCATGTTATGCCAGTGGGCAGTGATGATATTATTTCATGAAGTTTTCAGAGCTGAGCAAGGTAACACAGCATATTTGGGTTTGTAGCCTTTGGCACGTAAGAAAACACCAATAAGTTAAAAATGTAGTACCTCCTTCGAACCACGTTGCCTACTGTTTGGGTAGCAAATATGTCTCCTGCTTCC
Organism: Patagioenas fasciata; assembly: GCF_037038585.1. Taxonomy (NCBI): domain Eukaryota; kingdom Metazoa; phylum Chordata; class Aves; order Columbiformes; family Columbidae; genus Patagioenas; species Patagioenas fasciata. Next base: position 58,578,263 of record NC_092520.1, read on the forward strand.
CAAACTGGATTTCTGTACAGTATTTAACCTATTCTTGCCCAAGGTCTCGGTTATTATCTTCAAGTACGTCATTGTTTCAACCAAGGTTAATGGAAAGGCCAACATTAGCAATGTTGCCATCAGCACTGTTTCTCTGACATGCTGAAATTTTCTACAGAGAGGGTCAAGCTCAGCTGCACTAGAGACATCATTTTCCCCAGGGCTAAGTGTTTGGAATGTATTTCCTGAATAACCAAAGGGCATCTCTGTGCAAAAGTTATTTTCAGCTTTGACTCCATTTATAAGCTCAAAGCATCTTCACTATTCTCATTTTTCCCACAGGGAAGAGATGCAAAAATAGAAATGATAGATGCTAGTCACATTATTTTCTGCACTTCAGAAAGCTGTTCAGACACTACAGTATGAAAATCTACATGATATGAAATGCAACAAAAGAATATAAATGCTTACATATATGAGATTACAGATAAGGAATATTCTGGCTGTAGTGGGAGTTGTCATTTAAAGCAGTTTCACTGGCTTGTTAAACAGGAATGCAAATATCACAGGAAGGTTAATATTTTTGCTAAGTACAACTACTATAAAAGTTTTTGGTTTTTTGTTGTTTTTTTTTTTTTTTAAGGTAATCATTAAAATTTCTGTGGTGTTGCTTATGAAATGTAGTCTACAGGGTCATATACACTGCAAACTGACTTCAAATCTACAAATTGTCACCTATTAAATACTTCCTCTGAGTATGGTCATAAAATATCAAGAACAAAACAACGCACTCTGTGCTTAGGAAGCCCACAAGGAGCTGCTTCTAGCCTGGCATTAAAGAATTCAGGCAGCAATACTGTGACTCCATCAATTGTCTACTATATTTGAAAGTCACCCAAACTTGTGAAGACATTAATTATTCATGGAATTCACCAAGAATTTGTCTTTTTATCTTTTAATGCACAAGGAAGTTGATTTTAAATTATGTAATTCACAGTAACTGCTAAAACCGTCTTCTATGTATTTATAGGCAGTTCACCAGCTGTCATGTGCTGCCACAGCTTTCCTCACCTTCAAACCAGAGATGGTCTAGTGTCTACACCTTTGCAACTGGAATGGTATATAAAGCTTTCTGTCCTATAGAAATAGTCTCAGATGAATCACTGAATTATTTCAAAATATTAAGCTTTATGCGTTAGGCAACGCCAGTTATTTCTATTGCCGAATCAATGTAACTGGTATGTACCTCTTTAATGAACAATATGTCTCCCAAGCTACTTTAGGGAGGTTTAGGTTCTACTACATGCAACAGGCATAAAAATGCTTATTTCATATTTTTTTTTTCCCCACCCTTGTGTATCCACCTCTCTTTCTGTAAAGAAGTGATCCATTCTCCCTGAAAAGAGTAAAATTTTTAACCCTCAAAATCTAGACTTCAAAATCCTTCAGCTGCTTGGAAATGTTCTTCCATGCTTAAGCAGAACCAGCCTAAGACTGAGAGAGTTAAGGAGTAAAGGGCAGTTAAGCTGCCCTCCATTTGTGAGACCTACTAGCTAAGAAGCTCTGCCCTCGACATTTAGAAGCGAGTTAATTGGACCAATTTCAGCAGAAGGAAGGAGAGTAACCCAAGCAGTGTACACCACAGACTTACATTTCCCTGTTGAGACACCTTAGGCACTTAAATCCTTCATCAGTGAAACCTTGACCATCTATTTTGCAAATGGAAGAATAACTTCGAAGCACTCAGTCTAAGAATAAGCTGTCTAGTTGTATTCTAAAGAAAGTGAGATTAATTGTTCTTTAGATGAGCCCTTCTCTCTCCGTGGAAAAAATCTGGGTGAATCCCTGGAGCAAGAATCCCCTTCTGAACTCTGTTGCTGCTCCCTTCTCCCATCATGGTCTCATGTCTACATTCGTCCTCTTAACATTAACTGGACCAGAGAAGCCCGATTTGACAAGAACCAAAACTGACAAACCACCTACCTGATCAAGTGCCTCAGTGTCCCTAGGGACCAAAATTCAAGGCTAAATAGGAAGAACATAAGACATTACCGACTGTCTAAAGAGGATGGCAGCACTGACTGCTATTCCATGAGAAATCAGAGGCAGAAAAGGCAGGAAACATGCAAAGAGTAGAAGCCTTCAATTACCTTTATGAAAATTCACACCGGTACATAACACAGAAATCGCATTTTTATGAGTCCATTGATAATTACCTTTTGAAGTGTCTGCAAAGGCAGTCACAAAGTGGGACACCTCCCTCAACCTTTTGCTGACTATTAAGTGACTTTGCTCAAAACTGCACATTTGAATCTAGATGAACTCTGTATTTTGCTCTGTTTCAAGAAGTAGAGGCATACAAAGATGAGGAAACTTGTTTAAAGCAAGCAGCTAAGAGAATTAAAAGCCTACAGACAGTGTGGAGATTATTGAAGGAACCGAACTGATGAATGCATACCACAGCTTTTTTTAATATGTATTTGATAAAGGGTGATAAAGTCATGAGAATTGAACAGCAGGTACAGAAGATTATTAGAAACAAGAAGACATCCCTCAAGAGGCTGAAGTTGTATAAAACCTAAGGAAAAGGAAATTATTATGGACTCCAGCAGATTAAATGTAAAAACATAACTAGAAGAGCCCAAAAGAGAGTTTCAAGAGCAACTGGCAAAAGGAATTAAAACTAAAACCAAAATCTTTCTTCAAACACATCAGTAGCAAGAATCTTGGCAAATTCTGTAAGGTCAACTCATGATCAAAGTGCACAAGACAAACCTGAGAGAGGACAAGATTGCAAAGAATAAAATAAAATCTTTGTGTTAGCATTCACTGTAAAAGAAACTGGGCAGATTTCCATGCTGAAATCCTTTATTCTTGAGCGACACAGTAAAGGAGACCTCTGACATCTATATCATATTTTACAGTTACTTAAAAGTGACTGGTAATAAACTGCAAAAACCCTCTGGCATTCAGTAAGCAGTTCTAAAGGAAAGCAGGGATGAAATCAGTAGTTACCGGGAGTGGTAAGTAACCTCTCCCTACAAACTGTCAAAATAGTGGAAGATGGTAAATGCAACTTGAGTTTTTCAAAATTGTTTAGATGATAAGTATATTTGCATGTCCAAAGAAGAGCAATGAAGCTGGTGAAGGGTCTAGAGAACAAGTCCTGTGAGGAACAGCTGAAAGAACTGGAGTTGTTTAGCCTGGAGAAAAGTAAGCTGAAGTGAAACCTTATTGCTCCGCACAAACTTCTCCAGCATTAGTCCTCCCATTGGCTGGAGTTCTTCATGAACTTGTCCAGTGTGCGTTCCTTCCACAGGGTGCAGTCCTTCAGGAACAGGTTGCCCCAGAGTGGGTCCTCCACAGGGTGACAAGTGCTGCCAGCAAACCTGCACCAGCGTGGGCTGCTCTCTCCACAGGGCCACAGATCCTGCCAGGAACCTGTTCCAGTGTGGGCTTCTCACAGGGTCACAGTCTCCTCTTGGCAGCCAGCTTCTTTGGTGTGGGTCCTCCATGGGCTGCAGGTGGATCTCTGTTCCACAATGGACCTCCATGTGCTGCAGGGGGACAGGTGACCTCACCTTGGTCTGCACCACAGGCTGCAGGGGAATCTCTGCTCTGGTGCCTGGAGCACCTCCTGCCCTCCTTCATCACTAATCTTGGTGTCTGCAGAGCTATTTCTCTCACATCTTCCCTCTCCTATCTCCCAGGTACTATTGTACAGCAGTCATTAGCTTTCTTAAATACATTATCCCAGAGGCGCTGCTTGCTGGGCTTGGCTTTGGCTAGCAACAGGTCTGTCTTGGAGCTGGCTGGCATTGGCTCTGGGTAACATAGGGGAAGCTTCTGGTATCTTCTCACAGAAGCTACCCCTGAGACCCACCCTACTACCAAAACCTTGCCATGTAAAGCCAGTACTCATGGCCAGCCCACCAAGTCACAGCTTATGTGGAAACTATTCACTACCTTTGACTGCCCTCACTGCTTTATCCTGAACCTTTTTCTGTTTCTGCAATATGTCCTTTTTGAGATAAGAACAGTATGGTGTTCAAGATATGGGTGACCCACAGACTTACAAATGTTCTGCTTGTTCTCTGTTTAATTTTCTATTCATTTTCTATAAATTCCTCATACTTGATGTTTTCTGATTATTACTGAGATGGTAGGTGTAGAAAAATAAATGTTTTAATCAATAATGTCTCTGTGAAACTGTTGGTTGTCCAAAAAAAGCAGAGGGTTTTTTTTCCCAGGCTCCTTTGCCAAAGTCTCCCAACTCCTAGCTTATTACATATCTGGTTTCATTTAAAAATATATTTACTGAACATATGAAATGAAAATTAATAGAAGCAAAAACTTTAAAATAACAAGAATGCTGAATTCATTTGCATGGTCCTTGTTTGTGTAAACAAGTCCTACAAGTAAAGCATTACTTTTTCCTTACATATCAATTCAGCTTCTAACTCACATGGCAAATAAAAGTGCAAATGGAAAAAAAATCTCACAAATAATGAAAAAACGTTGATTTGCCCATGACCAAGCTGAGTACTTGCCTAATACCCTGGTTAGGATGCACTTACTGCCCTGAACCTAGAAGAGGCTCTCAATAAGCCAGGTGATGCTTAGTATGCCAACCAGCTTGGCCCAGGGATGTTATAATGAGTCTGAAGTTTTACTTTTCCTTAGGGAAATATAAACCCTGCATGCATTCAACTGTTGTATTTCTGATACACGTGTTTGCATAGAGAAGATAATGAGACATTTATAAGTGGCATGACACATTACCCTATAAAATTGATGAGCAATCCATGCATCACACTCTATGAGAGTCAATAAATCAATCAGTCACAAAGTATCCTTTTTTGCTGCCAAAGTTTAATTTTTAGAGGAGTTGTGAAAATTGTAAGTTACTAAGAAGTCAAAAGTTAACATTCTGCCATAGCATGATTTCTGCATCTGATTTGAAAGCTACCTAATAGAAAGACTAAGTGCTTATTTGTTTCATTAAATAATGCAAGTGAATAATGCAGTTGGTGGTGCAGTTGATCTGCCAGAAAACAGGCAAAGGGAAAGAAAAAATCCACAAAAATGGTATATTCAGGAGGTTTTGGCAGTGAGAAGAACTATCCAAAAACATGAAGATATACAGCTTAGAGCAGGAGGCGTTTCATGTGAATTATACAGGCTAAAGGATTATCTTTCAGAAGTGCCTCTCAGTAGCTTATGAAGAATGGTTCAAGGGGTGGAATAGATGGATGACTGGAGAGAGCATACCTCCACTGTTACAATATAATAGCCAGAAACTTGGCACAAGTCTGAGAGTTAGTTTCACTTTTGGGCTGTTCCAGAGGCCATGTTAAGTATCACCTGTTCCTTGCTTGGAACTGGCTGGAATTCAGTCTTAGACAAGATGTACTAGAAATACTTTCAGAACCCTGCAAATTTCAGAAATGTTCATGTTAGTCCACACTGATGCAATGCCTGTTTTAAGCAAACCTACAGTTTAACAGCTATAAATACCTTTGGATATTTGCATCAAGAGCCATGATATTGAAGAGATTGTTCTTCAGTTCATTGGTTCCACCAGGTTTTTGGTTGGTCTGTAACCCTTAAACATTAAGAGTGATATCACAGATGAAATAATTAATTCTACCAGGTAAGACTGTGAGTCACTTTGTTGAGAAGGAAAAGTGACAAAGTAAAAGCAAGCCAAACCACACTCAACTGAAACCGCTGAATTAATTCGTTTTGTCCTTTAACATCCCCTAGAAAGACACTTGCTTCCTGTTATTTTAGTATCAGCCTTGCATCATTGTTATTTCATTCTTTCTTTTGGATTTCAGCTAAATGACAATTCAAAATCTTAGCAAATGTCTCTTAACATTTTTGGATTTTTTTTATTTTTTTTCCAAAGGGAAATCATTACTTGATCAATTTATTTCAGCTTGAAAAGTAAGAAGCCTTTGACTCTATCAGGGTAGGAAAAAGATTTTTAAAATGACTTGAAAGTGATCAGCAGCTATATAAAAAAAACAAAAACTTGAGCAAATTACTATCTCACCAAAAGGCACTATGTTCATTTGATTATTGATACACTTAGATCACTTTGAAGACATTTACCTTTCCCTCCTGACCCCTGAACTGGAAAAGGAAAAAACAGCAGAATACAGGTTCCTCCAAGCTACAGAAATCCCCATGAAGGAAAAGAATGAATTTTAGAGTTACATTCAGAGGCATCTAATCACATACTGAAAATGAAATTCATACATATAACACTCATTCAATCATGAGAGTACACATGTACTCTGTATGTTCTAACATCTAATGTAAAACGTAACCTTTCTAGAAAACTCAAGTTGACACGGTAATGACTTTTGAATAATAATCCTTTTTCCATCTTAAGAGAGATAATTGCTAATCCATTTGCTGCTTTATTTCTAATTTTGTATTAGAAAGGGATAAATTACACAAATAGGGTTAAATTTGAAGCAATTCTCAATCGCAAATCAAGTTATTGGAAAGTAAAGATTAATTTGTGGTGGAAACAAGAAAGAAAATTAAGCCTGTGCATACGGGTTATAGGATAGAAAAAAAATAAAACAAGCCAGCTGGGTAACAAGAAGAGGTAATTCTGTTCACAGAAGTAAACCAAGCATCAGACTTTCTTGATTTTTTAGACACCACTTTTTCTAACCTAAAAGTAAAGTAGAAAAATAACTAATATGGCAAAGGACAAGACTTTTCTGAGACGTACAAAGTTAATATGCCAAAAAACCCTGAAACAACAAATCCCAGTGACTTTCTGACCTATCAATTTTAGACTTCCTCTAATTTGCAATAACTATGGCAATTATTAGATTGCTTTATTTTAATCTAAACTGATTTCTTTACTTGCATATTTATGTATGCAGTTCAGCAACTCTTAGAAGCCTTCCCCTCAGTTCCAACCTGTCCCCATATCCCTCATCCATTTTTTATCTGAATTTTTCCTGTTAACTCCTATCTTCTCTAAATTGACTGTTTTCCACGTGATGTCATCAAAAACTTTTCCAAATAATGCTACAAGATACTTAGTAAAGGGACACATCTTTTCACAATTAATAGTGTGGGATCGACTACTGAAGGATGATGTTCAAAGTTATCAATACTGTTATTTTTCTCTTAGGGGGCTGGGAGTTTCTCAATCTTACCTTTATCTCCAGTTGGTCATTGGCAAGAGGCTATGATTCCCTCTCTCAACAACATCAAAATTTCATACTCATTCTCAGAATTGTCCTTTCCTGGACCTCTCCACTGACCTTATTGATACATTTGAAGATATATACTTTGCACTACTCTTTTGCAGAGAGGCAAAAACTGCCTGTGAAATTCGAATGACAAAACTATGGGCAACGCAAAAGAAACAAATGAAAAAATGTCAACAACAAAACTTCACTTTCAAGCAGTATCATTTTCTCCTCTTCCCCCTGACCTTTTCAAAAGCAAGATGAAGATGACTTTAAATGAAGTGTACAAAATGACAAACACCAGCTACTTGTCCTGGTAGTTTCCTTTGGGGAAAGCCTCTATTTGAAAGAAGTGACTCATTAGTTTCTGTGCTTTCCAAATGACAAAATGCCTTTGCTGCACTTCCCTCAAGCACTGTACTCTACTTGCTTTTTGTAGCATTGAAGAGATGTTGGCAGCAGTAGCTCTTTTTTGCTTCAGGATCGTGTTGCCCTGTGAGACCCCTACTCTCCTTGCAAAGAGGAATCAGGTTCCAAGGAGACAATACAAAAATATAAGTAGACTTATTTCTATAAAGCACAGCAGAACTGCATGTTTCTGAGAAGTTCTAAAGTAAGCTAAGAAAGCAAAGAAATTAAAAGCAGAACAGTTCTGCTCTTTGTGAAACAACTGAGGGCAGCTACACTCATTCCTGAAGCTGGAGATTTGCACAAGCCACAACACTTGCAGCTGGGCACGCTGCCAAATATTGGGTTCCCTGAGACAAACAGTCCAGATGGGAACAAGCAACTGAGAGGTTTAACCTCCCACAGTCAGAGGTAACACAGTAGAGTCCAAAAAGGGCTGCAGGGACCAGGAAAGCCGAGTTGGGATTCTGGCTCTGCAAATAACAGCCCGTCCTCACTGAAGCCAGTGAAATGGAGTTTGGGTTTAGGACAATCAATAAAATGGACAGAAAGAAGAGCAACAGAGTGCACGAGAACAAGATATACCTTGTAGAAATGTAAAAAATAATCTTAAAAATTAGATTTAAGAAAAAAAAAGAAGCAAAATCCTTGTCTTCCCTCTTATACACACACTATTTTAAGTATAACATAGTTTTAGAATTTTTTTTTTTGAGTCTACAAAAAGAGGGTGCTACAGCCATGCAGTGCTCAGACACAAAACTACCAACATCAGTAGGTCTGTGGATGTGTTTAGAGGAGTATTAGAAGACTAAAGCCTAGCTGGTAAAGGAGGAGTCAGTGGGAATGTAGATCCAGCTTTCCTTCAAACAACATTTCTTTCAGCGAAGTTCTACTGTGGCCCTTCATCTTACTTACTGCAGTTTGTATGTGGTTCATCAGACACGTCCACCACTGAACACTGCTGTGTAATTACTGTGTCTGCACCGACGGTCGACTATACCAGTGTTCAACCCGACCTACAGCCATTAACTCTAGTGTGAAGACCCCCAAGCCCTTATTGACACAGCAGGTTGGGACATCCTGTGTGGCAAGAATGATGGCTGCTCACAACTACTTGTCAAATCAGAGAGTTTGACAGATTTCCATGGGGTCCTTCCTGCATGATCAATGAGCTTTCCAGGCAGTTCCTAGGACAGCATAGAAACTTGCTGAACCCTTGCCTAAGCACTCGGGACTTTGCCACAAAAACAACCACCAACCTGCCTTCACGCCAGGCTAGTCCTATAATTTTTCCATTCGAACCTTTGTCACAGACTTCATTCCTCTTTGCTCAGAAGAAACTTCTTTCACTTTCATGCCCTGAATAGAAAACACCCAAATCAGCTTCCTTATGTGTTTTTAGCAATGCTTGCACTGAAGCTCTACTTTGAATGTGAGAACAAGACACCTTGACAAAACAGCTCTACATCCCAAGCCCAAGTGTGCAGTCTGCCACCATAACTGTTCTGATTAAAATAGAAAGCATTACTGAATGCAGACAAAAAAAAGGTCATGAAGTACAGATTGCTAAGCTCATAAGGATTCTGAAAAAGGGTCACAGAATCACAGAATGTTAGGGATTGGAAGGGACCTCAAAAGATCATCTAGACCAATCCCCCTGCTGGAGCAGGAACACTTAGATGAGGCTACACAGGAATGTGTCCAGGCGGGTTTTGAATGCCTCCAGAGAAGGAGATTCCACAACCTTCCTGGGCAGCCTGTTCCAGTGCTCTGGCACCCTCACTGAGAAGAAGTTTCTTCTCAAATTTAAGTGGAACCTCTTGTGTTCAATTTGAACACATTACCCCTTGTCCTACCGTTGGTTGTCAGCGAGAAGAGCCTGGCTTCATCCTCGTGACACTCACCTTTTATATATTTATAAACATTACTAAGGTCACCCCTCAGTCTGTTCTCTAAGCTAAAGAGACCCAGCTCCCTCAGCCTTTCCTCATAAGGGAGATGCTCCACTCCCTTCATCACCTTTGCAGCTCTGCGCTGGACTCTCTCCAGCAGTTCCCTGTCCTTCTTGAACTGAGGGCCCCAGAACTGGACACAATATTCCAGATGTGGTCTCACCAGGGCAGGGTAGAGGGGAAGGAGGACCTCTCTTGAACTACTAACCCCTTCTAATACATCCCAGGATGTCATTGGCCTTCCTGGCCACAAGGGCACAGTGCTGGCTCATGGTCATCCTGCTGTCCACCAGGAACCCCAGGTCCCTTTCCCTTACACTGCTCTCTAATAGGTCATTCCCCAATTTATACTGGAACCTGGGGTTGCTCCTGCCCAGATGCAAGACTGTGCACTTTCCCTTGTTATATTTCATTAAATTTTTTCCCCGCCCAACTCTCCAGCCTGTCCAGGTCTCACTGGATGGCAGCACAGCCTTCTGGCGTGTCGGCCACTCCTCCCAGATTGGTGTCATCAACAAACTTCCTGATAGTACACTCTATTCCCTTGTCCAAATCATTGATGAATATATTGAATAGTATAGGCCCCAGTACTGACCCTTGAGGCACTCCACTAGATACTGGCCTCCAAATGGACTCCACCACATTGACCACGACTCTCTGGCTTCTTTCCTTCAGCCAGTTCACAGTCCACATCACTACCCAATCATCCAGACCATACTTTCTCAGTTTAGCTGTAAGGATGCTGTGGGAGACTGTGTCAAATGCTTTACTGAAGTCAAGGTAGACCACATCCATCGCTTTGCCATCATCTATCCACCTCATTATGTCCTCATAAAAGGTGATGAGGTTGGTCAAGCATGACTTCCCCTTGTCATCAAGGTTTACATTTAGAGTATAGATGCTAAATAAAATGTTCTAACTGCAATGACAGTATGTTTCTCAACAATTTTTAAAAGTTTTATTCCAAAATGCTCACAGGAAGATGAATTCAGAGCATGGACTAACATTTTCAGAAATCTCACTAAAAGGCTTTCTAAGCATACAAAGTAATTCTCAGCCACAGAGACTTAGTGGAAATTGATGTTGTCTTTGCAATTACAGCTTACTTTTTTTTTCAAATTAAAATGAAGTATTTTAATATAAACGGTTTCATTAATACAAACCTTCATTTCATGAATGCAAATCTTGGACTCAGCTCAGGATTTTGTCAATTTACTTAGAGCACTTATAAACTTTTGCCCCTGCCCACTATGTAAATGTCAGGCTTCCCTGGGATTTCTATAGTGCTTTGCATGAATTCTCCAAACATACTTTTCAGTTAAGATACAATGTATTACATCAGTTATATATGTATATATTTCCAAAGCAGGAGTCTACAAAAATGGAAGAAACTTTTAAAGCAATTCATGAAGGCAGTAGCTTCGCTGATCAGTTGTGCTAGCTAGAATAACCTGTTGCCATAAATATAAGAAAGCAGATAAAGTCTTCCAAGTTCCCCATGTACTTGCACATCATGTAACTTGATGCATGAAAATATACCACCTGCTTCATCTGCTTGCCTTTTATTTGTAGGGTAATTTATTTACATGTTGAAGTATATGTGGGAATTTTCTTAACAGCTATACCTGTGAACAAGGGGATACTGCCTACAAGGTAACATTTAAGTGTTTCATCTGACATCTCAGTTTTCTTATGTGTGTTTTTTATTACTGTTTTCAGAGAGCTTGGAGGAAATCTCAGTACACTTTTATCTAGAATTGAGCAAACAAATAAATAATTTCTTTAAGAAATGCCTACTAAATTTGTCCAAATATAAAGCAATATTATGAATGGACATGCTACTACAAAATCTTGATTCCCACACGAGTTCTATACAACTACCTCCTCAATTACTGTCCTAAAATGTATTTGTCATCTTGAAATGAAACCCCGGTTAGCAACAAATGAATTCACATCACTGAAACAGAATACGTATAGCATTATTAGGTGAGGACCAGAAACACAGCCAGCGAAAATGTCACACAAATCTCTTTTGACCCCACACTGTACTCCTGAGCCCAGGAATGGAAATCCAGGCTTGACTCTTATCAGCGCTCCTTAGGCTCTGCCCGTGCTGCCACGATCATCATTCGGTGTCACTGCACTGTCAGCTGGGGCCTCGCCGTGACAGAAGACAGCCCTTGTCTGTCCAGGGTTAATATCTAGAATAAGCTCAGCAAAGCACAAATGAAGGGCTAATAATCTCTGCCCTAGAGAGCACACCCTCTGACAGTTTCATGCTGCACTGAAATTCCGAAGTATGGCTCTTCAGTCCATGCCAAAACCCTGAAACAGCCATAAAACTCTGCACGGTCTGTCATCACTGCTCATGAAGTTCAGAAAGACTCAGTGCTTTAAAAGAAAAGCTACAGATAAAATGTAGCAGGGTGGGAGGAAGGCAAGTAAAGAAGTGCAAGTGTTCAAGTGTTTAGATTTTTATATTTTTATTGTTATTATTATAGGAAAACTTCCCATTTCTTCTTTTTTCTTCCCAATCAGCTGCTTCCTTGCCTTTTTTTTTTTTTTTTTTGTGAAGAAGAAATTGAAAAGACCTTCAGCTCTGGGTTTTGTTTCTCCACTTAATTCATCCCATCCAGTTTCTATGAAGCAGGCAGCACACTATATAATTTCTCTCTTTGCTCTTTTCTTCTCCCAGTCCCTCAGGCTTCCAAATGGTGAACTGGCTGCACCATAGAAAATATCTTTTAGATCAAATGTTGAAATATAGTTCAATATAACTTTTAATAAGTTGATTCTTTTTCATTTGTAGTTTTCCTTATAATGTTTTGATCAATCTATTATCTAATAAATAAAGGAACCACAGAAAGAAATGTCTTAATGCACTAAGGAACACATTTTTATTGCAATGTTTGGATGCTTTGGTATAAGGAACAGTAATTGCCTCCCAAAAGGTGACTTCAGGTAGACACCTTGGTATAGTTTTTGTAATTATATACATTAACTCGCTCTCCAAGCACCCTTGCTGGTTGCTCTCTTCTTGTCCTCTCTTTGTTCAGGAGTTTCATTGAACTGCAGCTTTTTTGCCTGCCTGGGTTTCACCCACTCACTGTCAGGAATGAATCAGATCTCCGTAGCATCTCCCCTCCTCCCAGCCAGAGTCTCCAAACAGAAGCAGCAGCCCACAGATCAGCTCCTGATCTCAGTCATGCGAGCAATTCTCCCACCCTAGGAGATGTGGCCAACCACCTCTGGCATTGGCACAGCCAAGGCACTGGCTGGGTACCGCAGGTAGCAGGGCTGAGCTGCATCAGGAATGCCGAGGGAGCCCAGTCCCTGGCAGTGTGAAGTCACGAACTGACAAGAGCTACCACGGTACCTGCTGCCAAGTCCTCTTCCCTCCCTTGCTGCCTTTCCTCACCTGTGAAATGCCCCCAGTACTCCCCTGTCCTCCAGGAGCGTGGCTCTAAGTCAAAGTTTCTCACCCATGTTGGAGTGGCACCACACAGAGGCAGTCACTTCTCTCATCGCTCTGTTCACCTGTGCTTACCCCATTCCTGCAAGTGACTGGATTATTGACACATAAATGGTTCAGAAAGTGATTAGTCTACCTTTTTATTTATTTTTTTTCAAACTCTTGTGAAAGCAGCTGACAACCTGGGGTTCAGGTTATCCCATGTTTAAAAGAGAAATAGATGTTTTGTTCCTATAGAAATTACTGATTACTGTAGTCCTGAAGTCCTGGAGCTGATACAAACTTTTCCACTGGTGATAAAATAAATAGATTTACACTAACAGTTTCTTTTGACAGGTTTTTTTTTTTTTAATTTTTACTTTATATATCTCTATATATACACATATATTCAAAGAGGCTTTATTGCCAAGCACTTTATTTCCAGAGCCTGTCCTTATTAAAAATATTGTGTCAAAGTAGCAGAAAGAACATAGGGGGACAAGGCAGCAAAAGAGAGGTGAAGAAAGCAAGTGAAAAAATATTGAGGCTCACAAGTGCATTGAAAGCTTTATGTTCAAATCATGGCCATACTGATGGATGAACTTAGCTTGAGAAGAGAGACAGGCATGAGAGCTGTTCACAGACCAGAGCTTGGAAATAGATGTTAATACCAAGTAGCCTTAGGGTTTTAAGTGCATCCTTATGCATATGTCATTTTGGAAGATCATTTTCTTGGGCTTTTTACAGGATCAAAGCTAATACAGAATTCCTCCAGATTCAGGATACATCTCTCTTGACCAGAAGGCCAACCTAGATTCCTATGTTAGATGTCTATAACCAGGTGGTATGGATATTCCAGATGAGATACACATATCGTTCAATTTAAAAATATTATTTCAAAGGACAGACCACTAGGACTTTATGATACATCTAGACAATATAAACATTATGCATTACCAGATATAACAGTATATATTTATTGGATTGTACTCTTGAAAACTGTGTGAAGATTCATAATGGATTCTGACTTCTAATGTTACTAGATTAAGGCACAAAAATGGAGCAGGAAGGCAGATATAATCTGAAAAAAAAAATCATACCTTTGACAGAAGGAATAAAAATTGTGACAGGTGAACAAAGGACCAACAATAAAGGATCCAAAAGAAAGAGAAATAAATTATATCTTATTTTAGATTAGTTTATCTCTGTTTTGGGGCTGAAAGGTGGGAGGAGACTTTGAGTGGGAAGGAAAACAGTGGAAAAAAGTGGACACAGAGGATGAATGACCTTTGCTGCTACCACTGTCATCATTCCCCAGAGTCACAGACACATTAGGACAGTGAGGAATCTCCTACTTTTTGAATGTTGTCCCAACAAGGCCTGGCAGAGAGGTGGATGGAGAGTTTACTATCGCGCCAGTCAACTCAGGCTGAATCTTGAGCAAGATTTGGGAGACATCTGTTTTCTATTGCTCCGTATTTCCCTTCTCTCTGAGAATCCTACTTTGACATGCAAAGCCACCTTTCTCACAAGACAACATCCCTATTAACTTGTGGCAAATGAGGTAACTCAATAATATTCTTAATAGCCCAATCCTGCTACAGGTTTGCTGCATCGCAGAGCAGCTGATGAGACCATGTGTTCTGCCTACGTCTTCCAGCACCTGAGATAAGAATGGCTTTTTCTATTTTTGTTACTTTTTTCTAGTACAGTCTTAAGAGAAAAAAAAGTTTAAAGCAGCAGTCCATCTCAACTCACTTTTTCTGTTCCATTCCTTCCCTAGTACATAAGAAAATGGTTATTAGTTCTGAATATAGAAGAAGGCAGTCAAGCAGATTTTTCCCTATTAAAAACAAACAAACAAACAAAACAAATCAAACCAAACCAAAACATACACACACAACTCCCCCAACCAAACAATAACAAAAAAAGGCCAAACAAAAAAAAACAGAACAAAACCTTAAACAAACAACAACAAACAAACAAACAAAAAAACAAACACAGAAAAAATAAAAAGCAAATCTAAAATTTAAATATGCTGCAAAAAGGGAAGTCTCAGTTTCTGTATAATGTTTCCATTGCCTGTCTTCACTTGTTCTCCTCTCTCTCTGATCCATCCTGCCCAGCCTTTGATAAAGATTTGGTAACATAAACAAAGCAGCCCGCAGTACCCATTGGCATCTACATTAGCATGTGGCCTACTGCAATAGGGACAGATCAGTATAGCAAAACAGCTGGTGCTGGGGACCTGGCATCCACTAAAATGCTGATACAGATACACTCCCGGTTACTCAAAACTGCAAATGAGCTCTGAAATCATCACAAACAGTGAGAGAGACACATTAAGCATGTTTAATTCGTTAGGTTTATTTATAGAAACACAATGTAACTCTGCTGTTTTCCTCCATGTAAGAAAGTGTTATACTAATATTAGTAACATGAAAAAAGCATTATATAGATTTCAGAATTACCTGTTCTGGCAGGTGAAAATACCAGGGTAGTGAAATAGCATTTGTGACACTATATAGGCCACCCTATCAATACAGTAAAGTCACAGAAGACAGTACTCTTCTGAAAAGGTAATTCAGCCTAACAAAACCTCACACACCCACTATTTTGTTGGCATGGAGGTTGGAATCTCACTGCAGCTGCTTCTTTGAGATATATGTGACTAGCACTTGTTCCTGGATCAATACTTCACTTCAAATTTTGGTGGATAAATACCTTTTGGTAAGTTCTCCTTAAATCCATTACAAAACATTCACATATTTAAAAAAAAGAAAAAACAACAAACCCACATTCTTTAATATATATAGCAAACAATTTAAGAGGAATTCTAATTAAGGTGAGTGTACTGATGGGCAGTTGGCAAGAGGAAAAAGCCAGCGATTGTGATCAGCATGCCTTTCCAAACATGCCATATTCTGCTTGTTTTGGAGCTCCATACTCAAACGGTATTGAGTATTCAGGCTTCCAAATTGACTTTACATTCAGCAGACAAGGGGGAAAGTTAAAATGAATCTGATTTCCTTTCCAAAAGATATAGAAGAAAAGGAAAAGAAGCAGTAGTTGGGTTAAACAAAGTGTTTGTGACCTATCCTTATGTGGATGGAGGTCATGGAAATTGCCCATCTCCAGGCTTACCATCACTGGTGTGGAGTTGTTCTTACACAATGAAGTTGGGTTTTCTCCAAGCTTTCATGTTGTTTTGCTTAAAGTTCAAGAAGGAAAACATTCAAAGCTGTCTCTAGAGGGAGATCTGGTTTTATGCACCTTCAATCTGCACGATACATTTGTGATCAATCAAAATGATCAGGCCAAACGGCTTACATAAAATTAGCATTTCAAATCATTACATCAGATGTGCTGAAATTGCAAATAACAAGTGTTTGAAAGTCAGAGTATTCAAAAAGGAAATTTATCTATAAAATCTTAATTCAGTCTTTTCTGTACAGGCAAAATGTATCCATCATTAATTGCACTTTCATTTCCATACATGAGAGTAGCTACTTACTATTAGCAAAATTATGGGGAAAAAAAAAAAAAAGAAGATGAGTCACATTCAGCTATGGATAATCAAAGACCTACCAGAGTACATATAAATTGTAATTCCTCAGAATTGCCTGACTTCTGTTTCCCTCCAACATATTTTGAGTTTAAAAAATAACCCCCAAAAGAAGACCAAAAAACAGTGAGCAAACCAAAGGCATTCTGAGACAAACACTGAACACCAATCGTTTCGCTCATATGTTTAAATTTGGCAAAGTTGTAAAACACTCAAAATAGGACCTTCCAATGCAAAACCAAAACAAAATCCCTACTTAGTTTCTTAAAAACAAAGAAAAGATAGGATCATTTACATGACACAAGCCATCCTATCCACTTCAAGAAAAAAAAAAAGATATTGAGGAGTGCTTTGCAATGCTCTGTTTTCATTTAAATAATCTTTTGCAAGTGCCTGACTGCCTTGCGGAGAAAGATTCTACCTAAAGCACTTGTGACACCATGGACCATTCTTCAGGCTCTTAGCAGGTGCCTGTGGGGCTCTGGGTGCTTCCCTGTGGCCTCACTTGGGGTCCCCTTTGAAATACAGAAGCACCTTCTGTACAGTGGTACAGAAACATCATCAGCATGGACCAAAAGGGACTTACAGGGTTGCTTCAGCTTGTGCAGCTTAAATGGATCATTCGATGCCTGAAGGAAGAGCAACTGGCATGCCCTGCTACCTTTCCATTTCTACTAGAGGTGAAGTCTTCTAGATGATCAATCATAACAAATGCAGGGAAGAAAACAATGAAATTAAAACATTTTGCTCTGTATAATGAGTCGGTTATTCATACAGTTATAGAAAACATTTTGAAACAGTTAAGATTAGACACCACAGGAAGCTGCTGAGGTACACTGCTTATCAATATGATCTGTACAAGTATTTGGCCTACTCATCCTGCAAATAATTTTCCCCCTATGCAGTGTTTTACCAGACAATAACTGGTTGAACTGTAGGTAACCTTACAGTATATTTCCCTTGCCTTCAAAAGTCAAAGACTGAAGTATAATGTTCTTAGGCTGATATTTTCACCCTTTTTTTAATTCCTTAAGGAAAGATTACAGGAATATCTGCTAAAATCTGAAATGTGGCACACATGGTCCTCACTGACTACTAATTTTGTATTTTACTTCATATTTTTAAAAAATGGTTTTTCACATGAACACAGAAGTTGATTATTTTGCAAGTGTAGCAGAAAATTTGTATTAGCATTTAAGTTAATGTTTTTAACTTGATTTTACAAATACTTTAACATTGCAGTAACTTTAGGCATGTTATTCTGTAGCATAATGGCACTTGCCTGTCAAATTAGCAGGGAATACTCCTGCATTTTAAGTGTGATTCAGAACCAACAATTAAAACTCCTTTGTGACACAGTGTCTTCTGACAACATCCATTTACAGATCCAAATGTGCTGCCGTCCAAAGGTGATGGATGACAATTGTGTCCTGTAAATGGTGAAGCTAATCACTTTCCTAGTATGAAGGAAGCAAATTTTGGACTTCTGAAGCAGTTTATTCTGATGAACACCAAGGGAAGAGATGCTCTGTGGGTTATGACAGTAAAACTCCTCTGCAGTTTGCTGAGATTTCTTTTTCCAGCAGATCTATGATAAGTTGCTTACATAAAGTCTGGGAAGCAAAGAAGCCATTTCATTATATAAGTGTTTTAGGAAGCAAACATGGGATACTTTCCAGTAACACAAGCATCCAGAGTTATTGCTTTGCTTCAGTGTTTTACTTCATTTCCAACAGCTCAAGTTTGGTCAAACTATTCAGCTGCCTAAGCATTTGTGTGATGTTATGTATAGTAGTTCTGTAGTTAAGACTTTAATTCTAAGTAACTATGACAGAAGACAGTCAAAAAGAAGAGGAGAAAAAAGAAAGGGAAGGGAGGAGTTCACAAATTTGGGAGGGATGCCAGCATCACCTCAGACCATAGTGTTCTACTACAGGATGGACGGAGTTCCCCCAAGAACCACAGAGCTGGGTATTTGTAGGAAGACTTACATTGACTCCACCTTGTCAAAATCCATGCTGAATATGATGCTGGGACTTGAAGAAGTAAAGCATAGTTGTATGCACCAGCCACATACCCTTCTAGACATGATGGATCATATTCTGGAGTTACAACTAAGAACTTGATCCTTACATTTTAAAATCAAGCTCATTTCTTCACAAACATCCTAAAGCTAAGAGAACTGATAATATAGGATATAGGAAACTAATCTTATATACATATTATATATGTAACCCCATCATTTTCAGTTTATTCATCCTCAAACACAATTTCTAAAAGAACAAATTACAAATACACAATACTGACCTTGAACCTATTTGCTGCCCATTCATCTGTATAGGAGAAGGTTTAGGTTCTTGTCCGAGCACAACTCTTTCACAGAATATCACACTCCTCACCAGAGGCACATCCATGACAACCAAGGCATCAAAGAGCATTTCTTCTACTCAAAAACCTCTTACTTGGCTGGAGCAGCCGCCTTCATGACTGATACCTTTTTGCACACCAGCTGTAAGCAAGGGCAGGGACGAGGACTCTCAGCTGCCACCAGCTGGCATTTACTTTGAGCAAGCTCCTGTCCTCCCTCACACATGCATGCAGCACAGCATCAACTCAACAGCTTTCCCAAATCTTGCTCCTCCCTGTCCAGAGTCTCATAAATCTATTATATGGTGAGGAACCTGCAGACTGGAGGTACTTTAATTTCCTACAGTGCGCACCTATGTAACTTTTGCTCACTATTTTGTTCGGTCAACACTACAAATGTGTATGCTAATGCAAGATGTTCCTTGGGTATTTGAAAAGCTTATTCAGCCCTCTGCCTCCACTCTAGAAGATGAGATACATGAGCACATACGTTGAAGTACGGCACAGTCCTATGCGTGTAAGCTGCTGTGACACTTTGACATTTCTGTACTTCGAAATGTTTGTAACAAAACATTGCCTTCAAGCGTTAGCCATCTGGCAAAGTTTGCTTACCAATTTTTTTCTGCATGCCTCAAGGGAGAGCTGTGGGCAGACCTAATGCAGTAGCAAATACACCAGATTAGGCCCTTGGCCTTTTTAGATTTTATCTGTTTTAATTGAGAGTAGGGAGAAGACGAATATTCAACATACCTTATATTCTCCATAAAATTACCCTGTATTTTGGTAGCATGTACCTTTCCTACACAAAGAACAGTCTGTGTTTTCAAAGCACTTACATAAATCTAGATTGGAAACGCTAAGCAGAAAGGAACCACAGAGCCAGGTTAGGCATATTTATCACTCTAATATTCAGATCAACTTGAAATATCTTATACTGTTCATCACATCATAGCCAGTTATAAAAACCTGACACCTGTGAATATGATGCTGAGGAATATTTGTATGACTAACCAACCATGTGCTTGAATTCAGGTTTCAGAATCAAGTTGATAGTTGGTAATTTATTCTGTTTCACAGACTCTTGTATTTGCAAAACAGTTGCAATTCTTTTTCTTCACTCTTCAGAAGACACAAATTCAGTCAGAAGGAATTAGTGCCAGGCTTAAGGCAAGAAAAAGCAAGCCAATTGTGGATTTATGATTTTGTTCTTTGGAAGGCTGCTAATTCAAGCTCCCTCCCTCCTCTGTTTTCATATGACTACATAAGAAACTTCTGTCAGAACAATCAGTCAAAGAAACATTAAACACTATACTCTATGGAATACATCCAGTAAATAATGATACTGGAATCAGTTTATCTCCAAGAAATTGAAGGGTATGGGCTCCAGCTCTTATGTAAAATATATTATTTTGACTGAAAACAATTGAAGACACCACCAATTCAGAATATAAATCTCTCTCTCTTCATCTATTCTGCCTTTGTATGCCCAGTACTTATTGGTTTTCAAAGTCTGGTTAAGATGTCTCAGTCCCTCACTTCCCAATTTAAAAATCTTGTCTGAACACACAAAAATTGCTGCATTACCTGTCATTCTGTGAAAATTAAATATAGTTTTATTTCTATTTAATCACAGAATCCTTCATGTTGGAAGGGACCTCAGAAGGTCTATAGCCCAACCTCCTGCTCACAGGAGGGTCAGCTCTGAAGATAAGATCAGGTTGCTCAGGGCTTTACTCTGTCACAGCTTGAAACACGCCAAGGATTAACCCTGTACAGCCTCCACGGATGACATGTACCATTGCCCAAATGTCCCCCGTGAGATGAGAATGCTCTGCTTTATTGAAGTTTGTAACCTCCTATTTTTCAGTCTGTGGTGGCTGCCTTGTGTTCCCTTGAACACTTCAGAGCCTGGCTCAGCTTTCTCAGTTCCCTCCCTTTAGGCACCATGGTCCTGCTGTTAAGTACTCTGAAGACATCTCTGTCCCAGGCTGAACAAGCTCCTCTTCCTCATCTGACCCCAGCACTGACCAGCTTGGTGGCCCACTGCTGAGCTTGAGTTTATCAGCGTTTCTTGTACAGGAGCGAGTAAGAGCTAGAGGCAGGATTCCAGGTGCTGTGTGAAGCAGAGGGGGTCCACCACTGTCCCAGTCTCCTGGCTGTGCTCCCACTGATGCAGTCATGGATCTGTTGGACATCTCTGCTCCCACATCCCACTGCTGTTTCTGTCTAGTTCACTGTCTGACAAGACCTCCAGTTCCTCTCTGCAGAGCTGATCCCCAGCTTGCATCGTTGCAGAGGGATAGTCGATCCCAGCTGCAGGACTTCACATTTGCCCTTGTTGAATTTCATGACTGGCTCAGTCCTCTTGGTTCTCTAGGTGCCTCTGAATGGAAGCGCTACCCTCAGTTTGTTGATAGTACCTCCCATCTCCTACTCCAAGTCATTGATAAATACATTAAATGTGATATGACCCAGGACAGACCCCTGCACTGCACTTGTAACTGACCTCTGGGTAGAGTACAATCACTGAACTTCAGCCTGAGAATCCAACTGTTTTTTTTCACCCATCTGGAAGTCCATTGATCTAGTCTGTAATCTCTCAACTTGGAAAGAAGAATAGCATGACAGATGGTGTTGAAAGCTTTGCTAAAGTTGAGGTAAATGACATTCACTGCTCTTGCCTTGTCCACCAATCCAGTAATTTTATCAAAAAAAAAGGTAGTCAGCTTTGTCAGACATGATCTATCCTTGGTAAATCAATGCTGGCTGATCCAAATCCCCTTATTTACGTGTCCAGAAAAGTGTTCCATTCTACAATACGTCCAGGGGTCACAATTAGGCTGAACACCTGTAGTTCCCCAGATCATCCTTTTTGCCTTTTATGAAGATGGGTGCAACATTTGCCTTTCTCCACTCATTGGGGACCTACACTGATCTCACCGGATTTCAAAGATGACAGAGAGTTGCCTTGCAAGTACATCAGTCAGCTCTTGTCTAGGCAAACTTGAATGAAGCTGATCTGATTCTGTGGACTCGTTTGGGTTATGCTGACAAAACTAAACCCTGTCTCAGCCCTGGTCATTCTCCTTCTCATCCAAGCTTTTCACTAAGCACAGAGGCCTGAGAGACCTTTCTGGTGAAGACTAAAGCAAAGAAGACTTTGAGTCTATCAGCCTTACCTTTGCCCCCTGTTACCGAATCACCTTGTTTGTTCACCAATGGGCTCACATTTTCGTTGTTCAGCCTTTTAAAATTAATGCAGACCTAGAAACTTTTCTTTCCCTGACTATCTCTTACCTCTTTCAACTTCAGTTGAGCTTTGGTTTTCTCAACAACATCCATACAAGGCTGGGCAGTGTTTCTGTATTCCTCTTTTGTAACCCATCCTTGCTTCCATGGGCTGTGTACATCCTTTGTAGGCTAGAGTTCATTTGCCCATTGCCTTTTTAGTCAAGTTGGTCTCCTGAGAGTTACTAGCTTCCCTGAATATCAGGATAGAACACTTTTTTCTTGGAGGATGCTATCCTTAAGGACCTTAAGATTATGTCCTTAAGGACCTGCCAGCTCTATTGAGCTCCTCTGCCCTTCAGAGCTGCCTCCTTTGAGATCACATCAACCAGTTCCCTGCAGAAGTCTGGACCCTCCTGAAGCTCAAGGTCTGCACTCTTACCTGCCTTCCTCACTGCCCTCTGATTTTGAATTCCAGTATTTCATGGTCCCTACAGTAAAGGCTGTCACAGATTAATTATCACACCCGGTTGAACAAAATGCCTTCTTGTTTTGCAGAGCAGATCCAGGAGACTATCACCCTTGGCCAGTCAATCTAGCATCCATGTGATGCAGTGATACCTGGCATCGGTTCCAAGACTCCTGAATTGCTTGTACCCCATCTTGCTGCTCTTCTAACAGTGCATCTTATAATGGTAACATTTTTTCCCCGGGAGGATTTCTAAATAAATCAGTTAAATTATTTTATATTTCTCAGGTTTTTAATTTAGCTTCACAGTTCAAGATCTTTTGAGTATATTTCTGTCTTGCAATTTTCCCTAATGGTTTCACTGGTTTTCATCCTACATATACTTTCATGGGTTGTTAGATGTTTTTCACACTAAAATTAGAATTTTACACAGATCTGTGCTTGCATCCATAGGAGCATCATTACTTCCTCAAAGTGAGCTCTCCTTCACTGTTTAATTTATATAAATCTTTCCAAAATTCTCCGTATGAATAGCTTTCATTTGGTATATAAATTATTGAAGTTAAGTCTACTTGTTTTGTTGCTTGTCCCAGAATGAGAGTTCAGCCTAACTGCCAGATCCTCTCTCTAAGTCCATAAGAGCACAGAAGATCAGGATCATATAGTTATTTCAAGCCAGAAACATTTTGCAGAAAGAAGGAAGAATGAGTTTAGCTTCCACTAGGCCAATTTGGTAACTAAGGTCCTAATGCCTTAAATAACCAGGGTTTTTTTTTCCTATTTGCAGATGAAATAATACAATCCTTCACACAAAATAAGGCTCAGTTTGGAAAAGGATTGGCATCTATGGAGTTTTGTTCAAAGCCTAAGGGCTTTGAGGTTTTACTTAGGATTACTGTTGGCTTGCAAGACTCAATGTGTCAGCTTAATAATCAGTTCTTTAATACACTTATTTTTCTATATGTAGCCCTAAACACTAAGCAAAGGACTGGGGAACTTTAGTAATTATGTTTCAAATTAACCATTTCTTTTCTTATACACCTGTACTGTGTCTGGATGCAAAGATCATTTTGTCTTAACTAACATAAATTGAATCTGACTGCTCTGTTAGAACAAATGTTTCTTGTTATTCTGCATACGCCAGTCTTCAGTACAATCAATAAACAACTGCATGGTAAAAGGGGAGTATGGGACAATTTGTTTCTCAATGGCTGCTCAGGCAAAGGAAGCTCATCCAGAAGAACAGTGTAGGCAACTCTGCCGAAGTCTGGGAAAAGGGCTCAATGCAATCAACAGAATAATCCTTTACATGCATGTTTCAAAAATTCACTAAACAACAGTACACAGGCTGGAAAGAATAATGTTAAGAAATGTGAGATTCCTCAAGCATGCAGACTCCAGATGCAGAAATCAAAGAAGGCAGTAAAAGGGTAATCAGGGTTTAATGCTGCAAAATACGCAGTATTGTTAACATACATGAGTGTCAGAAGCAGTTTCAAGATTTGAGAGTGTCACAGGACCAGCACCTTGGAAAATAAATGTGGCAAATATTGATTTAAGCAAAATGGTTTGCAGTAGAGGGTGACTGGACTAAATACAAATTCCAAACAAATAAGACATAGCAAATATAGCAAAAATAAATCCATCTTTTGCTAAGAATTTACAAAGAACTGGGCAAGTAGGGAGTTTATATTTTTTCACAGCTGAGTAATACTCTGATCAACCGTGTGCTTTGTAAACACCTGCCTGAATGTCAGGTCAGATGAATCAGTCACATCTGAGTTTCTTCTTCTTCAAATACAATTATTTTTTTCTTCTAGACAATAAGAAGCCTTCTAAAAGGTGACTCATGTATGTGTCTATAGCTGAATTTCTATGATGTAAAACTTACTCATTCTAGGCCAACTTGTAGCTTGGTAAGAAATAGCCAGAGCGCTCCGTCCTGCAACCAGCGTCTGCCCCGTCCATTAGAGTACGGTACTGACACTGCAGCCAGTGTAAATTCACTCAAACAGTGCATAATCACATTAATGCAAGGACAAGTCTTGAGTCAGCCTTACTGAGGCATGGGGCCCTTAAAAAAGCAGTGGGTAAAGCATGCAGAGAGACATCCTTGAACTCAGTGGCCCTGATCCAGGCCCTAATACCAGGTAATACCCTGAAGAACTGCTTGGTTCTCTTAAATAAATCTAAGGGCAGCATACAAACACACACACAGAATATGAGAGTAACTGTATTTGTGCTTTCCCAGACACTGCTACATTAAGCAATTCTTGTCTCTCAGTCTTTTGTTATTATTATCACTATTTTTTGTTGTGACGTTAACCCAGCTATAAAGTTCTATAAGAATAATTGTAGGTTTAGATAGGTGGAAATCTTGAGCTAATTAATTTAATGCTTTATTGACTAACAGCAAGAAGGAAGTACCTAACCTGAAACCTAGTCAAACGGGTAAAACCCCTTAGTGACTTGTGGAAAAAGACACAAAGCACACTTTTAAAAAAACATCACTTAGACTGAATTTTTCAACAACCTCTTTGTTTGCACTTGACAGGCACAGAAAGGGCACAGAGCAGGTTTGACCCCTGCTCTTGCTCCCCAAGGATAGCGCTCTCTGTATAATTATTTTGGGTACAGCTGTTTCACACAAAGTGCGAAACAGATGTTCCAGCACAGATGGCAAGCATCACAGCACTTTGGCATGGGTCACAAGGGAAGGTGGGGTTGTGTTGGTGGAAGAACATGTGGTCCTGCTTCTCAGTAATTTTGCATCCTTGAGCACCGAGGCAGGGATGTAATGTAGGTAGGAGAAATGCAAGCACCCAAAGTAGCCTGCTCCATTGCCCTTCACAGAAGTTGATGCACAGTATCCTAAAAAGGTCTTTCCTCTTGCTTGGGCATGACTTTTCACAATGCTGCAAATCTGAGAGACTCTTCTTCTCGTGGCCATGTTTTGCTTACTTTTAGTCTCACAGTGACCTTCCCACAACCACTTTCTTAGGACCCTTTCTCTAACCACCTGTATTTCAACAATTCACCTTATTTGCACTTCACAAATTTCCATCCCTGTATGTGATCTTCCCATTACAGGTTTGCTCATCTTTTCCAGGCTGAAAACTCAAATAAAAGGACTTTAAGCATTGCAGCAGCATGCCATATATATCTGAACAATATCTCAGCATTCATCAGCCCTCAGTATGATAATTACAAGTGGAGTCCTGTCATCCTACTTGGAAAAAATATGAATCATCTTGTTTTTAAAACAAAACAAAGAATATTCAAAAAAACCAAACAGCACGTTTAATACAAAATTACTTTCAAACATAGCGGTTTATTGTTTTGAGGTAGCTTGAATAGCCTACAAACATCTGAATGCTTCTCAGGATTAGTCCAAACCTCAAAGTTGGAAGTGCTAACCACTTTGTAGTAGCGTGCAGTATTAACTCAGCAGTAAGGCAGAAGCCTGTGTCCAGCCTGATAGTTGATTTAATGTGTGTGGAAAAGTAAACCAATTCAAAATACACTCTTTCGCTTCATTAGTTTATTCACGTGTACAATTTCACTAATGCTAGCTAGAAGCACAGAAGTTCATTAATGAGAGATTAAGCCACAAAATCCTCTTCCTGAAAAATTTGAAAAGACATCAGTGAATTTAACTTCCCAGAGTGTGATTGAAGCATGTCACCAGTACCACAGTTAAAAAAAGGAAAATTACATACGTATTCAAGTGTCCAGTAATTCAAAATAGAATCACTAAGATGCCTTGCTACCTGAAACTCCTTCAGAAGTTGTTAGCCACGACAGTAGTTTTTTTCTGTTTGAAGCTGAAGCAATTATTCTTCCATTGGAACTAAAATTATGTAACTACTGTGGGACCCTTTTCCCAAAAATTGACACCAAAAAGAAGTAAAGAAAACCCCAACATACAAAACCAAACCAAACCAAAACACCTGGTGAATTAAAGTTTGATAAAAGTTTGATGTCCTTACTCAAGAGAAATAACAGCTTTTCAATCACTCTAACTGGACTACTGTGCTTTAATAAAACAAAAATAAGCTTGCTTTTTCCATTCCAGAACATTTGAAACAAATCTTCAGGATTATTGGAATGTGGTAAATCAGGAGAATTTTCTTAATCAAATTCCAGTTTATTGAAGAATGAATGAAAAAGGAATGTACATCTCTTCATCCACTACATGTTCATTGCAGAAATAATTAAACAGGTACACATCTAATGAACCATTTCTAGTAAAATAAGAAGTGCATGTTTTACAAGGCCATACCTTCTGAGATATTTTGGGCAGATTTGGTAAGTACAGCACCATCCCAAAATTCAATTCGCTAAAACTTTAATATCCCCCTAGCCTGTCAAAAAAAGTTTATATCAGGGTATAAATTATGTCATTTTACCCTAGATAACCTCTATTATAAAAACTGCATTTCACATTTCACTCAAAAAAAAAAAAAAAAAAAAGGTTTTAAGCATGATTATTCAATATATCCTTATAAAACACAAAAACTTTCCTCAGCTTGGTCTGATATAAAAATATCACCGGGCAACCAAAATTCTCTCCTTTCTTACTGCATTCATTTTCCTACTGAACTAACTGAGAGGTGATGTCACATACCTTCTAGGCTTCGTTGCAGCTCAACCTTCCTTTGGAGATGTGATATCTCTACTGTGCAAACCCCATTAGTTAAAGCTCAGAGATCACTGGAGGGGCATTGTTTGTGCCTTACAGCCATACCAATACTCATTCAATATTTTAATATTTGGGTTCCAGGAGCCACAAAGCCTACAGCTCCAGCAAAACTGGAGCTGCAAAAGGCATGCCAAGGGGAGCACAGCACTGTATCTTGAATTCTGTGTTCAGTTTTGGGTCTCTCATCATAAGAGGGACATTGAAATACTAGAGTGTACAGGAGGGCAACAAAGCTGGTGAGGGGCCTGGAGCACAAGTCTGATGAGGAGCAGCTGAGGGAACTGGGGCTGTTTAGCCTGGAGAAAAGGAGGCTGAGGGGAGACCTTATCAACCTCTACAACTACCTGAAATGAGGTTGTAGCATGGAGGGGGTTGGTCTCTTCTCCCAGGTAGCAAGTGATAGAACAAGATGAAATGGCCTCAAGTTGTGCCAGGGGAGGTTTAGATTGGATACTAGGAAACATTTCTTCACAGAAACGGTTTTCAGGCATTGGAACAGACTGTCCAGGGAAGTGGTGGAGTCACCATCCCTGGAGGTGTTTAAAAGGCATTTAGATGAGGTTCTTAGGGACATGGTTTAGTGATAGGTTATGGTTGGACTCAGTGATCCTGAGGGTCTCTTCCAGCTGAAATGATTCTGTGGTTCTATTACTCTATGATCTACATTGCTCCTTCCACACCTTTCTACCCTGTGCCACCCATGGTGCTGGGGACGTCAGTTAAAGGACCAAGCTGCCGTTAGGGTTACGGTTAGTCTTAGGGTTAAGGTTAGGGTTAGGGTTCCAAGAGCCATAAAGGCCACAGCTTCAGCAACACCAGGGCTGCAAAAGGCATGCCAAGGGGAGTACAACACTGCACCTACATTGCTCCTTCCACACCTGTCTCATCTGAGCCATCCACGGTGCATTCAGAGTTCAGTTTTGGTTCTGTGACTCTCCAGTGTGCTCACCCTATCTACCAGTCAGATTAGCTCAGGGTCAGCCCTGGCCAAGCATTTGGAAAACCTTTTCAATGGAGGCCTTTTCCTCTGTTCTTAAATACCCCCTCAAGAGTCATGTCATCATCCAAACACACGCCACAGCAGCAAGCATTTCTCTTCTGGTTTTGCTTTTTCAAAATCTGTTGTGAAAAGGTCATGCAACACTGTGTTTAAAGCAATCAACCCTCCTTCTCAACCTTGCCTATCTTGTCAAAAAAACAAAAACCCAACCAAGCAACCAATCAAAACCAGATTTTGATGGCCTTTCTTGAAATTTCTATCTCAAGTGGAATTTAAGTAGAATCAAAAATGTGTATTTTTTCTTTAAAAAGTTTTTTCTTCCCTGCCAAAAAAAAAAGTTTGTTCAACAGTTTATTTCACATTCATTTCCTGTTTTGACAACCTCACAGAATCCAGCTGTAAATTCACATCAGCCCCATCAGCTCAGACAACCTCACAGAATCAAGGAGTTTACCCAGCTTGATATTATGAAAAACACTGTCCAGGGAAAAAAAAACTTAGGACATGGTTTTTCATGAGGTGTTTAATCTTTCCTCATCTATTCTTTTTCTATGTTGTATTTTTCAAATTTGATTTGGTTTTAAATGGGTTTATCAGCATTCACTGTACTTATGAATCAGGAAAATCAGTTACCTTTTCAGTTCTTAATCTGGTAAAAAAAAAGTTAATAACACTAAAAACTCACTAAGCTGCTATCCTATCCATGTGACCAAAATGTAAGTATGTCACATATGTCAGACGAAATTATTCAGGAAAAATCTATTACTTTGTATTGTGTTAATCTATGTCCAAAAAAACCCAATACTTACAATGCAAATATCAACAAAACATTAAAAATGCAGGCTTGGGAAAGAAGAAAACAGCAGTTAAAGGGAAGAAAAGGAATACAACTGTGTTTAATGCAATTATTAGGTGTACAGTAGGTTAAAACATCAGCTTGCAGCAATCCAAAAGAAAAGAGATAGCTCCCAGGTGGTATTATTCTATACAACTCAATGCCTCATCCTAAAAAAGTGCCTTGATTTGTGCTTCTCCACATCCAGCAAATACCCATGGGCACACAAGAAGAAAAGGATGGCATTTTCAGATTATTATTGTCAGCTCCCTTTACATATTGTTGTGACTGCCACTTTTTAAAATATTAAATACCCTGGAAGAAAAATTGACAAAGCCTGAAATTTGAAAGAATGAGCACTGAGGTGAGCCCACCAAGCAAACAATTTATCGCTGCAGCTTGCATTCACCTCACCAGCTTGGCAATTTAAATATCATATACACTTAATGTCAGCTACCCAGGGGAATTATGGTATTACCCTTTACAAATAACATAAATATTAGCAAGGATTTTACTTCCTACTCATTAAATATCTGTAGGTTGTAATAACTCCAATTAGAATAACAGTCAATTCTCACATTAATTCCTACCTTCCCTGAATCCTCAGCTTTATAATCAATAAGATTTTTGTGTATTTAAAATATACTTTTCATCCAAGATACAAAAATCTTTTCAGAGGTAAACTTACAACATGCCACTGAAGCACACATTGTTCTCCCTGCTCTCAAAAAAGGTGCTTTAATAAGCCTGAAGGCTTGTAAAAGGGAGCTGATGGGGCTGATGTGGATTTACAACTTCCCAGGCAATTCACACGTCCACATCATGAGAACACAGCAAGCACAGCCACCTCACAGCACATTGAACGAGGAACGGCTGCCAAGAGGCACTGGCCACCAGCAACCAATGCCCATTCCCATTCTGCCCAGTGTTTTCACAGCAGAAGCACAACCTTATGCTATACCGCTTTTAGCATTGCAATAAATCACAATACATTGGTATAGCTAGTCAGCATACATTTGTATGAAAACTGTATAACAGCTTTCATGGCAATTATTTTCTAAGTATTTACAAGAGAAGATTCAGGTAAGAGTGCCATTTGAAAAGGACAAGCTGTCAAATACTCAGCTCACAGAAATATTTTTCTTCTGATTTTGTGTATGGTACCTCAATTTTTTTGCATCTTATAATAGAATAATTTACTTCTTAGCCTCTACACAATGCTATTTACTGCACTTCTGTCTTAAACTCTCTACAGTGACTATGATGATGTCCGACATTCAGAAACTAAAAGGCATTTTAAAATTACATTTAGCAAGGGTATGATTTATGTTATTGTCCTGGTTTTGTTAAAAAACAAGTCTCTCTTTTAGTGAATTTGCCTGTCAGCTAAAACTTTCATATTAGCTGCATTTTCCTGGAGAACCAGATACATGTTTTGGTAAACTTAGCAATGGAATGCAAAGTTATTGATAAGCACGGATGGACATCTCGCGAGAGGGGCAACGAGAAACAGGTGACCAAGAAACTGACCAACTGTGTATAACATTCCATTCACGTGAATACTTCATATAAAAGTGGGAGATCACGAGGATCTCGTCCCTTTTCCCTTCTGCTTATGGCCGACATTAGGAGAGGACCTTGCGAGCTGTCCCTGCGAACCAAGGCCTAGTGAGAGACTGAATCCAGCTCCGGTTGGCTGCAGAGTCCAATCCAGAACTTTGGGTGCCGGCTCTGCAGTTGCTGAGACTTTCAAGTATGGTTTTGTATACTTTGCATTATTTTCTCTATTCTTATTAGTAGCATTAGTAAAACATTTTTAATTTTTCCAACTCTCTTCTCTCTGTCCTTCTTTTCCTCCTGATCGCCTGTCCTGAGTGGGAAGGGGGGAGAGGGAGGGGCGAAAGGGGGAAATGGGGGGAGGAGAGGAGGTTAACAATACATCTGCCAGGGTTTTATTGTCACCCTGCAATCAAAACCCTCGACAGATATCAATTAGGATCTGTATCTTTACTTGCCATATACAAATCTTGAAATTACTCTTATTCAAAATCACATGTACTGCAACACTTAGACTTCAGATCAGACTCTTCACACTTCTCTACACCATAAATTGGAAGGAGAAAGATGATTGTCAGGCAAAGGCTATGAGTCTGCACTTGAACCACTTCTGTCAGGATGAAAAATCTTTGTAATTTTCCTGCATCTTGTAACCCCATTAGCAAAATACAAATAGTAACTATATGAGGTCAGTGGTGCGTAATAAAACTACAAATTAAGATGATATAGTCAGCTTGAGTTCACTTTTAACTAGCTAGTGTAGTTTCCGTGAGCCATATAACCTTGACCACACCTGGTGGCAGATCAGACATTATTTGCACTCCTGTCTTGCAGGAACCCAGCTGTAGGATCTGAAGTTGTCCCCAGCCACCTACCCAACCCCTCCCCACAGGCAGTGAAGAAAAGATGCCAGGAGCCACCACTGCTGACTGTACACGACCCAGCACAGGGGACTGGACCAATGCAGTGCCACACAGAAATAATTGTCCAGATGAATTTAACATTAAACCTTAGAAAATAAATCTTGATGATTTGCATAAGACAGTTACCAAATCATTACATATTATTAACACATGTAAAAGACTGAGATAGAAGGCTTTTTGTATCAAAAGGAAAGTATGGCTCACCATTTACAACTAAAATTTCTATGTATATTCCATATGAGATACTGTAACAAGCATTCATGTAAACTGAGGCTTTTCAATGTCTGGAAACACACATTTTCACCTTTCCACCCTGAATATCAAATCTGCTTTACACTGATTGCTGCAATGAAAAATTAAACATTTTAAAACCACAGCAATTGTATTGAATTAGTACTATGTAGATGATGTCCCTCCATAACTGAATTTTTTACTGTATGTATAGGTCTAAATGCTGGTGTCACAAACTAGAGGAAAGACACATGAAAACATGCAGAAATACCTCTCAACTTGCACAGTTATTATTTTCCAATATCTACAAACAATCTCTTTTCTGGAGATTACAAAGATGATAGAGCATTGGGTTATGAAGCCCTGCCTACTTTTAACCATATGAGATTACATTAAAGTTCAATTTAGGATTAACCTGGCCTGCACAAGCTGTTGCAGATACATGAAGGGATAGGCAAAAATCATTGTGTTTGCTTCCAAAAATAATAAGGAGCAAGGTAGCTTTAGTGTGAGAAAAGCAGAGGGCTGCAACCTTCAGGAATGAACCCTGTCCTTACTGGGCTTATTTCTGAATATGGTCCCAAAATTAAGATAGGAAAAGTGTGACTGCAACAACTGCTTCAAGGGACAGGGATAAATTAGGGCCGCTCTCCCCGCCAAGCAGCCAGAGGCCAGGGTGTGCAGAAGGCAAGCAGAAGTAAAGAGCCACTTGGCCTTCACTTCAAATCCACCCCAAACCTCTGTCCCCTTCTTACTCCTGTGACAGCACTGTTGAAGAAAGGTGAAACAGATCTGTGAAACATAGCTCTTTCAAGCGTACTAATCTGCTGCCTAGTAAAAACCTGTTCTGAAACCAAGCTGGAGGCCCTCTTGATGCCTTTATTTAAAAACACTCCCTTTCAATACAGCCAACTATACTTTTGCGTACTACTAATAATTACCTGTTGACCTCAGTGGCTGTTTTCATCTCCCTGCCTTGGGCTTTATGGGCCACATTTAATGCTAGCTGGTAATTAAAGAAAAGAAATAAAAAGCCTGCTGCCATTGTGCATTATCATCTTCCTAGTTAGTGCATGTTTGCACTGTCTGATTTTGGAAAATACCATTTATATGGAATAAATTAATTACATATAAAGGAAAAAGGTCACTGTGTGTCATATGTAGGTCTTTAAATAACAAGACAGAGGAAACACAATTTGTCAAATGAAAATAACATATCCAGAAGAACTTATAGCCCTGAGAGTAAAACTGAAAATAATATCTCACCTAACTTTGCTCAGACATAAGAAAAAATGTCCATTTATCATTTTAGGAAAATAATTACAGAAACAATAAGCTATTTCTTTGGAGGCATTAGAAATCATAACAATACATTAAGATTAGTATAACACTAGTCTCCAGAATTGTTTTATTCCTAGGTGTTGAAAAGTTAGGAATGTTAAGAAAAAGCTGATGTTGCCTAGGGGAAAATATTCCTATCTCTTTCATTTCAGGTTTTCAGGATGTATTGTCTCCTAACCCTTAGCAAAAGTTTTATCAGCTTGGAAGCATGAAGAGAAAGCCTCCAAAACTTTGACTACTGAAATTTGGATTAACTAGTGAAAAGGAGGTTCACAGGATACTTGTCCTGTCTCCAGCAACTGCTACAGCTGACTATTAGAGGCATGATACTGTGCTAGATGACACATTGTATGGATTTCTCAAGTTATCAAATTGATCTTTCTCCAAATATGCCTTCCTCTTCTAAAAATAAAAATATGAAAACTTGGAGCTGAACACCACTCATAATAAATGCTGCAAGCTACAGGTATGATACATCATCAAAGATGAGAAATCACTTTTGTTAAAACAGGAGAAATATTCTGAAGTGTAATTCAGGAAAATAAAAATAAAAATAAATTTAAAAAAAATAAAAAAAGGTAACTTGTCAAAACAAGCTGAAATTAAAATATAAAACATGACCACTAAGTTCAAAAATAATATTGTGGGACCATCTTTATAATTCAACCTGCATACACACACACACAGAGGAAAAAAAAGAAATTCCTGTTGGCTAGCAACTAAACTACCTCTGGAATTTATGGTTCAGTCCTCCTCTCACAGTAATTAATGTCTATGAATCTTTTACTGAAATGAATACTTATAAGTCTTATAATTTTATTGGAAGACATATGGATCTTCCACTCAAGTAAAGTTATTGCTGAGTCTTAAAGATATTTTGTTTTTAATTGTACTATGTAATAACTTTCTAAGCCTTCAAGATGTTTCATTTTGGCACTGATTTCCAGTACCTGTTAATAAAGGTACTGCTTCTATTTCCAGGAACATGTACAGTCATTCAGGGGCAACCTCCGTGAGGATGCTACACGTGCATAGTAGAATTATGCATCACCAGCAGTTAATATCTCCTACAGTTTGTCCTGTTTAGACCAATGTAAATCTAAATCTGGCCCAAACAGGAGCATTTTCAGATTTCTCACAGCTAGGTAATATCTCTTTTGACTTACTCTTAACTGACAGGTTGTTGCAGTTCACTGGATGCTGAAAACTGTGAAAATATTGTCCTGCAAGTACAGGTTAGAGACATAATCGCACACACAGTTCTTTTGAAAAATAAGTAATCAAGGTTCACCACTTTTAAAATATATTAATTATCTTGTATATGTGAGATTCACCTCTGCAGACATCATCAACATAAGATTTAGGTCTCCAGGTTTTCAAGATGGGAACATAAATTCTGTTTCTCTCTGTTCCTTGATAATAGAAAGATTCATTTCCAATATCAGTAATTAACAGTTCTAACATCTTTAAGAAGTACTATCCTAGCTAGTAGCACACTTGAATCTGTATATTTGAAAGAAGTAGAGAAAATTATAAAAAACGAGACTTAAATTTTGTGGAAATTAATACGAACTGGAGAAATCTCCCTCATTGAAGAAGGCTTTGACAATGAGTTGAAGAGCAGTGTAAATTTTTAGCAGTATTACTGTTACACAAGTTTGTGATCCAAGATGCAGAACTATTATAATATAAAATCTCCCTTTCCAGTTTGTGACTTCTAAAAGTTCATAGTGGGGTTCCGATTTGGGTTTGGGTCATTGGTATTGTTACCTACCTCTGTGTCGCTCCTACCGATTACAAGCTAAAATGGCACTTTTAGAAAAATGTTTATTTAGTTCCACATCGAAGCTGAGAAGATCTATCTCAAATATTTCTCTTTGAAAGCCACAAAACATAAAACCCAGCTGCAGCTGCCAGTTCCCTGCAGTCCATAGCCTCACACTACCATAGGTACCATGGTGAGATTTGAATACCACTGTGGAGAATCTCACAATGGGTATGGCATGGCCCTTTGAGGAAAATACTATCTTGGTGCTGTGGAAATTTCTCATTACGGCCATGGAGATGATTGTTTTGGGTATGGGATAGAGGGAGGGAGGAGGGCCTGTTCCACAACAACTATCACAGTATAAAACACCTCTCACAGGAACATCTAAAGACATTTTATAAATACTGATGAAGTCTCCCGAGACCCTGACAATTTTCAGAAATAATATGCTTGTTTTGTGGAAAGTTACTCTGCTGTCTGGAGGAGTTATCAAATTGCACAAGACCATCAATGCATAACAAAGCTCTCAGTAAATGTAGGTTATTGCAAAAGAACTGTAAGAAAATATTGTGGCATAAAGACAGGACGAGAAGGAAGGAAGCTGATTTCTCCTGGGAAAGATGCTTGGTATTTCTACCTCCAGATGTTTACAGCTGCCGCCTGTTGCTAGCTTGCCACCGAGGACATGCAGCCCCTCTGGCAGGACAGAATTGGTCAGCCGGGCTCAGACCTCCTTTCCTGCTATTTAAGCTTTTTCTTTTTAAATTCCTGGTGCAGGCACCTATCTTACTCTCCCCTTGCCAGCAGCAATAGCAGAAGACATGCTTACCTTGCTTACTTTTCTAGGTGATAAATTTTGGCTCAAAAGATACACAACAGTAAGTGGCTTTATTTTTTAAGCACACAATTTCTCCCTTCCCAGATGCATTTGTCTTAATATGCCTTTAATCTTGTTAGTAGGCAAGTACTTGGAAGCAAACTGCAAAAAGTCCATTAAGAGTCATGAACACTCTCAGTCTAGGTGCAATTTTAATTTAACTAATGTTCCTTGATAACATGACATCTGGCAGGCAAAACTATTTCCATTCAAAAAAGAAAATGCATGGGAAATTTCAGCGGCTGTTAATTTTGTGAATACGTAACATTAAGCAAATTATATTATTAAAAATTAGGTTGTTCTACACAAGATCCAGTTGCCAGAAAAATATCTCTCAGCACTAATAGCATTTTGACATTTATACCTATAAAGCTATTATTATGCACCCGTTGCAACACAGTGATCATAGTGATTGCTCTCATAACCAAACAGGTAAACACTTCCAACCGACTGGAAAAAAAAAAAAAAAAGAAAAAAACAAAAAAATCAGAGCTGCCCCAATGCACTACAAAAAGGCAATTCAAACTTATGCTTCTTTTTGTTGAAGTTATTGATATTTTTTTTAAATGAGCTCTCAGTTTGGCCATTTACATCAAAACAGAAAAAGAGGACTGGCCACCCACCAGTGTCAAATCAGAGCAGTGATTGAAATCTGCATAATCGCTAGTATTTATTTTCACAGGTTTTCCTCCTGTGCTCCTGGGTCACAAAGATGAGTGATTGACACAGCTGCTGAGTTCCAGAGAGACCTAAGCCCTGAATTGCCTTCCTACCCACTAAACTCATCATAATGAATTGGTAAGCGTGGTTGTTCTTGAGCACCTCGAAGTACCTCTTAAGTACAAAAAAGTACACATTTGTCTGGCTGGATTGTGTGTGGCTTTTTTATCATATAGAGATACAAAAATGCCCTCATCTTGTATATTTAACTGGCAATGAAGCCACTCAAAAATCAGTCATGATTGGACTTCTTCAGGTGAACACTCAGTGACTGATTTAACCTGTTTTTCTTGTTCCTAGTGATGGCAACTGCCAATCTAAAACAAGTGTCACAGGAGAGTTTGTACAAGGTTTTTGCAGACAGGTCATGCACTTTCCAGAATACAAATTATTAGGACTTAGGTCCAAATCTTCAGAAGTTTTAAGTATTTTTTTTTTCTCTTTCCTTGGAGTTTTTCTACTCTCTCAACTTAGTGATACATAACCTGCTTCCATTCTTGATATTGAAAAATGCACAGAATGTATCTTCTGAGTGAGTTTTTAGACTGTGTCAGAACTGTTTATCAGGTATTCCATTTTTATTTTGCATATTCAAATCACATCCTAATGTGATGTATATATTAAATCAGTTTGCATCAGAAATTTCCTTAATTTAGTTAGAATTCAGAAACTGTTATGTGTCTTATATTAATATGTTGCATTCAGTAATAGTAAAAATGCACAAATACAATACCCACAGCTACAATGAGCCATAAAAAAAAAATCAACAAAGAATAAGTTGATAGTCTTTTCTTCACAGAGGCTCACCCCACATAGCTTTCATTTTCTTTTAACTTCTTCCTCAAATAATAATAAAATTTTAACCAAAGTATCATATGTGATTAACAGCTCAGAGTAGATAAAAAAGTAGATACTTTAAAAAGGCAGTGTTAGCTTTACTAGCAGCACTCATGGCTTTGCCTTTTATTTGCACAAAAGAAAGAGAATTTTTAACTGGAGCTCTAGGCAGGTTGGTTAAACTGATATGGTAGTCCTCCTCTCCGCTAACCCTTCCATCAAATAGCTTCATCTGTTCTATCTGACTTCTGTAGTGTGACATGACTTGTAATTTTGTAGGTTTTATATTTTATTTCTAATAATTGGATTATATAAGCTAAACGTTGCTTAACTTTCAAATTCAAGCCTCAGGTCTTTTCACTGAACTTCTTAATGTAAAGAGACCTTGGCACACAAGGCAGATACAATAAGTAGTGAATACAGTTTTGGAACATCCCAAAATTTTCTCCCAATCAGGTTTTCCACTGATTCTGGGAATAGGACCTTACAGCATTTTCTATTAGCTGTAAGAGGGCTTCACTGTCCATATGAGCATAGCAAGAGAGCAGACCTCATTTGTGTCACTGCAGTGCTCTTCTCCCCTTTATCTGGAAGTATCACAAAAACATGGAACAGGAAGGATCATTAAAGATCATTTAGTCTAACTTCCAGCACTGAGACAGGATAACATATACACAAATAGATGTAGGCAAGATAATAATCTAAATCTGCCATTAAGGCAAATTTTCTTTTAAATTCCAGGTGAACTTATAGTTAGTTGATGAAAATAGTTCATTATTTGAATTCACTTCTCAGAGCCAGTTCTGCAAACATGCCTGTGTACTAGTCATTAAAAGAGGCTTAATTCTCCTTGAGTCAATTGAACTGCCTATGAAAGACATGAACAGTATCAGAATATATGCAAAGACCAACTGAAAATCAAAAAATATCCTAATAATGAAGGCACTTGCTTCTTTGTGCTTTGGTTCATTAAAGCAGAGGTTTAATGGAAAATGGTGATATTGAGAAATTATCTTTTCTGTGCTTTAAGTATGAAATAATTTGGAAATAAATATGAAGAGTATGCAGAAAAAATTCTAAATTACAACATAATTCCATTAATTTTTAATTCAAATATTGCCATCTCTAAAGAGTCACTGACAATATCAGCTTACTTTAAAGGTAAAAAATAAATATAGAATACAACTCTGTATTCTGACTTAAATTTGTTCACTTCCTTAGCCAACTCTGTTGTGTTGACACATATCCAAGCTCCTACTGTAGAAAAAGGAGATATGCCAAACTTGACTTGTGTGGAGATTTCAGAGAAATTACAGTGATTCTAAGCTTGTGCTCAGGAATCAGAAAAGATATTTGAGTTCTTAGCACAAATATTATAAACAGAATAATAACAGACTCAAACTTATATTGCTAAAGACGATATATACGTTCATAATTACAGTGGAGCTTAAAACCCCTATTTTTAATATATTGTGAAGTTGTACATAAATCGTTAATTTAAATAATATTATTATGGTCGCAGAAGTCATTTGCTCATATTCAGCCTTTAGGAAATGCCAGAGCTAAGAGTGACCATTTCTTTAAAATGCTTATGTCTTATTAAGCACATCAGCTTGACAGTGCTCATTCGATCAACAGCAATTGAAGATTTCATTATTGTTCGAGGCTTATCCAGATATCCTGTTTACTACAAATAATTCAAATCCTCATCTGAAAGAACAGTCATGGGCTTTTTAAAGGCTGCCATCATTTATGTTAACCTAAAGTCTCAGGGAAATTAATCTCCTTTGTTAGTGAGGGCCATAACAGCAATCCTCATTTCAGCTGTGATACAGTGACATCATGTTTGACATGTCCACAAACACTTAGTGAAAACTGACAGGTTCCCACCAAGCTTACATGAACTCAAGTACATGGAGGCTCACCATTCAGACAGAAATGAGTATGTTTCTATGGGACAGACAAACAGCTGATGTGAAGATAACCTTATCCCTCCCACAGCAAAATG
Source organism: Patagioenas fasciata (assembly GCF_037038585.1). Lineage (NCBI taxonomy): Eukaryota > Metazoa > Chordata > Aves > Columbiformes > Columbidae > Patagioenas > Patagioenas fasciata. The sequence continues at coordinate 58,617,704 of NC_092520.1, forward strand.
TCACAATCTTCCTCGTGATCACTGAAGTGCTGCAGAGCTCCTGTACAAATAGGCCGTGAGATAGTTTAGCACATAGAGAAACTTGGTAGGTTTGCCAAATTTAATTCTCAGGTGGGATCTGGGGTGTTTTGTTTGCTTGGGTTTGGTGTGTTTTGTTTTTTTTTTTTTTTTTTTTTGGTTGTTTTCGTATTTTTCTTTTCTTCTCTCTCTCCTTTTTGAAAGCAACTCCTGAGAGCCAGTAGGGCTGCAGAATGGTTGGGAGAGCAAGTAATATGCCCCTGCAGCAACCACTGGACCTCAGCACACACCCAGGGGCACAAGGTGGCTGTGCCTGGGCCACCACCTCCCACTGGCTGTATCCCATAGAGAAGCAAAGCAGCAGAGTGAAAGGTAAATACAGAGACACTGCTGTAGTGCTCATGTCCTAGAGCTGTCACAACGATGGCATTTAAATGTTAACTTCAGCACTTACATGGTGTTCTTTGGGACCATTTATATCTGGACAAGCCACAATATCTATTATATAGGTATTTAAATCTGAGCTAGCCACCCTAGGCTCTCTTCATAGTCAATGGAGATAAAGAAACAGTTCTAGGGCATGATTCATCTCCTCCAAAGGCAGGTGTCCAAAATAGGTCACATGAATCATGCCCTAGAAGTGTATGTTTCTTTGCATTGACAGCAAGGGAGCCAACACCAATGAGCTCAAATGCAAACTGCTACAACAAAGAGCACTTCTGAAGGTGGGGGAGCTGGACCCCACCTGTGCCCTACAAACAGGTTGAGGTGCAGGACTGGATCTTATCAGATGCAGCCTTGGTAGGAAAAAAGATTCTTTTTTCAGTCATCCTCAAAACTCTTCCCAAAAGTGCATATTCCTCTCTTCCCCTTCACATGGGAGCTGGTTTGCTATTTCCTTCGTTCTGAGGCTCATGTCACCTTGAGCTTCACAGCATGTCCTTCTAGAAACATTTCTCTAAGTGCTCTCCCTGCTTCCTTAGGCATTTCCCCTCCTCTGCAGACTTCTCCTGAGTGCATTTATCCCTTGCAGCTGCATTTCATCATCCCATCTGCTGTCTTGCCAGTGACTGCATTAACCATTTCTCTGCTTGAAAGAGATTGTAAACCCTACCCCACACCACAATTTCACATACTTTATTAACATATTCATACTGTGCAATCTGAGGAGCATGTATGCATGCTAACTTATTATATTTGAAGGAAACAACCCACAGAAGTGATAAAATAATGAAAAAAATTTAAATCTTCTTGCCCTTTTGAAATAAGAACAAACTTGTGTTTTCCCCTCAAAAGCATTCTGCACTCTTTGCTGTAATAGTGAAAATATTGCAGAAGCATAGTAATGGTGATACTGTAGTTCAACCATAATGAAAATAAACCATGCAAGTATACAGAAGTAAGTTGCATGAATGAAGAAGCCACATCTTTTTTCCCTATTCGTGGAACTGCAGTCTGTACACTTCAGGAAAAAAAAAAAAAAAAAAAGAAAAAAAATAAGTTAACTGTATTTTACACAAGTTAGAGGTTACATTACCATGCACCAACACAAAATAGCAGCAGCAGTAGCACAGACATCTCCACAAAAAAAGGAGGGAAGAAGATGTCTCATGAATTCTTAATTCATTAAGGAACGAATACACTCCTACAATGTGTAAAGGAATAAATCTGTTCTGAAGAACAAGGCAATTTGGGGAAAGGAGGAGTACCTAATAATTTTCCTTTTGGTCTGAAAATACATCATTTAAGCATCACTATGTGTAGCTGAAAGAACAAGAAATGAAGGTTAAAAAAAAACTTTAAATTTTAAAGTCTCTGTAAAAGAAAGACTCTCCCTGAAGTTTTCCCAGTTCCTAAATGGTAGCTATCATGTGAAAGAGTGAAAAGCAGACAATAAACAGAAAAACTTTTGCATCTGTAATACATTATTTTTTCTGTGTTTCTAAGCCTTATTTTTGCAAAAACAAAGTCATCAACTCACCCAACTGTGAGGAAACCAAAAGTGTAGTGCTAGGTTTAAACAGCACAGAATAAATACTTCATTTTAATTTTACATATATGAAAAGTATTACTGAATGAAATGGAACTATTCATTTACATTCAGCTAGGTGAATGCTTGTAGGATTACAACCTATTATATGACTAAGTATATTTCAAAACCTGCAACTCTGATCAATTTATCATATGTAACAATTGGTCATCTTTATGGAGTTCAAAGAAGATATGCAAGTATGAGTAAAACGTAGCCAAAATTATCATCATTTGGATTCAGCATTCTATTCTACTCTTGAAGATGAAGAAGAAAGTGTCAGATGTATGAATAGAAGGATCATTTCAACAGAGTTGAAATGTTTGAGGGTGTGTCCATAGAGAAACTGCTTTTCGCCCTGTCTTCGATGTTCATCACTAAGGATCATGTGTGCTGTCAGACATCTGCATGATAAATAAAAAAAAAATTAAAAAAAAAAAAAAAAAACACAAAAAAACAAGAACTATGCCAAAACCAAACACAACTTTTTAAAAAGCTGCAAGTGGCAGATTGATGCTGTGAGCTGTGCTCCAGTGGATATGGGGAAATTGCCATGGCCACTTCGAGATCCACTATGGGAAATAGTAGCGACTCTAGAAGCAGCAGCTTGTCCCTGCAACCCATCTGCAAGAGCTGAAGCTCCATCTCTTGTCCTTACTTTATCACACTGCATTTACTCTTTGGCCTTAAGAAGAAGAAATATGGAAATCTTCATTCTAAGTGTGACAGTAGCTGTAGCTTGGAAGAGAGAGACAATATTTGATCGGGGTGGGGGAGGGCAGGGGGATGTTTATTAGCTGCAGTTACTCTCTCTAGCTGTTAAAACAATACTTTCCTAAGTTTTAAACCTTAATGGCTTGTTTTTCTTGAACAAGGGTATATATTGTCTCAATAGTACTGTCCCTCTGTGTTGTTATGGCCTTATGCATTTTTACGCTACTTTCTAAGGTGTTATCATTCAGCTTAATCTCCTTTGCATCAGGCTATTATTTTAGACTCCAAATTAATTTTAGCTGCTTTTGTATTGCACAAGCCAAGCCCTACATAGGTCTCATGGCCCAAGTGTCTCCTGGGCCAGAAGGAGGGATGAGAGTCCCAGGTGAGGCTGGGCAGGGTCATTGGGGCCTGTGCGAGCACTCAGGGCACAAGTACAAACCAGTATATATATTTCTGGGAGACAAACATGCTCCTTTAAAAAGCAGTAGCTGGTTACCTAAAAGGGAGAAAAAATTCATTTCTAGAATCACAAGTCAGATGCATAATGGTACCAAAATGAATTATTTTTTGCATTCGTTAGGCCACGTCACTGAAATGATTACCAGTAATGATTGCATTGTCCTCTTCTTTTGGCTACACTGGTAAGTTTAAAAAAACTTATTAATTCTACCAACATATCTTGGTTTGCACTTAGACCATCAAGACTAGAAAAATGCTGCTCACAAAGAGTGTTAAGAATGACAATCCTCTTAAAAGCTGTTATTGATGATACAGCTCCCGCCTGCACCTTAAAACAAAAGGGAAGCAGGAGCAGCAGAAATCTGTCCTTAGGTTGTGCAGCTCTGTCTGCCTGACTGCCTCGCATGGGCTGGGATGTGCTGGGCCAGGTTGTACTGTGCTGCCATGTTTCACAAACATCCAGGACAGCATACCTGGTACTTTTCCGCAGGTTTCATGTAGTGCTATCATACTCTGTTTCTTTATCATTTCAGGAAATGGGTGAAATTAGCAGGAAATTTACTATATTAATTCCACATATGCAGATTATTGTAGCCTTGGAATGTGCAATTCTCATTCACTACTTCTTCCATGGTTTTTTGTTTGGTTGGTTGGGTTTTTATTTTAAACTCATATCTGCTTTCAGTTTGTTCAGTTGAAACAGTTCCTGGATGCTGAGCTTATTCATCTGCATTAAGCGTTATGTCCTCACTTTGGATATAGCACGTGCACTGTCTCTACCCCTTCAAACCTCTGCCTATTTCTTCCCCTTGTTTAGGTAGTATACCAGACAGAAGGCTTTTAACTTTCTATGGTTTTACCTTTGATATGGCAAATTGTTCAAAAGTCTTGAGGATATAATTAATTTCTGACAGATTTCTAAGTTTCCAGGACAACTTCATGTTTTATTAAGTGGGAAACTGAAAAAAAGAATGAACTGGAAGGATATGACTTTGCAAGAGATTGCTTAGATGAGATTCGTTAAGGAGATTGGCTTTCACAACAATAAAATATATTTATGGTTCATGCAGGCACCAGAAAAAGTAGATCAGACTGCGGGTGATTGAGGTTGGCCAAATGCATTTTTGGGAAATGAAACAGAGTCTTGATATCAGCATACCAACTGACAAGTCTTTTAGCAAACTGATACTGTGAAGTGCCCTCCAATGGCCATGTGCCAATACTGTTATGCTATCTTTAAGTAGTCAGCTATCTGTTAAAGTTATCTGTCCAGGGGGGTTATCAGCAATGATATTCTGAGTCTGTTTTGATTGTCTTTTTAAGCGCTGTTTTGGTACTACCAGAACCTTGCCAAGGAATTCAACATATCTTTCTTCAACCTTTTTAGCCAGTGCTTTTGGTTAATATTCTTTGCTCATAAATGCCATGAATAAAAACATCCAATAGATATGTATATTACTGTGAATTAGCAGGTCTCTCAGATTTCTCCATCAGTTCATCAAATCTGTTTATGCACATGTGCAAGATCAAATATAATCAAATAAATTAAATAATTATTTCTGTGCTTCATCTCCCCATTCACTTGCGTATCAGAAGCTGCACTGAGGCAATACAACATCCATTGCATAAAATCACAACCGACAAGGGTGTAGTAAGAACATTCAACAGCTAATAATTATTTTTAATTCTCCATATTGATTACAAACAACATTGGGGATTGAGGTGGCTATTCAAGATTTCTGGCCAACACATACCTGTTCAATGCTGGTGTGAATCCTCTCTGCACAAAGTCCCAGGAGCAGGGAAATTTCCTCCAGTACTAATTATTTCTCTTTCTCCTTCATTTATTTTATTCTCTTGAGCAAGCAGTACAGTTTTCTCATACTTTCTACAAAATTGCAGTCTCAGATTTCCACTCATTATCAGCAGCTCCTCCACCCTGTGATACAGCATTCTTTACTTCTGAACAGGAAATTTATCAAAATATTGGGGGCAGGGGCGGGAAGCCAAGGTATTCACCACAGCTTTCACACTATTGCTGATGCCAAATATTCACAATTCTTGAACCAGGTCCCCACACATTACAAGTCAGAATTTAGGGTGGGTGGGAGAAAACCACCATTTGGGTGCCTTTATTTTGCTTTCTGTTTTCTGAGCATTTAAAGAGCATTTTTCAATCATTTCCTGACTTTTTTCTTGCAAGGCCTAGAGCTAAGAACATATTAAACACTATATATTTTTTAATTTTTATATTTATATTGCTCCAAGAACCAGTACCTTAAGAAAACTTCCTAATCAGTGATATGTTCATTGCCTATGGGCAATGTAGTCCTTTTCAGCCTATATAGAGTACTTCTTTTAAAATGTATACTAAATCTACAGTCTTTGTACCTGCCATTTACCCAAACAGATAATTACACAAAAATTTCGTTAAGCTTAATCTGTGTTGAAATTAATCTCTACAGAACAATTCTTCGTTGATCCTGAAACAGCATCTTGGCATCGGGGTGGGGGGGGAGGGGGGGGGGGAGTAGGGGTACCTTCCAATGGTAACTATTTGCAACAATAATTCTCATTTCTCATTTGAGCAAAACTTTGCGTAACCAGCATGTCAATACGGACTCGAAAAATCATTGGAGATAGGCTGTTGCAGAGAACTAGAAAATAGAGCTTGCTACTGGGAGCACATGTGAAAGTGCATGTACGTGCATTTTCAGCTTGAATTGTGTTCGTTCAGCTGTCGTTATTCCAAAAATAATGGATTGGATATAAAGTGGTAGGCATTTCTATGAGTCTTTCTTATCTGGATACAAACCAGAAAACAATTTTAAGCTTAACTGAAAGACTCGTTTAAGTTGTTTTCACAATTTTCTTCACTAAAATGTTATCCCTTGTACCATTCTTTAAACACGCTTTGGGTGAAGCCAGGCTATAAAGAAAGGGCTTTGAAATTCAAATGAAAACAAACACAGTCTCAATCACTCTGTGATTAGCAGATTTAATTCCTTCCCCTTCACTATTCACTTCCTAGATATGGCATTCTGCTTAGCTTTTTTAACAGAGGTTCTTGAGACGTTTATAATTCCTAAACCAAATACAAGGTGTTATACAAAGGGCTGACCTGAAGCTGGGCAGAAATCTTGCGCAAGCTACAGCATAACTACATGCTCATTTTGGGAGGCAAATTACACTTCTCTTAAGCAAGATTTTCTGCCTGGGCTGAGCTTTGTTGGCCCAATCCGCCAGACTCCAGCTGCTAATTTGCAAACAAATTTTAGGTGATGAAGCAGTTATCTAAGGAAATACGCAGGTTCCTCATATTGCAAATGGGGGGAAATGCCTGCAGAGGAATAGTATGTCCATTTAGCACATACACAGATTCAGAAAGAATGGCTCTATCTTTGGAGGTATCTAATTCTTTCCACTTGTATGTCTACAAAAACAGTCGAGGAGACTAAATTAATTTAGGTGCATTAGGAGACAAACATTGAAGCCCATATTGGGTGAAGGTCCTCACCAGTCAACTCTATTCGGCAACAGCATTGCATTTACCTGCAACAGATTCTGACCCCTCAACCTCATATACTGCTATTAATGAAATATTTATTAGCTTCTGTGATGTTAGTGCATTCAGTTATGAATGCATAGCTGAGCAGAAAATTTAGACAGAGGTATTCTGGTATTCATTAGAAACCTGGTGTCGAGAGCCTCATGTTAACGGATCAGTAAACCTGGGTCAAAATTGGCAGACAAAAAGCAAAAGACAAGAAGAAAATCATGGTTGACAGTGTTTGTTTGGTTGGGTTTTTTTTCTTTTTTCTTATTCCACGAGGTTAAGAGGAATAGAAGATTTCATAAAAATGAAACCCAAGAATGACAAGAAAAAGAAAGCATATTAATAAATGAAAAGCGAGATTAAGTTAGTGATGTTTCAGTAGTGATTGTGATAGTTAAATCCCTTTTCAAATCCGCATTTAGAAAGATAGAGAAGTCTGAATAAATAGAAAGCAGTGAAGACGCTGCAAAAGAAACTACTTAGAAAATGAGGATGAAAGAATGCATGCTACTTTGGATGAAGCCTATCATACTGTGCAGCTGTCTTGGAAAAGCCACAGGCAAGTAAATGCTGGAAAACTGGAAGAACGCGCTACAGGTTCACAAAGCGAAAAGAAGGACAACATTTTTCAAATACATTATTCATTGTGACTACTCATGGGCTTTTCTTAGACCAAGTAAAAAGGGCACAACAGGTGCATCAGTACCAGCAAAATGTATGTGTAGGTATAAAAATGCAGGCAATGTTCTGTAAACATTTTATTAACATTTAAAAAATGCCAAAACACAAGAGACTTTGCAATTGAGTGCTTTCGCTACATATTTCTTAGATAATATAAAGGATGTTATTATGTATTTAAGCTTTGTCATTTGTTCTTTTCATTTTTATTTCTACTTAGAGAAATTCTAATTTTCATCTATAACTTGTTTGTGGAAAAGATATCTGAAGCTCTTTAAATGAGAAGGGAATGCCTCTTAAAAATGTATGATGGCCTAAGAAAAGCCCTATTTCTTCTTCAGGCAAAGTCTGGTGGAAAAATAATACCAGAGGCAAGTAAAAATACCAATACGAAATCCTTGAGCATCTTATCTCTATTAAATTACACAGAAAGAAGACCAAAATGGTTCTAATTTAGCCATGATAGCAACTGTAAGGAGAAATGAATGCTCCAAAGAGATGGGCAACATTCCTGTAACACAAAGGGAAGAATTAACATTAGACCCTGCTGTTCACAGCCATATAAGCTTTGGATACGACTAAATGTCTTTAAACATCAGGGCAAATATGCATTCTATTAATGTGTCCATGTTAATATCTTTCCCTTCATATTTCCATGTGCACACATAGAATAATATTCTCACAATTCTGCAGCAGGGAATATACTCCCACCAGTGTGTTTAGAACTGAACCACATGCTGTAAACTGCAGAATCGCTTACAGCTTTGCTCTGATAGAGCTTATGTTCCCATAATGTAGTTACCATACAGCTGTGCACAGCGGTTAATTTTGGTATGTCAGTAAGGAGCTGTTTTGAGCAGTGGAGATGGACAGGCTGAAGTCAGAATTCCAGAGAAAGAGGTGATGGAAAGATGACTTTAATTTCATTTTGAAAAAGAACTTCAAAATGAAAACTAGTTTCAGCTTCAGGCTCCAGCTCAGTAAACATAAGTAGCTAAATGTAATTTTTCCTTTTTTTTTTTTTTGTAAAAATAAACCAGAAACTGTGCAATGCTATCAAAGTAGTTGGATCAACTTTTTTATTAGATAGAAAACAATGCTGGTACCCAGATAAAAGAAATTAATGCTTCACTGTTGAGTTAAAGAGATGTTTATTACTGGATTTGAGAAGGTATGGGACAGTGCAATAGTTGTGGAAAGAGACTGAAAAATTGTGAGTTACAAGAGTACAAACGGTAGCTCTTGAGAAGCATAGGAAGTTCTAAAAATAAAAAAAAAAATTAAAAAAAAAGAGATTTTACAACCCTGAGAGAAACAATAAGTTTTTGTCATCAACTGGAATGCATGTATCCACTTTTTTTTTAATTAAAATTCAATTGGATTGAGCTTTGTTCTCCAGGCAAGTTAAGCAATATTCTTAGATGAGAAAGTTTATATTATGTTAATAACTGGCATATTTTTAAAATCAAGTAGGTTTTAGACACTTCTAATATGTTTAGGAGGAAAAAAAAGTCCAAATAAATATAATCTTATTCATATAAAAAAATATTATTAAAATATGCTGAATTAAACTTGGTTCATGATTTCAGTCTATAAAAATCATCTGAAATTTAATGTTCCTTAAGCTTTTTTCAAAAACTCACATACCGCTGTCATCAACAAGACCTTATAAAACTACTCCATATATTGACAGATGCAGTTTGTTAATAACATGACATCCAAAACACTGCAGTAAATGATGCAGAAAATACAAGATTATAAGGTGTGGAGATTGCCATTAATAACAGATAGGACAGCAAGAATACTATTTTTGGAACACACAACTACGAAAATATTTACTATTTTTGATTATTTGTTTTTGCCAATACTTTAGAATATAGAGTTATTATTATTATTATTGTTATTATTATTATTAGCTGTCTAAAATTAAACTCCTGAAGGTGTTCTGATGCAATGAATATGCTTTGATGTGTTTATGAGTTCAAAGGTGGTGGATTTTCAGAGGGTCCCACTGTGTCAGTGCTAAATTCTGGATGCAATTATCTCCTCTAAGACACACAGCATCATTTTGAGCACTGTGAGGTGCCTTGCCTAACCTTAGCTACCAGTCCACAAGTTCGAGAGTTTCTTAAAAGTCTTGTATCATATTAGCCAGCAGTATCTTAAATGGCACTTCACACCTATGCTTTCTCAATTGAATCCAGCCTAAAGTAGAATGGAGGATAGAAATCAGCCTACAGACATTTCTGATCTACACTAACAGCAAGTACTAAGAGCACTTGAGAAAATACTACATTCTTAGATGTCTGAAAATGAAGTTATGAGGTAATCCTGAGTAAAAATCTGCTAGTGTTTTTGTTGAAAATGTCCCAATTCTGCATGGAACCCATAGAAAAATACATTTTTGCAAAATATGAGCCTGATAAAGATTTCTTGTGTTTCTCCTTTTCAGTGTAATTGTGACTACAACCCAAATTTGCCCAAGATGACATACAGCAAAATTTCAGGAATATCTATCACACTACACTAGAATGTGTTTTTTTTTTCATGTATAAATAATAGCCTGGAATAAGGAGGTTGACACATTCTCGAAAAGTTTTCCTTTTAAATTCAGTTAATTTCTTCACATTTGACCTCCTAAAGTTTATATTGTAACTGCAATCCATTGTCATTGGCATGTTAGTTTTCATCAGCTTGTTTGCAAGCAAAATAATTAGAAGCAAAAGATAATGTTAACAAAGTGGGAAGAAATTATATTAAACTATTCACAGAAATTTTAACATCATTTGCTAAGGTACATAAAGTCTCAAAAAAGCAGTATAAACTAGCCAAGAGTTAATTATGAAATATAAAACTTTTAACTATGTTGTATTTTATGTTAAATGCAATAGAAGTCAAGTATAGGAGAGAAGTATTAACCAGATGAAAAATTATCTGTTTTGACATGCTAAATATGACAGGCACAACGTTTCCAAATACTTTTGGAAGCCTAATCAGCTTGACTGGAAGTAGAAGATCCAATATCCCTATGCCTACATCCAGCACTGAGCAATTACTCAAAGAAGAGGTGCTAGTGGATAAATCAACATCTGTTTCTAGTCTGATTTCACTGAGGGAGGACTTCATTAGAAAAAGGAAAAGCAAGTCCACGTAGGATGCAGTTACATATGAGAAGACAACAAGCTGTATTTTGGATTTCACCAGTTTTAATGGGAAGTATTTGAAGGGTTGGACAAAATTATTGACCACCATGTAAGGAACCCTTACTCAGCAGTTAGAGCATATTTTGGCAAAGTAAAAGAGTAGAAGAGAAGCCTACACAAGCCACACGGACTAAAAAGTGATCTTGAAGAAACTTCAGCAAGCGTATTTACTGCTGTGTGTGCTTTACAGTGCTGAGAAACCACATACTCCATGGGAAACATTTGCTTAGTATCTTTTGCAGAGGAGACACAAAAGGCCTGGAAGGGGCTGTATCAAGGGCATACTTCCTAACATCTAGACCTTCAGCAAGATAATAAAGCCACTAGAAAAAACACTATTTATCTAGCATGTTTAAAACTGGGCATGACTGCCACTCTGTGCACTGTGAAGCTTCTCCCTGGTCAGACCAATGTTAAGTACTATTTCCATTTGAAAAGTGTGAGGCAAGCAGAGAAAATAATTGCATACTAAGGCACATCCTCCCATGAGAATAACCAAAACTAATTATTCAAAGTTCAAACCTGCCCCTCAATGTCAAGCAGAGGTAGTTCTGCTGCTGAGTTGGGCAGGAGCATAACTGAGATGCAGAAGAAGCATGATGAGCTGGATGCAAATCCAGTGAAAGAAGAATGTTCTGCAAAGGCATATACTGAATTCCTTTCCCCAAGTCCAGCACTTTTCCACTCCTTTGGTCTGCAGAATAGAGCGTGAATGCTCCCGGTACTGTGATTACCTAAGCACTATCATTTTCATGTAACTGTATAGTTATTATGCATGACTGTAATAAGAAAACTTTGATAGCACTCTTGAATTAAGCACTTGAGTCAGCTTATAAATGTTACAGTGTCACACAAAAATTGCACGGACTCTGTCAAGTTAAACACACTGAAATCTACATTAAGGCTTAATTCTCTCCCTATTGGCTATCTAATAATCACTAGGCATCCCAATCACACAAAATGTGAAGACTCCTCCATATATTTTTTATGTTTAGATCTCTTTCATCACCAATAGATTTCCCTTCAAACTTGTCCCAAGTACATGTCCAACTTGGTGTCACTTTGCTGTTGAACTCACAGAAAGGTTTATGAGGAATCAAGTCTTCCTGTGAGGTACTTCAGTGAAAGAAAGTGCTACCGTATTTCTTAAATTTATCTATGGATTATGCAGTAGACTGTATTGCTCTGTTTGATTCTGACTTTTCAAGGTTAAAGAGAGAAGGATTGGACATGGCAGTACTTGGAAGGAAGTGTGGCAATTGGTATCTGTTCCACAGGCAGAAACAGCTGTGTGGCACCACCAGGCATCGAGGAACCCGTTGCAATTGCAGACTGCAGTATCAAGCAGGAGTGCAACTGGCATCCCTTCCAGTGAACACCTGAAGTATAACAGAAGAGTTGCACTAATGGAAACCTCTAAAAACTCACTGTGACATCTATCCAGTCATGAGTCTAAAAGTCTGTAACAGCCAGAAAGCCTTTTCAGTTTTCTATAATCTTGCTACTTGCAAAGCTGAGAGCCTTCAGCTAGAAAATTGGAAGACAAGTAGGGAGGAAGTAAGGTCAGATTTTTTGTTCAGTGACAGATTTTCTTGTAGGGTCTGTTGTGGTAGGACAATGGGTAACGATTTTTAACCAAAAGACAGCAGATTCAGACTAGATACAAGGACAAAATTGTGTACAAGGACAATGGTGAAACACTGGCACAGTTTGCCCAGCGAAATGGTAGTTGCCCCATCTCTGGAAACATTCAAGTTCAGGCTGGATGGGGCTCTGAGCAACCTGATCTAGTTTCAGATGTCCCTGCTCATTGCAGGGGGATTGAACTAGATGACCTTTAAAGGTCCCTTCCAACCTAAATAATTCTATGAATCTATGATTTCATGATTCTGATTAATTCCAGGTATGCTTAAGTAAGCTCACTTTTTCTTCAAAGACCTTCTGTTGCTATTCCAGAATGTTTACCAAAGAGCTTCCCATCTTTCCCAAGATTTTGAGAAGAGGGTCAGTTAAAAACAAATTCCTAACTGACCTCCAAATCTGGGTAAGAGATCCAAATTTGCCTCACATAGCTGAGTGCTGAGATCTGCTCCAAATACTAGCTCTGCAAATCCCAACTATCAAAATGACCTGAATCTATTAAAAAATGTTTCTGGTACAGAAATAGTAGCCATTTTAGAGCATTCTTCTGGGCAAGTCCTCATACACTTTTAACAACTGATCTGCAATAGCACAACCATAGTGATTCACCAGAGTAAGCAGAATAAATTCTTAAACCAAACAATCAGCACAAATTCATCAGCATTTTTGACCAGTCTAGCTATGAAACCACAAAATTCTCCTAGGATCTAAAATATTCAGCATTGCCTTATCTATCTGAGACAGAAGCTTTTAGGAAGAAAACTGGCATATCCAAGGCTTCACTGAGATGTAAACCTGCCAAGGTTAACATTAAGGATGAAGGCTAAAGTTAGTTGCTGCAGCAGTGACAAAAGCTGTTGTGCTACATTAGGTGATACTGCCTCATGGGTGTGGAGAAAGCCTTATCATCTGCCTTATGAGCCCTATAAGATATTAGAAATTTATGAGACCTCTGCTCTTAACATAGCATGTCGAGGTGCAGATGTATTCCCCACCTCTTCCCCAGGGCTCAGTATTGGAGTCAGTTCTGTTTAATATCTTTATCAATGATCTGGACAAGGGGATTGAGTGCATGCTCAGTAAGTTTGCAAACAACACCAAGCTGGGTGGGAGTGTTGATCTTCTGGAGGGTAGGAAGTTTCTTCAGAGGGATCTGGACTGGTTGATCTATGGGCTGAGGCCAATTATATGAGGTTCAACAAGACTAAGTGCTGTGTCCTGCACTTGGGTCACAACAAGCCCATGCAGCACTGCAGTCCTGGGGGAGAGTGGCTGGAAAGCTGTTGAGAGGAAAAGGACCTGGGGGTATTGATCGGCAGCCAGCCGCTCAAGTGGCCAAAAAGGCCAACAGCATCCTGGCTTGTATTAGGAATATTGTGGCCAGTAAGACTAAGGAAGTGATCATTCCCCTGTACTCAGCACTGGTGAGGCCACACCTAGAGTCCTGTGTTCAGTTTTGAGCCCCTCACTACAAGAAAGACATTGAGGTGCTGGAGAGAGTTCAAAGAATGGCAGTGAAGCTGGTGAGGGGTCTGGAGCACAAGTCTGATGAGGAGCAGCTGAGGGAACTGGGGCTGTTTAGCCTGGAGAAAAGAAGGCTGAGAGGAGACCTTACCAACCTCTACAACTACCTGAAAGGAGATTGCAGCATCGAGGGGGTTGGTCTCTTCTCCTGAGTAGTAAGCAATAGGAAGAGAGGAAATGGCCTCAAGTTGTGCCAGAGGAGGTTTAGGTTGGCTATTAGGAAACATTTCTTCATGGAAAGGGTTGTCAGGCATTGGAACTGGCTGCCCAAGAAAGTAGTTGAGTCACCATCCCTGGAGGTGTTTAAAATACATATAGATGAGGTTCTTAGGGACTTGGTTTAGTCCTAGAGTTAGGTTATGGTTGGACTTGATGATCCTGAGTCTGTTCCAAACAAAATTATTCTATAATTCTATGAGGATTGGGAATAACTTCCAAACACATTCAGGAGCAAGGAAAAAAGCATCCTGATGGTACGAAGTGGTACTATTATTCCAGGTCAGACTGAAAGCAGTTTTGGCTTGAGTTATGAGTGGCCAGAAATAACATAAAGAGGCTCATTTCTATTTGTGGTCACCTCAGGAAAGGGCTGGCTGCTTCAGCAACTGGATTTCAGCACTTCTCGCACTGTGGTTGCAGAGCAGAACTCACAGCAATAAGAGATATATTGCCCCAGATGCTGCATAAAGTGATTTGGTAACCATGAGCCAGATGCCTTCCTAAGGCATCAGCAGATATGTGTGACTGTGAAAGATTAAGTAGGTTTCACAGCAAATTTCCTCCTACTACCACAGCTGTCCATCTTGTGCTGATGCAAAGAAAATATTACCAGCCTTGACCCAGCTGATTACCCTCAGTATACTTTTGCACTGCGTGGATGAAGAAATCTGATGAGAAGGCCTGCTGTCTGATTCAGTAGGAAACACATTAAAAGCGTACAGTGTCTGTGCTTCCTCTGGAGAAGGCAATCCAGTATTTGATACTATGGTTTGCCATCAGACCTACTTCCACACACAAGGGATGGAGGATACTACTACCTGTTCTCCCACTGGCGATCACCCGTGCATGGCTAGCCAAGTCCCATGGTGTTATTCTGCAGGGGAGCTTTGTTCTCTGCAGATGAAGAGCCACAGGTCGTTTGTGAAAGTCCCAGAGTTATCTTCTGTCTGATACTCACACCTCCCACATACGCTTCTGGGGAGGACAGCCTTGAATGTGGTCTGCTGCCTCACCTCCCCACTGCTCTGCAGAGCCACGGCTTTATTGCAAAAACAAAAGAGTGCAGAATCTCTTAAATAAAGGTCTGGAGCAGTGGATAGGGGAAAAGAGGTGTCTTCGCTTAATATCCTGTCTCAGGGAGTCTGCCAGCAGACAAACCAAGTGCTCTGGAAGCAGTTCAGCTTCCTGCATTGCTGAATAGGTCTGAACCTACTGTGTTCCTACTGTCTCTCTTTAGACTTGAGAATTATTGGGCATAAAACAATGAAATCTTGCCCAAATGTGCTCTGCTGCACAGATATGCAGAAGGAAGCACACCTTAATCTGCTGTCAGCTTTCATCAGAAAAAGCAGATCAAATAATCTTCTTAAATGAGTTAACAGACTCCAGCACACTTTCAAAAGAGTCACAGCAACCCTGAAGTGACCACTGAGAACAGACATGGGGAACTTTGAAAGGTTTTACCCTTTGTTCTCTCTCCACAACAAGGCATGGATCCTCTAAGGCAGACAAGTGTTCACCTGCCATTGAAGCCAATGCAGGCCCCCTGCTTACAAGCAGCCTCTTTGGGGTGCAGCCTGTGTCTCAGCACTGAACAGAACAGTCAGCAGACCACTGACTGTTGTTAAGTTTTTCTGAATTCCCAAAGAATCTGTCTTTAGCACAGCCTTTGATTAGACAATTTCCCTTTAAGAAATGGATGGGTTTGGTTGGTGAAGAAGAAAGTACCTTACAGATCCCCCAGTCATAGAGTAGCTGCTGAGAGTATAGTAATGTGTCCTAAAAGAGCCATGCTGTACAACTGTCTACAGAAAAACAAAACAAAACAAACTAAACCAAAACAAACACAAAACAAAACTAAATCAAAACAAACAAAACAAAAAACAAAAACAAACAAACAAACAAAAAACCCACAAACAAACAAAGAAACAACAAAAAAAACAACAAAAAAAGGAAACCTTAACTCTTAAATTATTTTTAGTGTTTCAGAACAGCTGTGTTAGATATATACAGCTAGTTTATTGGACCTCTTAAAAGTCCCTGTTAGGGTGTCAGAACTTACACTGTGGCTTTTACTTCCTTTCGGTTTCATTACCGGAGTGACAAGAGCCAGACACTTCCCAAAATTGAAAAGGTACACACAATGCACATGCTTTTCCCTTACAGCCTTAATCTGTTGGCAAATCAACCACTGTCAAAACACACTCAGTTTTCTTTAAATAACTGCAGTAAATTAAGGGTTAAAAACAAAACAGTTCACTACCGGATTTCTTATTTTTTCTAGTTGCATGTTTGCCTTATATGTATTGTTCTTTCACTGAAAATGGTAGGATCACAAGTCTTTTTGAGCTTTGAAATATCTCACCAACTCTTCACTTACGCTCTTCAGGCCTGAGTCCTATTACATGGCACAAACATTTAATGACACAAATATTGCTTGTCATGAAGAATCATTTCCAGAAGAAAAGCTACTATGAGAATCCATCTAACATATGAGTAATGCAAGACATAGTGACACTGTTCCTATGAGGCTTTTTTCTGTATTATTGGCTTTCCCAACTGGCTTTTAACAGCATGATGAACCACTTACTGATTATGAACGATCTCATCAGTGCTAACAACGTCCTCGAGAGTCAGCACTATGTCTCCTTTGAAACACTTCTATCAATAGCCAAGGATCACATGGTAATTATCAAAGGCATCAAAGGTAATTCAAACTATTTTGTTGCTTATTACAAGTACTTTTGATATACTGCATCCTTTCTTGAGTGCAGATGACCCAGATGTGTTCTAAACAGCTTCAAATTTAGTACCTCTGACCGAGACAAGGCTTGTTCATCAGGCGAAGTAGGATATCTCTTGCATTTCTATAGCTTATATATTCCTCAAGAGAACTTATTCCATCATCAACAACAGCTGAAGTTAGAGCAGTAAATAGCATTTGTTTAAATTTCTATATAAGGACCCTGTTTGCAAGCCACATTATTTAATGTTGGGTTGATATTGCAACAGGGTTATCTCAGATCCTCTGAGAAATGACCACGCACTTGGGTGAAGGAAAATAATGTTCTTTGTAACTGTGTGGCCTTAAACAGATAACTTTCACAGTAGCCCACCAACACAGTATAGTCATGACTCCTGTTAGGACTCAGATTTATTCTCTACAATAGACTTAGAGTAAGATCATAAAGTGTCAATTAATGACAAATGAAATAGGCATCTTTCTAGTGAAAGCTGCATGGAAACCAATGCAGTACCAACAAGTTACTGCATGAATTATGTACATTTTTGGACAGCATTAAACAGACTGAAATTAAGCATTAACAAGGAAAAATTTCCAAACATCATTACCATCTCCACTAAACTACCAATTATCCCCAAAAGACTTAAAATACATACTGTATGCTTTATTTGAAAAACAACAACTTTCAAATTAACTGGGTTTTATTCTTTCACAGGCCAGAAATTTAACTCTACAGGTTGCTCACCATCAGAAGGCAAGCTGTAATGGGACCACCTTACTATCTTTTCCAGTGATTTCTTTGCATTCACCATAAAATTATTGTCTAGGTTACAGTCATCTCCCAGCAGCAAAACATTCCCCTCCTCTAACAAACTCCAGATGCTAGTTTTCAAGAAAAGGAGTTGGCACTTAAGCCCTTATCAAGCCCTATTCTCCAAGTTCCTCACATCACCCCTCTCTCCTCATCTTCTCCTCCACAGTCCTGGCAACTCACCCCTTTCCAGCTGTTTCTCAGGCAGCAGGGAGAAGCTGCAGAGACACAACATGGGCATGTGTGTGCATGTCCCCTGTCCCCAAAGCTCTGGCACATGGCACTGCCTCCAGCACAGTTCTCACATGGGCCCACAGTGTGACCAAACATGATGGTGGGGCCCTGCCAGCTCCATCATGTAACAATTATACCTGTCCCTGCTCATAGAGATTAAATAAAGACAAAGTCTCTTCCCAGGTAGGCCCTGAACACATGCTGCTTGCTATCTGTATCTTCATTGACGATGCAACACATTTGTCATGCAGTTCAAGGTGGAGAAGCTGAACCATATGCTCTGTGACCATTAGTAAACCCATAGCACTTGTCCAAAGGAAAAAAATGTAATGTGTATACTGACAAAACCTAACACATTTCTCCCAAGTAGCCTCATTTACACTCCTCTACTGTGTATGGGGAAAAAAAAAAACAATAAATAAAATACCTTTGTAAGAGCCCAGATCCATTTTGAACTGACATTCTTCATGCAGCACTGGGTGCAAGGAGGACACACAGGAAGGCTGTTGCAGAAAGGCACCACAGCAGCAAACCATTTGGAATCATTTAATAACCTCCAGCCCAACACATCTCTTTTCTCACATACAAATACATCTTCTTCAGTGTCCTCAGATCGATGCCTTCGCGTTTACAGACTGAAGAACCTCTGCACTGTCATCGGGCACTGCTTCTCTGCTGCTTACAGCAGAGACATTTAAAGCAGGGACTAACATTGCAAACAGCTATGCTGCAGTATCCTGTTACTATTATTTGTTTTCTCAATATGCTTCCCAAGGGATAGAAGTGCACTCCACAGTGTACAAACAACATCACACCTTTATCTTTAAAGCATGAAAAGATACCAAAGTGAAACACAAATCAAAGAATGACATTTATGTGCTATTATGTGATGGATAGATGATGGCAGAGTGGTGGATGTGGTCTACCTTGACTTCAGTAAAGCATTTGACACAGTCTCCCACAGCATTCTTAGAGCTAAACTGAGGAAGTGTGGACTGGACAATCAGGTAGTGATGTGGACTGTGAACAGGCTTAAGGAAAGAATCCAGAGAGTTGTGGTCAATGAGGCAGAGTCCAGTTGGAGGCCTGTGTCTAGTGGAGTGCCTCAAGGGTCAGTACTGGGGCCGGTATTATTCAATATTTTCATCAATTATTTGGATGAGGGAATAGAGTGTACTGTCAGCAAGTTTGCTGATGACACCAAGCTGGGAGGAGCGGCTGACACGCCAGAAGGCTGTGCTGCCATCCAGCCTGACCTGGACAGGCTGGAGAGTTGGGCGGGAAAAAATTTAATGAACTATAACACGGGAAAGTGTAGAGTCTTGCATCTGGGCAGGAACAACCCCAGGTTTCTGTATAAGTTGGGGAATGACCTATTAGAGAGCAGTGTAGGGGAAAGGGACCTGGGGGTCCTGATGGACAGCAGGATGACCATGAGCCAGCACTGTGCCCTTGTGGCCAGGAAGGCCAATGGCATCCTGGGGTGTATAAGAAGAGGAGTGTTTAGTAGGTCGAGAGAAGTTCTCCTTCCCCTCTGCTCTGCCCTGGTGAGACCACATCTGGAATATTGTGTCCAGTTCTGGGCCCCTCAGTTCAAGAAGGACAGGGAACTGCTGGAAAGAGTCCAGCGCAGGGCAACAAAGATGATGAAGGGAGTGGAGCATCTCCCTTATGAGGAAAGGCTGAGGGAGCTGGGTCTCTTTAGCTTAGAGGAGACAGAGGGGTGACCGTATTAATGTTTATAAATATATAAAGGGTGAGTGTCATGAGGATGGAGCCAGGCTCTTCTTGGTGAAAACCAACGGTAGGACAAAGAGTAATGGGTTCAAACTGGAACACAACAGCTTCCATTTAAATATGAGAAGAAACTTCTTCTCAGTGAAGGTAACAGAACACTGGAACAGGGTGCCCAGGGTGGGTTGTAGAGTCTCCTACTCTGGAGACATTCAAAACCCACCTGAACACATTCCTGTGTAGCCTTATCTAGGTGTTCCTGCTCCGACAGGGGGATTGGACTAGATGATCCTTCGAGGTCCCTTCCAATCCCTAATATTCTGTGATTCTGTGATTATCTGCAGTGCAGTAATTAATTTTATCTGCTATTCACAAATGAAATGAATAGCTGTTTTGCAAAATACATGAATGAATGAATGAATGAATGAAGAAATAAATGGAAACCACCAGAAGACTCTTCTAATACAACTCTCTTTGTTCCACTTTGTGAAGCTGCACACAGGGGGCAAAAATGAAAGACAATGGTTAGCAATGCTACATCTGTGCTTTAAAGTGCTCACTTGTTCACTCCAAAGTCTTACAAAGAATATTTTGGCTTCAGATGTCAAGAAAACCTTCCAGCAAACAGGACTTGATTCCACCTGCCATCTAATATCAGAGGAAAAAAGAACGCTGCCGGTGTCATTCATGCTTTCAGACACAAGCATAAATTTACTGGCCCAGGGTAGACCGTGTTGTACTGCCTGGGTAAGGGTGGACTCAGTTTACCTGTGGGTCACAGGTCTAGGTTGTAATGCAATATTTTTTCCATCAGAAATATACATATATTTTCATTTGTTAAAAACACGCAAACTCAGTGTTACCTCCACTTTTACCTTTCCAGTAAAATGATTATCATATGGAGATTGAGCTTTCCCAAAGAAAAGGGTGGTTCACTTCAAAATGTCGTTTTAACTTTTGTGATGACATAACAACTCTGACTGAGGTCGCTTTTCAGCTTACTTCTACTGCCTTGTGCTGTGATAGGAGATGACACAAAGTGTTCTGGGTGCGCTCAAGTCCTCTCTACATTTCTGCACTGCAAGAGAATTATTTTTAATCCAAGGGCTCAGCCATACAGTGCATGTGGTGCTAACTCCACATTCTGAATACATTGCAAAACTTTGGGGATCCAGTTTTTGGACTTGTCTGCACACTAGGTCAATGGCCCCTGTTGATATCTAATTTGCACTGAACACTCAATCATGTAAAGCTGTATGTTAATTAGGCCAATGACTGAAACATATTGTAGGGAGATTTAAGCTTTGCAAAGCTGACATAGATTACTCAAGTATCAAACAAAAGAAGAATGAAAGGGCACATTTCAATGAGATGATTAATTGTATGAACAATTTATTTTTAAATGATCATGATTTTTTTTTTATGCTTAATTGAAAAAATAAGACAAATGCAAGTACAGAGAAAGCTCATTACTCCTCCACTGCCACAAACAGTGACAACTCCTAAAGCCAGAACTGTCATACCAAACTTCTAATAGAATAGCACAATCACTCATTGCTTTAAAAGTCTTTCGGTACTTTGGAGCCTTTTTCCTTTAAATTTTGGAATCATGAAAGTTCATTACACTTTGAGGTTTTCTTAAAAAAAAAAATGTAGTCTTCATGTTCATAAGTAAAAGATTGCAAATGCCACATAAAGAAGAGGCGTAGAAAGAAGTTGTAAAAAAAAATCACAAATCCAACCCCGTAAGCACATTAATGTCACGATTTCACTACAAAATATGACTTCATATGTTTGAGATTTATTTTATATTTTTTAACAAAGTACATTAAAATAGGTTTTGTTATATAAAAATTGGTTTGGGGTATCTTTTCATTGTTTAGAAATATTCGAGCATTTAAGCACTTTATAGCACTTTATAGTTATGACTCCTCTTATGTTGCAGGTTATGACTCCTCTTATTGTGCAGGTAGAGAAGCAGACGATTTGAGATCCAAGATTCAAAAACGTTCACTAACTTCAATTTCTACTACATTGTATAGCTTAAAATTAGCTACTCTGCACTGTATTTTGACAATTTGAATATTATTGCTCTCATTAATGTTTCTGGAAATTTCTTGATACAGGAACGAGGCCCATAACTTTTGAATTGACTCTACATGTTGTCCCACAATCCACGAATCATTGAATTTGTACTGCAGACATGTTTCAAAGATCATCTGTTCTGAAAGAACCTGCTGATTTTATGTGTTATACTTTCCAAATGACATTATGTGCAGGTGTATTCATATGTTCTTGATATCAAAACCTATTCAGAATTCTCACATTCTTGGGAGAATAAGCATCACTTTATCCTGCAAGTCATCTCAGGCATTACTATAAGAATTTTAAAGGATAAAACACATTACTTAAGTAAAGGTAGAAAAATCTGATCAGACATAAATATGAGTGTTCCAAGGAGTTTATAAGTCTTAGAAGTATTACGAGGTTAAAGAATGCTGTATTTGGAAAACTTCTGTTATACTCTACAAGGGAAAACATGGATTATAGCCCAAAAGAGCCTCACTATTCATAGTCCTCAGCTGTATCTTAATCCCATTTTGTTTTGTTAGTTCAAGTTTATATTTTGCAGTTTTAAATGAACCCATTGTATAATGTCGTCACCTTTTTCCTACCAGCATGTAGAGACATAGGTGATTGCTTAATTAAATAGTACTGCTACATGAAGCAAATTAGCACCAAGCCTCTTTAGAAGAAAATGACATAAAGAAACAATTAATCTGTTACTAAAACAGAAGAAGTCAAATGAATCAGCTCACAGAAAGAGATGCATTTCTGCATGGTGTCATCCCAAAGATACAGTATTTCAATGAAAGCTTATGCTTGTGCAAACAACTTTTAAATTGTCTGGTTTTAAATTGCTGTGAAACAAATGAGGATTTATCATTTAAAAAGGGATTGTTTATTTCCTTTTGTCATCAACAGAATGCTGTACATTTAATGGGTTCCATTAGTTCAGATTCCAGTTTTATTTGTCCTGGAGTAAGAAAATATTTAATGTACTTCACTTTTAAACATCAGTTTCTGTCATTGTCAGTAGAGGTTTATTGCAGCTTGTCAACACTAAGGGAGATTTAGCTATTGATTATTGGATTTTACCTATCATAATAATTTGCCATTAATTATTACATTGATAATATGTTCAAATTGGAGGCAAAATATTTCTTGAATGGAAAAAAAGACAAAGAGATGAAACATGAACTTTGAAAAAAAATAACTTATAACATGTATTTTTCCTAAAATGTACACTTCTACTACCTCTAAATGTGTTGTTCAATTATTATCAAATTTAATTTATTATATGAAGTGGCACTTATCAGTTTTAATACATTTGACCACATCTTTCTTCATTCACACAACTCTGGATATTAAAAACTGGACTTTATTGTATTTGGGAGCTCCAGTTTAACAGAATAAATATGCAGCAGTTTCTGCAATCTGTCCACATCTCTTCAGACAACATGATCTTTTCACTGCTGTGTTTGAGGCAGGACTGAACATCATAACTGCAGAATGACTAAGAAATTAAGAGAAAAGCAATTTACTTAATCAAGGTAGGGCAAATTTTCTCACTGAAATTAAAGTGTGAAGGTGGGTATTTAAGTGCTAATAAACTGCAGAATTAGATCCTTTCTATCTCTTTCTTCTTTATAATGATATGTTTCTACAAAAAAGTTTTTTTTATTGGAACTTTTTTTTTCAGGAGTATCTCGCCATCATTCACCCTTCAGGTGACTACATTGTTGTAAACGTCGTCATGTATAAAATACTTTTTTCTAGCTTTCAGACTGCTTCATAAAAACTTTAAACATACTGTGACAGAAACAAATTAGCATTATGTCACTGACAGCATCTCTTCATCTTTGACATCCTTAAGAGGACTTCTAAATTGCTATTTTCATACAAAGTAGAAAGCAACCTAAGCCACTTGGAAAACATTTTTGTATACTTTCGACTGCAAGCTGAAGAAAGCACATGTCAAAGATGAGAGAAAATTTTATTGCATATAAACAATTCTGAACCTTTTGGAGCTGATAACAAGGAGGAAATAAAAAATTGTACTACACAAATTTCATATGACGGTTGATGTTTGGCTTTGCTGAGTGCTGCAACACAAGAGCTGGTAAATAACTGGAAACAAGTACTCATCCTAAATTTCATTTATCTCTAGACAAGATGGTGTCAACCAATAGTGTCTACAACCAGTAGTATTATTAGCTACAGATAAAGATATCCTGTCAAAACTTAAATCAGTTTGTACAGTATGAATTCTTGTATTTTAAAATATCTCTATTACATTATCTTTTCACCTCTTAAAAATAACCAAGGAAACAACGGATTATGTTCACTGAACCTATGTGATAACAAATAACTGATTTGGAAACATCTTGGTATTTCCTTGGTTTGAGGCATCAGTGGCCACAGAGAAAAAATATATCCTTTCAAACAAGTCACTAATTTTAAGAAGAACTGACACATGATTGACTATGCATAAAGTTTCTATCCTACTGTGTGGCAAACAGCAGTACTTAATTTTCCACCACAGTTAAGTGATCATCAACGTGAATAATTATGCATAATAGGTAGTGACCCAACATATTTTCTTCAGAATCCTCCTTAGCACTTATCATATTTTCTTATTTCATAATGTTAGTACCGCGAAAGTTCCAATAATTCTGTTCTTCAGCTACGCTACAGTTGCATTTGTGATCTGTTTGATTTGCATGCTGTCCTACATCTGACAGTCATTTCTAAATGATTGAGAAATTTCTTCTGCAGAGACTCCAGTACGCCTTGTGACAATTACCGCACTCTGCAGATGCATGAAAACTACTGTCCTACTCACTTTCGAAAATGTGAAGTCTCTCTTTTTGTACCTTGACTCACCAATGTGATGTTACCACCATGATAGCACTAAATACAAATACGAACAGATTGACTAACAATATATTTATAATATCAAAATGTAGGCTTAAATCATCTTAAATGTTCTTCCTTCCATGCCTCATGTCCAATAGACCTGAGATTCTGCACCCTATAAAGGGTGCTATGTAATCTGCCTACAGTTATTCTAGGATTGGTTTTGGTTTTATTTATCACTTCATATGTAAGTAATCTGTTCATAAATTTGAAGAAGAAATTCAGGTTCTTGTAGGGTTTTGTTAAGTTACTGCATAAATCTAATTATGCAATATCTTACTTTGTATTTACTCCAAATTAAATATACACTGCTTGACTTCAAGCAGCAGGGTGATTTGGGGAACACAAAGAACTGTCAGACGAAAGAAACAAAAAACTAAATTAAAAATCAGAATTCCAATTTGAGGCACAAACATTAGTAGTTTCTTCAGAATTGGCTGTCTCTTCTTTGTTGGATCATTCAGCCTCCAGACTGTAGTCCCAGTTTTGGAAACAAGGGAATTGTTCAGCAGCAGTCTTTCACCTCTGTTCCTCTCTAAAACTTACATTCAGTCCTTACACTTCAGGGTGCCTGTTTCACTCACCATTTTGGCACCTTCTTTCCAGCATCTCCTTAGTGACTCAGAATAAATCAGCATCAGAGTACAAATTATCTCTCCATTCTCCTGCACAGGGCCTGCTGAGACTGGATGAAACTTTCTTGAGACTGCTGGTGAAGGAAGAAACATCCAGATTCTGCTAGGAAGAGCTGTCTTGCCCCTTTGTTTCACAGTCCTATTACATTTCAGACCAAAGTACTCACTGCACCTTTTCAATAAAACATAATAGCACAGGTAAGGTGGCACAGATTTACTGTTGCATAGTCACTGATGACCCTCTCCAGGAGTTCAGTCTCTTCCTTTCCATCACTCTACTGGCATAATAAGTGTAACTTTCATGTGTGAAACCATCCTTGTGATCTCCATATCAGGTATATAATTCAACCTCAGGAAAACACAGAAGGAGAACTTCTCTTCCTTAAAGCTTTGTAGGTGATTTTTATCAGAAACATTATTCTCAGGTTGAATTTTACCCTGAAGAGGAGGTTTGATCAACTCTTACATTGCTTCAGGTTGTTCTACAACGGCTTGATAGACTGAGCCTTCCAATCACTCATTGGACAAATGAATGAGAAAATCTGTGTCCCTTATAATTGAAAAGAATTTCTTTTTTTTTTTCTCTCAGAGAGAAATTGGATGATGGATATCTTAAAATATTGGAGTCTGGGTCACCCGAAGTCCCAAAACCTCTAGGCATATTTTGCTTAATACTGGAAAAAAGCAAAGATGAACTATGTTTCAGAAATCTAAAGCCTTACTGGAAACAAAATGCTGCTGGGATGTTTGATGAAGAGGAAGACATGGAGGAGGGTAATGATAATAAGGTCATGCAGTCATTCGGGTTTTCTGTTACACATCTTGATGCCTTAGGTCAAGAGATGTGATGGCATTTTTTAAGCTTTTTAATGTAACCTCTAGCATATTTCTGAGCTACAGTGTGATGTAACTTGCACTTAGTTCACAATTTGTGGATTCAGAACTATATCAGTTAGATCTTTCCCTTTAACCAAACAAGCAAAGTACCCTCAAAAGTGGAGTTCTAAGGAATAAGCCATGAGAATGGTCACCAGCCTTCTCATGCTTTTGTATCTCAGATCACTAATAATCTGAAGATTTCTGAATGTCAAATAGATGTCATTTCTTTCCTACAGCCTTTTATTTTCAGCACAAAACTACTCCCTACATTTGTGGTAACTACCTCTGAGATTAAGTCCTTATGAAGATGAGGCTCTGATAGTTTTAAAAACATTTTAGGACTTCCAGACTCCAACCTAACCAACCCTTTGATCTATTGTTGTATCTGAGACATACAAAAACAAAAAATACGTTCATTGGGATTTCACATCATCTAATCTAAAGAAAGAGTGCATCTTTCATCCTATGGCAAATGACCAGGCAGAGTTGAGAGTATCTTTGTTAACAGAACTGAGAGACCATCTGAGCAGTGGCTGTCCTTAAATTCATCATGCTTTACACTCAGTGTTAAAAATACTAGGAGAATAAGACCTCTCTGCAGAAATCTATCCAAAATAGAGGTTTGAATGGAGTTTCATTGGATTTTTTTCTTCCTTACCACTGTATACCATGCCCTTCAAGAAATGTTAACCTACGCTCCTTGGGTAGGGGAGTCAGAGTTTCAGAGCTTCCCTTTACAACACATGCAGCATGAACATAACTGATGTCTAATTCCAGTTTTCAGGCATTTATTGAGGGAGAAAAATAAAGAGTAAGGAAGAAAGGAGGTGGCAAATGTACTAGCAGGCAGAGGAGAGGAATTGTGCATGAATGTGTGTGGGAGAGCAAGATGAGTTCAGAAGAAAAAAATAGTGAGCTTTAAATTTCCTTTCTGCCTTAGCCCAGATGTCTTTGCATCATCAGATTTTGGTCCAGCAACCAACACTGAGACTCATTTTCTATCAGAAAGCTAATTTATAATACTTATTTAAGAATGATCTTCCTTCAGCAGAAACTGTGTAATGCAGAACTGAATCAGAAAATGTTTCTTCTGCAGGCAGTAGTTAGGTTCAGGAAACTGAAAGAAGGAGATGAGGATTTGAAATTTAAAAAAAAAAAAAAAGGAGAGAGAGAAAATGGAAGAAAAGGGAGAGAGGAGGCTGACAGGATAATTGAAAATATGTAACAGAATAAATAAAATACAATAGGAAAATATTTTCAAAGTACCAGAAAGAACCTGTCTGAGCCATTTCTCTTTTCCTCAGTATGCTTTTACCATTAGGAAATATTAAGGGTGAGATACATTGCAAAAAAACCACTAAAATTTTCTTCTTGAAAGGCATCTGAATCTTATGGTTGGTAATTGATACTTTATTAAATTATGAATTACTGCATCCCTGTTACCCTTCCTAAGGGCTGTAAAATAATCAAAATGTGCACAAACAGCTTAGCAACAACACCCAGGAGAGTTATGGCCATGAAACACTTTTATTTTGTTGCAGTATATTTACATTTAAAAGACAGAGTTTAATTAACAATCATGACAAGAAACTAAGGAAAATGAGAAAGGTGACTGCTGACTGTGGTTTAGGTGCATTAATTTTGCAATAAGCTAGATAGCAGGAAAAAGAAAAAAGTGCTTTATTCTGCCTGTGTAAATAAATTGAACCATTCATCATTTTTAGTCCTCAGTTGTGAAAAAGATGACTTCATTCCAAAAAAATGAGGTTAAAATTGGCAGATAAAATAATTGTGTTTCAGGAGAAGCAGCCTTCAAAATTAGATTGCCCCTTTATGAGTAAGCAGAAAAAGATTACTATGACACTAAGCAGATCTACAGAAAAAGGTCTGGAAAAACACACCTTCACTGCAGGAGGAGTCTTAAAGACAGCAGCTAATAACTTCTGCAATTTTAAAGGAGCTTCACATTCTGGAATTCAAGGAACTGGTTGTGGAGCACTAGTACATTGAGATGAATGTAAGTCAGAAAATAGCAGAGTAAGAGGAAAATGTGTTGCATGGACCTTTCCAAAGATTTCAGAGAAAGGAAAGCATAAAATACTCATCCTGCAACAACTATCAGATCTGGGGTTTTTGTTAATATTCAACAATTAATGGATCTGACAGTAAAACTGATTTTTAGGACCAACATCAAACTTAGTAAAGCATAGTAGCACCTTGTCATCTTTTCCTTACCTACATGGGGGTAAAAAAGGGCTTAGACCTATGACTTCCCAGGGTTAGCAGGAAGTTTCTTCAGGAGTCTGTAACTATCTAGGAGAAAACCAAACCCCAGTAAATAGTGGGCTTGCTGGAAGCAACATTGTCCTGGGACTCGTTTCTTGAATTACAATTTTATTTTTTAAACAAGAAGACAAGTGGAAGAGACACAGAAAAGAAAGGCAAAACACTGGATGCTTTCCATTTCTCAAAGTTAAGATCCAAATGTAACATCAAGATGATGCTAATATTATACAAGCTTGCTGCACTGCACCAAACTTGCAGAACATACTGCACTACTTAAAACACTGCCACACTCTCTCTACAAGCAGGCTGACATAAAAGAGCCTCCTAAGTTATTTCTAGCATTAAGCTGTTCATCAGTCACAGAAGGCATTTATTTAATCATCTTAAAAGGGTGTAATATATTGCTATGTTATCTGTTCATTGATATGTATCCAACACTACAGTGGTATGTAAAACTAAAATCCAAAATAATAGTGCTTTTTCACTGCACAGAAGCTTCCTTTTTAGAGCAAAAAGACAGTGTTTCTTCACCTGCATCATTGACATTAGGCCCACAAGGATCACGCGATTTTATAGCAAGACACAAGATCAGTTGGGCAATAAATAGGATAAATGTCACATTACAATGCAGGAACAAAAGAAAAAAAGTGTTTAAATATTTATAAGACATATATCAACCTTTGTACAGTTAGAACATTGAAATCTGCTTAATTCTAGGTGAGAGCATTAGTAACAGAATGCAGGGAGAAGCCTCTTCACAGGAGAATCTTTGCCTCCCCCACCAGTGTAAATTTTATCAACCACAATAATCCCAGTGTCTATTTTTCAAATCCCAATCTCACATACCGGCAGAGGATGCAGACCACCAAGCAGGTCTAGTTCCATGTCAAAAACACACTCTGCATTGTATTTTTGGGTTATTACAGCTTGCATCTGCCCCTTGGCCCTTACTACACCAGCATCCTCCATATCCTTAATACAGGACATAAGCAGCTCATCAGGCAGATTTTATGCATTAGCTGACTGATTAACACTTCTAGAAAAGGTCCAGAGACTTTGGGTAGATTAACACCTACTTGTTGGGCACCAATATACGTGTTCAAGCATTGGAAAACTTTTCTTCAGGTTGTTAAAATGCTATAGCCGTTCCTTACAAGGATTTAGCTAGGTCTGTGTACTCTTGTTTTAGGAAGGAGGAGCATCACTCAAAGGATGCAAGGCAAGCTGCATGAGCTGGTTTCAGGGCCAGCTCCTGGCTCATTTTATTAACATCTACTAGTAAAGACATAACGAAGCAATTCAACCTACGAAGAGACTAAGCAGTCACTTATGTGTAGAGAACAGGACAGTTTGACACGTAGATGATGCCTAAGATTCTTGCAATGGCAAGGAGCCAGTCAGTTAGACACCCCAACACGATTTCAGCTGGTGATCGGTGGTCCGTGCTCCAAAAAGAAAGTGAAAAAAATCTGTGCCTGTCAGAGCTGGGGTACCAAGCTAGTGCACCCGGAGTCTTCATAGGGACATAACTTCTCATAATGTTCTGCTTTGGGTAACCCTGTAATAAGATTATTTTTCCTTCAAACAAAAGTTTTCCAGTTTGCTATTTTCCTTACTAAAAAGTGAGTCTGTCAAGAATCACAGACACCCTCAGGGAAAGTAATGCAGATCTGCTTGAAGCACTGATTTTTCCACAGACTATCATAAATCTCCATTTTAAGATTTAAAACTGATGACAGATGTCAGGCCAGATCGCTCTCCCTCAGGTGCACTGGGGCAAGTGCCAGGGTCAGACCATTCTGTGTTAGAAACTGGACGAGGAGCATGACCTAATTCTAGCACGTGTACATTTCTTGTGCCAGAAGTACCTCCAGAGGTATTACTAGCTGCGTCCCATATGGCCTATTTCTGTTCTCATTTTGATACAAAAATGCTGCTCATTACCAATACCCCACCACCAATCCAGTGGTTTTACTGGTTCTGCAATTTCTAACAGATGCATCTCAGTCAGGAAATCAAAACCACAAATAAAATGGAATAACCTGCATAGTACTAATGAGATTATGATATCTAAGGCAAATTTGTTGCTAGTGATTTTCCTTAAGTAAAGAAAATAAATTCTTTTCCTCCTTTGATGGTCAGCTGATTTTTCTGTTTATAAAACCTTGATATAGAGCGTAAATGGACGTCAGAAGTATTCCACAGACTCTTCCACGATAATGAACTTGCACTGACAAAACCCTTTGAGCAGTTAGGGAAAGGGAAGTATAGTGAAGATCAGAACATACAGTACAACAATGAAAAAGAATAGAGTGGATGGCAAACCATAGAAAGGTAAAATAATGAAGTAAGAGGGAAGGAAAAGCAAGTGAAGAAAATGAGAATGCCATGCTGTAGTTTTACTGAGGAATCTGCAAACCTTAAATACTTGTCACTCAGTTAGGAGAGGAGAGGAGAATTAAGTCAAAAATATATTATGTATCTACAGGCAGGGTATTTTTACATTTAAAACCATCTGTCTTACAAAAGTTCAGGTCGCATCATTCAGTTAGATAATTATAAGCCCTTCCGAAGACCCAGTTTTAGTAGAAAATGCTAACTTGATATGAGCTCCTGGCCTGAAATAGCTGTAGGCTTTGCTAAGGCATGACAGAGGAAAAACTAATGTGGTCAAAAATCCTTCCAGCGTCAGAAATTCCTGCTGCCTAAGGGAAGGCAGAGTTGCATTTGTAAAGCTGCTCCAAGCCACTTGGACCTCAATACCCCCGGGGTTTGTGATTCAGAATGCCACCACAAGCAAGACGGAGTGAACAACATCCCGCAGTGGATTTGGATACTGAGTTTTCTTTAACACCCAGGGAGACAAGGAGTTTTACCCTACTTGATTATGAGACACCCACTCTTTCACCACCCCCAGTGCTACAATTACCATCTCTTGCCATCTCTTTCCACCAGGGAAGTCTCTACTGGATCAGGACAAATGGGCAGAAAGTCAGGTCAGATCCTGCTATGTCACTGCTCACCATGACTCATCTCAGTTGCTACAGGCCAAGGTCGCTGGGCATCTTGTAGCATTCACTTCCACTCAGGTCTTTGGTAAGATCTTTGGTCTTCAGAGTCACTTCCAGGATCTTTCTCTAACACTTTAACCTTTCCAGGCTCCTTTCTTTTTTCAGAGACTGTTTCTTCTTTTTAGAAACCCTTCCAACCCATCGCCTCTTCTTCCCAGCACCCCAAGCCACCAGTTTTCCTGGTCTAAATTGACTACGTGCAAAAGCACAACATGTGACCAGCCTCTTAATTGTCGTTTGTGGTTCATGTCTCTCTTATTTGGAGGACTGAGGATGTGACATTTTTGCTTAGTCCAGGTGTTACGAACATTTACAAGCAACCCAAACTGGTTGCAGGTAGTAAGTAGCAGGCTTCTGCTTGAGGGTTCAGAAGTTCATCTTGTGACACACATCCACACACATATGCATCCAATTATCTGCTGCCTCGTGGCATTCACAATTCTATCCATTTTTTCACCTGTGACAGTTACCCTACCTCCTATCAGGCAATGTCACCTAGAAAAAGAAAACAAATGTAGATGCTAGATGGCTACACTCAGTTGAGGAACCAAGAAGCTTCTACACTCTCTGGTCAAATTGGGCAATATACCAAAGTGAGACCCGGATGCTCTGTGCTTCCACAAGGAGAATTCTCTGGATGGAAGACACAATGATTTTGACTAGTCATTGATCAGGATAATGAAAGGATGAAGGACTGAGGCAACAAAATGCCCTATACCATACATCCAAAGATAACTTCTTGTGCTGTCTATACCTTGAGGTTCACAAGCTAGTTAAAATAAATAAATGAATAAATAAGAGAAACCATTTAGATGCTGAGATCCAGAGAAGGGACAAAGGTAGCCAAGAAACAGACACTGCAGAATCACACCAGAAAGACAGTCCCTACCTTAAAATATTTGCATTGAACAACACCAAAAGGCTCAAAGACTCAAGGACAATTACCTTAGAACTTTCCAGAGGTTGCATTAAGAGGGCTAGGCAAATCTGGTGAAGTCAAACACCAGACAGGACAAAGCTGGGGACAAATGCCACAATATCTCAAAAAATAGAAGATTCTCTGGACACAGAGAAAGACCCTGCATTTTGTAGCTACAGTAGACATCAGAGAGCAAGCAAATGCCACTTCCTGTTCCAAACACTCATTTCAATTATGTTAAACAAACACTCTTAGATGAGTAAGGGACCACAGTTGTTCCTGTTCATATGATAGAGAGCTTACTTTATCTGAGGGTATGAAGTGAGAAAGGAGAGAAGCTTCCCTACTCCTTACAGAGCCATGCTATTTCTGGGCATATTTCTGTCAAGAGGATGGGACCAGACTCCTTTCAGTGATGCCCAATGATAGGATGAGGGGCAATGGGCACAGACTGATGCACAGGAGGTTCCATCTAAATATGAGGAGAAACTTCTTTACTTTGAGGATGCCAGAGCACTGGAACAGGCTGCCCAGAGAGGGTGTGGAGTCTTTTTCTCTGGAGACATTCAAGACTTACCTGGACACATTCCTGTGCAATCTACTCTAGGTGTTCCTGCCTTAGCAGACGGATTGGACTAGATGATCTCCAGAAGTCCCTTCCAACCCCCACCATTCTGTGATTCTGTGAACAGCAGCAGAAGGCACTAACAGACTGTGCTCAGTGTGTTCAGTCTATGCTAGCAGTGCCCCAGGGGGTTAAGGAAAATAAGTTAATCTTTGGATCCAAACGGGCCTTAAATGCAAGCTATTTGACCACATCAACAATGAAAGAGCCTGTATGTTCACAGAAGTCAGATTCCAGGTGCCCAAGAAATTTTACAGTCAAAGAGAGCAGCTCTCATGCTGCACTTCCAGAGTTAGGAAGCAGATGAACAGCAGTATCCACATCACAACTTCATTTACTGGTTTCTGAATTCTGCTTGAGACACTTTCAGGTTCTGACATCCTCCTTTTGGGTCTGGCCTTTTCTGTGTCAGCCAAATTCCTCCAGTGTGCTTGGTACTATCATTAAAAAGTCTCAGCCTAAAAGCCAGTGACTGATGTGATCAAACAAGGCATCCATATGACTTGCCAGATATAATACCGTTACACACTCCTCACTTTAACACAGATGCCAGAACAAGTCTGGCATTTTCATTTGCAATAACATGGGACAGGCATGCAGCAGGCAGGCAGCTTGCAGAGGCCAAGGAAATAACAGGAGGTTGCTACCTATCTACCTATAACGATACTGTGACATGGGGAAGATAAAAAGAGTATTCAAGAATCAAAAGGATCATGAAAAAATGGTTTTCTGATTGGAAATAAAGGCTAAAAAGAAGTTCTCACAGACTCCCATATATCTTCTTCTTTTAAAAAATTCTAAAAATGGTAGAATAATGTTGCAGCATCCACTGCCACCCTTCCAGGAAGCAATAGCCTTAGAGAGAA
This sequence comes from Patagioenas fasciata, assembly GCF_037038585.1. Classification (NCBI taxonomy): domain Eukaryota; kingdom Metazoa; phylum Chordata; class Aves; order Columbiformes; family Columbidae; genus Patagioenas; species Patagioenas fasciata. Next base: position 58,651,531 of record NC_092520.1, read on the forward strand.
GACAATTAATGATCAATGCTTTTCCAAAGCAAGACAACGCTGATAGGCTACTAAGACCTTGTCAGATCTCCTCATGAAGGCCAGTCATTTAGACATCATCCTAATTGTAAAATGGGCAGTCAGGTCAGTGAATGCTGTCAATCTTCCTAGAGAACAATGAGCACTAATTGGATACTTACACATGATCGTACAGCTGAAAGTCTGCCCAAATGTGTCATGCTTCAAAATGCTCTTTCAAGGAGTCAAAAAATACACACGACTATTTTTAACTGTGAACTGGCATGATGAAATGTTCCATCAAGGTTAATGACATAATCTTCTAAGGTGCCAAAGCAAATCAAACACAAGAGTTAGATTTCCTTTTACCTTCAGAATTTTTGTTGCTTGAAGATTCCACTATAATCATCAACTTTTGAGTCAGATATGTAAAGGAATGAAAAATAATGTCACACATACTACAAAGCCTCAGTGCATACCTTCTATACATAGTACAGACACCTAGTGTTGCTTTATAACATATACTTAAGACATCTTATTATACTGGAGTAAAATACCAATGTCTTAGGAATGCAGTAGAAATAATAAGCTGGAATTTTGTATCTATTTTTTATATTTTAAAAAAAAGGGAGTATATCAAAAATACCTAGGTCAAAGGTTTTTTGAATGGCAAATTGCCCTAAATATGGAAGAGAAAACGCAATGTATATAGTAATTATCACTGTCCTTACTCATATATGTTGTCATATTCTTTTTATAGCTTTTTGATACCACAGCCTCTGTGTTCCACCTCAGCAAATTCTGTTCAAAGGAGCTGGAGACAGATGAGAGGACTAGCCACAGATGTGCATTATATCTCTTATATTTCCAGCATCAGCTGAAGATTGACACCAGAAGAAAGACCAGGAGAAACATAAATCATAAAACAGCCAAGTCTTCATCAGGAAGCAGATCCTTGTGATCTGATAAGACAAAGGTCAAGGTGGTTTCCCACTACAGATAATACTATGTGTGGATATGGGAAAAAAATCAATATCAATGCTTTGTTGAGTATTAGAATAATATTTTTATTACCCCAACAGCATCAAAGTCAACATCAAAAGCCCATGCCCTGTGTTACCACAATTGGTTCAAAGATCACTATTATGAAGTTAAAGCTCTCAAGATCTCAAGGTACCACAATAGACCAAATGATGGATATTATAACCAGATCATATCCTCTACAGAGTAGCCATCTGATTTTAGTCAGTCTTGTAAGATATGGAACACAGCATCTGCATCAGATCTCACATTGATGCTGCAACCACGTACTATACAGATAATGAAGGACAGACTAATACCGAGAAACATTTTGATTCCTTCTGTGCTAAGAAGTCACAACAGATGACAGTTTTAATACTGATCTTTAATGCAAGTTACCTCACAGTAGGAGAAATAGAATTGTTCAGCCTATAACAACTACACAACCAGTAACAATTTTACAATATTTCTGTGATCACATATTGTGTTAAATCGCATAACACAAATCTAAGCAAGCAATTTTTCTTTCCTTACAAGTGATTTCAAAGGACATCTGTTCTGCCTAAAGGTTAGGTGAAATGATGGATACAAAAAACTTTTCCATTCCTGACATGGTAGCTGTGAAAAGGAGGCATGGGGTGATAATAATTGGCTTTTAAACTCCCTGAAGCAGGGAGTTTACAGAGGAGGTGTAAAAGGATGGAGAGAAGGACAGGGAAGAAAATAAATTTTTAAAAATCTCAGTAGTGTTATAGTCCCATCAACTTGTCTTCTCTCATGTTTGTGTTGAAGTTCTCTTATTCTTTCTGAAGAGACTGGGAACTTAATGCACTGACTCTGCTCAGAATAGCCAGAAAATTCCCACACAGGAGACAGGGGGGATTGCTGAGGCTGAATAAAGAGATCTACATGTTTGCATGATGAGAACCGACTGCACAAATTGTGGTAATTCATTCAGCCAATAATGGCTGTTATCAGGGAGAATTTAAGTATTTGTACACTGCACTTTCCCTGGACAAATCCGTATGACACAGGCAGAAGTGTAGCTGAATGTGCTAGTTTGCTCAGGTGCTGATAACGCTAAAGTACAGCAAGAAGATTGTAGTTAGCAATAAGGCTGAAGATGCGCAGCCTACAATGAAATCTGTGCTCCTACGCCCACTTATCAGATTCAGATGAATGCTAGTTTGGGGATATCTGTACCTGCTCTGATCATATCTTCCATGTGCAACAAAAAATAACCAAAGCTGGGTGAATGTTATGAAAAGCAAGCAGGTAGCAGGAAGCCAGTCTCTCCAACTCATATATATGGTTTAAAGCACTGCTCAAGAATCACAACCGAAGTACTAAAGCTGCTGATAGAATCAATGGAGTAGGTGCCTTTAAAAACCCCTGAGACAAGTGAGGTTTGGCCCCTTTTTACAGGAGCAAATTGAATTCCTTAGTTTGGGCAACTATTGCCTTTTTAACACGGAAGTGTAAAAGTTATTTGGCAAACAAAATAAAAAAGATATTTTTATTAACAGCACATAGGGACGAAGTTTTGCTATCCTTTCATGTTATTTGTGATTAATTCAACAAGCTCCATAACATCAGTATCCTGCAAATCTGAATCAGATACTCAAAGTCAGAATGCAAGGTTTACACCACGAGGAAAAATGTTTGTTGCTGTACACTGATAATTCTATAGCATTCCTGCGTTGTTTGTTACTTTTTTTATTTAGCAGACTACAAAATAATTTGTAACAAAAAAAGTTAGAATTATGTCTAACCATCTATAGCAAAGACATAAAGACAATGAGAAGCCCACAGCACTTCTAAATTCTTTCATATTTCTCAGTGGTTTTTGTTGTTGTTTTGTTTCAGTTTAGTTTTGGTTCTAGTTCTGGTTTTGGTTTCAGCTTGGTTTTGTTTGTTTTCTTTTTCTACCACCTTCTTTTGAAGGCAAAAAGTGGAATAATTAACCTCTCAGTTAACCTGGTTTTGCTAGATTATATTTTTATCTTCATACAGGAATCTGTACTCTCGAGTTCTCTAAAACATAATGTACATTTACAAAAACCTGCAACACCAAATAACTGATGTTTTAGCATAAAATTATGATACATCACTGACAGTAATTTCAGATTTTAGTTATTTATGGTTATTTTTGGAGTGTGTTTGATGAAAATAGTTTGCATATACATGTATGTGCTTGTGCAGACATATATTATACATGTAATGAAAGAAGCTTAAAACAAGCAATTCAGGCAGAACTTCACCATTGTACCTAGCAATGGATTTTGCCTCAGTACAGCTAACTATAAGCTGCTGTTGTTTCGGCTTCGGCAACACATCTGGTGTTGGCAAGAAAAGACATTATTTGAATTAGCGGGTTTTATTTCAATTGGAAGCAAAGTCAGCCCTACCAAAGCATGTAGTTGCTTTGGCTTTCTGTTCCAAGGGTTTCTCTGGTGCAGGCAATCCAAGGGCTCAGCTTGGCAAAAACAATCCAACATAGATAAGACCTAAAATTGATGATTACACACAGCCCAGCTCTGCCATAAGTTATTGGTAAAACCATTTTACTAGATTTTTTATACTCTTGTAGTGAAAGACACAAATTCCACAGTCACTCTCTATTACTACCTGAATCCCTATGCTGATAATTTATTAGGTTTCTCTGTAAAACTGCAGGTGGTAATAGAATCTGCAGAAATTTAAGACACGTTCACAGTTTGATGTGACAGAGTTCATAAAATATAATTACAACATGGCCATATGAAGGTGTGGATTTTAGTCTGATTTTATGAACTCCCTGTGTATGCCTTTGTTATGCTACAGCTTATATTTTAACCATGAGAAGAGCCTGACACATCTATTATTCTTTTTACTTCCATTTTCATATGTAAAATTCAGCAGTGGTGGGATCACTAACTGATGGAGATGCTTGAATCCTGAAAATCTTCAGTTTAAATGAAAACACCACCCAAGAAGATGGTCAGATTAGGAAAGTGAAGCCAGAGAGATCAAAGTAACTCATTACCAGACAAGGAATATCAGCCCAGCTATTAAGATTCCCCAATGAACCAAACTAGAAAAGGAAGCTGAACTTTTTAAAGACAGTCTCTCCTTTAACTCTAGGTGAGAGAAAGGCAGGGATTTAAGCCTACAGAGCAGTAAATCGGATCCTGCATCTATATTTTCTGGTATTAAGCGAGAGCTTGGAGCTCCTGCAAAGTGGGTGCTGGGTGTCTCTTGTGTCTCAGGACACCACGGGAAGGCCCAGCCCCAGCCTGGTGCCCTCTCTGGCCAACAGCACATTGACGGGACACCCATCCACACTCCTTGTCATGCAGCCAAAACTACAGTCTCATTTCGAAGCAGTAAGAGACCACAAAGCCTGTTTTTCGATCATGAAGGAGACACAACAGGGGTGAGAACTGGAGCATATCCAGACTAAAGGAAGCTCAAGGGAAAACGTGGTTTTGTTTGCAGTGCAGCAGATGACAGGAAAGCGTCCCATCAAAACACCCTTCCTGGTAGCTAAATTAACTAGGGCTATGCTGTGATGGGATGCAAGTTGACATTTACCTTCTTTTGTTATTTATGGCTGTTGGTTTGAAATACAATGTCCCAAAAGTGGCCTCAGAATATTACCTGGTTATTTATTTATTTTTACCTATCTCTCCATTGAGAGATTACCACACACTACATGCAGGGAAATAAGACTCTTGAGTAATTGTCACTTCTGTATTCCTTTGAAATGAGATACATTTTATTATTCAGCATATCTGTCATCCTCATCTCCTCTCTTAGCTCTAGAAGTTCCAGCTGTAACCACCCATTGTAAATCATGTGTATAAGCTCTGATATTCTGTGGGGGACTACGGTGGGTCCGTGGATTCCCTGACGGAGGGCATGGGAACAGAAATTAGCCTTGAAGATATGAAGGCCTACCCATGAGAAAGATGGGAGTAAAGGAGTATCCGGAGATATTAAGGATGTACCCGTGAGAGAGAAGGGAGTAGAAGAGTAACACTGATGATAGCAAAATTAGCCAATGAGATGTTACTGCTGTAACTTGTAACCAATAGTGAAGAGACACATGAATTGGTAAAACTGTATAAAAATGCACTTGTGGCAATAAATGACATCTACTACTTTCATCCTGGAAGAACTTGGTCCATGTCGTTTGTCCGTCTCAACCACGACAATATTCCCAGCATCTCAGAGTACATATTTTCCATGTCTCAGTGCATCCTGCATTGTTTGGGGTACAAAACATGCAACAGGAAAAGAAGATGTATTATTACATTAATTTGAAAATATGTTCTCTAATCCCATTCTTCAACTGAGTTCAGCAAACCTCTTCAAGCTTTATTTGTGCTTCATATTTGTCTGAAGTTGAAGACTGCAAAATCCTGATTAAGTATACAGAATGAACTATAGTTCAACATGAGAGGAATGAGTGGACACTCCTTACATCGACCTCTCTGTGACAGCTTTTTTGTGTTCCAGATGAAAAAATAGTAGGAAAGCTAAAATGAATTCTTGAAGCTTTATATTTCGTATCACAAAGTTTGTTTGCAAAACATCCAGTTTTTATTCCTCTACTGAACCATTCATTTCAGACAAAACAAGAAGTTACTGAACTATCATTTTAAAAGCTATTGCTCATCCTGCAGCATTTGACACATCTTAGGAAGCAAAGAATTACTGGGCAAGAATTACTGACAATTGGGTATCCTGGTTCCTTTGAAAGGGTTACAGTCATAGCGGTTTTTAATCTACAAGGAAAATCAATGTCTACATTTCATCTGCTCTCAATTCTTGTAGTTGACAATGGGCAAGAAGAGAAAGACATCAAGAACCTTGAGAAATCATCTCTTCTCTTACCCTTGGGAGAAAAGAAGAGAGATTTTCAGTCAAGAGAAGGATATCTCTTAATGTATAAATCCAAATTTTTCATACATAAATCAATTGACGTGATTAATACATGCATCAAATACTTGAAACAAAGAGTTTCATGTTGACCATTTCTGGGCAGGACTGTAACAGATAGCAATAGTGATACTTAATACACATGTAGACACCAACCTCAGTATTCCCTTGGAACACTGTAGGAGCACAGAGATCCATCTGCTTACAGATTTTGCCATGAAAAGTTTCCAGTGACATCCCTCACGAAACCCAACAGGAAAATTGAGGTACTGATGAGAAGCTGGACAATGCACCTTTAACATTTTCTCAGTCATAACATAAAATGCCAAAAACGTGCTGAGGGACAGCAATTTTTAACAAATACAACTTTGTTTTACCATTTCACTTCCTATGTATTATAGTAGAAAGCAAAAGAAAATCTCTCCCAGCAGAAAAATTGTAATGACTGTTTTGCAAGTCTCTCTTAAAGGTCAGTGGGAGTCAAAGACTGCAGTGTAGCAAGGCTTAAACCTCACTGTAAGAATTTTAGACATCAGAAGTCACTGTACATGGCTGTAAAGCCCCTGGCTGTAACAATTATATATTTTCTACTTATTCTTACCAAGATGAAATTTGCACAGGACATGAAATCTAGAGAGAGAAGTGAAAGATAAAATAAATCTCTTTCAGGTTTTATGGACTTCCTGATTCATTATTTTCCTCCATCAAAACAAAATTTGAAGAGTTGTATGACCAACAAAAAAAGGCAGGGACTGGGAATAGATACTAGAAAGAAAATACTATGCATTTATTTGATCTCCTCAAGTGGAGATTCAACACACACAGGATGAGTATAGAAAGAGGTAGGCTATTTAAAAGGTTAGATGGAAGTCTTAGAGAAGGAAATCTGTTTTAGATAGTCAAGAGGAGATCAAGTTATGAATGCTACAGGTCATGACCTGGAGGAGGATATGATGATGTGTAAGGAAGCAAGAAGGGGCCTTAGTGCCTTAGCTAGCCACATCCAAGAACTATAAGGCAAAGACTACCCTGGCAATAGCAGACAGCCAGTCATGCATATGTGACACTGTTCTGATATCAGGAGGACTGCAGTGATGTTAATGCTTAAATCCTCCCAGATATCCTTCTTGCAGCAAAATCAAATATCTCAGGAGCCCACATTGTCACCTCAACCACACAGCTCAAAGGGAGTATTTGAATTTTGCACCACAACTTGCCAGATTCTTATGGTACACCTACAACTGCTAAATCACAGAAGTTTTCCCACTGCTTATTTGATACTTCCTCACAAGGCTGAAGCTTGCATTTACTACCCTCTCTAAATAAAATTGCTTGTCAGTTTTCTGCAGACCCTTCACTCTATTAAGTACAGACTGTGCCAAAAGGCAGTAGAAACAGCCACCACGTGGTGTGCTCCAACTATGTCCCAAGTTTTGCGGGGTTAAACACTTGCTTCTTGCCCAGGGATTGCAACAACCTGAGTACCACACATCGAAATTATGCTCTGTAGAGCAGCAACACATTCCCCATAAAGGGTCCGGAGGAGAACCAAGGCCAGAAACCACATGGTTTCCAGACAGCCAGTCTGCTCTGGAGAAGCTAATCCTAAAGAATATGGGACAAGGGGTAATGGGTTCAAACTGGAACACAAGAGGTTCCACTTGAATTTGAGAAGAAACTTCTTCTCGGTAAGGGTAACAGAACACTGTAACAGGCTACCCAGGGAGGTGGTGGAGTCTCCTTCTCTTTCGAGGTCCCTTCCAATCCCTCACATTCTGTGATTCTGTGGTTATGAACTGTACCAAAATTCTTGGTTTTCTTTTATTTATTGGTAAATGTACCCTTAGTGTCTTAAAAAAAATGTCTAAAAAAGTCTTGGAGACAATATTTTGAGGATTCAGACCCTCACTGCAAAAGTAAGAAGAGGGGGAAGGAGGGTAGAGTTTTTCTCCATAACAAAGGGGGCCCCTTGACAAGATTAAAATCAGCTCTTCAACACAAAAAAAAAAGAATCCGAACTCTATTAATTCTGCTGCCAAATTATGTAGGAGGATTGAGAAACTTGCCGGTAAACTGATTTATGTGGGGAGAAGATGGTATTTCTTTGAAAAGGTTTTTCTTTGCTTGGTTCTCATTTTGCTCATTAGATGGACTTTGTTACAAAGATGGGCAGTTATTTAGGGGTCCTGCTGAGATAGCTGCTTGAGGGCCTAAATATGCTACAACAGTCTTTATGAGCCTGAGTGGCTGTAAAAGCCTTAGAAGGGTGCAGTATCCCCAGTGGAAGCCTCAGAAGTTGGTGACTACCACCCTGTCAGCTATGTAACTTCCATGGACAATCTTCATAACATCTCCTTTGCCTGTGTCCCCATCTTTCACATCAAGTGACTTACATTTGCAGCCTTTAGGATATTAAACTAATAAAAATACATAGTCCTCAAGATGGAAAGGCTGCTGATCTGGCTTCTGTAAAGATGTCGAAAAAAGAATCACCTTTCCTCTGAGTCAGAATAAAATCAAATTATACACAGAGTAGATTAGATTAGAGAAGGTCTGTTTCTTAAAGTACCTTATCTGTTCTCTTCTCATTGTGTTCAGTCAAAACAGGTGGATTCACTAAATGCTGTTTATACCTGTGAGCCTCACACTTGCATAGGGATCAAATTCTGATGCAGTAAATGTTACATTCATCCCAACAATGTGTATAATCTTTATCTGACTCCAAAGCAGAGGATTTTTAGCAAAAAAAAGCAAGTAACGTGCAATGTGTGTATAAGTGCATTAATGGCTCCTGCTAAGTCTCAGTGATCCTCTTACAAGTACACAGGCTATAGTGGATCCACAGCAGACAAGGGGCAATGCGTAGGGGTTCATGCATAGCTCATCCTGGTGGCAAAACAGACACAGTGCTTGTTGGCAAGATCTTTCTTTCCAGAGTGGCTTAGCTCTTCAGGGGCTGCCACAGAGGTCTGGTGAGCATGAGTGGGATGAAAGCTCACGTTCAAAGGAGCTCAGTGCTTGAGGACTCTCCCAGAAGGAAACCCAAGAAGGCATCTAGTCCTGTCCCCAGGCCAAAGACAGCTGGTAGCAGCTACATCTCCACATTACATGAGGACAGCTCAGTTTTCAGGGAGAGGTGGTATATTTTATCCAATCATCTGAGAGAGTCAGAAGCCGCAAGTGAACTTTCAGCCTCACACGCCAGGGTGAAGGGTATATGTGAGGGTTTACTGCTTTTTCTGACTGTGTCAGCTGACGTCATGGAAGATAATATCTCTCTCCCTGCAAACTGAGCATCTCTTGTATCATTAAACACTCACTGCAAGAACAGGAGCAGTTCTGTGCACATCATCATCAGCTCTCTTACTATTCGCTTCCATTACGTGAGAGGGGTTACTGCTCCAAGATGGTTTATAGTCTGGTGGAAACACAGCACGAGAAGTTGAGACATTCTTAAATAAAACATTCTTATGCCACCGGAAATAACAAATGCAAGAATTTTACACAAAAGGGAGTTCCTCCTTGCCCTTCTGATAGGTAACATCATCCTCTCAAGAACAGAAAATGTAGATAAAATTTATTATATTACTGCCTAGTAAAGAGGCAGCTTACAAGCCATCTCAAAGAGCCTGTAAATTGAAAATTTTACAACTAAATCACAGATGCATCACTTTTCCATACAACCATTTATCACTTCTATCTTTGTCCACTCCTCTGTTCCTGTGTTTTCCTTGGTTCACTTCTTTTAAATTTTCCAATTAACTAGACAGACATTTAAGCAATGCACAAAATAGAAATAATTAATATCAAATAATTGGGGCAAAGTTCTTTTAGTTCCTATTATTATCTTGCCTTAGCTTTATAAGCTGTATTTTTATAATTCTAATGCACTAAGCGTGTTTGCTCAGAGACAGATTTTGTTATTGAGCTTTTTCTTATTACTTTCTGAAAGCTAAATGCATTTAATTCTTTATACAAGCATTTCTGAAAATACAAACCATGTTTAGGACCTGATTTCTAAAGAAGATCTTTCTGTCAAAATAAGTTCAATTGCATAACACAGAGAGGTAGCCACTTTTTTTGTGTGTGCCCAAAACATAAACTAATTTATATATCAAAATCTCAGTTTTTAAGTATACTATCTTTCTGATATTAGACACCTGATTAGATAATATTTGCCACACATATATATCTAAGAACTTTCAGAACTATAAACAAAACTTTTACCACAGTGAAAGTGTTTCAGGAACATGGGACACCAAAATTTTAATTCTCACTCACCTAATTTGAACATCAGTTGAAAATACCGTGGTTGGTTGCATATTTTGTACCGAAACAGTGTATATTTATTAAAGTCAGCTGCCTGAAGCAGCTGAGAGGTTTAGAATATTGGTGTGTCTGACAGGGACAAATTAGTGAATGGTCAACGGTATTTAAGTATAATTCATCTTCTGCCTATGAACACTGCTACATGATTATCAGCTTCACATCTGCTGGATACTCACATACCACCCGCCTAATTTATACATAAACAGTGCTCATGACTGCCGCTTGTGTTTATGTTTAAGTTTTGGAATTTTTTCCTCTATAATGGGAAAAAGGAACTTTAATAATAGGAATTTTTTTAACAGGAACTTCCTTCCTCTATAATACGGAAATTAAAAAAAAAAAAAAAAGAGAGAGAGAAAATATGAAATACGTAGAAAAGGAGAAGAAATTTAACATATGAAGGACAGGAAGATGGGAGAAAGAGAGTCATGAAGATCTAATGTTACTTCAGAGATTAATGACATCACTTCAAGGTTACCTTCATCAGCAATAGCTTGCCTCTTGCATAGGTCATGTTTTAAGAAACAGTAACATCAGATAATCCAAAGATAAATTTGAGTAGTGAGGAAAGAATAAATGTTCAGTTATCTCAGGCATCACCTTATTTACTTGAATTTATCTAGCATATATGTGTTATCCTAACAGCATAGATTGGCAAGACCACTTCATCTCCTTAGCCCTTTAATGCAGTGTAAAATTTATTTGACTGCCAGAGTAAAATGTTTCTGAATTTCAAAAAATGTGAGAAGTGAAGGGAGATAGTTCAAATCCATGTAATTGCAATAGCAAGCATCTCAAACACTGAAAAAGCTATGCAATATGAATCACCAATCTGAATCCTAGAAATCATTCAAAAAGTCACTTCAGCCTTTTAGTAGTGGCACCACAGCAACTTATAGAGACCTCTGCAATGGTATGGAACAGTATCAGGCTCCTGTGAAAGCTGAAGAAATAAAATACAACTTCAATCATTGTAACAGTCCATTCTAACCCACTTCAAAGCTCAAAATCATCTCATAGACTGGCATTAGCATTTTTGCAGGCAAACCAGGCAGGCAACCTAGGTAAACATTTTCACTGGCACAAAAACATTTTCAGCAAATAACTACATGTTCCTCAAAACAGTTGTTCATTAGAAGGCAAAAATATTTGAGTATTTTTCTGTTGAAGAAAATGTTCCGTACAATTCTGTTTGCAATCCACTCTAACTCCTGCCTGAGGGCTGGAAGCCTGCAGCGCTAAGCAGTCCCATCAGATGTCCAGTGTCATGCAGCATACACTTAAATAAACCAAGCCTTGGAACAACTTAAAACTACAGAGCAGCAGATGCAATGAGAAGAATGCTGAATTATTCTGACTGAGAGGTAGGAATAAGTTAACCTGTCACAGAGAGTGACTGAAAGAATATTTGACCCCTCCTGGTTCCCTTTGGAGCACCTTCATTCATGTAATGTCCAAATACCAGCTATTAGCATGAGCAAAATTCAGTAACTACAGACTCAGTCTCTTCAGAAACCTGATACACAGACTAGCAGACTTCTCACTTTATTACTTAATTTTAAAAAGCTTTTCTTATAAAACAGATCTTAAAAGCAAGAGAAAACAAGGCACCCTTTCCTTCTGAAAAAGCTGTGGTCAGGTACCTTCATAAAAGCAGTGTATCCTCGCAGACTCCAAGTGAGCAAATGTATTAATAAAGGAAAATCAAGTAGCCTGAAGTAATGACTCAGTAATCTCATTTTACTGGCCAGATCATTCATTTGCACTGTGATTATATATTGAAAGTCTTTTAAATGGCAGAGATACTTCCCCGCTGCTTCTGTTTGCTGTCTTATCTGATTCCAAAGGTGCTCCAAGCCATGGTTCCCTGGGCTCTGGCAGGCAGATCACTTCAGGGTCTGCCATGGACACAGCTCTAATTCAATTCTGGCCCAAAGGGACAGAAAATGGACAGCAAACTCTGGTGGGAATGCAACCAGATAAACACACACTTGCCTATAGAGCTGTATGGGGAAGGTGCTGCTGCTGCTGCTGCCGCTGCTGCCGCTGCCTTCTCCTCCTCTCGCTGTCACCCAGAGGTGTGTTTCTTACTTCTTTGCCCCCCCCCCCTCCCACTTTGGCAGTATTTTAAATTCTGCATAAGACCATTTTGATCTAAGCCTCGACCACCCCAAGTCAGCAGAGCCTTTTTTGCTGCTCTCCCTTGTCCCCCTGCATGGTGCAGAGGTAGCAGAGCCGGTAGCAGCACAGGAGCAAGCGAAGCTCTGCCTGCTCTAGTCTTCCTGCACACAGGGACACCGGCGATGAAAAAAGACCTTGTGACAAAATACTGAGGTATATTCCAGAAGTAATAAAGGGCTAATTCAGATTAGCTCTTATTTCTTTTTATTATACCACAATTTTCTTTCGTAGACATAGGTTGCTTTCTCTCTTGCTCTGCAAAGTGAGTCAGACGTGCACTGGCGAAGAGCTGTCTTGTGCACCCTGAACTTTCTGACAGCCACGCAACTTGGAAAGCCAAAATTTTCTCTAGTTGGATCTACCTGTATTCATAACCTCTGCTTTTTATTTCCTATGAATAAGATTATAAAGATTCTGTGAAATAAGTAGAAATCATTTTACAATTTTCTTTGCATCAGTTTTATAAGAAAATAGATGATACTCAAATATCCAAAGTATCTCAGGGAATAAATTTTAAAAGGATACTACAAAAGGTTTCCTTTATCTATACATGAGGCATTCACACTTAATGAAGACCAGACTAAACTGGGTTATTAGTCTATGTACATATCTGAAATTTGCCTTTATCAAATGCTGATTTTTATTAGGCTTATGCTTAACTTTGGTAAGTATGGAATTTATAGAGAATATTTCTCGATAATTATGTGTTGGTTGTAATATTCAGACTTTGAGTTTGGATTTCCTTAATGCTGTTTTTCATTTCTTAAGTGACAAAGACCTAATATGACTTTCCACGGAAAACTGACCCTCTTAAAAAAGCTATAGTGCACCCTCATCTTCTAAATCCCTGCCTGGCCTACTGCCTCAGCAACACACCGCATAAAACTAAACAAGTCTGACCACCTAATGAGTCATTTTTGAACATTTCACCTATCTGAATTGGGAACCAAGGACATCAAAAATTTAGGAACTAGCCCCAGTACAGCTCTTTGCTGTAGAACATAAGCATCAACAGGGTTTGAAAAACTAATAGAACTACAGCTGAAAATCCGTTCCTTTGAGTTAAACTAGAATAATTATTACTCCCTATTTTAGAAGAAAAGTCTTAAGAAAAGCCAAGTTCTTGTCTGAAGAAAGTCACGACAGAACAGTCAGCTACGGCAAGAACCATCAATGCAGGTGATACATTATAGGTAGGCATGCCAAAACCTCCCCAGCAGCACTGATAATCTATCTAAGCAATGCTTCAGATAAAATACTTCTGAGAACAGATATTAACACATTCACCAGATCAGTGTTATCCTCGGCCTGAGCATGTGACAGTAAAAGCACAGTTTTATACATACATAACCAAAGCATACAAATTATGGTCTGAGTTTAAAATTTCTGGAATGATTTCTGGAATGGAGGGAAATGAGATAAAACAATTCTGCTACAAATGAGTTCTTGAAAACATTAGATTCTCAGCGTGAATAAGATGATTCTAAAGTCGTGATATCACCAAAACAGAGCTACAGCCAAGTTTAAATTCTGCTATTTATTTGCAGTAAACTGTACATTTCCTGACCCATCATATGAATTATTATTTCAGTAGTGTTGCTACCTGTCCAGATCCTATGAAAACAGAAAAAATTTCTGTCTGGTTTAACGTGCCAAGCACTATGCTGCGAAACACAAGACAAATATCACAGAATATACCTCCTTTGCACACATCTCTATTTCCACCTAGAAACTATACTAATGCAATACCCGAAGGAGTTTATGAGAGGAGTCTGAGTGTTTACCAGGTTGGTCGGTACAGTAGCAGGAGCCCTGTCCACGTTGCCACCTGTTCAGAAAACCATAGGCAAATGTCCACTGCATGAATGCAGATCAGCTCCAAAGCGCACATGGATGAAGTTCTCCCTTCCCGGGACGCCTGCCTGTGCTCTGAGCAGACTGCGTGCATTTGAATGCAGTAAAGCTGGTGCATCGTTTTGTGTGTCAGACTTTCTGCCCATGCCCAGATCAACTCAATGGCACACACGCAGTTACTGCTATCCCGGATAAAACAGACTCAGTCTGCAAAGGACTAGCATATGCTCTTGTATTTATGGCACCTGTGTATTTTCAGTTCTCTGAAGTGCTAAAACGGACGTCAACATAATGCTGTTTAAAGTTACAGCATAATTTAAGCTACTTGTAACTGCTGAGGATCTCATCTTTTCCATTCAGGAAGAGGAAGTAAAGACCTTGGTGGTTTTTTCTCCAGAAGCCCCATACAGTACCTTTGGTAATCCAGTTCTGTAGATAATATCTGCTGCAGAGCTAGTGAAGGTACAAGGTAAAATCTCTCCTTCAAGACTCATGTCAAAAATATGCATTTTGTAATTTTAGCTACATTCATCCACACTAATTGTCGGGTAAAGAACACAAATGAAAACATCGTGAGTTTATATAAGACACAAGAAGTGCAAGGAAGGTTGTGAATTAACAGGAAGAAGCAAGATGCTGTTTATTTCAGATAAAGGGTTTTTTTGGTAAAAAAAACCAAAAAGAATAAACAATTTGGAATAAACCATATCTTAGTGTTGTTGCCCCTCATCAGACAGTGACAGTCTATTAAAATAAGTGGTATCTACAGATATCTATAAGAAAAATACATTCTATAATATTTGCATTTTTAGTCAGGATGTTAAAAGAAAGGAGATGTAAGCTATCTTGTTCCCCTACTGAAGAAAAAGAAGGTACTCTCAATAGCCAACTCAGTCACTCCTGGATTTTAGAGGAAACTGAAAAGTACAGTTTGAGTAAATTGACTAATATCAGTCTTCATATAACTTTTACCTGTGGTATTCAAACCATACCAGTATTAAGCACTGAAATGCATGTCCCGTGTTTGAAAATTACATACACAAATCCTGGACACTTAAAGTAAACTTGACAGTGGAAGAAAAGAGACACTGATTGCTCCAAAAATAAAACTGAAAAGATTTATTCGTCGGAATTAATGTTCAGAATGTAGGCAAAATGGGTGTATTTGTTTTAGTGGATTTGCACTCTTTTATGCAAGAAAGGTGTTTATCAATACTGAACTTCAAGTTAGTAAAGTCTAACATTATGTCTTTAAGGCTTTTTGATGACTGAATAGTTTCCTACCCTTTTGAAACACCTTCTTTAGCAATTGGTGTGTGTCTTTCCTTAGCACTTGAGTATGACTACCTTTGAATTATCAGATTCAATTAGTGGCACCATGTTACCTAAAGAGCAATGCTAAATCAGATAAAGAGGATAAGAGGGAGCACAAAGTGGTTTAGCATGAAAAATGATTAGAGGCATTTATTATAAAACAGCTGCTTCTTTTTAGGAGTAAGGCAGCATCCTACAAGTATTTGAAGACTACTCAAGCCATTTTTGAGAAAAGAGATATTTTAACACCCAGTGAAAAACAATTTAAAAAAAAAAAAAAAGTTAGGATTAAATGAGGAATAAGAACTTCTATGCTTATTTCCAGAAAAAAACATCCTGCATTCAGCCATAGAATAATCTGGCAAGAGAAGAAAGAAAAGTCTCATTTTCTGGGGTTTTTAAAATAGAAGTCAGTATTATTTCAATAGTACAGTATATAGAGTAATTCCCTACTGAAATACAGTGAATGATCTTGTGTTTCCAGGAGACAAGTATGATAGACCTTCCTGTCCTCGCAGACACTGTAACACTACTGTGAGCAAGGTAGGAAAACCAGAGCGATTCATGCAAAACATACCTTTTCCCCCTTTACACTTCTTCCAATGATACTGATGCCCAAAATGACACTGTTTACTGATTCTTTCTATGTCAGACCCACTTGGGAATGTCTTAATGTGCTGCTTTTATAACGAGCAAAAGAAAAGGATCTTTATTTAGAGCCTTCCTCTGGCTTGTACATCAACCCAGCATAAGGCAGAGCACAATGCTCTTATCACAGTAGGTAGTGGCCTACCTTAACATTCATATCAGCAGCTAAACATGCATTTTTATAATATTTTTATTAAACAATGCAATTATTATTGCACAGATGGCCCAGATACAGTCTCCCAGAACCGTATGATATGTGAGGCGGTCAGATGGATGATCAAAACCATTACTTGTCTTTTAATCTCCTGTCAGCCAACCCAAAATTGCAATACATGAACTAATAGCTCCTTCAAACCTCATATGTATGCCCGTTATCTCAGAATATAATAAACCATTCGACAATCTACTTGACAAAAACATAAACCTGTTAATAGTTTCAATAGCTGAGATTAATGTGAAAAATTTTAGTATTTCTGGAAGCTGCTTTGTTCAAGATTATAATCTCGGTGTTATCGGCAGACCACAGAAGCCACAAAGGCTAGTAAAATGTTATCTATTCAGTTTCTTCTTTGTCTGTAAGTCTAAAGTGTTTTGATATAAAGAACATGCAGTTCAATGTACTTTTTCCATAATTACAAAATGAAAACTATCAGACTTTATGCTAGGCAGCCTTACAGCAAACACTTTTACCTGCTATAGTTATTTATCTATATAGAAGTCCACAGCTGAAAAGGATTGCCTGGGTTCTCTCACAGTGCTTTTGAGCACATGAACAAAGGTGTGTGCTGCTCCCTTTCACAACAGAAGTGAGAACTTGGCTGTTGGACCCATTGCACAGGGTCAGGCGGAGCATATGTGCCGACCACTGTAGTCACCAACCCAGCAGGACTTCCCCAGTGCTTGGTATGCAGAACCAAGAAGAAATTAAGCTTGGAGCTGCACCGAAACAGGACAGTGGGAGCCCTTGTATGCAACAACTTCCTTGTTGAACTTCACCCTAGTGCTAAACTTTCAGCTTGCATTGTGGTTTCTAGTAATGTTTTTCCTAAATTATCTCTCCAAGAGTATTTGAGACCATCCACTGCCACAGGGTTACTCTGATGATTGCTGTCAGTACTGCTAACAGCCTTATTTCATGACCAGATTTTGAGTCTTTCAAAATATCCTCTGAGATGATAAAAATCACAGGAAAGAACAATTTGAGAAATCCTATCTGAATATACAAGCAGTTTGTTTCCCCAGAATCAATTTATTTCCAAGCTGCTTCCAGACATGGCAGACATGCCCAGTTTTTCCAGAGATAAGTGGATGCTTCCAGTATCACACACAAGGGAAACAAATAAGCACAAAAGGATTTAGAAACAGACAAAACCACTTTTGCATTATGGATGCATCTTTCTACTCTTTTTAATGTCTTCTATCATCACAAAATTGTGATTATAAATCTCTTGTCTCACTTTCCTCCCTGCTGCACACACATCACCATCACATGCAGGTAGAGCTCTATAGCTCTGCCAGTCTCCATGGATTATGTTCCAAGGCTGATCTTTGAAAAGCTAGTGAATCCCACTATATTCAACTTTTGGTTTCTTTGACATATATTTTTGACACAGAAGAAATATTAGTTTTGTAAAAATGTGAAGTTCATTGAGGTATTATAAAAAATACAAAAGGACCTTAAGAGGCTAAAACATCCTGTGAAGAAAGAAAAGTGAAATTCACTTTGGGAAATGCAGAGAAAAATAGAATGATGAGTAGAATATAACCTGACAGCACTGCTCAACAATATAGAGCCAACACTTTCTACTTAAGCAGTGCCTTTCATGGAAGGACCAAATGTGCTTTACCAGATGTTTGGAATAATTCTTCCATCCTACACCTGAAATAGCCAAGGTCTCAAAATGTTACACAACTTGCTTAAGTTAAAACAAAGAGTAAAGCAAAATGCAGTTATTGGAAAACATACAGCTTGTCTGTGGTGTCACATGCCTGGTCACAGGATGAAGGTCAGGGTCAGAGGAAGGCTAGAGACTGCTTTAGTTGTGGTGAGATTCTTCCACCCACATCATTTTAAGTTATTCCCAATCCTATTTTGTTTTCTTTGTGGTTTCTCTTTTCTAGTTTTAGGTCAGCTTGTGATAGACTCTGATCCCATGCAAGGGAATAAAAGCAAAAATCTCCTATTACCACCTTAATGCCAATCTCTGCTGCATTTACCTTCTCCAGAGTCCAGAGAAGAAAACTAATGATTCAAATGCACCTTCAGCTTCCCTGGAGATGACAAGTAACCTCTGGGCTTCTACTCTGAGGTTGTATTTGCGCCCACCCCCGCCCCAATTCCCAATTAAAAAAAAAAAAAAAAACCCACACAAAACAAAAACACCCAAGCCCGTATATTTTGAAATCTCTCCCTTTTTTTGGGGGGAGAGGGGGCGGTTTGGTGGTTTTCTCTCTCTGGACTCACACCTTACCCTCTTTCTGAGTTTTTTCTGCCATGGCTTCTAAACAGCACTCTACTTAAAGAGAATCTAAGTAGGTGTAAAAGTTATGTATATAAAAGACCTTCAGTGAGACAGAGGGTAAGCACACACTTACCTAGTATTTTGCTGAGCCAATAATCAGTCCCAGGCTAAAAAGCAACCAGAATGCCCTGTGGGCTACATGTTCACTTAAGCTATCACTGTTTAAGTCAAAGCTCTGTTTTAGGAAACACTAACCCTCGGTGTATTGAGAAGTCTTACTTGCTTCTTCGCTCAGTTGTTAATAATTATAATTCCAAGCAAGTTGCCAATTAGTCTGAGCTAAATGCTCAGCCCTTCCCTTCATAGTTTCCTAAATGAGAATCTCTGAGCCTAAATAAACATAATATTTTGTTTCATTTGAATACAGAAGAGATTCAGTGCTTACTTTTCAAAATATTCCTACAGCCACTGTTCAAATAATTCATACCTAATCATTATCTGGCTGTTATATTCATCTAGAGCAGTTAAGTGTTTCATGGGTTCTTGTTTTAATTTTTTTTTTAATATACTGTCACAGGAAGAATGTGGAGAGATTTTAAACTGATTATATAACTCACAGAAAGATCCATTCCCTCCTTAGTCATCAGTAACACTGTTAAGTGAGCAGCTGCAATCCACACACCCTTTTTTGCCTTTATCGTGAAAACAGAATGAAATTTATGAGTTATCAAATACAATGCCTTCTCTGCATGAATAAATTATCTTGTGGTTATAACTTACAAAATGTTCCCATCTCTATTCATACCAAATGCATCAAGTCATTTGGATGACAGAATGCTACAAAAATTATCTGAACTGTCAGGAAGCTGCAATGACTTATTGTATAAAAATTATTCCAATTTTTACCAACTCAAAACAGTAGCAAAGAGGGGAAAAAGATCAGTCTTTCCAGAATATTTGTCATATATAGTTCAGAGTGAATCATCATTGAAGAAATCATGTTTTTTCTTTCTAAGGAATCAGTGATTTACATTTTAATGACTCTTGACAGGGAAATCATGATCCCTTCTTTCAAACAAATCTCCCCTCCAAAAAAAACACTATGAAATTTTGAAAGTATCAATAACTTTAACACAATGAATTTACAGTAACAAATATCTTATGTTTCCCACTCAGATATTGTCATCCACCAAAAAATCATGTAAGTCTGAATCATTAAGTCACACCTGGTTTTTAAAATATTTTTGCTTGACTCTGACAAACTGCACTCCAGCTGGAAGGAACTCTACAGATCGGATCTATTAAAAAACCTAAAACCTTTTTTTTCTGTCTGTTTCAGTGATTATAAAGTCAGTTCAAGGTTTATGTTTTCACAGAAGAGTGTGTCTTTTCAAAATAAAATAAAATAAAGTTGTAGCTTCTTAAATCAGTACAAGAAGGTTAAAAATAAACTTCTTATTTTTTTAATCCTGGAGACCGCAACTTCTCCCTCAACTGCAGAGACTTCAAGCATTTTTCACTTAAGCTGAGTCAACACAGATTGATCTGAAGCATCTGGTCCTATGAAAGCTGCTGTGAGAGTTTGCAGAACTTCAAATCCTATTTCAGGAGTATCATGATGACACTGTAATTATCACACTGAACTAATAAACAGGCTCCATTTTGAATACAAAGAGCTTGTGCTCCAGCATAGCCCAGAAACAGTAAACTAGGTCTGGCCAGTGGCCTGACTAGTCCAGTAATATCTCCTACAGCAGCATCCTCAAATCTCTTCAGAGGAAGACAAAATACTTCCTGAAGTCGATAATTATTAAATGACTCTCTCTGGGGAAAAATATCTTCCTAATCCTTCAGTAATAATTAAAGTTTGGTTATGCCTCAAATGTTGAAATACTGAATTTTCCAGAGTCCCAGGTGTGGATCGTCAGCATGTAGGCTGGTATCACAAAACTGAATGGCCACAGCCAAGGCACCAGGCCCATTACTGGTGTTTCTTTTAAATTCCTGTTGTACATCTGAATGCTTTTTACTCCATGTGAGCCTTCAGTCATTCTTTTAACCTTAAGTCTTTACTGATACCCACTAACATTGCAGATTTACAAGTGCTTCTTCCTGTACAATATTTAAACTGTTTTTCTTCTAGCTGTATTTTGGTTGTTCCTGCATCTCTAAGGAATCAAGCTTTTAATTTACTTTTTTCATCCTTTTGCGTTCCTTATTATCCATTTCCACCCTAAACTGAGTGGTCACAATCTTTCAAATCTTTTTCTCCTTTCTGGACTTCCTTCCTGCTACTATTCCAGTCTGACTGAAAATTGTTCTTATCATTGATCTTCAGTCACATTTTTAAGAGTAGAGAGAAAAAAACAAAAAAATCAGTAGAATAATATTAATCGACACAGAGCACAGAATCCCCCAGGCTGTTTCCAGCAACTAAAGGCTTTACTGATTGACCTCACACACGACAAGGTCCCATGTTTCTCCTCTTCAGGCTCTACTTAAGAAAGTTGACAGTGGAAGGTGACTGCTACCATGGAGGAAGTATAGGACCTTTGTAGTCCATTGTGTGGGACCAGGTCACTGAAAAGCCATGGTGCACTTACTCTACACAAACCACAGTCTTTGCATTGGACTTATAAATGTTAAAACACCAGCACAATGTGTTAAAGTTGGAACAAATGCACACCAATGCCTTTGACCTTGTGATCCATGACATGTATCACCAGTAATGAAATTACAAGATGTGCTCATTCTGCCTACGATTTCCTAACATCCTGAAGCAGATAGCGTTATCTTTTTGATGTAAACCTGCAACATGACTTTCATCCCCTTAACACAGGCTCTAGGAATTTTCTAGGGAAGGCAGCAGACAGAACAAAAAGTTGTTAGTAGAAAGAACAGTATTTGACCTTTCTGTTGTTATTAATAAACAAACAACATGCTACCATTTCCTTAGCATAGCACATCAAAGAAAAGGTCTTTCTGGGTCATAGATTACCCTTTCCAAAGGCAGGGTCTTTGTTCCTCCTTTCCTTTCTTTTTTTTTTTTTTTTTCCCAGAAAGTGCCTTGTATCTGTATAATTCCATCTTGTACCTGTATAATTCCATCTTGTACCTGTATAATTTCATCTTAGTTTATTTCAGGGCATGATCAAAAATACATGTGGCTGTGCTGCTGTTGCACCAGGTATTATAAAACTCTTTGATTTGCCAGTCACACCTCATTTTCCCTTTAACATTTTTCTTAAGTGATGCTCTTGTGAGTAATCATGAAATTAACTTCAAGAGTGTTTCTCCTGCATCAGCCTTAACCCTGTCTCCTTTGATCAGACATTATCCAAACTAAGATGACTGAAAATCCTTTCAGATGATCAGACAACATACAAAATTGTGCCTTACAAAATGACAGATGAAACTATAATGGGTCTGGTATGTCTGCGTATAGGTGACTCAATTAACAGAAGGAGGTAAAGTGAGACATCATCTGGATTTCCGTTACTCTAGTGTATGGTTTATCCATGAGCAAACAGGAAAACATTGCTCTCATAGTGGAAATACAAGATGGGAAACTCCCTTGTTTTACTCCATTCTTTGAGGTTGCAGATGTAGCACATTAGAAAAAGAGGCTTTGTAATGCCAAACAATGTAAAATGAGAACCTTTCCATTAAATGTCTGCAGTTGTCTGCTAATATACAGAAGGAATTCAAATGCTGAACCAGGTTTCCCAGAGAGGTTATTGACATCCTTGGAAATATTCAACACTTGACCCTGAGCAGCCTCATTCAGTTGGGCCCACACTAAGCAGGAGTTGTACCAGAAGAACTTGAGAGGTCCCTTCCGACCTAAATTACTCCATGATCCTGTAAGGCATTTTGGAAGTATTTAAAGGCAAGGTAGGTTTTGGACTAACCCCTCCTCGAGTTTTCTTCCTGGAAGGAAGCAGGTATCAATACCTATATATACTGCTTACAGAAGAGAGGGCCTCGGATCAAAGGTACATGATCTGTAGACCATCTGAGGCTATCGTGAGAATAAAACACCCAAATTTTTTGGTTTTTGAACCTACATCTTGCTCAAGAGAAAACAGGAGATACACACATTTGACAAGTCATAAAGACATATGCTCTTGAAAACCTACCACTTGTTTTCAGATTTTTACAATCATATTCTTTCTTAAATTTCAGAATAACATCATCTTCTTGGCCACATGAGCTTCTTTTGTATTTTACATTGGAAGTACATAACTACCTGACCATCTTTCACCTTATGTCAACTTAATATGGCTTAAACTCAAAAAAGTCTTTGTTAAAATGGGACACATTCTGAGTATGGAGACAGAAAAGATGAGTTAGGCTGAAAGGAAAGATTACTTGAAAGAAGGAAAACTCTGTTATTCATTCATAAATGAGAAAATAGAATAAACCTAAGACTAAATAAGGCTAATTCTTTATTGCAAACATCATATTCAAATAAAAATCTAAAATACAGTGTTTGGATTCAAAAATGCAAACACTATGAGATTTCCTTAATCACTTTTCATGCAAGTGCAAGGACACTTAGACAGAGGCTACATCCGTGGCAAACACTATAACTATGGTGCTTTAAAAAAAGGGAGTAAGGAGGTTTTTAGTGAAGCAAATACCACCCCCTAAATCTATCTATAACAAGGACTGATTTTCTCCTCTGTGTTTCTCATCAGAGCGAACATTAGTGGGAAGAAATTACAGTACTGTGTAGAAGCTTCCTCCTTGCCAAAAGGAAGGCATTTAAGGGAGAAGAAAATAGAAGTTGCCTAGTAAGGCATTTGTTTCCTTCTAGCAGTTTGGTAAAAGAAGGAAAAATAATTATATAACAGAGAAACCACAAAAAAATGCACAGGTATATTCTCCATCTGCTATTCCAATGAATCAAAGACCATTAAAAAAAAGTGCATGTATGCACACATTTCTGTGACCACATAAGCAAAACTGATTTTAATCATTATGACAAAAAACTTCCTGGATATGAGTGTTGTAGTCTAAAATGATGAATAGGTTCATTTACTCAGCTGATAAACATGAAAGGAGCCTAGATGGGCTTGTTTTCCTTAGAAATAGCTGCAGAAAAAAAAAATGTTATCTGACAAGTCCTTTATCAACTTTCTATGACATGAAATCTCAAAGATCCCTTATTGAATAAGGATATGATCTGAAGGGTGAGGTCAGAAAAAATGTGATGGACTGTCAAAGAGCTTATAGGAAAATGTTACTTTAAAAATCCCATAGCATGTAAGACATATCAAACAAGACAAAAGGCAATTTAATTTTAAAAAGTATGCCTCTTTCAGGCCAAAATACCTACTTTGACTTCTAGGCTGCCTTTTCAGTTATGAGTTGGGGAAGACTTACCAGTCAAAACTACAGGACTTCATAGGACTGCTATAGGCAGTGTGTACAAGTGGAAAATGCCTATGGTACTAGCATCAACTCTTTATTTTAAATAGCTTTAAACCTATGGCAAAGCATCAGTTTTTATGGCAGGGTATTCTTCTAGCAAATTAAAAAAAACCTAGAGAGCAGTTATTTACAGCACTAGCTATAAAGATGTCTTGCAGACATTTTGCCTAGTATGGACAAAGATAAAGCAATCCCTTGCCTGTGCCCTAAGCAGTGTCTGGTGACTCAGGAGAATTCCAATTTGGAAGAACTACTAAACCAAATAATTCTGAAGTTTTTTTAAGCATGTTTTCCAGAAAGGTACCCTTTCTAGATTTAAAGACAGAAGGAGGCAGAGAATATGGTTCTCAATAATTTGTCCCATGTATCAGTCACTTTCACCATTAAAAAACTGATGTCAACTTTCTAATTTGACTTTGTCCAGTTTCAGCTACCAGACATCAGCTTCTGTTATGCTTTCCCTAGCTAAAGTAAAAACTTAGAATCATAGAATACTTTGGATTCAAAGGGACCTTAAAGGTCATTGAGTTTCAACTTCGCTGCCATAAGCAGGGACATCCTCCACTAGACCAGGTTGCTCAAAGCCCCATCCAACCTGGCCTTGAATTCTTCCAGGAACATCCACAACTTCTCAGGGCAGCCTGTTCCAGTGCCTCACCACCCTCATGGTGAAGAATTTCTTCCTTATATCTAACCTAAATCTACCATCTTTCAGTTTAAAGCCATTATCCCTTGTCCTATCACTACATGCCTTTGTAAAAAGTTCCTCTCCAGCTTTCTTATGGGTCCCCTTTCAGTATTGGAAGGCTGTTCTAGGGTCTC
The DNA here is from genome assembly GCF_037038585.1 of Patagioenas fasciata. Taxonomy (NCBI): domain Eukaryota; kingdom Metazoa; phylum Chordata; class Aves; order Columbiformes; family Columbidae; genus Patagioenas; species Patagioenas fasciata. Next base: position 58,676,517 of record NC_092520.1, read on the forward strand.
CCCAGAGCCTCCAGGCTGAGCAACCCCAGCTCTCTCAACCTGTCTTCATAGGAGAGATGTTCCAGTCTTCTTATCATTTTTGTGGCTTCCTCTGGCCCCTCTCCAACAGGTCTATGTCTTTCCTGTGCTGAGGGCTCCGGAGCTGGACACAGGACTCCAGGTGGGGTCTCACCAGAGCGGAGCAGAGGGACAGAATCACCTCTCTTGACCTGCTGGCTATGCTGCTTTTGATGCAGCCCAGGATACAGGCTTCATTTTTGACATTTTGTTTTAGCTCTTGTAGACTATAATCAAAACACATTACAAAAGCCTAAGCTCTGCTAGTCCCTTTCTAAAAGGTATTTTCTCCAAACTTTAAATCCATTTTTGTATTTTTCCCCCACATCTCCTCTTTTTGCTCAAGTCTCCTGAGAAACAGTGGCATCAGAACTGCACACACTGTACTGTGTATTAACAATTAGAACAGTGCTTGTTTACCCACAATATTTATACTAGCATGCTCAAAGACTGAATACAGTCTTTCTGCCAAAGTATCACCCTGGTTCCCATGTTGAGGTGTTCACCTGTCGTAATTCACAAGGATTTTTGAAAGTTTCTACTTTCCTGCACACAGTCTTCCTTTCTGTAAATACAGTCTCTGATCCTTGTCCCAGCGTATGTTTGCTCTGGCAGACAGTTCTCAGACAATTCAAGTCTCTCCATGATCACTCTTCCTAGAACGTGCAGTTCTTCACTCGTTATATTGTTCTTCTTGCTTGTTTAAAGTTAGGAGTGACTTTTAGATTTTATTCTTTATGAAACAAACAAACGAAAACACGCACAAAACCAACCAACCAACCAACAACACAACACACAACAACAACAAAAACAAACAAACAAACAAACACAACACAACACTTCTCAGGTCCTAAAACCCCAAAGCTAAAATGACACGTAGAACTAAATCACCAGTTTTATGAAACTGGATTTTACCTACAGTCTTCTCTCAGTCTTTCAGTCTAATTTTCAATCCCTCCAAAATGAAATGAGAGCTATTTGATGAGACTTATTTTCCATAAAACCACATCAACTGGCATTAATTAACTTCCTGTCCTTCAAGATGTTAATAATTACATCCAACATCAACTTCTCCATTATTTTTCCTGGGACTGATGTCAATTTATGGTTATCCATGTTAGATCAACTACCCTTCTCTAATGTTGGACCAGATTTGTCCTGTAATAGTTCTCTCAGATTGCAATATTTTCCTGATATTTATTAAAAAATAACACTAGGGCAGCAGATATCTTCCCAATCAGCTACTTACAAGTTCTTCTGATATAAAACTGCTTATCCCTACCACATGTTGTTTAACATCCTAATTGTTTATGAACCAGGATCAGAATGACTAAATTATTTTCGTGTAACAAGAATACATCATCTTATTTCCTTCCAAATACAGAAAATAAATTGTTCTTGAACAGTTTTGTTTCTCCTGAATCACACTAACATTTTTGTGATTTCTATCTACATTGGACTGACACATTTGCCAACATTCTTCTGTTCTTAATCTATTTGGTCTATATATGGTTTGTCTTTAAGAACCACCTTTTAGAAGCACAAGAGCAGGAAACTCCATTGTGTCATAAGTCAAACAAGAGCAGCAGATGACCAGCTTGGCTGAACAGGGAACTCCTCATGGAGCTCAAGAAGAAAAAGAAAATGTATGAACTCTGGAAGCGAGGTCAGGCTTCACAGGAGAGTACAGAGCTGCAGTTCATTTATGCAGGGAGAAGACAAAAAAAGGCCAAAGCTCAACCGGAGTTGAAACTGGTCGGTGTTGTTTCAGGTAACAAAAAGGGTTTTTAAAAGTATGTTAATAGCAAGATGAAGTCTAAAAAAAAATCAGACAGATGCTTGTCAGAGATAGACTATTAAGGATGAAGAAGAAGCAGAGGCATTAAATGTTTTTCTGCTTCAGTCTTTATTAATATTGACAGACCTTGGACTGCACAGTTCTCTGTGTTGGAGGACCATGAGTGTGGGAACAGTGACTTTCCATTTGTGGACACTGAAATTGTAATGGACCAGCTGTATCAGCTAAATGTCCATGAGGCCTAATGCGATTCATCCCAGAGTACTGAAGGTGCCAGTGGATGTTATCGCCGGACACCTCTCAATCATCTGCCAAAGACAGAAAGTCCAGAGAGGTCCCTGCTGAGTGGAAGCTAGCCAATGTTATTCCAATCTACAGAAAAGGGTGTGAGGGAAGACCCAGTGAACTACAGACCTGTTAGTCTAACCTCAGTTCCTGGAAATACAATGGAGAAGATTGTACTGGGTACTACTGAAAGGCATTTAAAGAATAATGCAAACATCAGGCACAGTCAATGTGGATTCAGAAAAGGAAAGTCCTGTTTAACTAATTTGATATCCTTCTATGATAAGGTCACCAACCTCATGGATGAAGGGAAGGAGTGTAGTGTAGTTTTTCTCGATTTTGGTAAGGCTTTTGATAGGGTCCCTCACCGCATTCTTCTGGACAATTTGTCCCGCTGCGGGATAAGCAGGTTCATGGTTCGCTGGTGAAGAACTGGTTGAAGGGCAGGGCTCAAAGGGTTGTAGTGAATGGTGCTACATCTGGCTGGTAACCAGTCACCAGTGGTGTTCCTCAAGGTTCAATTCTAGGGCCAGTTCTGTTCAGTGTATTTATCAATGGTTTGGATGCAGGAGTTGAATGCACCACAAGCAAGTCTGCTGATGACACCAACCTGGGAGGTCCTGTTGACTCTCTAGAGGGACAGGAGGCCTTGCAGAGGGATCTAGATAGATTGGAAAATTGGGCTACGATTAATGGGATGAGATTTAACAAGTCCAAATGCTGGATTCTTCACCTAGGATGGAGTAACACTGGGCACAAGTAAGGATTGGGAGAGGAATGGCTGGAGAGCAGCCCTGTAGAAAGGGACTTGGGGTGCTGGTCAGCAGCAGCTCAACATGAGCCAGAAGCATGTGCCCTGGCAGCCCAGATGACAAACCCCATCCTGGGATGCAAACACAGCACAACCAGCCAGTCAAAAGAGATTATTATCCCTCTCTATCGAGTGTTGGTGCCGTCTCGTCTCAAGTACTGTGTGCAGTTCTGAGCCCCGCAGTTTAAGAAGGATGTGAAGGTCCTTGTGTGTGTTCAGCAAAGGGCAACAAAGCTAGTGAAAAGGCTGGAAGGAATGTTGTATTGAGGAGTAGCTAAGGACTTTGGACTTGTCTAGTTTGGAGAAAAGGAGGCTGAAGGGCAACCTCATTGCTCTCTACAGCTTCCTGAGGAGGAGATGTGGAGAGGAAGGTGTTGAGCTAGTGACAGGGCATGTGGGAATGGTTCAAAGCTATGCCATGGGAGGTCTAGACTGGACATCAGGAAGCATTTCTTTACCAAGAGGGTGGTCAAACACTGGAACGGGATTCCTAGAGACATGATCAATGTTCCAAGCCTGTCAGTTTTTAAGAGGCATTTGGACAATGCCCTTAACATGCTTTAACTACTGGTCAGCCCTGAGTTGGTCAGGCAATTGAATTAGATGATCATCGTAGGTCCCTTCCAACTGGAATAGTCTATTCTACTATATTTAAAAAAAAAAAAAAAAAAAAGAAAAAAGTTTTCTAGATGCTAGTTCTGCCAGGCATAGATTTTTCCCAACAGCTTCTTATTGAGATTTTCTGCTTTTACTTATATTGAACATTTTTGGGTTATGATCTCTAGTCCTTGGTCTCCAAACAACCTGCGCTTTCAAGTACTATGGCTAATTCACCTTTATCCATCATACCAATGACAATTTACTTTGTTCTGAAGTGAATATTCCCCAGCTCAGACACTACTTGCTATTTTTTTCAAAAATTTTAACGTTGTATTTGTTGCATGAAACTGAGCATGTGCCATCCAAATTCAGTATCTCTTTCCTACATTACACACAACTCTCTATCTGGATGAGGACAGGGGAAAAATCATAATGTTTCCTGAAAGTATGACCGTAGAACATCTGGGGTAAAATCTGAAAAGTAACACATTGTGAGACAGCAAGGGTTTTATTCAAACAGTTGCAGTATCCATAATAATAATAATAATAAAAAAATCAATGTCAGCTAGCAACAGGAGAAAAAAATCTAGGTGACTTAGTCTGCATGGTAATCATATGAGATATCACAGAAACACAGAAAATTACTGTATGTGAAGATAGACGTAAATCTTGACCCTAAAACATACAGGAAAGACAGAGTTTTTCTAGTGAAGAGAAGCAGTATTTTATCTATAAAATATGATAAGAAATCAGTGCAAAGATATCTTCAACAGCATATGAACGAATACAAATCTGAATTTACCAATATATAACACAGTAGTGGAATTTCAAAAGCCAGTTGACCAAGAAAAGGAAGTCAGCTGGACAAATTTAACAGATATAGAGGAAATAGCTCCACATGTCAAGTGTTTATAAAATATTTCAGCTCCACATGCAAAACATGCCAGGTGCACTTAACCCCTAAAATAACAGCTTCTCAGAACAGCTTCTTTCACAATATGTAGGCCTTGAAGCTATTCTCAGCTTTCGTCCTTAAAACATATTGGAATCAGTTTAACAAATAACTACAGCCGAGCCACTAATTAACAGTGATGCAATACAATTAAGTTAAAGTTCCTCCATGGAGTGCTCGTCCCATAAAATAACATTGTCACACTAATCTTCTGTAAGGGGAATTTTAAAAAACAAAACCACACCAAACCAAAACAAAAACCAACCAAACAAAAACCAACCAACCAACCAAAAAACACTAATCAAAAAACACAGAAGTAAAGAATGAGCACACTAAACTTTTTAACCACAGTATGAAGAAAACTCTGGATTTTTAAACAGTTTGGGCAGTAAAATGCTAATACTTATATCATTAAATAGCACTAAAGGAGGAAGAAAAGAGAAAGAGTGGGTAAGGGGTGAGTACTTCTATGTTTCAAAGAATAGGAACTGAATTTCAGGGAAGTCAATAGGAACAAATGATAGCAAGCAAAATGCTTTGTGGGAGAAGACCATAGACACTCTGCAGAAGAGTTCAGTAAAGACTTCTGCTCACTCTGCAAATCAATAAAACAAACAAAGCTGAAATGTATAAGATAATGAACAGAAAATAATATTGGTATTATTATAAGGCTCTACATGAATCAATACAGCCTTAACTGGAACACCGTTCTCTCTCTCCAAGGCCTCTAAAGCCATAGAAAGATAAGAAGATACGGAGAATGAAGATATTAATGTTTAAAGAGAAGGCCCTTCTGTGAGGTAGACAAAAAAAAAACCCTTAAACTCCCTTCCTCTCCTTTCAAAACAAAAGTGGGTGCGTAACAAGGTAAGTTTTATACTCACTTTTATATTCATAATGGTAAGGAGATTATTAGCTAGGCTGAATACTCACAAAATTAAAACTAAATGTTGAATGAAATGTTGAACAAATCTATAGAGTTTGCTCTTCTGATATAAGGGCAGGAACCTACAGTTCACAAAGAAAGATCACTTTTTACAGGTAACACTTTCATTGAACACACAAAATTTTACACAGAGTTTTGAAAAAGTTTATGCAGAAGCTCTTCCAAGCTTAAAGGGCAAAGCCAAAAATGCTTGTTTGATAATTAGCAAATGGCAGATACACCTAAATATCCTGCACCAACTGGATCTTAACAGTGAATGATAGATAATGTTGTTATCAATAGGTAATGAAGAACCTTGAGAGGGAAAATGAGGGGTGCCAGGGAGAGATGGAGAGTCTAGGCATACAGTCAGAGCTTTGAAAAATAATTTTGCAACAGATAAATGTGTGCATGGAAAGCTTGTACTCTGCAAGACCTGCCTCTTCTCTTTCACTGTGTTTTCCAAATATAGGTGAATGAGAAGGAGAAAGGCTGAAGAGTCAAACTGGCAAGCAAGATCATCCAGATCCTACTGTGCCCCAATATTTGCAAAATACAAGCAGAAAATCTCCATGAGCTTGTGTGACAGGACAACATAACTTCACACTCTATAAAATTCATTCAATATGTTTAAATCTCAGAAGAAAGAAAAACTAACTTTCCAGAAAAATGCTGGAATTTGAGAACTACATTGTATATATGGCAGAGAAGTGTTCAGCAACATCCAAAATATCAACACAGGTTGCCCAGAGAGGTGGTAAATGCCCCATCCCTGAAGACATTCAGGTCCAGGCTGGATGGGGCTCTGTGCATCCTGATCTAGTTGAAGATGTCCCTGCTTATTGCAGCGGGGTTGGACTAGATGACTTTTGAAGGTCCCTTCCAACCCAAACAACTCTTTGACTGTATGATTTATGATTGAAGTTTTGAACACCGCGTGATATTCCTTGGAGGCCCCTGTGGGTTAGATATCTTTGTATCTAACGAAAATCTGCTTCCCAAGGGCTATGACTCCAGGTAGAAATTTAATTACTGTTCAGAGGAAACAGCCCATGGTGCCACAGAGTGTGCTCATAAAAGAGTCTTTAGAAAATAGCTAAGTGGGAGAGTGTGGCACTTTAAAGCCCTGCTCAGCCTCCATAGCTTCACCTTTTGTGGCAGCCTGTCACAGTGCTGCATGTGGACTAAAATAGTTCAGTAAGTTAGTACTATTCTGCCTTCATTCTTTAAAGAGGATCTCTTGAGAAATAGTCGCTTTAGATAATGCAGTCTTATGAAATGGCCTGCTTGTTCATTACAGAACATTTTTCTTCATAGGTTTTCTGATGGACTGGATGGAAACAGGAGGCTTCCTTATTAGTGACCCTTCCTCTTTTTGTCTTCCAAAGCTGCCTTTTTTTCATCAGGAAACAGTCCGACTTTGAGGATGAGGCAGGTAAATATTGGCTGGTCCACACATTGAGTCATACAGTCACTGCAGATGGACTAGAATGACATTATCAGGATAAAACACACTTTTAGACTGAGTCTGGATCAAAATTTCCTGTCTCCTATAACCCAGGTGAAATTCATCTGATTTAATGTAAGAGTATGATGTTAGACATCCACGTTTTCCCGAGTATTCTGTGCTCAATAGAGAGAAACAAGCATTTCCAAAGAGCAATCCAGCTCAGCCCAAATGACGTGTCTAAAAATGGTCAGATGAAGTACTCTCTGAAATTGTCCATTTCTCTCCATCAACTATAAAATAAAATGAAGATTACTAGATTAAACGTTTCATTCTATGGTATCTATAGCAAAATAAGAGGCAAAACCATGCTTTCATTTCTATATGTCTACCCAGAATACTCTGACATATGCTTAGTTTTCTTCTTTGCCTCCAGCTTTTTAAGGCTTGTTATTCTGGGTACATGCTAATTGTCGTAAAATTGGTCCAAGATCAACAAGGGAGTGGGAAAGGGAACACACTGAACATCCATCTGCTTACCCCTTGCAGATCTTTGTAGGATGTCCTGACTGAATAAAATTCTTGGCTCCAAAACCTTTGAAATTTCAAAAAACAAATATCAAGATCTGGATCATACTTTGTTATGCCCACACCCTGATGCACATTTTTCCCAAGGAAATGTATACTGCATTTATTTATTCTTTTCTTTATGATCCGATGATATTAAAAGAGGTCTCATATTAGCTACTTTCAGGTCAGCTTCTACAAAATATTTTTTAAAGCAATCTACGGCTTTCTGAAAGACAACTCATTTGCATCGCTTCACTTGGCATTTGAGCAGTGTATGTCCTCGGATGAATCAGCTGATGGAGCCCAGAGCACAGAGCCTCTCAAATCAAGGCCTGAGCTCCACCACATTTTCGAAGGTACAGAGTAAGACACCACAACGGTGAATCATGGATCCACCTCAGAACACCCTGTGCCAAAGGTATATCAGTCCATCTCCCACAAAAGCTGAGAGCTGCAGCTCAGTTAGCAAAATGTCCCTTCGCTTTGCTGGTATAAATGACATTTTCATTTCTAAGGCATTCACTCTGATAACTTCTAGGACATTCTGCAGAATAATTTTACTACCAGGCACGAAGTCAGAACAGATACAACCCATCTTATTCTCCCCCTCCCCTGGTGGGAGAAAAACAGTGGAGGGTGAATGAGCTGAATGGTCACAGGGCCAAACCACAGTGCTGTGCTGGCAGCTCAGCCAAAGTCCTGTTGTAGAAAGGCCAGCATTCCTGTATTGTTCACTCATTCTATTACAACCAGAACCAGGAAATCTGCCCTAATAGAGGGAAAATCTTTCTCGCTCCTCTGTGTTTGTTATGTACCTCCTAAAGAGATGCAAGAAAAGCAGGGAGGAAGATCTGGATGAGCTTCATAAGTAACTCACAGCCCTTCAGATGGTGACCAGGAGCCGGTGAAGTTTGTGGCAATCAGGGGCCAGTCGGCTGTGGTAATTCGCCTGCTTTCCTGAACCAGCATCACAGAGCTCTGTGCAGCCAAGAGAGAGAAAGAGCAGATTTTCTCCAGGTCTTTCTCCAGTCCTAGAGACTAACCACCACCAAGCAGTCAATGACTGGATGCTGTCAAGATGATGGAGGATGGAAAGCTGAGCATGCAAATGTACTGTGCTTAACCACATAAATGCCTCAAAATCCTGTTCTTGCTTCCTAAAGACTGCTGTGTTGCTCAGCCTGCCCTGTCTCTGGTGGCTTTTGCTTTTCACTAGTTAACAGCAGTTTTCTCCTCATCTCCTCATTTTCAAAAGCAAAAAATATCATCCAAAAAATCCTTTTTTAATTTTCATTTGAACACAAATCAAATTTCCCTGCTGAATGAAAAATAGCTGGCTGATTCTATTGTTTACAGGTGTGCACTAGAAGAATCAGTTATTCAACTACTTACTTTTAACATTAGGTAAGTTTTTAAACTGATTTCAATTTTTAACATAAAGAACAAACTTCCCTGCACTACTGCTGAACTCCAAAGGAATTCATAAATACACTGTATATTTAGGTTTTGGAGAAAAACAATTTCCTTGCTTCGTTACTTAAAAAAATACCTGTTAAACCAGTATTAGCCTAACCAAAGGGCAGCAGCCATGATTTGGCATTGTTTGCTTTTAACAGTCCTCAGTATCTGCAAGTAATGAAGAGCCTGACAACCAACAATCTTGTCCCAGTGAAGAAAAAGGTTTAATCCCTCCCAGGTCAAAAGTGGGATGTGGGAGCTAATCTCTGGATAGAAAGAATTATAGGCATCAGACAGTCCTTGAGAAAATGCCTGGAGTAACCATGCCAGACTTTAATGCTTTCTCTCAATTATATATCTTTTAAGGAACTGAAATTCTGCTATGGGATTTCTACGATAATTGTATGGGAACAGCATTTCCTCACATAACCTATGTTTGATTTAAAACAAAACAAAATGTCTCTCTCCCCTTCCCTTTCAGGCAAGCGCATTGGAAAATCATCAAGAACATGATAAATTATTTTCTTTTCTTGTGATTTAAGTTCAGGCTTCGTTACAAACCAACTTAATGACAAATTTTTCTGTTGCTTACAGGATCAAACTTTTAATAGCTTCCGGAATACTTTACGAATTACATCCTTCAAGTACTGAAATAATTAATTTTATGTAATATTATATCAATTTCTATATCTTATTACAAACGTTAGAGAATGTCCATAACTGTGATTTTAATTTATTGCTTCCACTTCTGAAAAACAAAAAATAATGGGGAGGCATGATGATATTCAAGAAGAGTTGAATAGCTGAGTCCCATTTCTAGCTATTCTTATTTAAACCAACAGAAGCAAAAGCAAAGGCTAAGAATTCATGAGAAACCAAAGATTTTATAGTCAGATAAAATAAGATTGCATCTTAGATTCCCCTGAGAGAATATGAGAAAACCTGGTGGGGAGAGGGAAACTCAACTATATATAAATGGACTGAAAAAAATTTTGGAAAAGTGCTGAAATTATGAAGTGTATTTCTATGAAACAAATTGAGATATCTCAATGCATTGAGTTGATTCATTTATTGACTATGAAGTTGTTTATCTGATCAGACTGATGGCAATGTTTTGGATAAAAGTCTCTACCATGACTATACCAAACAAAATATTCAAAATACACTTTTAATAGAAACCCTCATTAATTTTTGTACTAACAGACAATGCACTACTTCAGGACCCATCAAGATTAATCTTTTTCTGGAAAATATTTTCCTACTGACAGCTGCCTTTTCTATCATTCACTTAGCTCCCATCCGCCAGGTTAACCCATTTCCAAAGACACACGAATACAGTCATTGCATTTTAACATGATGAATCTTCCTTTCGAAACCTATGAAGCACACAATACAGAGTGTGATAAATCTACTAGAACACTTCTTTTGAGAACCTCTTCTGGAATTAATCGTTCCTAGTAGAGTTGCTCATCTCTGACAAGACAAGACTAACTTCCAGTGATGTAAGGACAGAGCCAGGACAGGAAAGAAGAGGAGATCTCTTCTACTCTTAAACTACATGTATGTGCATCTAAATACATGCACGTGTGTACACTATACACTGCTGTCACACACTAGGAACTACTCTCAAAGGTGGCTTTAATTTCACAAATAACAAACAGTTAAGCTCTGTAGATGCTACTAATGAATCTCCATATTAAAAGTCTTTCTGTGTGGCTGACATCATCACATGATCTTAAAAATATTTACTTGGCCTAAAAAACACTGGATACAGAAAACAGAAAAAAAAATATTATTTTGAAACCTGAAGAACAGTCAAACTTAATTAAGCATTAAAAGGAAACTACTTAAACTTGCAATGCTAATCAGAAGAACATAATATTGAACTTTATAAGTAACATTTGTCTCTTTCTAAATACAAGGTAGTTTGCTGTTACCTCTTCAAACTTCACAGATTTTAATCTTTCTGAAAAGTCAAGCATTACTTATAATTCATAAAGATTAATAACCGTATGCACTGTGGCCAGCACTGGGACACAGTCCCACTGGCAGTTATTTCAGTGAGTTTTTAACTCAAGCGGTCACTGACATCCTCTGGGATTTTCTGGATAGTGACTTCAGCAGGATAAGGACTCTGCAGTGTATCCCACATGTTATCATGCTCTGTCAATTGACTAGCTCCATCTCAGGAAGAATTTCGGTGTCTCTTTCTGTAGGGTAACCAAAGGAGCTCCTCTTCAGTGTGCCAACAAGGTCCTACTGTCCTGAAAGGCATGGCCAAGATGTCTGATTTCAAATCTCTAATTGCACAGGGTTAGTATGGAGGTGGAAAGCAGGTAATAGCTAATATTTCAAAAGTAGTACTACTGTCAGGCTGTTTTTTCTTCATACCTTCCTTGTTCACTGTTACAACCTCAAAAAATCACATCTTCCATATTTCATCATTTGGGAGTTTAAGTTCCACTGATCAGTAAAATTTGTACCTATAAACATGAGTATCTTTTTATATCAAAAGCTCAGAAATAACTCCTGTCTAAATTGTTTCTCAAGCGACTAACATTTGTGATTCTCTGTCAGTCTCATGAAATCATTATATCTCACTGTGTTCAAAATCATCATTGTCACTTTCCAGAAGCCAAGGAGCCTTGGTTATTTTTCTAATCAAGGTCCAACATCTAGAAGTACTTTAAAAATCCACTTTGTCAACAGCCAAGATAGAAATTTCATATTGACACAATCAGCAGGCAGTTTTCAAGGCACAAATTTAAGAAACTGTGAGGATTTCAAATGAGACATGATCTTCTATCAATGAAGACAATGAAAAGAAAATTCAAGGGAAGAAAAATCACAAAAAGGAATATGTTTTATGATTGTCCCTATCAACACATGCTTCAGACAACCAACGTAAAATATGAAGGCGATCTATTACTTCTGCCTAGTGGTCTCTTGTCATCAACCTGCACAAAAATCTGTCACAAGCCTGCATCTGATCTCAGAACACACCTAAGATTACTGAAAGAAGATATTGTCTGCAAGCTGAGTGTCTTTGTTGCTCTTCTCCTTTCTCACAGCTTTACGGTGGAATACAAACACTGGGTTCCTGCCATTCTTAGTTCTGCTAAAACATATAACTTAATTTGGTCTTAATTAGTCAAATTTTCTATTAATTCTCCTTAAAAAAAAATCCAGAAGTTTAATTCCATACATGAAGAAACTGTTTTAGAAATGAGGCAACCCTGTTTAATGTAAAAATATTCAACAATCACCAGGGGAAAAAGCAAACAAACAAACAGCAATAATAGAAAAGGTCATCTCAGCTCTTTTACCTCCCTCATGCACTGTTCTTACAAAATCGTGCATATGTCACTGCAACAGTATATGGCGAGATGGTAAATATTATTTTGACCTATTTTGACATTTGCAGTTTTAGAACATATAATCCTAGTTTAAAGGAAACAACAAATGAAAAGGTCTTAGGAATAGACACTAAAGTGTAAGTCCACACAGGAAAAAAAAAAAGTCATAGATCAAAAAAAGTCCTTATAAAGCAAATGCTTTCCGTTCTTATGAAAAAAATTACTAGCAATACTTTGCCAAAGATTTTTCTTCCCTCTGGTAACCACATTAAGTCCTTCTACTTTTTATCACCCTATAGTCTCTCTTAAAACACTGGTTTCAGAAGTGTAAGTCTTTGAAGCTTCCTAGGAGCCTCAAAGCAGGATGGGTAGGAAAAGAAGCATCCCCTGCAGGCAGCTCCCCAGCAGGCATCCCCAGCCCCAGGTGGGCAGTTTGGAGCCCACACTGTTCCCCATCACAGCCCTTCCTTCCCGCTGCCGGGTCATGCTGCTCCACTGCCCACAGCTCAGGTGGGCAGAGCAGAGGGGCTGTTTTTACCTGCCCAAGGGAGGTCCTCCAAGCAACTGTGTTGTGGAGTGTAGCAAAAGGGGTGGTAGAAAACTGAACAGTCCCTGCCTGTTTGCACTCTCCTGCATCGCATGAGGGAGATGTGTGCGTGCCTGTGTGTCTGTGTTTCTCCACATCAGGATGTAGCTCCACAAATAATTTTTTTCAAAGGCAAAGCCAGTTTAAGAGACTCCTACTTTGGCTTTCAGTCTCTATGCATCTGCTGTAGCTCTCAGATGCATCAGTTGTGCACTTTTTCTGAAAAGTTATTTTAAAACCAGATTGTTTCCCAGTCTTGGTACACAGAACAGATCCAGAGACCACTTGTACCAGGACAATCACAAAATTGGAGAGCTGAGGTGGGAATAAGCACCCAAGACCAAATACCTCCTCAGCTGCCTTCACATGTGCAAATAGGTCATGCAAGTGCACACTGTGCCCTCTTCAAACACTTCTAAGTGCTTTCTACTCACACTATAAGAAAGGAATTAAGAAAAAATGAGGCCAAGCCTACCAGTGACGCACTGTTCATTGCTTCAGCTTCTCACCTTCCAGTAACAACATTAGATCAACAGCTACTGTGTAAAAATAAGTGTAGCCATGTCTATACAATAAAAGAAAAAGGTTAGAACAAGGAGAGAAAGAAAGCACAGAGAGCAGACGAAAAGACAGAAATCGAAAGATGCAGCCTTGGGAAAAAGAAATCAAAGCCAAGCAGAGGGTCCCATTTCAAATCTGCTTTCTTTTTGCATCCTATCACAGACATCCTCTTCATAAAAATTGGTGTGCACAACCATAAAAATATTTTTGAATAAGAGATACTACTATAACAAAAAGGTGTTTTTCTTCAATACTTACTTTCCTCCACCAGTTGTAGAGTTCTTATGTTTGTTCCTTTGCCTTTTTGAATCATTAGATTGATCTTTCCTCCACATCAAACACACAGATTTCCCAACAATTCTGTTCAGTGTTCAGCAGAAAATTATTGGGAGGTGACAGAGAACACCATGCCACATTATGCAGACAACATCTCTAGAGCAGCATTGGCTGCAGAGCAGACATGATTTGTTTGAACAAGTCTGTCCTGCCCAGTTGCTAACCCACATAGCACTGGCACTCTGCATACAGAGACAACACTGACCTGATAACAGCATTGCACAGTTATATGTAAGAAAAACGCTGGTGTTTGACATGATGAGATTCAATTAATTATGATCAAATGATATTTTTGTCATTCTGGGGAAGGATACTTTTAGGACCACCGATGTTTACTGTGAGATTTTCAGGTCAAGAGTATCCCCAATAACACTCCTAAAAAACCCACAGTCTTACTTTCAGCATCTAGTGTGCGACCTGCGTGACAACAACCAACACTGCAAATCACTGGCAGTCATGCAGGAGGAAAATGCATCCTCACAGAAGGTCACTCTGCCTTCAGTTAACGTGTCCCATTCTCCTGCAGCCATCTTCATGCTAAAAGTCAGGGTTTTGTCAACTCTGCCTGAGTTAGCAGAGGGCATGGGAAGCCCTGGATCTTACCCTTTCCCTAGTCCAGCTCCACTCACTCAGCTGGCAGCAGGTACCTGTGGTCCTGAAAACTGCACTGGTGATTTTGTTGCCTTGTGCACCATGTATAGCATTGTTAAGGCTTACAGCACAGGCACCTTTGAACCCTGAATCAGCCAGGACTGGCACTACCTTCCTGCACAACCTGCAGATAGACCTCCTTCCACTTAACTGCTGACATGTCCTCCTGTGCTTTCAAGGCTATGAAGGAGAACATGCTTCTGGACAGAGAAGAAGCAATTTACCATATATCATAGATCACAGATGAGAAAGCATGCAATGCATAGTTTGCTTTTCCTGTGTTCATGTGCCATATGCAGACTTGGTAAAGTATGGCTGTGTAATTAAGCAATCCCAGCTGCTAAGCTGATAAAGCAAGGAAAACATCCAAGAATTTCTCTTTTTTGCCTCATGAAAAGGGCGGGAAAACCAAGATAATTTGACATAATTGTTCCGTTTGACTGACACTCCATTTTGTTCCTTCATATGAAAAACAAAAGACTACATTAATTGCAGCTATAGCAACTAGGGCTTTTTATCCAGGAACTGACTGCCTTGAGCCCTGGAGGAGTTCCCTCACCATCCAGGCACACGGTAGGAGAGCAATGGCACATCTTCCCCCAGCAGGTTTCCAGCTTCTCAGCCTTTTCTTTATTTCCCTGGTGGGAAGCACATGGAGAATTTGGCCTCATTTGCAAATAATTTCAGGAGTACACGCACTGCAGTTGCCAGAGCGTTTATTCCCAGTTCCAGCACAGCACATGTAATACAGCCATGGCTGTGCATGGGGCAGCAATACGCTAGGAACCAATACCATGGGGAGCTGCGTTCCTCTTGTGAAAAGCACTGGCCCCTGTGGTTTCATTCCATGTTGCACCATAGCCCAAAGTGAAGAATAAGTTATTAGCTGTTACATGCATTTTGCCCCCTGTTTCATAACCAGTGTAGTGACCTCAATGATTAATGAGAAATCAGTGTCGGACTTTAAGGAGATGAGTTTTTCACATAAGGGTTGATAAGCACGCAGCCACTAGAAGTAAAAGTCTAACCAGCACACTCCATGACATCTCAAATGGTAGGTCAAGCATTAATGCATGCAATTACTGACATATGGCCTAGCCTTCTTTTTTTTTTAAATTTGAATGAACCTAAGCAAGAGAAATACTCCAGCAGCATGCTGCACTGGTTTCCTTTACCTCTTCAAAATGCTTGTGCTTGTGCTGGATGACTTTCTAATTTTTACTTTCCTAAAGTAGAAACAATCAAAGACTTTGAAGCTACAGACTCTTTCTGACATGAAGTAATTATAACATGTCCTTCTCATAAGCACATTGACGTAACCACTAATGTGCTGGACGGGCTGATCTCCTCAGCAACAGCAAACAAAGGCCAACAGCCAGCAATCACATCAAACAGGCATCCTGTTTGTTGCAGGCTACCTTGCCTTCACCTCTGGCAGCTCTCACTACTCAGTTTGACTCGATATTTCAAAAGCACTGTTCCCACACTCTCCTACATACACTTGGCACAGCCCTTTGACCTGCATCAGCATTAGAAACCTACATAGATAGCACTTGTTCAGAAGGAGCCTAAGAAGGCTATGAATTTTTTTTTCGGTCTAACTAGTCCTTCCCAAGCAGCCTGGACCAACTGACTGCTGTCAAACCTTGACATTTCTCCTGAACTACTAGGTACTGTGCCACTAAGTAAGAAGCCAACCACCAGCCAAGGGACACACTGAGTTAAAGACAGAAGCGATGACTCCCAAATGAGTGGAAAAGTTAAAGTATTCACCAAATGAGTTCCAAATTGAAATGAAGTAATCCATGGGACTTAGAAGACCATTACCTAAAATATTAATTGTTGAACAGGGCAAATAAATCAAAGTCATGTAATATAAACATTACAAGAAAGAAAGGCTTGAGATGTATAAATTTATTAACTTATCAAAAAGAAGAGTCTTACAAATGTAAATAAGCAAAAGGTCAGCCTTTTTGTGGTAAATCTTCCCTAAGCTTCCCTAAATATGTCACTTCTGGGATGAAGAGGGTGTCTCTCTGTGCCTTCAACTGAGAACTGAGCATGAATATGAGTCATTGCCAGAAGAACACTGCTGCAGAGCAAAGCCCATCTTTTATTACCTAATCACTAAAATCAAGATGCTTCATTATAAATATGATAAATTGTTGCAATTATGGTATCACCTTGTTTACAGGCAGATTCAGTCTGAGCTTAAGCTTGATTTTCATAGCCTGTGGTTCCCTAAATCACGAGCTTGTTTGGTAGACTGTGAGACTTGTGGGGGGGGGGGGGGGGGGGGAAAGGTTTATTCCTTCTACAATTTCTTACCTGTGACTACTTTTGTTTGGCTTTTCTTGTATTGATATCTCTTTTTGGTTCGTTTCAGGTGAAACACAAAAAGCAATGGTTTTCACAGCATGCTATAAAATGTATCCAAAAGTCATTGTTACACCCGCTTTAGCATATTAGGAACTTATTCTGTGTCTTTCTCACTTCTGTGTCTTTCTCCGTGGGTTTTCATTTCAGCCACTGGTATGAAAGAGTTTGAGTCTCTGCAGTACTGTTTAAGGCCTAAAGACTCTGCTGTGCTATATTAGAGCCAGGGGAGGTGTAGGTAAAGACTGACAGCTGTTTGCTTCCATGGGACAGCTTTGTACCATTTCTTGTAGCCTCAAAGGCTTCCAGGAATCTAGTGACAACAATTCAAAGACTACTAGATCCAAGCCAATCAGCACGTATCAGTTAATACCTAAAAAGCCAATAAGTAAACTTCCTCATTTTTCATTTAAACCCAACTCAAAATTATGTATTACCTAAATCCCTCAACCTCTCCCTAACTCCTTTTTCTCCAGGTAGCTTTATTCTCATTGTCAATCTGCATTCAGCTGCTGGGACTTCCCACTTTAAAACTGTGTCAAGACACTGATGATGTTTTGACAGTGCAGGCTGCAATGCAGAAGACTTGACACAGCTCAGAAAGAGGCAGAAAAAATGTATTTCAAATACAGGAGCAACCAGTTTTAAAATCTTTCATCAAGAAGAGCCAGGCCATCATGGCAACAAACCATCCATAGACATAGAAATGCTGGCTGGTATAACACATTATTTGAAGACAGTGTCTTCTTGATATAGAAACTCTGCAGTACATATTACTATGCACTAAGGCTCAAATTTTTAAAATACGACTGTCTAGAGTCAGTTTCCTAAATCAAATGTAAGTGCCATATCTCCAAAAGTGCTGAACACCAGCGAGTCCTGCTGCAATGCTTTCTACTTCTCTGGCATGTTGACTCTAGTATGATGAATACGTGGGTAAAACCAATCTGTTTATTTAAGTCTCTAAATAAGGGCTGAGCTAGCATACCAAATTTCAGACTGATGAAAATTATCTTCCATCAAAATGTGAAATGTTCTGCAGTGAAAATGCTGACATATTCTCAACAGTTATAGCAAATCAAAATCCTAGAAGAGTGCACATTTACTTGTTCTCAGAAAAACAGTTAATTTCATTAAATCCATTATGACTGCAGTTTGAATCCCCTATTACATGAGTACTCAATGCAACTTGGCAAGTAGAGTTCTTTTAAATGCATGCATACAGTTCCTGAGCAAATTAGTAGATAATGGACATTTTTTCTAGAAGCTAACCCATGGCCAGAGCATGTCCTTAGAGCAGCAAAACCACATGACTTTGTGTATCTGAGAGAAAAGTCAGAATTTCTGACATTTGTTCAAACATCCACATCAACATATGACTGACAACAAGGGTTCAGGGAGCAGAGGGCAGGAAAGAAGAACTGGGCACTCTAAGAGACAGAAAGTCATGTATTCGTGGATCCACAATTAGCCAGGGCCTAGCAAATCTCCACTTATTTTTTATTTTAAGAAACAAGCAGGAGATACAAACCCTTTATTTTTACAAAGCAAAGTATGGTGTAAAATATGGGTATATTTTGAGACATAAGGACTAAGTGTATGTTTTTCACTTGGTCTTTAAGTTTAACTCATTGCTGCCCAAACTCACTCCTTGATTTTTCTCCTGCCATAGATGGTGGCTGGTTGGACACTTCCCATACTAAGTTGCACTTTGGATTTATTTCAGTAAGACACTGCACTGCAATAATCAAATTGTTAAGCATGGATTCTTAGCAAACAATGAAGACTTATATTTCAAAGTGAAATGCTACCATATCACTTGTGCCGTTTACAAAATGTTGCATCACATTGTCATGAATTAACCAAAGCATGTTGCTGTGACTCAGCTGAATTCTTAGTTGCAGCATACTCTCTAAGCCAATGGCATAGACATAACAAGAAGAGGGGAAAAATCTGTTTGTTGTTTTGGTTTGTTTTTTTTTTTTTTCTGACTAGGCACAGTGGATAGAAGATGTAACAGTCAAGCTGTGGCAGCTAGAGTTATTTGCTGTGATAATGCAAGAATTTCAAGGCCATAAGAGGAATCAGACAGATGATAAACAAACTTAGAATTCTTAATTCGGCCAACTTTGTCATATTTGTGACTGTTTCACATATGCCCTCAGTACATATGAAACTCATCCACAGCATTGCTTAAATTCTTCACTCTGTATTTAAGACTTTCACGCTTCCTTGGCAGTACACAGAAGGAATCAAGCCGTCTTTAACAAGGAAACTGAACAGAAGCCATGAAGTTGGTGTAACTAGCTTCTGCACTACTGACGGTGCTGGTGGCGTTGCTCACCAAGCCACTTTCAACCACTTATCAGCAGTCCTGGCTATCCAGAGAGGTCCCAATTGACTGGAGGTTAGCAAATGTGACACCTATCTACATGAAAGGCCAGAAGGAGGATCTGGGGAACTACAAGGCTGTCAGTCCGACCTCGGTACCAGGGAATGTTACAGCGAAGATTATCTTGAGTGCCACCACATGGCAGGTACAGAAGAACCACGTGATTAGGCCCGATCAGCACTGGTTTATGAAAGGTAGGTCCTGTTTACACCAACCTGATCTCCTTCTATGACAAGGTGACCTGCTTAGTGAACAAAGGAAAGATTGTGGATGTTGTCTACTTAGACTTCAGTAAAGCCCTTGACACTATTTCCCACAGCGTTCTCCTGGAGAAACTGGCTGCTCATGGCTTGGATGGGTGTACTCTTCACTGGGTGAAAAACTGGCTGGGTGGCCAGGCTGGGCCAAAAAAGAGTTGTGGTGAAAGGAATTAAATCCAGTTGGTGGCCAGTCACAAGTGGTGTTCCCCAGGGCTCAGTATTGGGGCCAGTTCTGTTTAATTTCTTTACCAATGATCTGGACAAGGGGATCTAGTGCTCCCTCAGGAAGTCTGAAGACAGGCAGGAGTGTTGATCTGCTTGAGGGTAGGAAGGCTCTACAGAGGGATCTGGACAAGCCAGATCAATGGACTGAGGCCAATTGTATGAGATTCAATAAGGCAGAGGAGATATTTAAAGAACATGTAGACATGGGACTTACAGACATGGTTTAGTGGTGGACTTGGCAGTGCTAGGTTAACTGTTGGACTTGATGACCTTAAGAGTGTTTCCCAACCTAAAAGAATCTATGATTCTATGATTCTACTCTGTCCTGGAGCCTTCAGTGTAGAAAAGGTATACTGGAAGTTTGCTACAGTAAGAGATCTATGATACATGCTGCATTAATGCTCAGAGGTTATCATTGATTGGCCAGGAGAGGCAGAAGACTCCTCACTAAACCCAAATGCATTCTCCTGTCAACAACAATGCAATAAATATAAGACTATTAATTAATTATTACTTCTCTCTCTCAGCTCATCCGCATGAAGTCCCAGAAGGGAATGCTGGACTGAAGAATTGTACATGATTCTGGTTTCTCACTCCTACCATAAATCCTTGCATTTGCTAGGCTGAGCACACCACCTTTCTTGAGGGTACAAAATACTCTACCTCCAACACACATGTGCAGAAAGCATAGCATAATCCAAACAGTATTAAACCAATGATTGTCATAGTAACCTGTGGATAACTGTTGCTCAGAGAATATGCTTTGTATTGCTTGTCCAGTCTTCTGTGGGGTCCAGCAGAGTTTCTCCCCCACCCTCCACAGTACCTGTGGAGTAACAAGAACCAGGCAGACTCATACCCACAGTGGTGACAGCCATTCTGTTGGTTGCGTTTTGCACAAAAGATACTCAGTGACTGAGGCAAGCAACTGGTTGAAGAACCTAATGCTCAGAGGACTAAGATGATGCTGTCAAGCAGAAAAGCAGATGGAAATAGACAAAATTTTCCATAATAGCACTCCCCATGATCAATGTCTGCCCTGAGATCACCAAGACCTTCAGTAACTAAGCTGTTCACCTGTATTTATGAGTGTTTCCGATTATCTAACTGTAGCTGCTGCTATAAAAGCACCTTCCTCTTTCCAGGGATTAAGGAAGGTTGGACTTCATCTTGTCAAATGAAGGCTGAACAATAATGCCCTCATAGGTAAAACTTCCTTATTATTTACATAGCTATAGCTCTGAGTAGTCCTTACAATTCACCTTTCTCTTTATGACACTTCTAATCGTTAAAAGAAATAATTCAGTCAGAACAGAGAAATCAATAGCATGTGATTAAGTGCATCACTACCTGCCTGCCCTGTTAAACAATGAGTCAAATTCAATAATATCAAGTCCTCCTCTTCAAAAGCCAGTTGTCATGTAACCATCTTAATGTGATCCTCCAAAAAACCTATATCCCGCTACAGCAATAGGACCGCCATTTTCAGCAGCAAAATTCATAAAAGCATTATAGCTTTTTCTTGACACCACACTCAGAGCTGGAATTAACTCCTAGAAGAGAAAACAGATTCTCAGCCTTCACAGAAATTGCAAAAGCTACTTTCCCTCAGGAAATCTAAAGAATAATATAGTTCTGTTATTATTTTGGAAGTGGAAAAGAGAGAGCAATTGTCACTGACATGCACTTTTTAGGTTTTGCAGTGTACCTGAGTAACAAGGAAATGAACCCACAAACAAAGAACTTTTGTTCTCCTTTGTAGAGTGCTTGGGCTCTACAGATAAGGGCATAACTACAAGTTACTTGAACTGACTACCTACAAATGAATAAGAAAAGGCATGAAGTGATGGATATGAATATTGAGATTGACATAAAACCAGCAGAAAATCCTGTTGACTTTTTTGGTCCTTGCCAGTGGACATAGTCAAGCCAAAGCCAGTTACGTAGCTCAAGGAACTTTTGTGATTTCTTTGGCTCTCTTTTCCCTTCTGTGCAAGATTCAAATCACATGTGTCATCATATGTATTGTTAGAGCCTGAACTAGGAAAATAGTTATGAATTTTGTCTCTTTTTCATAAATTACAGTTGTAGGATTGAAGCTGTTACACACCACAAAAGCAGCATTTCCTCAAAGCCACCAAAAAGGCCCTTTAATATAGAATTGTTTTGAACTAAAGCAATCAGTGTTATTGCAACTAGAGACTCCAAAATGCCCTTATCTTTAACACAGATTTATGTCTCTACAGTTCTATAACTTTCTGTGACAAAATCACAATCTCTAGTCTTGTTACTATCAAGGTTTCTATGGAAAATTCTTTTCTTCTTTGGAAACCAATGACAGATTAAAGATTATATATACACCCACATGCACACAAACACTTTTTTGTTTTGTTTTGTTTACTGGATATATTCACCTACTCTCTGAGAGAAACACGAGAAAGTCTGAGTATGAAAAACTATACGTGAAGGGAAAAGGTGATTTAGAGGCTGCTCCGTAAACTAGGTATTGTGCTACCTGTGCATTTTCAAACAGTCCTTGGCACTACTGTTGTGCTTTGGAGCATTGCAACCAGCTTTGCACAGGTAGGGTTACATAAAGCACAGCCTGAGCTCTGCTGCCTTTGAGCCCTCCAACTGCCTTCAGCTCTGAGTTGCATCTGTGTAGTCTCACCAAAATCAATGCTTCTGCACCCAGCTAATTGCTGGTCATTTCCTCAACGGCAAGTGGTATTGACTCAACAGCAGCTATATGTTTGGTCTTTCTCTCCAGTCACTGGGGAAGATGGAAACACACCTAGCCTCCAGCCTTCTTCAAAAGAATAGGAATGAATGATAGACACAGCAGCTTGCAAGTAGATAAAGAAAAGGGGTTACAGTTTTTCATGAATAATAAAATAATGAATAACTGAGGGGTACTATTTATAGCATACAGGTGCAAACAATTGCTAGTGTCAAAGCCTGGCTTTAACCAGACAGTACAATAAAATGGTAATATTAAACAAGCAGCAGCAGCTACAGCAATAGCAAAGATGGAAATCAGAAATACATCCTTTTCCAGAAAGGAAATTGTGACTGAAACGAAGTAAGAAGCAGGAGAATACAAATGCCTTGCCTAGCATCCTGCTGTGTAAGACAGTGCTTTAACAACATATAATTGTTAACTTAAGGAGTTGCTTTGACATTGTTTATCTGTGTGTGAGAATACAATACTTAGCGGTCTTTCAAATGCTAACAATGCAATTGAAATGAATGAACTAAATAGGAACAATTGAAAATAGTAGGAGTGTTTAGAAAGATATACATCAATAAGAAATAAAACCCTCATATTAATTGCAAAGTGTTACTAAATATATAGGTTTACTAGGCATCAATAACAGAAAATACGTCTAATGGTGATAACCCTTAAATAACTGAGGGGAGAAAAAAAAAAAGATAAAGAATAGAGTGTGCTAAGCATTATGCTACTCTCATAAAACAGTGGGTACTATATGTCCTCTATCCAGTTTTGCACATGTCATAAAATGCTACAGAGGAATCACACACTTATAATTCTAAGCATGTGGATACTGCCATTGTAATAAACAGATTACTGCTATAATATTTAAAACATAAGCAGTACTGTAATGAAATTAATTCTGACAATTACAGCATTGCATGACCTTAAGGTAATGCAGGCAAAGTACCTGCAACGCACTCAAAAGCTGCTTTATCTGTCAGTAAATTATAAGATTGCATGAACTTTGAAAAGAAACAGATATCCAGAGTCTGAAACAGCTGGAAGACAGTACAAAAAACGTATCAATATACCCATATATAAAAGGACCGTTTTTCAGACCTTCTAATCCCTGTAAAGACTCTTGGCAATGCTCACTTTTATTATGTGCTTTAAATTAGAGAGAATGACAGACAAAACATTAATATATTACAATACATGCAATGCTTTGGCTGTGAGTCTACCCTATGTAAACAAAGCGTGTACAAAGCAATTTCATTTCTTCAGAGATCATGACATTTATAAATTACTCCCCTATGAAATGAGATTAAGGTTGCTAAATGACCCATGTAGGCACATTTTACTTCAAAATGAGATCCATAACTCAAAACATGGTATTGGTATATGGGTACCCATACAATACACTGATCCTTTATACTACAGTGGGTTTCCAATATCAGCACTGACTTCTGTCATGTTTTCCTTGTAGTTTTCTTTAGTCATAAAAATATAGCATAGTAGCATTTCCATAAACAGATTTCACAAAACATACAAGAAATCCCTGAGGCATTGTTCCTCCTCCTCAAGCAATGAATGTGTCTCCCAAACACAAGTTATTTCAAAGCTATGAAAAAAAAAAAATCTATATATATATTTATTAATATATACATTTATGTTCATTGCAGTGTGAAGACAAGAAGCTAAAGTCCTCAAAAATATGCAAAAATGTGTACATCAATAAATTACCAGCATTTGTCTGTATTCCAATGGCCTTTCCTACCCAAATCAAAAGTAACAGGCTCTGCAAAAGTGAGGTTATAACTACAAAGACTGCGTCCCTTCTGAGCACACCATCTAGCACATATTTATCCTTCCAGTATCACAGTGAAGTAGAGAAGTGTCCTCCCCATGTTGTAGTTGAGGATCTAAAAGAGATGATTTGATTTCCCCAGCCTTCCAGGAAATCCACAGAAGGAAGAGGAACAAACTTGGTCTCTGCAGTGCCAGCTAGTAGTTTGCTGGAGGTAGATTGTGGTTTGCATTTATTGTTATGTCATTTTGACTCAAACATATAATCCAGCATGACAGCAAAACGTCATGAATTCTAAGCACCAAAATACCACACTCTGCAATACGAAGTATTCTAGTGTTTGACCTGGGAGAAATATACAGTACCTCCCACAATTGAGATAAAGGCATTTACAAAATTATGGTATATGCGGAGTCTCACTATTTTAAATAGAATATAAGTTATATTAGTTGCCATGTTAAAGAAATATTCTGCTATTACATCATTACAGCATACTTATGTTGGGAAATATGCACAAGCTTCAAGGAGCCAGTAAATAAGCATCCCTAAATATTGTCTACATATAGATTATACCATATACCATCTGCAGTACACAAAATATCACAATGCAGTAATACACAATTAAAACTATAGACTTCTCCTGAATTTTGTATTCCCAACCCTGATTTTGTCTTCCTGATAAACTTCTGTGACAACATCACACTAGTACTTTAACTTTCAATCCTTGAATCTGTAAAGGAAACAGGCTTGATTTATGCAGCAATGATCCTGAAATCAACAGTCTAAATTTTTTCAGCCTTATTATGAAGATTGTTAGATAAATTACTCACTCTTGCAGTAAGTGTCTGATAAGTAGGCAAGTACTTGCTGGTGAGAATTACCATTCTTTGGACAGCTTTATCATCAGAACTACAAACAGCTGTTCTTGAGACCAAGCTTTGGCTTCATTGCATTGAGCTTTGCTTACCAATCCTCTTTCCAACACAAGAACTGGTAATGGTACACACTGTTTAAATCCCCTTCAATTTATCCTGTCATATTTTATTTCAACAACATAAACTGTGATAATGCAAAATACTGAGTGTTATAAGGTACTGCATGACTTTTACTCCCATGACTGTCAAACAGAGTTCAGTTTCTTACAAAACTGGGATGATATTCCCTATCTTCTATGAACAAATAATCCACAAAAACAAACATACAAGAAAAAAACCAAACTTGCTGCGCTGAGTATATTTCCACAACAAAATTGCAAAGTCTTATTGAAGATATTGGAGAATTCTGAAAATATTTTTACTAACAATAAAGATATAGCTATTAGCAGATTACAGATCTGCAATTCAGAATGTAAATCCTCAGATTCTTCCAACAGTCCACAAGTTTGAAATGAAATTTACAGGAATGTTAAGACTGTTACAAAATTTAACAGACTTTAAATGAGGTGCTGCACAGCATGAACCTTCTCCAGATCACCCTCTTCTGATGATCACTGTTTGGACATTTTACTTGGAAGATGAAGAAGAGAAGGAGGGAAGGGAGGGAGGGAGGGAGGGAGGGAGGGAGGGAGGGAGGGAGGGAGGGAGGAAGGAAGGAAGGAAGGAAGGAAGGAAGGAAGGAAGGAAGGAAGGAAGGAAGGAAGGAAGGAAGGAAGGAAGGAAGGAAGGAAGGAAGGAAGGAAGGAAGGAAGGAAGGAAGGAAGGAAGGAAGGAAGGAAGGAAGGAAGGAAGGAAGGAAGGAAGGAAGGAAATCCTGACTTTATAAGTGCTTTACTTCAATAAAGAAACAATTTAATTTTCTTTGTGTCTGATGGCCAAAGCTATCAGTATCTGCTGCTATGTCTACCTATTGAATGATTTATATTGTAAGTATAACATTCTAAAACTAATGCCTGCAACAGATAATTCTTTGAAACAGGACCATATTTATATTCATCTGAAAACCAAGAGGATAAACCATTCTTGACTACTTATTTAAAACAAAAGACAATTTAAATGAACTGAACAGGGAATAACACCTATGCCTGGTAATTAAAAAAACAAAACAAAACAAAACAGTTCTAAGTGCAACCAGTTAGCTTTGACTAATCTAGTGTAGTGATTGCCAATATGTGAGAGTTTTCAAGCTGAAATACAGAACAAGTTGTGTCCTACTGCTTCCAATTACTAAAAATGGGATTAAAAAAAAAAAAAGTTTCTATTCCAGCAATGTCTGTTGGCAAAACTGACCTGTCAGATCTATGACAGTCTGACAGCATTTTGAATAGCGCTGAGATTTTTCCAAGTCATGCTCAGATCCAGTTCATCCTTGAGGAGCGTAGTGCCAACACAGCATGCAATTATACCAGCCATTTACCATAAGGGAGAGGCTCTTTTCAGTTGAAATTTGTGTTGCAACACTGGTGTGGTCCATGCTCCCAGTGGTCCCATGGCTGAAGTTGTGTGCCAGAGTGCCCTCAGAGCACCTCTAGCAGCTGCTGCTGCCCGCAGGCAGGGGATTCTGCTTGCAACTGCAAGACAGCCTTGGGTGGCTAAACAGCAATCTGCCACGGATCACCTATTAGGTTCACAGGTTAATTTGGGTCGGAAGGGACCTCAGGAGTTTTCTAGTCCAACCTCCTGCTCACAGCAGGGTTGGCTCCAAGATCAGACCCGGTTGCTCGGGGCATTGCCCAGTTCTCTCTAGAAGAGCTCCAAGGATGGAGCTTGCACAAAGTCCCAGGGCAGCCTGCAAATTTAGGCACACAGTGGATGCCTGCAGTTGGCAACTGGCCTAAATTTCACTGCCAGTATACACATCAAGCACACTTTGAGCCCTTAAAGCAAAATGGATTTGCCTTGTCCATCCCCCTCCGTGCTGTACGCCTTAGTAATGGAGAGGTACACGCTCTGTGCCAGATGAATCATATTGTATGAATCCCACCTCCCCCTCAGATGTAGTAAATGCAGCTCTGCTGCAGCACCAAAACTGACTTCTGACAAAAGTACTTTATTAACCGTAACTTTGGGAGAAAGGGAAATCTTGAACTCACCTGAGTTACATGTTCATACCCTAAAAAAATCAATATTAATTGTGTCTTTGGAAACTGTCTCTAGAGAGTGCTTCTTAAAGCAGCTTCCATGGATGATTTCATGTGTGCAAGAGTGATTCTTTTGTTATCAGCCTCAGGAACTGATTATTTTCACTGTCGCTTAGAAAATTAAACCAACAAGAGACAATGGTGAAGAGAATCGGATCCTTATTTACAAAATAACCCACAAAGGTTTCAGTTAATATAAAAGAAAACAAGACCTTTTTTGAACTTAACTTGGCTATTGAACAGTGTTTTCTAATTAATAAAGAAAAAAAAAACACAATAGGATTTTCATAATGCAGCTATAATGTTAGTATGCTATCAGTTTCTATAAGACAGTCATGTATGGGACAGAAGGTTATAATTATTTTGGATGTGGTTAAAAACTCCAACACACAGTTGGAAATCTCTCTTTGCTTATGTCAGCTGCATGTTACGATAATGCCAGTGACTTTTTTCTGATTTAGACTAGTTATTCCAGATTATATTAAGTCAAAGCCAAATCCTTGGTACATCACATAACAAGACCCCTGCACTTAAGAAAAATGCAGGCTTTCAATACTCAAAATTAGAGCTTCAGCCTTTTTGATGACTACTTGTAATTCTATTCATTTGTTTTGCAGTATTGTCTCAGGTATGGATGAATGCTGCTCTGTCCTATGACTTTCCACCTATGTCTAGAAAGAAGATATCTTTCCCAAAAATTGCTGCCAAAACAAAGGCAGACAAAAAGGAGAGGTTTGTCATGGAAGCTACATGCAACAGTAATTAAGCCTGGGAGTAAAAATAGGGATTTCAGTTTCTCTCTAAGGAAACCATTCTTGAAGAAAACTGCATACAAAGGTTGCCTCTCTTCTAATTGCATGAACAGAAAATGTTATAGAAAGACCATTTTAATTATAACTACATTCATTTCTATCAAAGCTGCAGGTGTACACACTTGCAAATGCAAATTCAGTAAGGCTCACCTTCCTTTTTCAATTCTTACGAGATACAAATAGCTAATCTGAAAACTCACCTCTTAATTGCACCTCTTGACATATCAAACCGTGTACAGGTATTGTGTTCAAAGGCAGCAGTGCATAATCAAGCTGTGTATAACCATAAAGAACTGCCTTCTGGCATATAACTCTATATACACACATGTGATGGCATATACAATCACATAAAATACTTTCTATTGCCTTCCAGACTGGATTTGAAAAGACCATTGAATCTTAGAATTAGTTTGGGTTGGAAGGGACATTCAAAGATCATCTAACCCAACACCCTTGCAATAAACAGGAATATCTTCAACTAGATCAGGTTGCTCAGAGCCCCGTCAAGCCTGGCCTGGAATGTTTCCAGGGATAGGGCATTTACCGCCACTTCTTAGCTCACGAGTCCTGCACTTCCTTAGAATGTTTATACTTGCAGCACCACTCAGCTGCATATCAGCAATTTAATCTGTACAGAAGAGTGAATACCAAGTGACACAGCTTAATGGAGCACATCTCCGTATCCATTTTGATTATCAGACCTGGTTTGGGATTGCATGCGTTTTCCATGCAATATCAGATTGAAGGCACTAATCCCTATTTTTTAAGTACTCAATGGCTGGGCAACAACATACTTAATAGTTCAAAAGCAGTATGAATTTGTCAAATAATTTCACTCTTCTAACACAACAGAAATTTCTACAGTGAAGTTTTTCTCAGTAAAATGTATTGACACCAGAGATGGGGCTCACCTTCCACTTCAAATGCAAGTTGCATTTCTTTGAATCTTCTCTAACAACCATATGCATTTTTTCTAAAAAGCCAGAACAGTGAGTTTCACAATATGCAATCCTCATCTTAGGAAAAGAATGACATCACTAATATGATATTATCTATTGTAAATTATATGTTATATTAATTATATTTTAATATATATTTATATATTAATATACTAAACACTATTAACTTTTAATGCATTTCTGAAAGAAGCAACAATGAAAGGAGAAACTCTCCTTCATAAGAATGTCAAACACAGGACAAGGTTGTGATCAGTCACCTTTCCTTACTCCACAAATGCTTTGCTTTACTCAGGTATAATAACCAATAAATATCATTAATGTATGTAAAGAACACAGTAAATTAGCTAACATATTGTATGTAAGACTACAGAATTTTTGTAGCTCATACATGCCCTTCTACACATGCCCATGTCCACAGCCCAAAGACCTAGTCAAGCAGTTAGAGATGTATTCACCACCTAAATACAGTCTGAATTTTTTACCATACCAGCCTAAACTGACTAGTCTGGTTAAGGCATACTTGCTTCTGCAGATAAAAGAGCAATTCAGGAAAGCAGTATATCTCCTATAGCTCCTATAGGACCTGGCTGCTGCTGTTTCCCAAGCCCTACTGGTCCACTGCCCAGCTAGACCTGGATCAAATGGGGTGTCTTTGGCACAAACGCAAGAGTAAGATTGACACTCTTCACTGCTGGTTTCATGTGCTGACTGCACTCGATCTGACCTTATGCCATTACAATATGAGTCTCTGTATTTTTCAGGGAAGGTTTACCAAGATATTTTGGACTCACCTTATTTTTATATAGTGCATTAGAAAGCATTTCTCAGTACACAATGGAATAAATCGTCCTTGCTATTTCACTTTCTTTTCATTTAGTCCTCAATTCACAAAATTGGGTCATTTTCAATGGGTTTACCACGTGAAACAGTGAGAAATAATAATAGCCAGCAATTAAGTCAAATTTAGCACTTATTACTCAACAAGAATTGCCTAGGAACAGAACATGCTTTCCATGACTGCATTCATTGTTCGAAATTCTTTTCAGCATGTTTCAATGCATGCGCCTCCTCTGTTACAGACTTTTAATAAGCCTCTCATTTCAAGAATTTATCATAAGTTACATACTCACAATTCAAAATTAAAGTTAATTTGACAGGACTTGAGTCAAATGTCTCTTTTGCTGATTACACAAGCATAACTCATCTGATTTGCAGTATATCCATTCATGAGCCTGAATCCCATATTTATTTTTCATGAATATTCACCTATAATTAATAAAAACCCTGTTTTTCTAACTACTTCTATGAGTAACCATGTTCTCCTGAGCAGAGTCAGCCTACATACGAAGAGAAATCAGAGGGAAACAGCTTTGCCCAGCTCTGCTCCTACTTGGAGTACAAATCCAGGAAACTATATACTTCAGATACGACTAGGAAGTTCTAAAGAGGAAAAATAGTGTCTTTGCCATGAAACTAAGATCATTCTGCTTCTCTTCTGTTTGTGTAAAGGAAAAATATGAGCTGTTGTCTCACCATAAGTGCCACACACTTAGTGTAAATCATTAATAATTTCATAGCAAATACATAAGTGACCAATTTAGTATTCAACAGCTTTGTCTCATAAAGCAAGTCTCTGGCCTCAAAGACCATTTTAAAATATGTACAAAGTCTTCAGGACCAGACATGATTTTCTGTACCATTTTCTTTTACAGGCTGTAATATAACCACACACCTACTACAAAGTTAGCATTTGCCATTTCTCTCTTTTCAGTTTCAATTATAACTTGCAAAAAGTGAACATCCCCTTACAATAGGAATCACTCAGGTTGAATACTCATTACATGACCAAAATAGAAAGCGAGGAGTTAGAACAGGCACACTGTATTTATAATGTCTTTTGACTATATCCCAGCTTTAGTTTCCCAGTGCAGAGAATCAAGTCTTTAAGTTAAAAATAGTCTACAAGTCTTTGGTCTTTAAGTTAAAATTAGCACTCAAAAACATTCACACTTAGGGAATTATACCTCGAGCAACAAATCTCACATTTCACTTACAACATGTGATGACGCTCTTCTGCAACAGCCGAAAAGCTAACACGATGGGATGTTCCCTATTAAGGAGAGACGCAGGAGACACAGCAGCTCCAGGTTGGGCGTAAAGGGGGCTCTGAGCCAGAAACAAGAGCACAGTGCCACCAGCACCATACTACACATCCAGCCCCCATCCCACAGATTTGGGGGAATGGTGTCGGGTTGATGACAACACTGCCACAAGGCAACAAAGTCAATCTGCTTGGGTCCACGTGGTACATCTGTAGTTCATACACTGTTTCATTCGCTGGCCTTCAACCCGTAACTCGTGCAGTTAACACCATGCAAAATGAAAGTGCAATAAGCAGACCGATTTGATTTGGTATTTATGCTTTGCACAGATACTGGAGGACTCGCACAACGCATAGCAGTAAAGAAGTCAGCCCAACATTTCTCCAAGTTGTTTACCAGCTAGCTCTCACTCCTCCAAATTTGCAGACTACTAAAAATGATAACTTCTCTTCATTTCAGCTGCCTCCTACTGACTGTCTACCATGGTCTGAAATTACCAATCTGACCACTGAACCAAGTGGGAACCTGTAATGAGACGAATGAGTCAGTGAAGGTCTGTTTGTCAGCCATCTCTTTTGGCCAGACCTCAGTTCAGACTTATTTTCCTGAGTTGGCTTGGATATCTGCTCAGCAGAACTCAATGCAGGTAATAGTATTGGCTAAGTTTTACTATTGTCTTCAAATAAACACCACCATATGCAAGAATATAAAAGAAAAGTAACTATATAATATCTGTCTTCTAAATGCAATAAACTTACACGCAGGACTGTTAATGTTGCTAGATTAATACCTGGCAGGAGTCATTGCATATTTTGTAAAAAAGCCAAATATATAAGGCATCAAACTAATAAAGGCATAACTACCTCTTCAGAACTTAACACAATAATGGAAAAATACTCTAAAATGTTTTATTGCCTCCTATTTTCTGTCAATTTGTAAATTTCCTCAAATTATATAGGTGTATGTATATATATATATGTATATACACGAAGCATTGCCAGCATCACAACACTATAACCCACAAGAAAAACCAAACATAGTCACAATGCTGAATAGAGCAGTCCTAGATTTGGCCATCCTTTGGAAGGGATCATCTGGGTTTGTTTTGGAGTGTTTTGGGAAAACCTTCCATAGAGACCTCCATTTTTCTGCTTCTGCAAAAAGGTGAGGGTACTTTCCCTGACTCCTTCATCTGGTGCTCCCTGTGGCCCCCCCACGGCCATGGACAAGCCCCCAGACTTGGTTCCTTCGTGAATTCTAGTGCTGAGCAATGCTCCTGCCCCGTTTCCCACCTCTTTTAAAACTGCTGCTCTCCTGTTTCTCGACACAGTGTGCCCAATTCAAGGAGCAGATGATCAGCTCTCTTATTTGCTACCACATGAAGGTCTTACCCCTTTTCTCGTCTCACCTTTTTCCCTCCTAGGATCTGATTGCAAGCAAATGGGGGAAGATGGGAGAATACACAGATTCTGGGCATCTGATACACATTCTCTTCTGCTTCTCTCTCTCTCCCACTTCACTTCAAGTAAAGGGAGAGGGTGGGCATGGAGATGCAGCAGACTTCTTGGTTTGCCCCACAGGTTGCCGCTCCCAGGACTGTGGAAGCTGGTGCAGGTTGTGCAACAGGTGGCTCAGCTGGAAGCATCCTGCACCGCAGTCCAAAGCCATCTTCCACCCTCCCACTCTGGCAGCCATCCCACCCTCTGCAGCCAGCATTGAGGCAGAACTGCTGAGCTGTCAGCAGCTTCTCACAAGAGGCCAATTTTTACGCCGCATAATTGTAGCACACACACACACAAAAAAAGATCAGGAGAGTTGGCAACCCGTGTTAAACTTGCATGCATATCTGATTAGCTGCATCTTTAGATACACAGTCTTATGAAATATTGCAAAATTATTCATTTTAATTTTTTAAAAGTCTGGATTCAATTCTGTCAAATATAAAGCCTGTTTTCTTCTTCTTTCCCTCCCTCCAAGTGAGTATAATCCAATTTTCCTTTGAAAGTGTAACATTTTATTTCTCATTGCTTGGGAGTTACGAACAAAAAGAGAAAAACAGTAATAGGAATGAAAAAGGAATTTGCTAGCTTCATCTTTATTTAAGCAGACAGAAAATGAAATAGGACACTTTCCATAGTTATTCCTCTTCTTCCACCCACTTACCAGAAGATACCTAGAAGAGAAGGCTCCAAAGTGGCTAATCAAAGCTTATGGAAGTCACTCTCAGAGACAGTTTTATGTATCTCCTACATGGCCTTAGCCTGAGAGTTCAGACTACAGAGATCACTGCACAGGAAAGGAGCCAGGACCTTACAGATCTAGGCTCTAATGGGAGACCGTCTGTGACTCACCTAGACAGCTGGTGTCAGGTCAAAAATGTAGTTGCCATTCAGGCTTGACTGCAAAAGGTGTATTGTACCAAGAACAGACAAGATTTCATGCATCGCATCCGGCTGTCTCAGCTTGCAGCTTGGCCTCTTTCGTCCAGTGGAGCTCCCTGGGAAGGCAGCTGACAGCCTTGTCATTGTTTGTCATGTCACAGGGAACCAACCCAGCCCATCCCATCTGCCCATTATATTTGGGAAATCAAAGTAAGGAAAGACAAAGAGTTTCATCCCAAAAGGAAGGACCTGGTTTTATTTCCTCCCTCTTCATCCACCAAGTTACTGCATGTGACAACTCCCTTCAAACCTACCCCCACCTCAAAGCTGTCTCAAAACTTTCTTCCTCATCAAGCAGGAGTAAACCCACTTGAACCATCTTCCCAGTCACTGGGTCCTCACAACAACCAGAAGCCTCCAGTAAGACATAATCACCTGCCTTCATCTCATCTTCACCCCACTTTCCTCAGTGGCTTCCTGGTACCCACGGCTCAATAAGCAGGGTATCCATCTCATGTCCGGAAAGCTTACAGTTACATGCAAATAATAATCAATATGCAAATTGGCATGATAACTGATATTATATGGCACACAAACAAAACCTGAACATCTGTAATAAACACAAAACAAAATACGTAGGTCTGCATGCATGATCTAAAATTAAAACCTCTCTTTTCATTTCTCTCATGATTCCAAAGAAATACATTCTTTATACAAAAAGCTGTATCAAATTGCTTAAAGTTTCTTTACAATACTTCAGTCAGCATTTTGAAATATGTATTTTGCTCAGGGTGAATATCTGAGCACTGAAGAAACTTCCTCAAAAGAATATCTAAAAAACTTTTAGACTTCATTTCAAGACTTACCTACAATCATAGAATCATGGAATAGTTTGGGTAGGAAGAGACCTTCAAAGGTCATCTAGTCCAACCCTCAAATGTCCTGTGTGTGTTTGCATAATGCTTTGTGAAAAGAACAACCATGCAAAACTGAGGCTTCTGTCCAGAAAGTGCACAAAGGAAAATGTTGCAGTGGCTACGTTGATTTTCCTTTAGTATTTTAATACACGCATACTTACATACATTTGGCAAAAGTAAGCCTTCCATAAAGACTTCCCATCAGGTGGTTAGAAAATGCAAAGTAATAAACCAGTTCCAGTGTCATAAATAAAATACATCCATTTATGTGGTGAAACACCACCTTTGATTTTTCATTGTCCTCTTACAGCTTTAAATAATGTGGTCACAATAATTCATTTTCTTAGTGGTGAAACTTTATGCTCTTGTTCATAAAAACAGAGCATATAGTTTAGCCACAAAGAAAATACTTAGTGTCTAGTCACATTGATGTGTGAGAAACGAGGAAAAAAAAAAAATCTGGGAACAAATAAATGATCAATTCTGCATACTTTTATCAGTTCACATACAGCAGCTGTCAAATCAAACAGTAGCTGCAACCATTTCTCTTGTCAAAGTCCACAGGGTCTCTGTAGTTAACCAGGTGGCAATCCCCAACCCTGAAAGGTGTTTTGACACTGAACTCCCAGTAGGGAACTGGCACCTACTTTAACTACTTTCTGCATGGGAAGGAGACACCTTCTCTCCCCAGCTGGGTTCATACCAGTAACAAGATGATGTGAGGTATCTGGCATCAGTTTGCAGCTACTGGGGTTTGTTAGCTCCAGATGAGTGCCAGTTTAAGACAGCTCTAGAAAGCTTTGCTTGGAGACACTTGGTGGTCTCTGCTTTGCACTCTTCAGCACACCACGTCATAGGAAACATTATACACTTGAGCACGGTGCAGCACAAGTACATACACACAGCTTGGCTTCTAATCACACCTGAGCTAATAAGTCCTCCTGAGACTTATTAGTGTCAGCTTGAGCTGTCTGGAAATGTCTTACCCACATGTAAAAAAAAAAAAAAAAAAAAAAAAAACAAACCAACAAAAAAACACCTCAGTCACGCCTCTGAAAAAGTCTAGTGCATCTGTGAAGTAGAGCAGACATGCATAAAAGCACCGCAGAAGACCTCAGACTGTGTATTTATAATAGAGTTAGTAGAATTCAGTAACTAAAATCTCTGGTTGTGTTGTGCGTGTGTCAGCCAAGGATTTTGATCAATGAGCAGGGGGGATTTTCTCTTAGGTTGCCCTTAACACCTTTCTCGAGCTGTCTGGAAGGGAGAAGGACTTGAGGGTACTGGTGCACTAAAGATTGGACATGAGCCGGCAACGTGCACTTGCAGCTCAGAAGGCCAGTTGTATCCTGGGTTGCATCAAAAGCAGCGTGGCCAGCAGGTCAAGGGAGGTGATTCTACCCCTTTGCTCCATTCTGGTGAGAGCTCACCTGGAGTCCTGTGTCCAGCTCTGGAGCCCTCAGTACAGGAAAGACATGGACCTGTTGGAGAGGGGTCAGAGGAGGCCACCAAGATGATCAGAGGGTGGAACAGCTCTGCTGTGAGGACAGGCTGAGAGAGTTGGTGTTGCTCAACCTGGAGAAGGCTCCAGGGAGACATTATTGTGGCCTTTCAGTACTTAAAAGGGTCCTATAAGAAAGATGGGGACAGACTTCTTAACAGGGGCCTGTTGTGATAGGACAAGGAGTAATGGTTTTAAACTAAAAGAGGGGAGATTCTGGCTAGACATGAGGAAGAAATTTTTTACAGTGAGGGTGGTGAAACACTGGCATAGGTTGCCCAGAGAGGTGGTAGATGCCCCATTCCTGGAGACATTCAAGGCCAGGCTGGACGGGGCTCTGAGCAAGCTGATCTAGTTGAAGATGTCCCTGCTCATTGCAGGGGGTTGGATTAGTTGTCCTTTGAAGGTCCCTTCCAACCCACATTATTCTGTGACTCTGATTGACTCCCTCCCATGCTCCTGCAGTGCTCAGGCGATACTCAGTACTCACGCAGTGAAGACAAAAAATAAAAGCAGGCAATGAAGTAATTAAAGCCCAAATCTATCATAATTAATATATATAATGGAGATCAGTTAAGAAGGAAATTAACTGCTCTGGCAAGAGGAGGTTACTTTACACCAGGGCTTCTCACTTCTTCTTGGTACAATGGCCTACAAACTAGAGGATTTAATCTTACTGCAGTAGTTAAAGCAATACAGCTTTCTAAAGTCAATTAGACCTAACATTTGAATGCTTGATTTTGCAGCTCCTTTTAATGAATTTGTTTGTTTGATTGTTTTTAATAATGTATTGGCAAATATTGACAAGCAGCAACAAAAACAAGATGAAAACAAGCACTGTGATTACATGCAGCAGGTTTAACTGCCTCACATCCTTGGGAGCTATTTACTTTTTTTCAGATATCTGGATATCAGGGTATGAAGGCTAGTGAATAAAGAATTATTTTAGGGTTAAGGAGTTGAAAAATAAGCTTTTTTTCTTAGAAAGAGTATTACCTAAAAATGTTAAGTAATTATGTTTTTCTATTCCTCCTTTCCCTATCTCTAAATAGAGATCAGTAAGATCCCTTTAGCCCATAGAAATTTTGGAAGTCCTAATTAACATCTGCAGAATAATTTATGACCATGGATGGATACATTACTTTAAAATAATTAATTTTTATTGGCTATCTTTGCTATAGTGCATCTGAAAAAAACTACATGGTGCAAACTGGAATTTCTATCTTCTGTATAGAAAGCAAAGTAATACGTAGCTCCTGGTTATGTCCTTTTGTCTCAGAGCCTTCAGCACACTACTGAATGAATTTAAACAGACTTGATTTTTAAAGAAAAAAATAAAAGTAAAACTACTGCACATCTGCTAGTTTCTATAGCACTAATTTATTTGCACTCCTTTCCCCAAAATAAGAAACAATAATAATAAAAAAAAATATGTTTGGCGTTATCAATGAAACCAGCCAAAAGCTTTTACCCCTTTCTCCTTAAAATCGCTATAGTCACAAAATGCTCTGGAGCACTTTTCATTACTTCTGTTCATAGAGAAAAAAGGTTATGCACTTTCTTCAGATATTATATTACGCAGCAGTCCTTCTAGGAGATAAGTGCTGTTGTGACAGAAGCAAATCTCCACAGCATCACTGAAGTGAAAGACACCTTTTCAGTTTTCATCAGCTGAGACAGTGTTTTATGGTGAGGGGTTTGGCTGATTTTTCTCCTGAGGCTACTGGTATCTTGCTGCAGATTCAGTAACTTGAACATAGGAGAATTGCCAACATTGTTCCCACATCACATAGAGATGACTCCTGGGCAATTTTCTTCCATTTGTTCATAAAGGGAAGGCTATGGTCAGAGGAACTGGGGCACGACTTCTTTTCCTTGTTCTCCCACTGTCATCTCAGCCCCCTGGGGTCAATGTTGAACAGCATTTCTAACCTGAACCAGTAAACTAGAAAGCCAGTCAAGGAACGTATGTCTTCAGTGAAGATGTTTATTTACATCTTATCCCCATGCATTAGCTTCATGGCATAACCATAGTCAAGGAACCGGACTTAAAGGAAAACACCAGAAATGCTAGAAAAATTAGTAATCTCAATTCTGCAACAAGCAGGAGGTGGTTCTTTGTTTCCCCACCTTATTGATTGCCAAAGTCACCCTCACTCAAGCATAAACAACTGAAAATGTACACTGGTCTTTCTGTCTGCATTGCATATGATGTGATCAAGTCATCTGGTTATCACCCACATCCAACTTTGAACAACTACTCAAAGTGCAGCAGAACAGGTAATATTGCTTCCACTTATGTAAATATTGTCTGTTAGCAACTCTATGTGAGTCAAAAATCAAATTCTGAGATGAAAAGATGCTAAAAAACCTTGCCATTCATCTCCTTGCCTACACCCACAAGTAGTAGCCATTAGAAGTCACTATTTGTCAAATATTTGAAATAACATCCTGTAACTTGTTATATTAATTTCTGCAACATCTGACAGCAGTGTACAGTATCAACTGATCAGACAAAACAAGGAAAACAGGAGACCTGAATTGCAGTTTAAATAGACTTACCTGTTACAACATAGGGACAAATGAGTGAGGAGCAGGAAGCAGATACCTAACAACACACTGAAAAAATATTACAAACAGCTGTGGTAGAGTTGCCAATTTTAATTGCTATCTACATTAAAGCAGAGTACTGGCTTTGCAGTTGTTTCCCACATGCTACTGGGAATCAGGTGCTTCTTTAATCAGCAGAATCACATGTGACATCAGAGATGGAATTGTTGTAACCAGAAAAAATGGGGCATAACTCTACATCCTGCAGCCCACAGGTCTGCCTCTAGCCTTCTGGCTATCACAGCAAAAGCAGAGACACAGCTTTTCCCACTATGTCGAGAATTAATCTGCTGGACATCCCCCTATGCCCAGAATAGAAGAAATCACCCTGTGCCAGCCACTCTGCAGGAAAACAAGGGAGAGAAAGAGCTAGATGCTGCCTTGTCCTCCGTATGCCAAGTGCAGAGCTATTAATAAGTAGAATCTCACCCTTACCATGTGAATAGCGCCATTCAAATGAGTGCACATTATTGTATGGGGGATTTTCTTGAGATGTATCTAGTACTGTTGGCACATATTTTTAGTGCTTGTTTTTCATGACCATGGCAATACCCTGCAGATATAACAGAGGGACTCAGTAATAAAATCCCGTTCCTTGCCACTGCCCAGTCAGAGGTTGAATTTGGACAGAAAGCAGTAGGTACTGTGAGGTCTTTGGATGACAAACAGTGATCATCCAAAATTTTATTATAAGTGTACGATGACACTATTCTTAAGAAATTTTGTCCCTGAAAAAGTATTTCAACCAAGAAAAACAGGTTTCCAATTTGGTGTCTAAAAGTGAAGATGTAAATGGCCATGTTTTCAGTGCCTCCACTCCTACAGGTACTGTAACCTATTTATTTAATAAGAGAGAACAAGCCACTGTTAAGACAAATGAAGCATTACCTTCCTTTTGTCTCTGAACATTTTCAAAGACCAATGAAAACTCTTAAAGAAATTTACTTCGGATCAAGTTAGCTAGAGCAAGCAGTGAGTAATTACTATCTTTTAAAAGACATTGCTAAGATACAACTACTTTCCTTGTTTCCTGCTTAAGTATTTTCCTATTGATATAAGTAAAATCACTTTAGGCTAAAAGAGTAATAAATTTTAAAAAAATAAATAGAATTCAACGTTCATCTGTTTTAATGCTACTCAGTAAATGTGAACATCTTTCTTAATTTGGGCAATAAAAATACCTTAAAATCTTTAATTTTATTTCTTAACTGGTTTGCTCTCTCTGATGTATAAGTTTGTTCCCTCTGTTAACAAGTCCTGTATATGGTTGTATTTTAGTAGTTAATTGTTTATTACATTAGACCACTGGACCACTCCCTGAGTCTTTTTGAAAAAAAAAACCACATATATACAGCATTTAGTGCCAGTTTATAATGAAACAATCCTTAATAATCCTTTCATCTATTTATGAGTGACAATGTTGGCCCAACAATCTCAGTGGCTCTTGCATTTCTTAAGACTTACATGTAGGCAATATTTTTCTATTGTATTTATAATACAATACGTGAATGAAATCAGTTCAGACATGGGCTTGTGAATTGCAGGAATTGTCATCTTTGCATACACAACTCTTCAAAGCTGCAGCCTGAGACTTGACGAGGTGGCACAGATTGTGCAGCTCAGTATGAACATGCTATATGGTAAGTCGCTGGATACAGTAAAATCAGTCTTCATCTCAGCCTCTTGAGGTACAATAACAGCTGGGAAGAGTACACACATGTAGAGAGAGAGGAAAGGCAACCTGCAACACTTTTGTTCCAGTTTCCAAGAGCAGAGGGAAAGAAAAAACAAAACAAAACAGGTGGGAGGAAAGATACTCAGAATAACTTCTTCGTTTCTTAGGGATAAATAAAACAACTGGATCGTTTGCAGGAATAATGCATCTTAAATACAGCAAATTTGAACTTTCATTTTGCTACTAATCGTTGCAATATGATCAAAGGTTAGCAGCTTTACCTGGACAAGACACAGACAGGGCCTTGAGCCTGTTATTGCTGAATTGATACAATTTTTGAATGATTGAAATCTTCATCAAACCTATCAAAATACTGAAATGCATTGATAAAACTATACAGCTGGGAAAGATTGGTTAAGAAAATGAATGTTAATATTACCCCTAAAAATCAAACAGACCAGTTACACCTTTCATTTTACCCTGTTGCTAACTGAACAGATCCCACTTATTAAAAAAAAGCATAGGGAAATTTTCTCTCCAGCACTCATACCAGCCAAGTGCAATGATTCCTCTTACTGAAAAGACCTCTGGCCTGGGGCTGACTGGCCTAAACAAAAAGGGTCTTTTTGTAATACAACTGATATTCCAAGACATGACAACTAAACCGCGAGCCCAATCCCACCATTAACATTGCACTCTACCTTTAAGAACATTTTGTGATCTGTTAACAGCAGAATGGGAATTTGTATAATGTGTATTAATCTGTTTATCTCTCAAATTATCCCTGACATTTAAACTAATATTTCCTGCAAAGAACCAAAATATCACAGAACTAGCATCCACTGAAAAATCCTTTATGCTTCTTTGTACATGCCAAACTACGAGATATCAGGGCACTAATACAAAAATTGACCTGTAAGTGTTCTTCCAGGTCCTTGTACATCCATCATAAATATGACTGTTTGGCTCCTTCTTAAATCCTCACTACAGTATTGCCAGAAATTGAGCAAAGTCAAGTGGACATAGCTGAGATGGCTGTTGCATGATGAAGAAAAATCAAAATAAAAGTCAGTTTTTAAGTATTAAAAGACTCATGGCAACCATGAGCCTGGAAGACCAGGAATGGATGGGATTACACAGTGAATACTGTCACTATGGTACATGGGAGTGCGGGAAGGCTGTCTATAATAAAATTAAAATTACCTTACTTTTTTCACTGCCCATAGAACAGAAGAACTAAGACCCCAACATTTTGATATCTCAGCCACAAAACCCAAAGCACATTTGTGGTATATCTGGTTACCAGTGGATTTACCAGCTTTGTTCTTTCCTCCCCCTACTCCACTCATGCAAATCCCTCTGCACACACGCTGGATGCTACAGTGAGTAGGGCTTGTGATCTCCCTAGAAAAAGTCCAGAAACCTTTTCCCTTCCCATCTGTTATTTGAATACATCCTAATTTGTTCTGAGCAGAGCTTGTTCTCAGGAGGGCAGTATTTGCCCCACAGTGCCATAAACTCAAAAGTTCAAAATCTCTTCACTCCTATAGCAAGGGATTCTTCAGTTACGAAACAGCTTTGCCACACTGAACCTCATCAGGAGGTCTAAGTACAGAAAAGACATGGACATGTTGGAGAGGGACCAGAGGAGGCCACCAAGATGATCAGAGGGTGGAACAGCTCTGCTGTCAGGACAGGCTGAGAGAGTTGGGGTTGTTCTGCCTGGAGAAGAGAAGGCTCTGGGAAGACCTTATTGCAGCCTTTCAGTACTTAAAAGGGTCCTATAAGAAAGATGGGGATAGACTTTTTAGCAGGGCCTGTTGCAATAGCACAAGGTGTAATGGTTTTAAACTAAAGGAGGGGAGATTCTGGCTAGACGTGAGGAAGAAATTTTTTACAGTGAGGGTGGTGAAACACTGACAGAGGTTGCCCAGAGAGGTGGTAGATGCCACATCCCTGGAGACATTGAGGTCCAGGCTGGATGGGGCATTGAGCAACCTGATCTAGTTGAAGATGTCCCTGCTTATTGCAGGGGAGTTGAACTAGATGTCCTTTGAAGGTCCCTTCCAACCCAAACT
Source organism: Patagioenas fasciata (assembly GCF_037038585.1). Classification (NCBI taxonomy): domain Eukaryota; kingdom Metazoa; phylum Chordata; class Aves; order Columbiformes; family Columbidae; genus Patagioenas; species Patagioenas fasciata. Next base: position 58,718,797 of record NC_092520.1, read on the forward strand.
ATTCTATGATTATATGATTCTGTTCTAGGTGGTGGGACCATGCTGTACCGCATCAGGTAGTGGGGCCATGCATCATTCTCCAAGGATGATGGTAATTGCCACTATAGCGCTAAAAGTAGGCACTTGATACTTTCTGTCATCCCTGAAGGGAAGTGTAGGAGAAAGACTATGAGATCTCTTATGGAGCACAGCAAAGGTGTCCTGGCTCTCAGGCTTTTTAAAATCCATCAGGATTTAAAGTACACAGAACCATACAGTGCTGCACCACAGTGAAGGACGTGAACTGACAGGAGCTTTGTATTGTGCCCACGGAAGTGGAGAGAGTGGTGAGACAGGCTTGCTCCACATTCCATCCCCAGGTGGAAAAAATTCCCTGACGGGTGCTCTAAAGCAGGATTTTGACTCTCTCGCTAACAAATGTATCTGAAATGAAGATGAGGAGAGATAGCTGAAGGAGGAAGGAGCAGAATGAGCAGATGGACTATAACAGAAACCATGACTCTGGCAAAAGTAATTTTCCTATGCCTATGTCATCTGTAGGCAATGAAGGGGAAATACAGGTTAAACTCTGTAACAGGATAACATTTATGTATTTGAATTAAAATATTGACTAATCTCTAATTAGGTAACAACATCTAGGGGCAGAAGCAGTCCACCCAGTCAGCACTTGTGGAATACAATTCCAAAAATAATGTATTTTGACAGGGCTGTGACAGGAAATGTAAGACCTATGGCTAATTTATGACCCTGAAAATAGGGTGGTAATAGTTTGTCCAGTTATGAACAAAACAGAAAAAAAGAAGACAGGAATGCAAAGGTACACTGATGTAAAATGAGCTTGTGAAAATACCTGAGCAATAAAGCTTCAGATCAGCCCTATCTGTTTGAAAGCATTGGCCATGATGAAGGATCTGGCTCCTCTTGAAACACAGGTACAACTTGAGCACTCAAAGTACCACACTCCAAATACTCCTACTAGCACTAAGATAATTGTTACTGTAGAAGTGCTTACTACTAATTTAAACAAATTGCATATAGTTGATTCCTATAAACTCTCCAGAAGACACTGCTTCACTACCTTGGTCACCTGTCTCAATGTAGTCTGAGTTCTAAAAGCTTAGGCACTCGCAGGAGGTACCACAAACACTGGGTTTAACGTCACAAATTTTTTTGGCTTAAATACCCTCCTAAGTCAAACAGCACTGAATGTAAAGCAAGAAATTTTACTTTTTTTATTTTTATGATGGTCCTTTATTCCATAATTAGTTGAAGAGTGTGCTGCTGTCCACTGGGCAGCATGTGACATACTGGCCATTCCACCAGTGCTCTTTCAGAAGCTTTATAAACTCACTATTATATCTAAGCTCAAAAGAACCAATACTTTTAGCGCTATCCTTTGAAAAATGCTGTTAATATCAACAGATGCCACATACTTCTACACTGGCCAGATCATTCTGTACTAGATTTAAAAAAACAACAATATTTTTTTTAGAGATAATACTCTGTCAAGGACTTAAGATACTGTTGTTGCACATCCCCCTCAGGGAGAAAATATTAGTGCCACATGTCAGGGGCAGGGAGACTACCAGGTGACCCACTTACTAATTTGTATACTGCAATGTCGGCAGTTTGAATTTTTATTCTCTGATATTCCTTTTTTTTTAAGAAGTATTTCTCAAAAGGATTAGAAATTCATGCTAACTCAGCCTTTCGTTTTGTAAACTTGCTTCAAGGTTCTTCATTGAAGACATACTGAGACTTCTTGAATCTACTTGTGTAACAACTTCCAGCTTGTTCTGGTTTCTACTGTTGCCTGTACCTAATATAGTGAAAGCAATGAAAAATACATGAACTTTGAGATTCTGGGAAAAAGCTTGATTTTCTTTAGAGTGAACACCCAGGAGGATTGTGTCCACAGGGGGCAAAATGGTTGCTCTATCTCAACCGTTCATTTGCTATTTGTTCTACTGGGTTTCTGTAGACCTAGATTAGATTCATTATATCTTAATGCCCTTGGATGCAAACTGGGGAAGACGTGCTTGTTCTGTAAATTGTGACTGGAAGTTAAAATAGACAAAATTAGGGAGCAGACTGAGTCTGATGCTGTAAGAATTATTGAAGTAATAGTAGATTAAGCACAGAAAAATTTAATCTGTACAAGAATATTATTGTCTTCAACAGAAACAGGGTCCTCTCCTTAGAGAGATCACAGAGCAGTGTGTTAGGAACGGAGGATTTGAGTATTTAGATTTGCTGGATTTTAAAAACCCAAAGCAGTGTGCCAAGACCAAAAAAAACTCCCCTTCTTTTCCTTGGGCCATGGAGAGAATGCTCCATTTTTCCTCCTGTAAAACCCTTCTTTGGAGGTATTTGATGACCTAATCTGACAATGGAACACTGCGGCACAAAGCAAATATCAATGAACTTCCAGAAGGAGGATTAAAGCTGGTGCTTCCAGGTAGCGTGTCAAAAAGGAAGACACCGTAAATGAGGAGACACCAAAAAACTTCATTTCCCCAGTCTGGAAGGGGGAATGTATAAAAAATACTTTCGCTCTTGGAAAGAATCTCAAGGCAGTTAGTCTGGCCCAAGTTGGCTTAATTGCCATGCCATGTGAAAGGTCCTACACAGGTTCACATTAATGTGCTATGAACTGAAGAAACAGTTTGCAAGATACCTAATAAATTGAGAAATATTTATACTAAAAGTCTTTCACTCCTCTATCTATTGCTAAAAAGACTCTGCCATCTTAGAGGATTTGACTCAACTTCCAAATCTTCAGAGTAGTTACAGAAATTTCAGCTCTTTGTAACAAGCTCACATGTTTTATTTTAAGGCAACAAAAAACTATCAGAGCTTTTCACAATTGGATTTATTGCAGGCTTTGAAAACATAAAAATCTCTGTTCTCCTTAAATGCAACACATTCCTTAGTCCCAGATTGAGTAATGACATGGGGTTTTTTTCAAATTTTTATTTGTAAAGAAACAATTACCTTAAGGAAAATTCACGGAAGAGGAGAATCCACAGCTTAAATTCAACCTTTTCATATTTAGCATTAAATGCAAGAGTAAACATATCCTTTGCACCCTCAGAGAAAATAATCAAGAGATTCCAAGTGCTACAAACTGATTTTCCCTAAAACTATCAAAAATGCTTTATGATTTCTAATTTTCATTAATATAGGCAAAATACAAACAAATATACTGGAGCATAAGGCAGACCCTTTAATCCACAGACCATGACCAGATTTAGCCTGTCAAAATATTTAAAGCATCAATGATCAGTAAAAACGTTTCTTTACTTGTGCCCCTCAGAACTATATAAGGAGAGAGAGGGACTGGTGGTCATGTGGAAAGTAATATATAGCCTTTAACTAAAGGAAGATCAAGAAGTACGAGCAGCAGCAACTCAGGTCAGTGTCTGCATAGGTCATTTAATAGAAGATGTGTGTGCAGTAAAACAAGTTACTCAGATGACCAATAGCGTTGACCAGTTTCATTGCACATGCTCACACAAAAGAAGGGGTGATCCCTAGTAAGGTCAGTGAGGAGGAAAACAAGTATGATTCAGTGAAGTGGAAGAAAAAGGTTTTATTTAGGGACAGAGGGAACCTCCTGTCCTTCAGCTCTTCCTTGCCCTGGGGCTGCACATTCTTGATGGAGAGGAGAGAGGGGAAATCTATTGCTTTAGCTAGCAAGACTGAGCCTCCATTCCTGTCTGGTTTGCCCTCTTCAGAAATTCAGTGTGATTCATTCCTTGCAGACTTGTGTCTCTGCTGCTCATCTGCCAGACTTACTCTGAAGCAGGGTGCTCTGGTCTCTTTCCCCACCAGCTTTTCATAGGGTTAACCAGGAGCCTGTGGGAAGCCCCTTTCTAGGTGTTCCTTCCTCAAAGGATGAAGCTGGGATTCTTCCCTTCTACTGAAGCTCTAAGATCCCCTTGCCTGCCTGGGATGGTGTCAAATGCTGTTATTAGCCCAGGTGTGTTCCCACACTGAGGCTGGGAGCACAAGGAAAGCACCCTAAAAGCAGAGCTTGCCCTAATGTTCCTTGGTGGAGGTGAAAGGGGTTTTCTGATCCTCTTTGGCTATGCTCATACTGCTAAATAAAAGAAGCATTAGACTCCTGGTCACACACACTTGTTCCTAAAGTCCCAGGCAGTTTTGAATCAAAAGCTAAATCTGCTAGGGAGGGTGGTAACCGCACATAATGTGGAGACAAGCCAGCCAGAGCCATTTGAACTTGGATCAGTCCCTGGTTCCTTTTTAATTAAGCAATATAAATTCAATCTTAGGTTCCTGAGCAACTAGGAGGAGTTTAAGGTGGGGGAAGGATATCAATGCCAAGCTGAAGGTGGACAGTTCTTACTCACACTTCTTACTTGCCATCTGTTAATGAGAAGAAGAGATTGGCTCTCCCTTTGAGGTTACTTTAAGATCTCAAATATAAACTTCTTGACACAGATTTAAAGTAATCTACTAGGTCTGAATGGCACCTAACATTCTTAGTCTATTTGACTGTGGATCTAATAAGCTATTGGAAAGAAAAGGGAAAATTATATTGAACCTATGCAACCCTCCTTTAGTTCTTAATGCCTGCAAGTGTGCAGAAGTGCTTTTGAAACCCCCTGATAGAGACAAAAACTATTTAAATGCTTCCAGCATTGCATAACCCATAGAATTACAGGATCACAGGATGGTTGGGCTTGGAAGAGACCTCTGGAGATCATCTAGTCCAACCCCCCTGCTAAAGCAGGTTCACCCAGAGCGGATTGCACAGGAATGTGTCCAGGTGGGTTTTGAATGTCTCCAGAGAAGGAGACTCCACAGCCTCTCTGGGCAGCCTGTTCCAGTACTCTGGCAGCCTCAAAGTCAAGAAGTTTCTCCTCATGTTTAGATGGAACCTCCTGTGTTTCAGTCTGTGCCGTTGCCCCTCATCCTGTCATTGGGCACCACTGAAAGGAGTCTGGTCCCATCATCTTGGCATCCACCCTTGAGATATTTGTAAGTATTGATGAGATCCCTTCTCAGCCTCCTCTTCTCCAGGCTGAACAGACCCAGCTTTCCCAGTCTTTCCTCATAAGAAAGATTCTCAAGACCCCTCATCATCTTTGTAGCCCACCACTGGACTCCCCCCAGTAATTCCTTGTTCTTCTTAAACTGGGGAGCCCAGAACTGGACAAAGCTCTACAGTTTATAGTTGTGTTGTAAATCAGTTTGAGAGGAAGCGGGGAAATAACAGATTTCCTCTCACCAGCAGTTACTGTGGCAACTACACCAGCTGTTTCAGTTGAGCTTGAGGGCCACCCTCGCAAGTAGACTCGTGTGCCCTCTCCTCCACAGGGGAGCTCTCAGGTGTTAGCCCAGGCAGCTGGAGAACAGGTAGGACTCCAGATGCCTGTGCAGCACCAAAACAGCAGGTGCTACCAGGTGTGCGAGGGCAGGTGGCTTGCAGACCGTCCTTGTGACAGTAGGTGAGTGGGCAGGAGCCACCGGACACTCAGCCTGAGGTCATCCTGGAGGCCAATCCTTCAGGGCTGTGTGGTGACAATGGGTAGACTCATGAGAACGTGGGAGCACCTTGATTTATAAAAGCAAAGCAACATTTACAAGGATATCTCACCTTTGATGAGATAGCTATAAGTGGAATAAATTGAGAGAAGCTGCACCCTCCAATTTAACTCACTTGGATGTCCTTGGGAAAGAAACACTTCTAGAAATAGATGTTTTCCATGAAAATGTCCTTAAATTTCAGCTCTTTGATTGAAAAGTAGCTTAAACAATTCCTAAATTCTGCTTGCCTGTAGGACTCTATCGCTAACCTTTCTAAATGACAACAGATTCCTTTAATTCCTATATTATTTACTTTATAATTTCTTTTGTCGTTCTGGTTTTCATCTCCCTCTGAGGATAAGTGGGAGAGAAAGCATCCCACACTACTCATGTATCATCCACACAGCACACACACAAAAAATCTCACCTAATGTACTAACATTGCATTCTGACTTACTTTTGTTCAAACTTCATCAAGTTCCAGCCCCAAATTCTTAACCTATGTATATGACTACAAAGGCTTAGTATTTATCTTATCTTCACCATCTTCCATCTTAAATCTATGAGCAGGTATTCTTTTTGGCAGCAAATTTAGACCATAGTCACTCCAACTACCCACTGAAAGCCAAGGAAAATGGGTCTCAGCAAACATAACAAACCCTCATGCTGTTGTTTCTCCTGATATTTTAATTTAAAGGTTTTAACCTAGCCTTCACAACTTACTTCTGCCTTGGTTACAATGTCCTAAACTGCTGCCTTTGCTTTCATCCTCATAGCAGCTGGTACAACTGGAATAAAATCATTCTGATCCACCATCTAAAAGGCCATGAAACTAAGTAGCCATACAGTCAAACGGCCCTGATATTCAGTTGTATATCCATAGGTCCAATTATTTTTTTCTCATTGTGCTTAAAGACTTTTTTTTTTTAGTTGAGAACATCATAACAGCGTAGGTATGTTGAGGACCCCCTTAGATTGTGTTTTCCTCAGTGGCGTGTGTATGATGCTGAAGTGCTAAGAAAGTCAATGTCACTCTATGTCTTCTAAGATACGCTTTCACTGAAAACCTTCAGTGAGGAAAGAATATCTTCTGTGGTCCACAAATCACAGGAGTCATCTCCACGTCATGTCATTAATATCTCAGATAAATCATCTCTTATAAACTGCAAAGACAAACTCAAATGAGGAAAGACACTAGAACACAAAATCGTAGTGTCTCCATTCCCACTACCTCGGCACGCATTCCCTCTGCCATGAGTAAACTCATTGCTTTTACCCAGATAGGTATTACCTAGGAAACTACAACAGCTTTTTTTTTTCTCTTACACTTTTGCAAGCCCACAAACATTATCAGGGTTTAAAGCCAGTCCTAAAACAAAATAAGGCCTCCTTCCAAAAATGTGGGTCTCCAATACAAACACTACATAATGATGTATTTGTTGTAAAACAATTCCATGCTGCTCTTAGGTGCCCTGTTCCATGGAAGAAGAGTCCATGCTACAAGTTTTGAAGGTAAGGGAATTCATTTCTGACATGTTTTAAAATTTTGTGCAAGTAGGCAGAGCTCAACACTTCAGAGCACAGGGATTAACAGCACATACAGCCACTGGTTTTGCCACAAATGTCCCTGGTCAGCAGGAACCATAGAGCATGTTGCACTAAGTGGCATGTTATAATCCTCTCATACAATAATGTCTCAAAACTAGACTACCAAAAGTTAACTCAGTCAAAGGTGAACAAGGTGAATCAAAGGTGAGCGAGATCCAGACCACAGGTTCTTTCTGACTGTACCCTGCAGAAGGTATGGACCTATGGGGCATGCCTTGCATCCACATGGATTTTGCAGTTCTCTGGGAATACTTCAGCAGGTTACCACAAGCATCAGGGATGTACATACCACCCATGTGAGTAGGCAATGATAGGACCTAGAACGAGCTCCTCAGCAGGTCAAGTAAGAATTGCTCAGCAATATTATCCAGAAAACTTTCCTGGAAGCTGAGGTTCCCTGCCTTAACATCAGAATCCAACAGGAAGCATTTTATCCTCAGGTAAGTAATATCATCAAACAATCCTCAAAACAAATGAAAGGGATCAAATTTGTTCTTAGGTCTTCTGAATCCTCTTGCTGACTTTACTGTATTTTCCTTATCAATCACCGCTGCTTTACTGCCTTTGCATTTATGTACTTCTGCTACTGTTCTGGTACTGTAAATTAGCAGAAAGTGGGAAACCACTCATATAGTTCATGCTCAATAAAACAAAGGATAGTCCACCAGCCTACCCCTCATCCATCATAAATATCTATCACATCAGTAATAACCTGTACAGTCATTCTGCTCACTGCCACTAGCTAATTATTCAAAGTAGTAGAAAGAATGCAAAAATATCTGAAAGAAATGTAATTAAGGCATAATTTTCCTCAGAGACCTTAACCCAAAGTAAAAAGATGAGATGCCTGCACAAGCAGCAGGTGAAATAACTGAAAGAGATGTGAGAGGCTATAATGGAGGTGACAGTGTTTGGGACAGGTCAGGGTCGTATTCACAGAGATAAAACAAGTGTGAGTAAAGCCAGGAGGCTAGCAACGGTCCGTGCTGAAAGTCCATATAACCCTAGTTTTTGAGGCAGAAATTCACTTTCACATGGGAACAAACAAACAAACACAATTTTTTACTGGCAAGGGGCTAGGAGGAAATCTCTTTGGGGCACAAGGCTTTATAAATTTAAAAACATGGATTTTGGTGAAAGCTGAACAAGTCCAAGCCACAAAATTGCATCTGGGTTTTAAGACAGTCTGAAGTTAATGCACATCTAAGATCTTGGGTTGATCTCCTAGTGGGATAATCTGCCTAAATCACGTTTAGGTTTAGTTTCTCAGGGACTATTAGCAGTCTGGGTATCATCGTGTAATTTCTAGTTGCAAGCAAATCAGAATTGTAAAGTGTTTTTTCATATCCTGAGAACTATGAATTAATAAGCACTACTATTAATTTAACCCTTATTAAGATGTTCCTGATAGAATACTCTGTTTTATAAGATACTGCTGTACTAATGATTCAACTATATTTTTTTAAACATTTCCTTACTCTGTAATCTGTTCATATCTTTTTCTATATTTTTCACTACGTTTTACAGTGATAGTTCCTGTTCATCTCATTCGATGTCAATAAATGTACCTATAGTAGCAATGACTGATACCTGTAGAAGCTACCAGGCAAGACTAATGTTCTATAATGCACTTATCTAATGAGAAGCGTGAATTGGAAACTGTTTAATCTGCACATTTTTGTTTAAATGTAGCAGGACATGCTTAGAAATAAATTTACTGAAAGAGTAACAAATCTGGCCAACTTGCCTTCTTTAAATTAACATTTTCAGCTCAAACCTCATTAAAGGGCAATGAAATTCCTCTGTATTTCCTTTGCTAGCACTGGTGAGATCCAAGAGATTTATATGTAAACAGAAGCCTTTGCTTTTATATGCAGTCTCTCTCTCCTATTCAAACCATTCAATGCTGATATAAAATTCTAGTTTTCGGTCACACCAGAGCTTAATTCTTTAAAAGCTTATTCAAGGGAGCAATATCCTCCTTCTTTCCTCAGGAGAAAGGACTTTGTGAAAACATGCCCTTTGCAGGAGATACTCCCTTATGCCATAGGCCTAGAAAATCCATAGGAATGAACTCCTTTTAGCTGGACAAAAGCATAGGCAACCTGCCAATACGGGACTCCCAGCTCCTCACAGACCTACAGTTTCATGAGCTTCTGGTCTGTGGTGAGAATGTGGGCAATGCTCTGAGCACATCCATGTACACAACCAGAAACCCCCACTGATTCCAGGAGGACCACAGAGAGAGATGCTCATGCAGAGGGACGTGTCAGCTGCTGTCTCTTCTGTCTTCCAAAGCCAGAGACATCTTATATCCTCAGCAAAGGCGAGTTACACTGCACAGGAACTGATATTATAGAAATGACGAGTATTTTCTGACTGTTCAAGGAAGGAGAAGGCACCATGAAGGAAGTGTCTTTCACTTTATGGATGAGATAGTGACCCCTGAAAATCCTCCTGTAATCGGTGATCACAAACACGGAGCAGGAATAGCAGTGTTAGCCTCTGTTTTTCAATCAAAGAGTACCCCCTGAAAGTACAAACCCCTTTCCAAATGGCACACAGCTATGTGGAGCTCACTTCCCTGCAAAGTTTTTGATGTCCAAACCCAGAAATGCTGTTTGACAAGTACAGGTGTGTAGCTCCTTCAGAGGCTACTACACACAGTGGCCTGAATAAAAGCTCTGAGAGTTCAGGGATAGCTGAAAACTGCAAGGATAGATTAGGGGAAGAATCAAACCTAGATTTGTTCTGCGTCTTGTTATTTTTCTTACAGGGCCCAGAGTTGGAGAGAAAACATGCTCAAGAGCTGAGACGTGAGTCCCACACGTTCTGTATCCTCACTGTATTCTCATCTTTCCAGATGATGAAGCCACACAAAAAAAACATGGACCACGTGATGAATTTTCAGGGAACAGTAAAGTCTGTTCCCCTACCAGTTCAGTGAAATATGGACCTTTCTGGAATCTCCTTAAAACAAATTTTTCATAGAGGATTACAACTTATTTGCATCACTGTCTGAGAGCAAAAGCCAAAACAATTCCGATGGAATTAAAATGTTTCACCTTGATTCGATTCTACCGCCTGATGGAACCAGGTTAATTTTAGTGCCATGAAATGATTAAGCCAAGTAATTTCCAAGATACTGCCTTCTGTATGCAAACGTTAAACTTGTTCAGTGCAATTTCTCATGCTGTTTCCAGTTAAAAGTAAAATAAGCAGGTGTCAGACTGAAAACACAAAATACGGACGTTAAAATTACACCATCAATTTCTGCTAGTGACTGCATGTCATTTATTGTCATTTGACCTACACAACCATCCAATATTAACTCTCCAACTATTAAAATGTTGACTATGTTCAACACAGTATGTCACCTAAACTAGTACATTGAATTTTACTGCAGAAGGTGTTATTATTCTGACTTGTGCGTTGAATTTTACTACAGATATTATTATTCTGACTTCTCAGTGCTGTCTCATCAGCAACTATTTACTTCCCTTGCTACTGTTTAATGTGAGTGCTTCTAATGTGAGTGTAGTGTATGCTACAGATACACCAAACCTGCATTCCATTTACCCACTAAAAGCCTTTCACTGAATGATTTTTGAGGTTTTGCCCTCAAAAAGATCCCCTTCAAAGTCAGCGTGCTCCTGATTTGAATAACAACTTCGTTAGTTATTCATGCACTATGTACCTTTGCTGCAGAGTATATTAAAAAGAATATGTCGCCTACATACATTTTGTTCACTGTGGGCTCAGTCCATCATAGTGCCACATACCATCAGTTCCTTTTGCAATGATAATTTTCACTACTTCTGAGTGGCTCAGAACCTCTAAGGATCCACTTCAAGAACACGACAAATAACTTTCTTAATATCCAGTCTGAAGATGAAAATACTCTTTTGAGTACTTCATCACATGGTCTTCAATAAAAATATTTTCTTATCGGTCGCTTTTTATGTTCTGAAAGTGGACACACTGTGCAAGAAGCGGGCTCTTTCTGAACTAAACATGGCTCCAGTCCTGCAAAGTTTATTTCCTACTGTATACAGTCTTTCTGTACAGTGGCAAATAGCTCTCAGGTACATTAATTGTACATCAAGCCTTGTGCTACACCACAGCATTTTTTTTCACAACAGAGACTGCAAAATCTTGAGATCATCCAATGTTTTGTTACTCAGTAAGTTGTTCAGTGAAGTAGTAATTTGTCCTTGAAAAGCTATCATTCACTGAAATGCGAAAAGCAAACAACAGGACCAACAGCACACTTGTGCAATGTTCAGACGTTGCCTGTGATTTTTAACAAGCAGAAAAGTAAGGCACAGTGAAGTGACGGTGCATCCAAAACCACAAAAGTCATCTAAAACAGAATTAGGTATAGAAACATATCACTGCTCCCAAGGTAACAAGTTAATCCTTGACTGAAGGAAACCTGCTCCAGTAAGACTCAGTGCTCACAAGCACATTAGGCAAATGTCTGTAAATATTTGTCAGAGTTTAATTTGCACACAACCACTTCATTTATCCAACCACATTCTCGACTTGCAGTGTTTCATGCTACATGTTGAGCGGTTACACAAAAACGTCAACAGTGGCCCCACCAACTATGGAATACCACCCCAGACTCAGCCTAATGCCCTACTTCTTTTGTTTTATGAAGTTCTCTTGAAAAACTGGTCTTCCAGTTTCGAACAACTCTCTCCTTTCCAGATTGTATTTTTATAGGCATTAACTGGACCAAAAATCTTTGCAAAGAGACAAATTCTGGATGTCTCAATCATTCCTTATGGAAAATTGAAGTCAACAGGAATTTTAACTCAAAATTAATACATTTAACATAGAGTAGGTAAGTAGAATAAACATCAAACTGAAATGAAAACTGCATAAATATAAATATTTAAACCAATGATATCTGTAAATGCATTTTTCATATCTTCCCTAAGCCTAAGTCATCCATTGCATATATAACTAATTTATAAAGGGTCTATCATCAGCAGACATTGAACTAGGTGCAAGCATTTTATCACAGTAGGGAGATGCATGAGCAGGCATAAATTTCACCCATTAACAAGTAGAATATGCAATTTAATTTGATCAAGAATAATTAAATTTGTATAAATTCAGGAAATGTATTCCATAGAGGGCAAAATTTCAGTAGGTGAGATACATGTAAATAGGCAATTTTACATTTGAACAAGAGAAACACATCACAGTTTGATTAACAATACAGGAATTACGATATTTAGGCAGTCAGAGCTGCTTTTCAGACCTACGTGAAAGATACTTCAAGGACCGACCCTGCAGCTCTTACGGAGGCAAAATACCCTTTGTCTTTTGGTGGGAGGTTTTTTTATGAGTAAGAAGGCTGGGGAATGGGGTGGGAGGGTGGAAATTTTCTTAGAATTCAGATAAAGACACACTATATATTTTACGGGCAGGACCCAAGGTTCTGCTTCAAACAGATCCAGTCTCATAGAGCTGTGCTTGGAAACTTTTTCAAAATTATAAGCAACCATAAAAAAGCAGTGTCTATCTTATGGAGGAGGAGTTTAACAAGGGACTACACAGACATCCAAGTTCAGCCACAGCCTGCATTTCACATGCTCTTATCTTTAAAGATTGGTTTTGGTTTCAGATTGATATGGGATTGATACCAACAGAAACCAAATTCCTCTATCAGCAACATATTTATAGTAATGCCAATTTCCATCTACTCTCCTGTCAACACCTCTGACTGAGCTGGAGAGATGCCTCTCCTTGGAGGTAAATGGAGAGGAAACCTGATCCATTCTCTGTCTGCTGGGCTGCCACCAGGAGTGAAATGTGAATAGCAATTCCTGACATAGGCATATCTAGTACTCCAGCCAACTAACTCATCTCCCATGGGCACCCTAACAGCTGCCATTTGGTAAAAAAAATCTATTCACATTTGCTTTAAAAACACCCAGAGATACTCTCCTTACTCATTTCCCCTCAAGCACCAAATCCTTCCCATGACTTAGCTATGTCCTAACAGAACATACTCAGTTTAGAGCTTTGGAGGGGAAGCCACCAGGACAGCATCTTATCATTGCAAGCCCTGGCTCAGTCCTTATGGTCTCGAGCAATTTGTAATGCTTTGTGGGAAAAAGTCTCTTTTGTCTTGCACTTTGTGAAGTCTTCTCTGTGGGTATGGCAAGCTGAAAGGGCAGAGTTAGATGGCAATAATTACAAGAGCAAGCGCGACCCAGGGAGCCTAACGCATTGCAAATATTTTCATGATGGACATGATGCTACAGATACATGAGGGTTTATTACACTTTCTACTATTAAATTCAAGAAATTAAAAAAAAAAGCAAAGCCACACATCTTGATTCTCAAAGTTTTTCTCCTCATGAAGAAATGTAAAGAGGTAAATAGTTGCAGCAATCAAAGGTAGGTCCTCTTTCCAGGATCTCAAGTTTGAAACAAAGGGTTTTCAGCCAGCTGCATTTCTGTCACGGATAAAGCAAAGCCTCCTGGAGCAACCCTACCAGAGACTTGCATTTACCTAAGTGGACACCCCAGCCCTCTCTGTCCCACTCTGCCCTCACTTCAGAGCTCTGGTTGGTGCCAGTAACCCCAACAGGGCAAGCTGGGGCCCCCAGGGAAGGCAGGGGAGCCCTAGCAGGAGGTCGTCACAGGGAGGAGAGAGCTGCAGGCAGAGATGCAGAGGAAATACAAAGCAGAGAACATCTGGATATGAGCCACCCAGTCCCATTTCTGGAAAAAGACCAGCTGTTGAAAGGGACCAGGAAAAAAAAAAAAATGAAAAGTGCAGCAGGCCGAAAAATAACTAAATAAACTGAAATTACAGCCAACCTTAGGTGCCTAACCTGCTTGATTTTCTGCACGGTTGGATCAACCGCAGCTGCTCGCTCATGCGGTGCCTTTTGAGACCAAAAAGACCAATCGCTCCTGAAAAGTTTAGCGGGCAAAGGGGGTCGGGGGAGGGCTGGGGGGAAAGGGGGAGTGCGTTCTCCGTGCCTTAGCGGGGACGGGGCTCGCCGGTTCCGGCAGGCAGAGCTGCCCGCACAGGGGGAGTCCCACGGCCAGGGGCATCGGCCGAGTCAGGGCATCACGGTAGCGGCTGCCTGCTCTCCCCCGGGCGACCGCAGCGCGGATGGCTTTGATCTTCCCCCAGAGTAACAGCGCCTGTGGTCGAGCTACCAACTAATTCGGCCAAGCGGAGTGTTAGCCTGCCCGCACAGTTAGCCGCAGTTTAGCGGGACCGGGATGTCAGGATGGGGCATGCGGTTTAGCTGGGCTCCGCGTCCCGGCTCACGTCGAACCGGAGCAGAGCGCAGCAAACTGTGCGGGGCGGAGAGCGAGAGCACGGCTCTGGCCGGTGGGGACAGCAACCGCAAGCCCCCCGCCTCGGCGCTCAGCTATCCGGCCGCCCTGTGCCTCCCTGGCACCCGTGGCAGCTGGGGAATGCGACCCCCCCCGCCCGTCTCCCCGGGACTCTTTCCCTCGCCAGCTCGCCCCGCTTGCTCAGACCGGCTTCCCTGGCACCCCGTGGGCCAGCTCAGCTTTGCCCAGGCAGGGTGGCAGTGGCGGCGGTGTGCAGTGTCGTTCCTGACACCCAAACCCACTCGTCCCGGGCACAGGGGGCAAGTGCGGCAAAGTCCCTGGGGAGGAGAGGGGGGTGTGTGCTGAGGGAGCCTGGCACTCCGCAGGACACGTCTCGGCTTCAGGGGCCGTTCCCTTACCAGCCTCCCCTCCGCAAGGAAAGGACACGGGCCTTTTTGGGGGGGCGGGGGTGTTATACGCCTGTTCTTCTCCCATCCGGTATGCAAACTGAAAGGTCTAGAAACCACCACCTCCGCCAAGGCCCTTCCTCGGACCCTCGCCTCATTGCACCCCGACGCTGGAGCCGGCAGTCCCGGCGGGCGATCGGCAGCGGGCAGGGCAGGCAGTGCCACACCGCGGCTCCGCTCTCCCCCTGCGGTCACGGCCACGGTATGCGCAGATCGGGCAGGGGGAGAGGGGGCGTCCCCAGGGGCTGCAAGAAGGTGTGCGGCTGTCCTGCCCCTGCCCGCCCCATCCGGCCGCGGGGGAGGCACACGGCTTGGAAGATGCCTCCGGCCGGGGGAGGCGGCTCGCTGCAGCTCCAAGGGGTGAACGAAGCAAAAGGCACTTTGCGGGAGGCTGAGCGCAGCCTCCGGCGGGGCATTTCGGTCTCTTTGGTATGCTGAGAAGTGGCTGTTCTTTGCTGCAGAGGCAGCGGCGGGGAGCAGAGGGGCGAGACAAGCTGGCAAACGGGAACGAGATGGGGAGAGAAAAAATCCGCCGAGGTGCCCAGCACAACTCTCTGCACCGGTCTTGAGCTCGGCACAGCAGGAGCGGGCACTCCGGCTGCCGGGGTGGAGAAGGGTGCGGGCTGCTAGGGCTGCTGCTTGTTGATGTTGGGGTGTCAGAGAGGCAACGAGAGCCTATGATCTACTACACTGCAGTGCCAGCGTCAGGAGCCTCCTGCTCGGGAGCTGCCACTGCAGGGCAGCCGGCACACACACCACCGCACAGACACGGCATCCCTCCCCTCACAACCCGGGCTTCAGTGGCTCTCGCCTCCCCAGGCACGAAAGTGCTTGCAGACAACCTGCCGGCCGGGGGGAGTGAGCACGGCAGCAGGGGGGGCGGGGGAGGGAGACCAGAGCCCAGTGTGAGGGGGGCGGGGAGGGCCGGTATTTCCCCTGAAAACCTCCCCGTCCCCCCGCCCGCCGAGCATCCCTTCTCGCCCACCTTACTCGCCAAAGCGGCGGGCTTGGCCGCCCGGCCGCCCCGAGCAAGAGGGATGGGAGAGATGCAACAGCAGCAGCGTGACCCCCCGGGACCGGGCGGCCCGGAGCACCTGCATTTGCATTTCTTATGTAATGTACTGCAAGTTTCCCCCTCGGAGCCGGGCTGAACCGAAGCGCATGATCCTGGCTGCCAGGCAGACATGGAGACGCAGGCAGAGACACCGGCGTGTCCACAGACGGTCATCCCGGCAGGGAGAGGCGGAGGAGACGCAGCCACCCAAGCGGTGCTGCTGCTGCTTGGCATAGGCGCCTGAGTTGCCGTCTGGGCACAAGCCCCAAGAAAGTGTCCACCCCCTTTCCTCAGCCCCCTTCCATCTTCCCGGCCTAAAGTGCCGGGGGTTGAGTGACAACAGGGAGCCCCCAGCCCGGGGGCGGAGGTGTCGGGCTTGACTTCAGAGAACCAAATGAGGCGGGTGTGTGTGTGTCGGGGGGTGACATATTGCAAGCTAATCAGAAAGTGCTGTGCAGGACCTGAGCCCCGGCTCACTCACCCACCGCAGGTAGGGCCGGCTCACACCAGCACGGGAGACTCAGGCTCCTCTTCCCAAAACTGT
Organism: Patagioenas fasciata; assembly: GCF_037038585.1. Taxonomy (NCBI): domain Eukaryota; kingdom Metazoa; phylum Chordata; class Aves; order Columbiformes; family Columbidae; genus Patagioenas; species Patagioenas fasciata. Next base: position 58,735,337 of record NC_092520.1, read on the forward strand.
CTGGGGGTGTGCACGGGGGGCTCGCATCGGGGACGGAGGAGACAGGGGACTCTACCGGCTTCCCCTCAAAAAGGGTAGCAATAATAAAAGTTTCCTCCTTGGAAACAGCACATAGAAACTAGGAAATGCAGGCTGGGCTAGGGTCGCCTTTGATTTTTTTTTTTTTTCTTTTCCGTGGTGACAGTGGCTGAACCTAATCCAAACCGCTCCTTGCTTATTCATACACGTATGCACATGCATGTCCGTGCTGGCCTCGTTATATTTCCCCCTTCTCCCCTCAGCAGGATTGCAGATCTACCTCGGCGAGCAACAGACAGGATAGCATAAAAGAAAAACAACGCAGTGCAATGGATTGCTTACCAGTTTGGTTCTTGTTTTTCTTAAGACTCTTGCCACAAAGACACTGCAGCATATGCGATCCTTTGCTGAAAATGTTCCAAAGAAACCACATTGATTTGGGCGAAAAGCAATCCAGCAGCTTATACACCCTGAGAAAGAAGAGATCCTTGTGGTTGCATAATAATAAATTGAGACCAGTTCTCCTGAAGCGGGGCACCAGTTTTATCATAGAAAAAATGATTATATTCCGATCTTCTCCCAGTTTTTTTTCCTCACGTGGTATATTTCTTTGAGACTTTTCAACGGATGCTTTTTTTCAGCCAGGCTGAATGGTTATTCCCTCTAGAACAACATTGGATTATAACCAAAAGCGTGGAGAGAAAATAAAAGAAATCCCTTTTTTTCAGCGTGAAGCTAAACGAAAAGTAAGGTAGTGAAATCCCAGCCGAGGCCAAAACCTCATCAGAGACACCGGCAAAACGCGGAAGAAAGATCCCCAGAGAGAAAACCATAGCCTGGGTACTTGACTGCTAGGAGGATGGGTGGATCTGCAGAACAAAAGCCACGGCAGGATCCATCCTACTGAACGACTGCCATTGTGCAGCCCCGCGGCGGGAGAGGAGCGCACCACCGGCACCCGGCCGAGCCCGGCTGAGGCGCAGACACCGCTGCCGGCCGCGGGCGCGGACCCCGCCCGCAGCCCCCGCCGATGCCCCGCAGTCCCCGCCGCCGCCCCGCGACGCCGCCCGCCCTCGCCCGCGCGGGCCGATCGCCTCCCGGCCCCGGCTGCCGCTGCGCCCCGCACCGCCGCGCAGGAGGCAGCACCCCCGCCCCGCGCCGCCCCGCGCCGCCCGCCGCAGCCTCGGCGCCCAGTCGCCGGCGGGCGCCGGGGGAGGAGGAGCCGCCGAGCCCCGCCGGCCCCGAGCGCCGTCACGTACCCACGTGCGGCCCGGCACGGCTCGGCCCGGCCCGGTACCGCCCGCCGCGGGGGACAGGTGGGCTGCTCTAGAGCTGCCCCGCGGAGGGCACACGGGCCCCTGCGCCCCCACGAAGTGCCATGACCCCTTGGAATTTGTCCCTACACCACGGCTGGCTTTTGCCCGTCGCTGTCACGCCGTGGTCTCGAAGAACACGAATGGCCAACATAGCCACAAGCTGCATAAATCAACCTGAAAAAGGGTTTTCTGGATGCTCTGCATGCTGGCATCGTACCTAAAAAGTGTCCTGGTGAGGTCTGGGGATTGCCCCAGCAAAGGAAAGCGCCATCTTTTTTGTGTTAGGATGATGCCACACACAGTGGAGTCCTGGGCCATGACTGGGGTCCCCAAGCACCGCAGGTAACTACAGAGGCAATGCTAAAATAACCCTACAAAGCACCGTCTATTTTCATGTTAGGATAATGCCAAACATAGAGAAGCCCTGGGCCATGACTGGGGTCCCCAAGCACCACAGATAACTACAAAGGCAATGCTAAAATAACCCTACAAAGCACCTGCTGCACAGCTGAGTTGAGAGCTGAGGTCCACAGGCAGATGGAGCAGCTCCTGAGCGGTGCCACTCACTGCTCTCCACAGTCCCACCGAGGAGCAGTGCCCTTTCCCCAGTCCTCCCCGGCCTCTGCGGGAGGGCTGTGCCGACCAAGCCTGAAGAAAGTGCACCCATGTATGGCAGTGGCAGCACTGGAAGAGCTGGAAGCTGATACTCATGTTCCCGTTCTCCCCTTTAGATGCTTTGCTGGACTGTGTAGGTATTGGAAGGTGTTGGAAGTGATAAGACAGAGAACATGAACAAATGAGGGGAAAAAGGAAGTAGAAAGGAGCTGCTGAAAAGAACGTGGAAGGAGAAAACAAAGGTGGTGAAAATGTGACAGTAAATAGTTCACTCTCCTCTCCTGCTCTGTCTTTCATTGCCAAAGTCATCTATATCCACCTTCATGATCATCTTTACCTCTTTGGACAAAGGTCCGTTCTTTGACCGTTACTTTTTTTTTTCCAGCAAGAGAGTAAAAAATTGAAGTACCAGGACACTGGTTTCATTTATGACATTTCTGTTAATATTTGCATGCATTCAGGCATGGTCAGAGGTTGGTGTTTTCTCCTGAAGCCATGGAAGCCACTGCTGCTGCAGGAAGTGTGAGGCTAAAGTATGAAAAATGTGGAGGTTTGCGTGTGTGCTTTTCCTGCCCTGCCAGGATCCCTGTCTGGTTGCCAGTGTTTGGGAAACTCTTACAGTAAACATTTGGTCAGCACACCAACGAAAGCACTGCAAATGGAAAATTTTCCAATAGTTTTAATTTCAGTGAGATTCTGGATTTATGCATACAGATGAACTGCCTGGTCGTCAGATCCTCGTCTACATGATATTTAAACCTCATTACCTTGTTTTACAGAGGTGAAGAGTGATGCTCAGGAATTAAGGGCTATATTGCGAGGAGTGGCCTGTAGAGTTTGCAGAACATTATGTGTAGGGTAGGTGCCTATCTCAGCACCCAAGTTTGCAACAATAAAAATAAGCAAAACTTGATGGATAAAATTCAAGAAAATTTAGAAAGAGAGTGAGGCAAAGGTCAGAGAAGAAGTTAATGCTAAGAAGTGACTTGGTCCCTTGTCCCATCCTCTTGGCTGTGCTGCCTGTTCAGCTAGCAAGCTGTCCCTCCTGGCCTGCAGACATTACACCGGCCACTGGGAAGAGGAGCTGGCTCAGCCACCCTTGCAGCCAGCTGGCTGGGAGTTCACAGCAGCCCAAGTGCTATTCATGGTAGCTCGTATGTCACAGCTCCCTGCAAACATAAAATTGATCTAGAGTCTTCCCAAAATATCTGAGGTCTGTGTCTATCTTCCCTTGACCACAAGAGCCAACATTATATAGCTGGGAACAGCCTGTGATCTGCAGAAAACAAAAAGTCATTCTCAAGCTTTCCACCCAAGTGATTGGTTTATTTACCTCCCTGAGCCTAGCATGCAACTCCCTACTTTCTAAGTGAAAGTAAAACTTCTCTTTAACATCTCACCATCATTCATTTCACCAGATGTCAGGAGTTGTGCCTACAGAACGAAAGGGGTCTGGTTCTGATGGTGATGTATGATTTGATGTATGATTTAAGGTTTACCAGAGCTGGAACAGAAACAGAAACTCCTTATTTCAACTCAGAAAACTAACATTCACCTTGCTGGTCTGATAACTTAATGCCCTTGAGGAGGTCCCCAAAACACGGCAGGACTGCAGAGGAGTACCTGAGCAAGAGCAAAATTTCGTCAGAATTCATCTTTATGCAAAGTCAAAGACATGAGAAGATTAGCCTTTTGAAAGAAGTGTTGACCTATTGTGGAAAAAAGAAAAAAGAGGAAGTCTTTTCTTCTCAGGTGAAACATGTGCAACAACCTTAAAAAGCCCAAACATATACTTAGACCTATTTAGCCTAAGTATGAATTATCCTTTTAAACACTTGAATTAATTTATAAATGGCCTATCATTAACTGACACTGAACAGAGTGCAAACATTTTAGCACAGTAGGAAGATCCATGAAGAAAAATAAATTTCATACTTTACTGCATACAAAGTGCAAGTGATTAAATCAAAAAATGACCTGGACAAAGAGAAGGAAACATTTTATTGAGGATTTTTATCTGTCTTAGGACCATGGAATAAGATTACTTTACTTGAAGAGGGAAATCCATAGGCAAGGTGGGCAGATCTGTGGAAGGAAATGTCATTTACATAGTCCTTTTAAGTCAAGAGAAGTGAAAAACCAACAGGTGGTATTTGGTTCAGCTCTTCCTTCAAGGATTTCGGGTTTCCATTTAGGTGAAAAGGAGAAAGTAGCAGTGGAGTGTTCTGGTCACTCAGGTTGTACCAAGAAAATCTCTGGTTGACAGAGGCTATTGCAGGTTTTGGACAGAAAAAGAACATAACCAAATGAAAGTCCTCTTGGTTTTACAGCAGGCCACCAAGAGTCCCTGTCTTCTGGATCAGAGAAAAGAACTCATTACCTAGGGACTCCGTGTGGGAGGCCGAGATGATGGTGATGAAGGAGCCAAATTCCAGGTAGCCCATCCTCATGGGGTGGTGGCATCAGAGGCCTCGTTTTCATGTGAGGAAAATTAAACAAAGCCTTGCTCTTGAAGTCCTTTGAGAATAGAGAGAGTTTTCCCAAGATGTCAAAGCACACCTACCATATAAGCAACTTGTGCATCAGTAAGATTGTGGATTGAATAAACCCCTCAACCCAAAGTTTTGGTATACATTGATTGCAAGAGTAAATTAGACAAGGTTAGCTGTTTACACATCACCCGTAAATGCCTTTGTTTTCTAAAGGACAGAGCCTGCACAATTCCCATAAATTCTAGAAAATACAAAGAAAGTAGCTACTATTTAGTAAGACTGAGCCTGCAGAACAAGACGTCTAGGTGTCTACCTATGAACTAGATGGTTATATTCCATTATAGTGCATTAAGATCTGCAACTTGATTTGGCTGTTGTAATTCTTCATCATACTTCATGTAGATTTTTTTATTATTCCACAGAGAGAACATCAGAAAGCAGTGCCCAAGTACCAAATGCAATGGAAATAAAGGGATCCAGCCTTTTTTGGAAATGTCAGCTTGCTCCTAGTGGGAAAGGGAAGAAAAAGGGATTGACATTCTCCCTCAGTTTAGAATACCGTCTGTTACCCTGTTTTGGACTGGAAGCACAATGAAATGCTTTACAAGGAGGTGTCAAGATCACCTTGCTAAACAGTTTGTTGTTATTAACATAGTAATGCCAAAGGCCTTTAGTCAGGGATCAAGATCTTGGCATGCTGGGCCCAGTAAAACACAAGAGGCTGTGCCTGGACTCAATCTGTCTTTATAAGAAAGAATAAAAGACCTAACTTCGAAGAAACAGCCAGGTTGAGACAGCTCAGATATCATCCCACATTAGAAGAAATGTAATTCATTCATCAACCTGTAAAAAACATAAGAAATGTTCATAGAAGCACAGAAATGGTCCTGCATGCCACAACCGTATGAACATCTCCCCTGACAAACGTGAGGTCCAGTGGCCATAAACATGCATCAGTCCACATGTATCACCCTGGCTTTTTGCAAGGGAGAAGCTAAATGCAGAGCACAGAGTCAGCAAACGGGGTGACATACAATGCGGGAGGGACCTGTGTAGGTTTGCGTGTATGATTTGTCCCCAGGAAAACTATTAAAATTCCCTCCATCAGACTTGGGGAGATGTGCCTGAGCAAGATGTGATGGTCGTGTTTACCTCTGCCTAACTTAGGGCAACCAGATGGCAGTGACCGCCTGTAAGGCACTTGGCAGGGGTTAGAGGCAGGTGAGGGATTTACAGATTAAGCTTTTCTGCCTGCAGCCACCTCCTGGTTGTGCTGTTGGGGGCTGCCCCGGTACCAACTACAGCCAGCTCCTGGACAGGGCCTGGCTCAGCTAATCCAAATGTCAGGGAGCAGAGCCCTGGCCACACCACAACATATGGCAGCTGTAAAGCACTGTGGTTATGGCAGAGGGCTGGGCAACATCCCTGTTTAAATTGCAAGGCTAATACTGCAGTGTTTTTGCTCTGTGGAAATGCAAGTCAGTCATTGCAGAGACCACAGTCTGTAGGAAACTTGAGATCATTGTTGTCAAACAAACAAAGCACAGCTAAGGGTACTAGAGCAGAAAGCATTGATTTTTAAACAAATCTGATCCCAGCACTGCTTTCAAATGCAGATTGTACCTCATTTATTTCCCTTCAATAAAAGAAGTTTTGTGAAGTGCAACAGCATGCACTACAGGGCAGAAGGTAGTAATTTGAGAAATATAAAAACATTGAAGAAGCAGTTACAGTTAAGATAAAACAAATATACAGCAAGAAACACCTTAAGGAGTTAAGGGCAGTGGCACTGAAGAAGCAATTAACTATGAATCTAAGCAAATATTGTAGATTTTAGAACAGAAGAAAGACTTAAAAATAGCTCAGTCTAAGTTGTTTAGGTGATACAATGGTTTGGTATCTGTAGTTGCTTGATTTAATTTCAGATATGCATAATAGCTATGAAGACTGACTAGTGAAACTTTTATAGTTCTTAAAGCGTTAGACATTTGTGTTACAGCTCTGTGGCTAAATTAAAAACTGTGTAAGTGAAGGACAGTCAAATACTTCAAGTGGCTTAAGTGAAACAAAATAATTCTGCTTTGGTAGGGCCTCTGAAAAGCTTTTACGTTTGTGTCTCAGTTTACATTTATTCTATTTGAAAGATGTGAAAAAATTAAACTGTTAGGGAAAGAAGAAGATAACATGGTGTTCTGTCACTGACCTGAGCAATAGGAGTAATGAAGTCTCTGAAAGATCCTTAGAATAGAAAACCAGCAAACACTGATGAAAGCATAAGCAAAGCATGATATGTTATGCTTCATGCTATGATCCAGCAAGGAAGCATAAAATATATGTTGATCTAAATGAGAGCATAATTGATACAGAAAGTAGGGACTCAGTTCCTGATGAGATAAAGAGAAGTACAGTGGTGACAAGCTTGAACATGTGTTTGCAGATTGTTTATATTTGCCCTGGCATCATTTAGCAGAGCACCCTAAGGCAGCAGGTGCACCAATTAAAGTGGTGGCACAAAAGGTGATGCAATGGGCTGCCAAGCTATTTAAATAAATCACAGTGAAATGTGGAGACAAAGCAGCACTGTGAACATGAGGACGTATCACCAAAGAACAGCAGAAATCTGTTTGCCATCAAAGCAGAGCAGGAGGATTTGCAAACATGTACCTGTTGGACACAGAGGACTTTTTCCTCAAGTGAACTATTTTTATCTGCAGGATTTTCATGCTAACATATATGTTCTCTGAAACAATAATCATTATCCACAGGAGGAAATCAGAGTCCCCCAAAGGAAGATAATTCAAACCATTCAAAGCCTAAATCAAGTGCATGTGTTTTCCCTTAGAATAAATTATTTCCATGTTTGGTTTGTTGTGTAATATATCCAACTTGGCCACCAATAACAAAGTGTTATAAGACAAACAGTGCTCTTCAAACAGGTAAGTTGGAGATACAAGTCCACTCACCTATGTACTTGCCTGACACAGGAACTTATCTCACTGAAATTGTAGACACTTGGCCACAGGAAGCAAGAGGGGAAATCCAGTCTGCTCTACCTGAGTATCTTTATCTTACCATTGATTATGCAGGGAACTGAATCCCGTCCATTCACACAATTAGCCAGTGTCTGAAGTTGTAGACCTGAAAGTGAGAGACTCTCTTCAGCCTAAAGAGAGTGATTATCTAGTCACTAGATCCTGTCATTGCCATTAACTTTAACTACAGTCCAATACAGCAAAGCAGACATGGGACATTCATTAGATCTCTCCACCTATCTGAAGGTCTTTGGCCCTGCAGTAGATTCAGGCTTTCTCTTTCCTGACATGTCCACAAACATGTCAGGCTCAGGAGAGAACTGGGGTAGATTCTTATTTCTTCCTTTGCTTTTTTTTCTGGCACATTGTAGGGACTTGTAGATTGTCCCAAGTTAGGTAAAAATGAAGAGAATGTTTAAGTAGCCTGTGGGTGTATTTCTCAATACGAACTTAAAAAGAATGCAGTCATCACAGCACTGTCTCTCCAGATGTGAGGGAAGGAAGAGCTGTGTGCAGCATAGGCAGATGGACAAAATACCAATGGTTTTAAACATAACTGAGCAAGGAGGTAAGGAGTCTTTCCTGTCATTTCCCAGCTCATGAAAAGGACTGATCCCTTCAGCAGCAGGTCATATCCTCAAATGCAGAACTGTACTGGAGAGCTGATGGAGTCCCCTCATTCAGGAGAGGAAGACACAGAAGTTGTGAATGCTCTGTACAAATTTGTCATTGTAAGGAAAAAAGGAGATCTTTTTGTTCCATCCCCAGCACAGTCTCTGAGACTGTCCTTCCTGGCATCGGCATAATGAGCAACAAGAAATTTCTATGCATGTTTTTTCGTGAGTGTTAGGACAAAATGTTAAAGAAACATCTGCTGAATTGCTTGCTGGAAGGAGTTATTGACACTACTCTTCTCCATTCTTTTCATGTCTAATGTTAGGGGATGCGGCCCAATCATTACAGATATTTAGGTATTATTTCCCACTTAGAGGACTTGACACAATGTCATAATGCTAAGGTCACTGGCCGAAGCTTTTTCTCTCTTGCATACTATGTACATGTCAGATACTATAAAACAATAACTTTCGAATATCCCAGGTAAATAAAACAAAAATAGTTATAGAAATTGGAGAGCTTAGTAAGCAGAGGACTTCTTGCTTTATTTTCAGTGAGATCATGCCAGATTTCATTATCACTAAGCATTTCCACAACAGAAGTCCTCAAGAAGAACAAAGACACTTATTCTTTTTTTCCCCAACCATAAAAGTAGCCAAGGCTTAGCCAAGAGAACAAATTCAAATCCAGCTTGAGTACCTTGATAGCCAATTTGCTGTGCCATTGAGACACAACTGAGTTTTGGATATCTGTCTTCCCAGGTGACCTACTTTTTATTTTTCTTCCTATCTAAACAAAGAGAAAGCATTTTTGGTAAAGACCACACCAGGAAAACTAACCCTTCTTTAGCTCCAAAGCAGTGTTTTCTAGTTCAGAAAACTGTGTAAGTTGTCTACATGCTCTGGTTTGGAAAGCTTATTAACATATAAGTATTGCTGAGGACATCTGTAATAGGATTTTTTTTTTTTTTACATCTAGGTATGCAATTATTTTACAATGGATATATGAAGTGACTATTGAAGACTGAATTCAAATTTTGGTGCCTGATGATAGTCATAGCAAGTGGATTTCAGGTCCCAGTTTAAAAGACTTAAATGCAAGATGTCTATGTGTATTTACACATAGTCTGTAATTCTATGTGTGAGATAACTGTTTCTGTTCCCAAGGTAGTCAATCAGATTTCCTCAGCACAGTGAATGAACTCTAAAGAAGAGCAGACTTTAGTCTAGAGTTTGTCTGCTCACCTCAAAACAGACACCAAGACAGCTTTGCATCAGGTCAGCTGAAAAACACTACTTTACTGACTAGCTTTCTGTGATAGGGATTACATTTGAGAGCCTTAAGTTGAATCCAATCCTTTATTAAATCTGGGTGATATGCCAATAAACAGAAAGCAAAAACTAGTTGGGGTAATTTAAAAAATCAGCATACTTACAATAAAGTGAATAAAATAGTAGGTAGGTCAGACATCTACTGGTAAAAAATACCCTGTGTATGGACATGCTGGTTTCCGCACATGCAAGGTAAGCTACATTGGTTTAACTTTCTACTATGATCACCACCCACATAAACAGCTTGATCTTCTGAGGTGCTGAGTATTCATACTTTCTGGAGCCAAGAAAAGCTGCACCAGTACATCAAATCTGAAAATTGGGACATTTATTTAGATTGGTATGTGGCAACGTTGATTTAAATACCCAGCTTGAAAATGTTTGCCACAGCTTCTCCGGTGAGGAAAGAAAGCAGTACCATACCATGGCCAGTGAAAGGCTCTGTATCTGGTCCTACAATTATTATTCCTTGTTCTTCTAGTTAACATGTTCTTCAGGTAACATCTTTGCTTTTTTCTATTTTTTTCTCCTTCAGGTTCTAGCATGGTGTGCCGCTGACTGATATCAGTGATGTCCCCTCTTTGACTCTTTTGGCATTTCCAGGTGTTTTCCCAAATACTGTCATTCTTGATGGCAGAGATTTGCACCACACAGGAACTCATGTCCTCCCTTGTCTTTGTCCTTGTATACAAAGAGTTGGAAATTATTGGATAAGTCGAGACCTCTGAGTTATCATTTTGTTACATTTATTCTGCTAAGGTATGACTATACAAGCATTGTGACCACAGAGCAATGGAAGACAAAGCTTTTCCAAAGGCTTTTGCTATCTCCATTTACACTCAGTCTCCTTTATTGTCACTCTAATGTATGAAAGGTTTTAATCTGGAAGGAATTTACAGTTGCACTCACTCTGACATCTTGTATTCTGCAAGAATAAAGTAGCAAGACCTATCTATGAATACGAATTGTGCCTGAAGTGATGTTTTGGCAATATTTTTTGGAAAAACAAGGATCCGGAATAGATTCTTTTTTTTTCTATACTAACAAAAAACTAGCAACTCCAATAAAGACAGTGAAGGCAAAATAAACACAATCTTGCCTTAGGATGAAAGGTGCTAAATTACACATATAACTTCTTTCTTCAGATCTTTCTCTTCATATTAGTATCTAGTGGATGCTTGCGCTGAACAAACTGTTAATCTAGAATACCTTTCTAAACTATTTTTTTTTTTTTACAAAGGAAAAGTATTCACTATGAGATGTTCACATTTTTTTCCATATTTTTTCTCCAAGAGAATGATTAGTTTCAGGTCTGATCTGGGCAACTCACCAGCTCTTCAGCTACATTAACATGTTAATTTTAGAGTAGCCACTTGTACTGCACAGAGTTTGCACAGTGATCATCAGACATATTCCAGTTAAAGGCTTTACTTTGTACTTGGAGCATGGGCTTTAGAGGTAACAATCTACTATTTAATAAGTTAAAACACGTAGTGATGTACTTTTGTTCTGCAAATGAATGAGAATGTATCGTAAATAATAAATTACAAGAGAGACTGACAGTGTTTCTACTGCACATCTTAGATCTTGCATTTATATTACACTAAATGACTACTCAGTGGCTTGTGTCACGCAGGTGTAGAAGTTGTTACATTAAAATGAGGTGTGTTAAAATGAGAGTACCATTGGAAAACAAAGCCCAAGTTTATTTCCCATCTGCATTGTTGACAAACTAGAGTAACTGTCAAATCACTGGAAATGCTATTCATGCTATACAAATAAGAGCAGAGGATGACTTAGAATAATGGTCTATTCATCCTCTATGGAGACAACCAAGGCATTCTGCTATTATTTTTTAAATAAAAAGGGACTGCTCAAAGGCACCATTTAGTTAGTTCTCATTTAAGAGCGAAAGCAAAAAAGCATTTAAAAAAACCACAAAAATTAAATTTTTTTAACTTCATTACCCACCTGAAGTTGTATCTAGTGTAGCAAAACCAAGAATTCTAGAAATCAGCTTGATAGAAGCTAATACATTTTCAGATATCACAGGAGTTGCAGAAATTCTGCTGCCAGTTCTTCAGCTAAGGCTGATTTTCACACAGAATGATGCCAATACAAGGCTTGTAGAAGTCATTGAAGAATGAATAGATAACTGGTTACATTAATAAATTCTGCCTCCAACATGTATTAGGTTTCAATGGAGTTCTAGAGAGAATCCAACTCGTGGAAGCTGGCAAGGATGAAAATACTGCTTTAGAAAACTAGGCAAAGCAGAAAATAGTTGCACTCTTCAATAAATATCTTAAGATACAGTATTTTGGGAATGTGTTCCTAATATATTCTGAATCCCATCCCAGTGCTGCCTGCATCTGGGCAGGAGGGAATATTTTCTATGCTTTCCCTTCTGCAGTGGTAGAGGCTGGAGGAGCATCTGCTGAGAATGAGACCACAAGAAGTAAGAGACATGTCTAGATATCTAGGGTCTCACTATCCCTGGAATGTATTACACTTACACAGAGAAAAGTTAATAGTCAGAACAGGCTGATTCGAGAGTTTAATATTCAGGTTTATGCTAATTTCTCTTTACATCATTTATAAACTCTCACGGGATCACAGAATGATGTAGAGAGCTCTACACACATGGGAAAACCAGATTTTGCTTCATTAATAAGCATCTTTCTTCATAATTCTTTATCACAAAAGGTGCAGCAGTGTACCATACCAGCAAGGAGTGCCCAGAGTTGATATAAGCATATTGCTGTTTCTAAATGTATTTAGGTTTAGAAATACAAGGGTCCTATTTCTTCCTTGTTATAACACACTTTGTAAATAAGCTGAGTTAAGAAAGCACAAGAAATGTGGTTTGATAACAAGAAAGTTTAGATTATCCCTGATCTGGGCATAGAAAACACCCTCATGCCTCTTGATTTCATCTCAAAGAGCCAAGAAATTAAAAGTTGGTGTTAAGTAACTGAAAACAACTGAAAACCTTTAACTAAAATAGCTACTAAAATTGCAATTTCTTTTTTTTTTTTCTTTTTTTTTACTATTTAGTCACCAGGTGTAAATCTCATTGTGTTATTGAGGTTATTTCCAAGTCAGCTGCCACAAGGTACCGTAAAACTGGAAGGCTTTAGGGCTTTTCTGTAGAAAGCCTATTTAGCAGACATGAGCTGTCAAATAGGGCCAAAATATGGAGAGAAGATGAAAAACAGAACAAAACTTGAAGTTCATCCCTCTCACCACACTCCACACTAGATGCACTGCTTTTTGTCATGGTCCATCAATAGGAGTAGAAGATGATGTTCCACACAGCATTTAAAAAGGACACTGTCAAGCTAGCTTTAATAAATTAAATCAAAATCTAATAAACCTACTTTCTCCAAAAGGGCACCTGCCTCTGAGATCATCTCCTCTATATTCTTCCTCATTATTTAAACTAATTTTATCTAATTTAATTTTTTTATTACTTTGCCATTCTCTGCTACTGTGAGACCATTTCTTCCCTCTACACAGAAGCAAACAGCTTGCAAAGATTCCCCTGAGGATGCCCAAAAGCAGCACCAAGATCTCAGGGACCATTAACACATAGCACTGTCACTGTGAGAACTTTATGCACCCACCTGTCTCTGTTCATTGCATCTCTTCCTTAGCTTCAAGCAGAATGAGGCACATCGGGGAAAAAACATTTAAGTCTGATGTCACAATTCTTAACTGTTCTTAGTTTCTGCATGACATTAGGACACTTAAAGACCTTACAAAGGGGGCTGGAAACCCCTGAGGCAGAGATTGTAGTATTTACATCCTGAGTAGCTGCTCTGCTCACTACCCTATCCTACAGAAAAGTAGCAACAGCAACAAGTAAGTTTTAAAAGGTTGGAGCAAGCCCTGCCCAGCTTCACAAGAGAGACTGAAGGACCATTTCCTAGGGACATGATCCTGTGAGGACAAAAGGCAAAGTGGTGGGATGTCTATATCAAGATTGAGACCGAAGATGTACTTGAGTGTACATCTTGACTGTCACCTCACAACCCTGCACTCAGTAGTTTGACATCAGGCATGCTTCTGCTCAGTGTGATCATTATTTGGATCCCATGCAGAGATCTGCCATAATTACCTTCTTCTTTGCAACATCTAAGTTTGGTTTTTGATGTGTCCTTAGGATTCTCTTTGCCTTTATTCTCATTGATACCATTAACTCTTCCAGGCCCTCGCACCTCCATGGAGAATCCATTATGTAATGTTTTGTGATTTTGTTTGTTTTGTTTTGTTTTTTAATTAGAGGTGTCTCAAGAAAATAGTAAAAATCTTCTTTCCGAATCTACATCATTCAGACCCTAGCACATCAAATAAAATAAAAAGTTCCTTTTCCATGGCAGCTGGGGGGTTATTCTGTGGGAAGATGCCTAGACTCTGATCACTGTGGTTTGCATGGACAGAGCTTTCCTTCGTACAATGTCTTGCTGGCTTCAGTGGGAGCTTCATCGGCTTCCAGATTAGCAACACCAGGACCTCCATCAGCCACAGATCTGTTCTCAGTGCCAACTTAGGCTTATGTAAAGCCGTCAGATCAAATGGGAATGCACACAAGCTTTCTGCTGCTGTTGCCAGTGCAGGCTGGATGTGACCACACAGGAGTAAGGCGCTGTTATCACTTTTAGGCTATTTGCAGTTTATAAGACAATCCAGTGTCAACATCCAGGAACATTTAAAGACGTCAATGAAACCGAAATAAAATTTGTTGCTGATGGCGCTTATTTTCCAAGTCATGACTGTATACTTAAGAAACATTGCATATGCTCCGCCACTTGCATATTATTGTTATTCTGTGTGCTCCCCTTAAGTCTTTTGGGTGGGTAGAAAAGGAAAACTCCTCCTCACATGCATTGGAGTAGTGACTTCTGCAGAATGCTGCCTCCTGTTCCTGCTTTTTCTCAGGGCATCACGAAGGCTGACCACATGCTTCTGAGACAGGGAGTAGCTTCTTAGGTCAACAGTCCTTTCCCTAGAATCTGCAGGGATTCAGATCAGAGAAACAGCGCTACTTACCAGCTGCTATATGGACCTACATGTTTTCTGAACACTTTGAAAACATTTACAGGTTAACTAATCTTAGTAAATAACATTTTCCTACTATCATCTGGCTGAGCTCTATGACCTCAGCCACAGCTCAGATGCTTTAAATTTAAGCAGCCAGATTTGCAAGGTCTAGGCTTTCATCCTAGAAGAAACACGAGTATCGAATTCTTATTTATCATCCCTTAGACTAGGGCATGACACCAACCAAAGGGACACTCATTTCATATGCAAAGAAATAAACTGGAAATCATTTCTCTTGAACTGAACAGTTCTGGGAACACAGCTCATATTTTCCAAAAGTGATGTTTCAGTGAACATAGGCAGTGCTCTGCAGAAAGCTAGCCAGTGCCACTTGTGATAACAGTGCTTGTCGCCAGATCTAAACTGCCTGAAAGAAAGTTAACTACCCTTATGTCATACTTTCCTAATGATACCTCTTCCACATAAGAAATTTTATTTCATTGCCATGAAGTGCAAGTGCTTTTGAAAATCACAGAATCACAGAATGGTTGGGGTTGGAAGAGACCTCTGGAAATGATCTAGTCCAATACCCCTGCTAAATCAGGTTCACCCAGAGCAGATTGCACAGGAATGTGTCCAGGTGGGTTTTGAATGTCTTCAGAGAAGGAGACTCCACACCCTCTCTGGGAAGCCTGTTCCAGTGCTCTGGCACCCTCAAAGTCAAGAAGTTTCTCCTCATGTTTAGATGAAACCTTCTGTGTTTCAGTCTGTGCCCGTTGTCCCTCAACCTATCACTGGCCACCACTGGAAGGAGTCTAGTCCCACCCTCTTGACCTCCACCCTTGAGATATTTATAAACATTGATGAGATCCCCTCTCAGATTTCTCTTCTTCAGGCTGAACAGACACAGGTCTCTCATTATCTCTTCATAAGAAAGGTGCTCTAGGCCCCTAATCCTCCTTTCCTCTCCTAGGACAAGGGTTATTTCACACGAGCCTTGTCTATGAACGCACCTTTTCTTTGTTGTTTCTGCTGTCTTCCTATCTTGGTCTTGAATCTTGAGTTTTGCAGCTATTGCTCTTTTATTTCTGACTTTCTGCTCAGTTTCCACTTTTAAAGAAGCAAAAGTTGTCTGAAGTTTGCTTTGTTGCTCAGTTTATCTGGAAAACAGAGTAGGATTTCAGGTTTCCTGCTTTGCCCAAAAGCATAAGTATGAATGTTTAAGCTCTTGAGTTCCATTGCTTTCCATCAAAGCCACCCTTTTCTTCACCCTGCCACCTTCATGTTGAGTGACTCCTAAAGCTGATACTTAAGGAAGATGCTGAGACCCTGTTCACCGTGGTTTGCATGGACAGACCTTTCCTTTGTACAATGTCTTGCTGGCTTCAATGGGAGCTTCATCAGCTTCCAGATTAGCAACACCAGGACCTCCATCAGCCACAGATCTGTTCTCAGTGCCAACTTAGACTTATGCAAAGCCGTCAGATCAAACAGGAATGCTTACAAACTTTCTGCTGCTGTTGCCAATGCAGGCCAGATGTGACCACACAGGATAAGGCACCGTTATCACTTTTAGGCTATTGGCAGTTTATAAGACAATCCAGTGTCAACATCCAGGGACATCTAAAGACGTCAACGAAACTGAAGCAAAATTTGTTGCTGATGGTGCTTATTTTCCAAGCCAGGACTGTATACCTGAGAAACATTGCATATGCTCCACCACTTGCATTTGCATAGTTGGTAATCACAATTTGGCTGTAAAGTGACAGATGTGGAATGAAACCGTTGAGGAACAATAAAAATTAGAATCCCATGAAACCAGTTGTACATGATTATCACTTATCAGAACACGGCTGTATTTTAACATATGGCACATAAAAATGTTACTCAGTATATTTTAAAATCTAAAAGAATTACCTTTTTAATTGCTGATAAAATTGGCTTGCTCCCCAGGCAGTCCAGTTTTGATGAAGCTATAAAGAAGTTAACTGTTTTGTGACAAAAAATAAATAATGCATGGATTATGTTTCCATTAAATACCACTGATAATAAAGGAAACTTAGAAAAATGGTGTGACTTTTAGTTATCATTTTTTAAAATTCATAGTGAGAAAAAGTAGAACTCAGTTATCACAAGCCACCATTATAAACATTAATTGAACTGATTAAAAATTGTATAAATAATTTATCCAATTTTAATAATAGAAGAACAGATCAGGTTTGATGAGTTAATAATACAAAGATTTATCTACAGACAGAAAGACATTATGCAAAGGATACATCATTTTTCATATTCATAAAAGATCCATTTCTCTTCCTATGAAAAGACTGTGAGATTGGATCTACAGAAGCATCACAGAATGCCCCAGTGTGTTTGGTGTAAACCCCTCAAGGAAGCTACACCAGACATGTTGATTCATACCTCTTATTCTAACCCTGCTACTTTCCAAATAGCCATTTGTATAGCATGAAACTGGGTTCAATGCTGCCTTTTTAAAGCATTTTTTTTTTTATATTAAATGCCATAAAAGCATTTTCTTGTGAAGAAATCATAGCTCATTTTAAATTTTTCTTAACAGCATTTACTTAACGACTTCACCACTTTGGAGTTACAGCTGGGACTGACTCATAAGATATTTATATAAAGGACTATTTTATCTTGTAGCTAAATTCCCATACACAGACAAACTCTAACCATAGATAGAGCAGGACAAGATTGGTACCAAGCACTGTGGATTTATATTTAGGATTGCTGAAGACTCAATTTTACAAAAAGCCTCTAATGTGATCTTACTTTTTATTCATTTCCAAATAGACTAACCTGAGCTTATTTCTAGGCAGAAAGTGCCTGTGAATCTTGAGGAAAGAAGAATGTTGCTTTCACAATTCATTTGCTACCCTCTTCTACCCAGAACATGTGGTAGTCACATGGCTGTATTGATTTCTTCCTATCAGAGTATGCCCAAGGAGGTATCTAAACTATTTCCTAACAGACCTAACTGAAAAGTGCTGATTCTTCTTAAGATGCACTCGTTGATGAATTTAAAATAACGTTTTATCATTTTTTTCCCTAAAAAACAAAACAAGAGCATTTAATGCTTTGACAAGATGTGTTTTCTTCCCCACATACAGTTTTGCCAGTGAGGTAAACAAAACAAAACAAAACAAAACAAAACAGAAAAAGAGACAAGAATAATAAAAAAAAACTAAAATTCCCAAATAGTAGTGAAGACAGACTGAAAAATGAAAGGTTGAGAACAAAATTTTGTAGTTTTTTGAGGGGGGGAAAAAAAAAAAAAAATGGTCTCTGCTGAAAAAATAAGCTAGAAAATTCCCTTTCCCCTGATGTGCTACCAAATAAGGAGAGACACAGACCACAGCCAGTATCTGTTATACCTTTTATTACTAAAGCCGTTACTCTTAATAGAGGCAGGCTATTACGATTAGTAGCAGGTAATTATCCATTGACCTCCTGGTTCCACATCAACTCTGGGGGCTGAGTGCTGCGGAGTGGGTTCCGTCTCGCCATCTTCTGAGGGTCCCAGCCCCATGGGTGGGTGTATACCCACACGCAGCCTGTGCAGGGCAGCACCCTCCTCTGAGACACCCCACAGGTTGCTGAGGCTGGTGCCTCTTGGCAGCCACTCTCAAATTCAACCGACTCATGGTGTTATGAGTTTTTCAGTTCTCATGGGCTCAGTGGAGGAGTGGCCAATGATGCTTATCAGCCCTCAGGAGACCCTCACGTGCTCCCTCTCAGGTCCGTCACCTGCCTTTGGCCAGCTGTTTTCATTAATCCTCTCTCCATCCATGTCTGTATGTCCATATAGAGCCTGTTCACACAAACCTGCACACAGGGTTTTTATGGCAAACTGGATTTTACCTTTGACAAGAGGAGAAGGAAGGAAGGAAGGAAGGAAGGAAGGAAGGAAGGAAGGAAGGAAGGAAGGAAGGAAGGAAGGAAGGAAGGAAGGAAGGAAGGAAGGAAGGAAGGAAGGAAGGAAGGAAGGAAGGAAGGAAGGAAGGAAGGAAGGAAGGAAGGAAGGAAGGAAGGAAGGAAGGAAGGAAGGAAGGAAGGAAGGAAGGAAGGAACTTACTAACCTAAAGTCTTAAAATAACAGTTCTGTTTTCCTCCCTTGCAAAATAACATTTTGCTCTGGGTGTCTGCTTTTTCTTGTTCATTACTGAGTTAGTATGGAAAATGTTGCTTTATAAAAGTGTCAGATCAATATGATAACTGCGTGCTTACGTTCCCAATAGTTGGTAAGACTTGCAGAAAGCCAGCTGATAAATTTGAAGACTGCACATCCCTACCAAGTAGAGATCAGCAGTGCCCATACATAAGTTAGCTACCTCTTAGTAGCTGAAACTTTGGGGTTAAGTTAAAGCTTCCACTATACTACGTGTATTATGCCCTCCTCCACTCTGGTGTCATAACCAATTCATATATACTGGCAACTTCTTGGCATGGCTGAGCACAAAATTACAAGTGTTCATCTATTTCTTGCAACTCAGAAAGGGAGCATTCTCAATCGCATGACACATCTGTGTTATTTCCCATAAAAGAGGAGGGAAAGTGTGTCAAAATGACAGAACTCAGACTCAAATATCCCTAGATGATGGTGTCCATGGTAAGAAACACCATGCCTCTCCTTTTTCACCTGGTAGCTTATAACCTTTTCACTTTAGAAGAAAGGGCAGAAATTTTCTCCTCTACTTAGTACGCCAGAACCAGTTTGTTAGGAGATTTTCCTTGGAAAGATGGGAGACAAACTTCCCTTGGTCTATGAGGGTGCACAACCAAGGCTGTCCTGCTCTGGAGCAAGCATTTTCATCACTCTGTTAATATCTACATGACAGGAAAGTAGGACACTATGGCTATTATTTTCTTTTTTTAAAAGAGCTGGTCATGCTTTATTAGGTCCATATCTTCAGAGAAATAGGCGGAGTGGATTCTGAATAGACAAAGTCATTTAGCATTTAAGCCTCTGTGCAATTAATGAAGAAAGATTAGCATCTGACTTAGTGAGGCTGCACCTCCCTTCCAGTATCTTCAGAGACATCTACCCCACTTATTAATCCATTCCTTTAAGGAAATGTAGGCACTTTCTTTTCAAATCCCTGACATTTTTGCAGTTTTTTGCACATCAGTCAGACCCACTGTTTTGCTTGTTCCCATTCCACAAGACTTATTATAATAAATAATTTAAAACTCTGTGTCGCAACATATGGTTTATGTATATATTGGCTACTTTTGGCATACAGTGAAATGACCAACTGACTTCCAGAGGAGCAAGGAACCAACCAGGCTCTCCACTCCTTCTACTTTCTCTTGTCTGTCTGTACAGCACAAAATTAATTTAAAACGCCATCTACCAGACTTCTTGTCTTTTTTTTAAGCTAATACACAAAAAATTACAAATGTCTGTGACATGGCAGTATTTTATTCTGTGTTTGTACCCTGTCTAGCCCAAAAGAGTCTTGAACAGGGAGTGGAGTTCTGGGATACTATGACTAATGTGATTGTATATGTGATTTTTTTTTTAATCTCAGTGTGTTTGGGTGTTGGGGTTTTGTTTGTTTGTTTGTTTGTTTTGTTCTTGTTTTCTTTTTTTTTCCTGCCTGCAATGTTTATTACAAGAGGATTTTAATAATAGCTTGGAGGCAGATTTTGAAATTGTGACCAAAAGCAAGTAATGGGACTTTGGTTCTTGTGGGAAAAGGGGTGGGAAGCAACGCCCCAAGGTGAGGTTGTGGATCATTCAAGCAGAGCAGGTCCTGGGAGAAGTGAATATGAAGTGTTGGGCAACTGTGCTAGCTCTGGGGAGAAGTGGTAAAGTAGACTTTGTTACAGATTGTTTCATTTTCTGATACAGATGTGCTAAAGGTGGTAGACACCTCTCCCTTGTGTGAGAAGGATTTTTCCTCTGTTTGCTTGCACCTTCTCCATTTGTGTTTGCCTTCTGAATCTGTTTATAGCTTCTGGAAGCTACTTATCCTGGAGCCACAGGGACAGGCACTCAGAGCCTACCAGCTAGTGGGCTCCTCCTGCTTTTGCCCAGTAAGATGTGACACCTTTCTGCTGGCTCTGCATGGAGGCACCATCTCCCAGTTCTGGAGGATGATCTGGGGTCTTGTCTCGGGTGCTGCCTTCCAGATGTTACAGAAGTTGTGTGTGACTCAGTGCACCAGCCTCCTGCTCCTGGCTGAGAGACCCACAGGCTTCCTTGCAAGGAAGGAGAGAGGAGCCAGGGCAGGCAGAGGTGGGCTGCTCATCCATGCTGGCAGGATGCTCTGCATTGTAGCAGAGACTGGAAGGAGTTGGGGGGTAAGAAGAGCCCAAAAGACCCCCAGTAAGCAAAAAGCTTTGGGGTAACAAATGACATTTGATGACTCAATTTGATGCTGTATTCATGAGGAAGATCATTAAGAGAAGTGGTGATTTCATCTTTTCATGGAGTATGTCATCTTCAGAGGCCAGAGATGACTGTTAAATTACTTAAACTGACTT
The DNA here is from genome assembly GCF_037038585.1 of Patagioenas fasciata. NCBI lineage: Eukaryota > Metazoa > Chordata > Aves > Columbiformes > Columbidae > Patagioenas > Patagioenas fasciata. The sequence continues at coordinate 58,756,309 of NC_092520.1, forward strand.
CTCATGTATTAAAGACATGCAAATGTCACCCACACATTCCTGTACTGAACACAATGACTTTAATTAGACTTAAATATTTCAATCCTCAGGCAACTAAACCCTTTTGTACCAGAGAGGGAACAGACAAGACTGAGGCATCAGTCTACAGTGAAGGGGATCTACTATAGCAGAAAGGACCTGGTTTTCTTTTACTTAAATTGCAAAGTATCATGAATCCTTCCAGTATGGAGATATTTTTTTATCCCAGAAACATTTCTTTTTCATCTCCGATTTGATGTCCAATTGGACTTTGAGTAAATGTCAATCATTGGTCTACTGACAGACGCATCTCAGAGTACCAGTCCCTCTGCTGTCCTGCATCCAGCTCCAGTCAAATTCTGATGTTTTAGAGTAAGGGAGAAAAATGGAGAAAACAAAATTTGACTAGTTATTCTTCTTATTCAAATGAGGAGCCTTTGGAACACATTCAAGTCATTTATTGCAGGGCTGCTAGTTCTGTGGGACTGTGCAGGCAAGACTGTCAAACTTTCCTTCCCCTAGAGATGTGTGGCTGAAAGTGGATGGCAGGGTGGTATTTGGAGCTGCAATATCCCAGGCAAGAAGCGATACCACCACCTAGGCTCACGTAGGTACCTGCCTTGCAGCCTTCAATCCCTCAGAAGCTGGATCAAATCCTATCTTTAGGACAGCAACTAACGTCACCTTCCAATTATAGTGACTGCACCACCCTCCAAAATCAGTGTTATCATCCTCCCTGTTAGAAAGCTGCATCACATGTCAAGGTGAATTTGCCTGACTTCTGCTCGTTGGATCTGGTTGTCTCGTTATGTAAGACCGAAAAGACTTTCAGCCTTACTTTCTTTCCTAAAAGCCAGAACTACTCACTTTTAGATCTTTTTTCCCCCTACATGCATGAGTAGCTATGCAAGATCTTACCTCAGCCTCCTTTTTTGTAAGCTGAATAGGACCAGATTCTCATCTTAAGAGTTATTTTTAGCAATTTCATTTTATGACTCTTCCTCTTGAAGTGAGGATAGCAAAGCCGTTATGGTAGTCCAGCATATTACAGTAGCACAGCATATTACTGCAGCACAGTAGTACAGCTATTACAGAAGTAAAACTATTACAGTGGTGTGTAGCTCCTATGTGCTAAGGCAATATTGTATCCCCACCTTCACTTTGATACTCCATCTTTCTTCCTTGATCAAGGCTGATGCTGGTACCTCTAAGGACAGTGTAACTCTGAAAGCTGACAGTAAGGTGGTGAGGATGGCCATTGAGTTAAATAAAATAATAAGGAAAGAAAGAAAGAAAGAAAGAAAGAAAGAAAGAAAGAAAGAAAGAAAGAAAGAAAGAAAGAAAGAAAGAAAGAAAGAAAGAAAGAAAGAAAGAAAGAAAGAAAGAAAGAAAGAAAGAAAGGAAGGAAGGAAGGAAGGAAGGAAGGAAGGAAGGAAGGAAGGAAGGAAGGAAGGAAGGAAGGAAGGAAGGAAGGAAGGAAGGAAGGAAGGAAGGAAGGAAGGAAGGAAGGAAGGAAGGAAGGAAGGAAGGAAGGAAGGAAGGAAGGAAGAAGAAGAAAGAAAGAAAGAAAGAAAGAAAGAAAGAAAGAAAGAAAGAAAGAAAGAAAGAAAGAAAGAAAGAAAGAAAGAAAGAAAGAAAAAGAAAGAAAGAAGAAAAAAGATCATTAGTTTCCGAATTCCAGAATTCCAGAAAAAGATTTCTGGAAAATATTTCTGTGTGAAAATGAAAGAAAGAAAGAAAGAAACAAAAGAAATTGCATTTTTAGTCTTTATGAAAGTAGAGAAGTAGAATGTTTGTATATTATATCTTAAAATGGAACAGGAATTCACTACTTGACTGACACACGTCTTGTTATCGTGGACCTATTATCACTTCACTAGAAATAAATGGTAAAATTTTAAGATTCAAGGACAGGGCAAGGAGAAAATTGAACAGAAGTTAAATATCCTGACTGCCTCACCCTACTTATTTAGAGCTACTTGATAAAATGGATATATGTTACCCTCAGGGAAAAAAAAAAATAGATAGTAACTGGACATTGTTACACTTGAAAAGAAAACAAAAAAAAAGGGAATAATTTATGATAGATATTTTAGACCATATTTATCATAACTTAATGGACACCTATATGAAGTGTAAAGAACATGTCTCTCTCCAATAATAACCAGCAACTAAGTGAAAGAAGTATTTCCAGATTAAAAAAATATATTATATTGACAGCAAAATAGCCATATAAATAGTTTACAACCACTTCGAAGTGCAGTACAATATGTTGGCCTAAGTAGATCATGAAAATTATGCATTTATGCTTGCAAATTGAGTAACTGAATATTCACTGAAGAAGAAAGTTTCATAACACATAAATGCTAAGTAGAAACATGACTTCTACTGTCTCCCTTAGGTCCTTAACTGATTTTTGCACACTTGTAAGTCTTTCCTGCAATTATCTGATCTAAAAGCACAAGTACTTTTTATTTTATTCTTTTAGAAGACACATTCCTTCTACCAAATCTGATCTCTGAAACGAAACAAATGATGGAGTTTGCTCTACCATCTAAATTTGGAGCTACGTTATAAATGTATACTGACTTTATTTGATGAGTTACAAGCAGAAGTCGCAGAAGTAAACATACTTGGATTGGAAGGAACTTTTAAAGATCAACTAATCCAACTCTCTCGCCATGGGCAGGGACATCTTTCACTAGATCAGATTGCCCAAAGCCCTGTTCAACCTGACCTTGAACACTTTCAATTATGGGGCATCCACAACTTCTCTGGAAAAGTCCAGGGAACAGAGTAACCCAGGTAATTAACATTGTAGAGAAGGTATGCAGCTATGGATGCTGAGGATTGAAACACCAATCAGAGTTGGTTGTGATTAAGCTGGGCGTGGATGATACATGGGGTTGCTCAGGAACACACTTCCTTTGACTTCGACTTCAGTGTTTTGAGCTTGTTGAGTATCACCCCTAAAATAAAGGGTTTCCCTTTGAAAGTTTCCAGTCCATATAGCACAATTATTCTTGATTCTTTCTGTTTTGCCTCCTCCAGAAGCACCTGTCACAGACTCTGTCAACCTCCTGATGCTAAAGCCATTCACTTAAATTGAGTTTCTTATTATTTTGTAGAAAGCTAAATATTGGTGGAGATTTGGACTATAGAATTAAGTATGTTTACTCCTAAGACAAATCATAACACTGTTCAGCCCTATATTTTTCCACCCACACAAGCTTTGTGCATTTCTGCTTCAGAGAAATTAAATTAATTTTTCTTCATGGTCACTTGAATAAGGAGCAAAAAGAAGTATCACGGCAGCCTATGTTTTAGTCACGGAGACAACCTCCTGTGATATCAGCAAATCTGACAAGCCCGACCCTGAAGGTTACTCCTGTCCCAGCAGACCCTAGAGAAGGTCGATGTGCTATCTTTGGCCTTCAGCTAGTGCCAGGGAAACAAGCTACACTTATTGTTTACTAATCTGGTATCCTACATAAGAAAAGATAGGTCAGAAACTCCACTTTTTTCTGTCTGTGCTCTATTCTTGTCTTGCAGGAAAATGCCATTCTTCTCCTCTTTGTCCTCTCCTCCCTTTTGTGTAGGGGCTTCTTTGTCTCTCAGCAAGCTCTGACACAACAGGGACCCTTACAAGAGCAAATGAAAATAAATGTTCAGTGTTCCCTGAGCTACAAAATTTTTCCTCTTGTTCATCTTTCTGAAAATCACAAGACAATGTAGAATTAACTTTTACTTTTTAAATTATTCAAATAAATACTTGCATGTAACAGTTCTCTCAGAAAAGGTTGAGCTCAGATGTAAATCCATACAGCCTTTAATTCCTTCAGCTCCTGATTCAAACCTGCCTTCTCTCTCATCTTCTCCAGGGATAATCTTTCCTCTGAGAAACCATTTGTGTCAGTGGAGAAATCTGCCCTGACTCCCTCCAGCTCCTTGCTTTTCCTTTCAGTGTAGGATCTTCACTCCTGACCTGCTGCTTCTACTCATTTTGTGATTCTGTGAAAAATCCTTTGCCTTGAGCAGTTTTTCAGATTCTTTCTGAAACTGAGTTTGTTTCTGATACATGCTGCTGTGCCATATGGATGTCAGGAAACGTGCAGAGTGGCTATATTTCTAAGAGCCTAAAGGTATTCTGGCTCGGCTTATGCTGGTAGATCATCTTTTAGTAATGACTAGCGTTTGCTTGGAGAAAACAGTATGTACAGTCAAAAAAAGAGGAAACTCATGCCATTTGCTCCTCTTCTTCCAGTGCTGAAATGCAATTTAAGAAGCAACAGACCACAGAACTTTTGGGTCCATTTAGGGAGGCTTTGGACCTCTTCAGCTTTTCACTGCCTTCCAAGGAGTGAGTGACAATTAATGTTGATAAAATAAAGTGATGGTAGTGTTGCACTTGATCATGTGGATTTTCCATTTTTCTTACAGGACCCTGGGCTTGAGTTGACTGACAATGGCAGGTGTGAAGTATTGCCAGGTATCAAAGCATCTGGGCACCATTGGATCCCTTCCACTCTTAACTTCTCCAACAGCCAGTTTATCAAGCACCAAAACCAAGTTGCACCAAAATTGTGAATATTTTCATAGCTACATGTCGTGCTATGTTTATACATTATTTGAACTGAAAAAAAAAAAAAAACATTTAAGAAGACTGCATCTTAAACAAAATACAGTGAAGAAGTTATAAATGGCTTAAATGAAACTATGCTTTTGTGAAACTAATGGCATTCAAGAACGGTAAGAAATCAGTTTTTCTAATGAATGAATAAATTCTGATTGCTTCATAATTTTTGCCTTCGCACTCAATATGTGTGTGTGAGCGGGGGGAGAGTTTGCTTGCACGTCTGTATTTGGTAATGAGACCATATTCCCTGTTGTGATTACTTGCAGGAGCACCAAATCATGCTTCTCCATGAGTTTAACAGAAGTGACAACACTGATTGTCACATGACCTTCAGAATCATAGAATGGTTTGAGTTGGAAGGGACCTCCAAAGGTCATCTAGTCCAACCCCCTGCAATAAGCAGGGACATCTGCAACTAGATCAGGTTGATCAGAGCCCCGTCCAGCCTGGCCTGGAATGCCTTCAGGGATGGGACATCTACCACCTCTCTGGGCAACCTGTGCCAGTCTTTTGCCACCCTCATTGTAAAAAATGTCTTCCTCACATCCAGCCTAAATCTTCCCTCCTTTAGTTTAAAACCATTACTCCTTGTCCTATCGCAACAGGCCCTGCTAAAAAGTCTGGCCCCATCTTCCTTACAGGCTCCTTTGAAGTACTGGAAGGCCGCAATAAGGTGTTCCCGAGGCCTTCTCCAGGCTGAACAACCCCAACTCTCTCAGCCTGTCCTCACAGCAGAGCTGTTCCAGCCCTCTGATCATTTCTGTGGCCTCCTCTGGCCCCTCTCCAACAGGTCCATGTCTCTCCTGTACTGAGGGCTCTAGAGCTGGATCCAGTACTTCAGAAGGTGGATGGTGGGGAGGAGAAGGAGAATGAGGTGGGCAGAATTTAGTATTTTGTTTTATTTACTTATTAAACTACATTTCCTGCTTCATGGGCCCACTTTCTCCAGGGAAGGAGGGGGAAAAGTGATTGATTCACAATTTTCAAATGCCTGTAGTGGAATTAACACAGCAAGTTGGGTTTTCCAGCCACTATGATTAATAATAATTCTTTTCTATTGCATTTCTATATTGATTATTCATTCACTCATCTTTTGTTTATTCTTTGAAAAATAAACTAAGCCTGCAAATGTTTGAGGCAGTTTGATATCAATGCTGGGCCAGGCTTCAGGATTTGATATTTATCATTTGTTCAGCAAAATGGAACTTTTTAAAGACAGTTAATAAATCACTTTGTCAGCTGAAAAGTGAACCACCAGGAAAAGCATGTAAGTGGTAAAAAGACTTTCAAAAATATCTTATACATATCCTGTGACTTTCTGTGAAAACTGTGGAGGAAACATTTTCAGTCAGTCTCCTTCAACCCATTATTGCCTGTCCTCAGAAACTTTTTATGCAGCTGCAGGGTCTAGCATGAAATATATGTGCACATGCCAAGCTGAAAGATAAATGTGGCTCTTTGTTCTCACTGGTTCTTCTGGATAAACTCAGTACATTGTAATGGAAATACCTGCGAGACCTGCAGTTCACCTCTACAGGCTGATGTGAAAATATGTATATATCTGGATCTACCAGAACCAACATGGCATTTCTAACAATAGAACAACACCAACAATTAATGAGTGAAACTGCCAGTGAGGTAATTAAATGGCCATTTCACTTGAACATTTGTCTAAATGCCAGAAAATTCAAAGCATTAATTCACAGGATTCATGCAGTATGAAGAGAGTGTCCCTGGGATGGGCACACAGAGCTGATCTGAGCATGTGGGCAGATAATAGGATGCCACCAGGGAGCAGTCTGGGAAGCCTGAGCTCTGAGGTACACCTGCATCCTCCCGTGTGGGCACAATCACATTTTTTCAAGGTCCACTCCAAGGATTTCTGCACAAGCAAACCCCAAACTGAATCTTTGCTTAGAGCTTAAATATGGACTTCAGTCCCCAGTCTAGCCCAGAAGTGAGTTTGAATGCTATTGCTTGATTTCTGCTAACAATATCATTATACAGCGATACAACCATCTATCATTGTTGTGGTTTAACCCCAACCAGCAATTCAGCACCACACAGCCACTTGCCCATTCCCCTCCCACCGGTGGGAGGGGAGAGAGAATCAGAAGGGTAAAAATGAGAAAACTCCTGGGTTGAGATAAAGACAGTTTAATAAATAAACAAAACCTGTGCACACAGGCAAAGCAAAACTAGGGATTTATTCACTGCTTCCCATGGGCAGGCAGGTGTTCAGCCATCTCCAGGAAAGTCAGGCTCTATCACATGTAACAGTTACTTCGGAACAAAAACACCATCGCTCCAAACGTCCTCCCTTCCTTCTTCTTCTACCAGATTTATATGCTGAGCACAATGTCACATCATATGGAATACCCCTTTGGTCAGGTGGGGTCAACTGTCCTGGCTGTGTCCCCTCACAACTTCTTGTGCACTCCTAGCACACTCACTGGTGGGGTGGTGTGAGGAGCAGAAAACGCCTTGACTCTGTGCAAGCCCTGCTTAGCAATAACTAAAACATCTCTGCATTATCAACAGCCTTTCCAGCACAAATCCAAAAAGTAGCCCCATACGAGCTACTGTGAAGAAAATCAAGTCTATTCCAGCCAAAACCAACACAATCATGAAAGCCTTGAAAACTTAGTCCTAAATTTGCATCTCTTCTTCATGCAAAAGAGCCCACCTGTGAGAGGAAGTAATTCAGTATGAATTCAATATTATTGGTTAAATTTCCTTATATAACCCAAAAAATACAAATTCAACAGATGTAAATATTGCAGAAGGAACCCAAAATGTCTTTCATGATTGTTATTGATGTAAATAATTATATCCTTCAATGAAGTCCATTTAGTTAATATTTATGATATTGGACAACACGCATCTTTTGTGCATGCTGGTAGGTAACAAAGAACAGCACCTTTAGTAATCCATTTTTTTACATCAGTGACTGTTTTGGAGCATGTGATTGAGTGTGCAATATTCATGTCACAATTTTCACCAAAGCCTGGTGTCGTTATTTTCTATCAGTTGAAAAAGCAATTTGACTTTACTGGAACTTGTCGTTTGACTGCCTTGACAATTACAGGATGCCCAACACATGCAGGACAAAGACAGGACAAAATTAGTACTGTGATCCTTTTTGAGTACAATGTTCTTTCAATTGTGCTGTCATCAATATTCAGCACTTCAGCCCTGTGGTTTGCTTGCTTGTTTTATTTCAGTGACCTCAGGAAGCCAAAACTGCACATTTAAAACCTAAAGGAGAAATGAAATGCAGAGCAACGTGGGGAATTTGCTAAGGTTTTATCAACACACTCTTGACTGATCTATTAGAACAGGGTTAACTCCACTTGTGCTACTTCAAAAAGCTATTTCTGACCACGCCAAGCAGAAGTGGGTCAGCTAGTCTTTTTGAAGTGTGGGGCCTAAAGACATCCTGGCAGAGGTGTGTGTGTGCTTCATCCCTTTGAGTAAAGTACTGGAAAAGAATGTAGATGCTCACACAGTGTAATTCTCACTTACAATAAGGCCCTCTCACACTGACCTAGCTGTCAATACAGGAGCTTCAGAGCATGACAAAGGTGCAGCCGCACTTATTATTATTTATACTCTGTCATACCATGAAAATGGAATTTCTAGATCCTTGCCCTGGTGAGCCAATGAGGTCAAATAAGTGTCCACCTCCTCTATATGACCAGCCTCATCATCTCTACTCAGCTTCATCCCACGAGTAAAGGGAAACAACGGGTTTTAAATTCCACCAAACTCAATATAAAGGAATCTGTAGAGGATGGAAATCTAAGGAGCCAATCCTACAAACATCTTCTTCTACAAACATTTTACTTCATTTGTCCCCTTGTATTCCTCATCTTTCATAGCTTCTTCTTGGAGCTTTATCACACATAGATCTCTCCTGGGAAGGGCAGCATCCCTGCCAGGACCTTGTTTTTGAGACTGCTCAACACAAGCCCAGATCTCACAGCTTCACATACAATGAGCCTTGAGGTCTTGCACACATCCGTTTTTTTCTTTCTCTTAAGTCTGTGGGAAAGAAAAGTAATGTGCATTCCAGCTCACTTATATAAGCATATGGTCTTATTCTCCGTATTTTATTCTTTTTCTCCATTTTCCTTCCAATTTGGTACCAACAAGGTTCACTGATTTGTTATAGCATGTTAGAAAGTAAGGTCTTCCACACACATGTGCCATCTTTTGTGCTCATATAACATCTGGTTCCAGGATGCCCAGTGCAATGGTTCACAAATCCATATTGGGGCTATTCATATGTGCTACTCCATTACAGATGTTAATAATATTAGCAATAGCCATAAGCACATATGATTAGTGGTGCATTTTTGTTGCTATAACTGTGAACCACACAACTGTGGCATTTTTTCCATGAAAAAAAAGGCTGTGATTTCAGCAGCAGTGTAAGCTGATTTCATGAGCAGGTACTATTATACAAGAGCAAATTCATCCCGGAGTCCTGATCATCCAGCAAACTTTTTGCTTTTGATTCCCATGACATGGCTCCTTTGTGAGGATATGAATTCTCTGAATACTTATTTTCAAGGAATAGCTCCTTTTAGTGGGGTGCAGGTGATGTGAAAATATAATACATTATGCAAACATAAAGCCTCAGTTAAGTTTTCAAGAGCGCTATATAGCCTCGATTTCAGCTGCTTCATTTCATTCAATTTTTCTTGAAGCTGTGTATTCTCCAGAATGCTTCCTCCAACCAAAGAAGTAAGAATAAAAACATTTCCATTTGGCATTAGTTATTCTATTTCTTTTCAGAAGAGAACAGCGGTCTTGGTAGTGTTCATGCTCTGCTATTAAGCACAAAGAAACCTTTTCCTTAATTACATTTTTTCAGACAATGCCTTCATTTCACATTTCCCAAGGCAGATAATGCCATATTGCAACACATTAAATCCTGGTACACCAGGCACACACCTCATTTTCCCAGGTCATGGGATGGAATACAAGAAGCCTGGTATAAATGCATGTCATGAAGCACAATGTAGGATGTCAGGGATGAGTCCATGACACGCAGGAGTTTTCTGCGAAGTGTAGCGTTATGAAAGAGTGCCTTCTCTTAATTCTCCAGCATCTAAAGGCAACAAACAGAAAGTATGTGCAAAAGCATAAAGAACTCCAGACCTTGCTAACTTGCTGCTTTTTAAAATCTTTCAAATAGAGGTGATTACCTGGTTAAAGTTGCAAGCAAAAACATTTCAGTATAATAGGAACTCAGATAACAGGGGTCTCTTCCTGCTTCTCATCAGTCAGGATCCAGGCCATTCAGCTTTGAGAGACAAGATGTCTCTCCTTCTGGAATCCATCAAAGTCAATGATGCATCTTAATTGTACATACAGAAAAATTTGGCCCTTACTTCAGAAGGATTGTTTTCTTAGGCACCTAAAATGTATGTACAAGCAAACTGCTATATTAGGCAGACTTGATCCAATCCTGCTTTTATTTCTTGTGTTGGAATTATGTTGGGCTTATTAATGACTACTTAATTTTATGTGTGGAAATAGTTTACAGGTGAAAAAAAGAAATACAACCTCTAAAAATGATTTTTAATATGTAAGAACATAATCCAGTGATTTTAGTAAACTAATCAAGATATCTGCAACAGTCATTTGTAAAAACTGTAGCTAAAACTTCCTGTAATCTTGAAAGCAGGAATTAATTTTGCAACCAGAATCAATTTTAAGCACTTACATATCCTGCAGCCATTACGGGGCAGATACACATAACAGGGGGATTGAACTGTAATAAATGAAAATAGCTTATTCTTCGGGAAAAGGAAAAGCTATCAACTTTCCCAGGGAAAAAAAAAAAAAAAAGAAGAAGAAGAAGATGCAGGGCTCCTCCATTCATCTATTCTTTCATTCTATCATTCTATTCATCAGCCTTTCATCACATCTGGCATTCTTAGGGCATATTTGTATGGTGTTGTCTCTAAACTTGAAACACATTGTAATATTTTGATGGCATATATAGTGCTCTGAATCCTGTAAGTAGTATTTGTTCTCTCAAGATAATGTGGCATGGAGGCAGGAAGGTTTGCTATTTGTAACAACAAAATTGAGGAAGAAAAGGATTGCTCAGAGCAGACTACTCTAAGTGTAAAATTATTTTGTGCGAGAACCCCCAAAACTGTGCTGTTTCAGCTTGAATGGGCCTATATTTTTTAAGCTGTTTCACTGAAGCCTAAAGTACACAAATGGAAGCAAATTTTAAAACACTTTTCTTTCTGGGATTTTCTGTAGCTATTACATGAATTATTTAAATATGTTAGATAAAATGGAGGAGAGGGAAGAGGGTTCATTTGCTGAGTAGTGTTCTTCATTGGAGGGAGCTGAAACTCCCTCCCAAAACAAAATTGCGCCTTTTTGCAAATGTGTGACAGACAAGAGTAAAGCTCAGTAAATGCTGCAGTTACGTGCCCATTTGCACGCTGTTTTGTCATGAAACAAAAACGTCTCGCCTACAGTTCTCTGCTCTATAAGCCTGCAATGCCGGAATCCTTGCAGCCAGTGATGCTCTTGCAGAAAACCATACTGACTCCAGTGCCACCTTCCCCTTCTCCTTGACAGGAAAAAAGGGCTTTTACCTTGTACTCCGCTTCTTCCAGGCACTGTGATACAGGGTCCTTGCTGAGGGCAGAAGGGTGGCTGGAGGAGCTGTGAGAGCACCCCTGGACATGGTTTTGCACCTGGGTCAGGGCAACCCCCGGTGTCAATACAGGCTGGAGGAGGAATTGGTTGAGAGTACTCCTGCTGAGGAGGAGGACTGAGGGTACTGGTTGGACATGAGCCAGCAATGTGTACTTGCAGCCCAGCAGGCCAGTTGTATCCTGGGCTGCATCAAAAGCAGCGTGGCCAGCAGGTCAAGGGAGGTGATTCTGCCCCTTTGCTCCACTCTGGTGAGACCCCACCTGGAGTCCTGTGTCCAGCTCTGGAGCCCTCAGCACAGGAAAGACATGGACCTGTTGGAGAGGGGCCAGAGGAGGCCACCAAGATGATCAGAGCACTGGAACAGCTCTGCTGTGAGGACAGGCTGAGAGAGTTGGGGTTGTTCAGCCTGGAGAAGAGAAGGCTCTGGGGACACCTTTTTGTGGCCTTTCAGTACTTAAAAGGAGCCTGTAAGAAAGATGGGGACAGACTTTTTAGTAGGGCCTCTTGTGATAGGACGAGGAGTAATGGTTTTAAACTAAAGGAGGGAAGATTTATGCTGGATGTGAGGAAGAAATTTTTTACAATGAGGGTGGCAAAAGACTGGCACAGGTTGCCCAGAGAGGTGGTAGATGCCCCATCCCTGGAGACATTCCAGGCCAGGCTGGACGGGGCTCTGAGCAACCTGATCTAGTTGAAGATGTCCCTGCTCATTGCAGGGGGTTGGACTAGATGACCTTTGGAGGTCCCTTCCAATCTGAACTATTCTATGATTCTATGAGCACGAGCAGGCTCCTGAGCTTTGCAGAGTGCTCTCTACATGCAGCACTGAGTCAGGCACTTTGGGATTACCAAGTATTATATCAATAGAAGGGGACTGTGTGCACACAGCATGAGTCTGTTTGTCTTCCCTAAAATTTACTGGTGTGACTCATGACTGGCTTTCTCTGTGCCGTTAATGGGATAATTGAAATACTTTTCCAGTGGTCAATTTAACATGTTTTAAACCCAATCGTAAAATGACAAGAATGGCAATTATACTCCCACACACACTTTGTAATTTTTAATCTCCAGGGACTGGGCATAATATATGCTTGTTTTCTAAAGGTATGGCTGTTTGTGGGTGTGCACCACAATGTTGCACTCTCCCCATGGCTCACACAGGATTTCAGTGGGCTGTAGGCTGTGGTTGGAATAGGATCAAGTCTGCCTGTGTGTTTCTTGAGCCAAGGTGGCAGAGAGGTTAGGAAAGGAAAGAAACAGCAGCAGAGTAAGTGACATGAAGGGATGTATGGAAAGGAGATATTATTAATGACAAGGTAAGAGAAAAATACTTAGTAAAGATAAAGTGTGGGATGATACTTGATGAACAGCTGGAAAAGAGCTGATCCTGAGCTGAGGGATAAAGGAGGAGGATGGAGAGACGAAGCAAGAGACAGTGAAGTAAACTACTTGGAATGGTGCAGAGAACGGAAGAGGGAGTGTTGTGAAGTATGTGCTGTGTGGAAATGAGAGGCTGAAGGTGTCCTGCTGCCCCCCCTTTCATTACATGACAGCACTTGCTGGTCGCAGAGGTACAGCATCACAGAAGATGCAAGTGATAGTCCTCGGTCCAGAGCTGGCCAGCCCTAGGCAGACCCACAGGCGTCTCACACAGCAAAACATTTCTCATTCTCTCTGTGAGAGGTCTCAGCAGCCGAATTTGTGGTGGTGACAACACGCTCGGGGGTCAGTCAGCCTTGTCACACAGGCGATGCTTCTGATGATTGAACTGTTGCTCTTGGTCCCTGCTAAGAAAGCAAAAGTTGTAAGCTGTTGCACTGATCGTCTGAAGAGTAACTCCTTGTCATTTAGGGAATAACCTCAGTTTCAGCAGCAGGGGCCTGTCTGTGACACCATCTAAGGCTGAAAACATTTAAAAGAAACATCTTTCAGCAGTGAATTTCCTCCCTGGGGCTGTTTAAGTTACAAATGCTAGTCTATAAAGTATTATTCTCATCATAAGCCATTGCAAGGCCCTGCAAAACAGGGGCTTGAATTGGACCTGATTCCTCTGGGATGCTGACAGAAGAATCAGATCTGGGCTTTACTTTTTCTGCAGCTTTTCAATGTTGCCCAGTGCAATGACATACACATGCACTTGAGTCTCTTCTCAAGACTGCTATTCGGGTGCAGAAAATAGTAATTTATGCTAGTGGAGTGACGTGCCGGTATGGCCATACAGCTTTGGTTTGCATGCAAGTCCATCTAGACCCAGATCCAGACTCTGTGTAGAATAAACTTTCTTTGGCTCCCAAAATTTCCTCCCGTGTCAGCAAGATTCACATGAAGCATGGATGTAACTGGGAGCTTTATACAGGGGCTTTGCTGGGTAAAGGAATTCACCCAGTGATGTTATGGCAGCCTCCCAGTTATGTACTAAAATAAGGACACAGGACTTTTTATTTTAAAAAGTGAATATTAATAGCCTTTGAAATACCTACCTGGAAAATATTTTTTTACAGCTAGGTGGAGTGATTATAGCACTTTAAAAATCAATCACTGTTCCCCTTTTAAAAGGTTCTTTGCATTTACCAAGCTGATGAATAGCCTAATTAAATTCAAAGGAGTTAAAAAAAAACAAGTTCAGAAACTGAAGCATGCCGAAGTGCTATTTTGGGGAACACAAAATATGACTGTGTCAAAAGCCTGTTCGGTGAAGCAGCATGTGATAAAAACTGTCTTACTCAATTGACGCTGCTCTCTTTCTATCTCTCATAAAGTTTTGAATGAAGAATAGCTGTCCTGTTTTTTCAGGATTGAAGCTTCTGTTTCATCCTTACCTTTTCCACTTCCAGCAGTGATATAAAACAGGAGGAAACTATAAATACAGTAGTGTAAAATATTGCTCTTCATTTTTATTCTTTGTAGAATTGTGCATGCATGATCATTTTTATGGTTCATTTTACTTTCTGGGAAAAGCAGAATTCTGTTGTGCAAGGCATTATGTAGAGCATAAAGAGGGCTGAGTCAGTATAAAATAGACATGAGGAAAAGAAAAAAGTCTTCTCTTGAACTGAGAGATTTAAGGGATACTAATGCATTGCCACAGCTAAAATAATTTCACTTTTTAATCTTTAATGTATGTAACTAAGTTATACCTGTTTATTATCTATTTATACTTATTTATTCTTCAGATCAATTTATGATCTGTATTGAATTTATGTCTTTTTTCTTCCTTACACATCAGTTCAGTGAAACAACAGAAGGGTGCTAGAGACATTTACATTTGCTTATTCTAAACTTCTAACGCAGCCTTCTTTTAGTTTCTCAGGCTTGTTTAGTTTTCAAACATGACAGCAGGAGTTAATACTTCCTTAGAGATGGTCAGTGGATCTCCTATATGAGAAGTTACCTAATCTGGCATTTGGATGCTGAAGAACCAAATTCTCTTTTCTGCAAATGGATCAGCTGTTTGCCAGCCCTCTGTGCAACAGTTGTAGGGACCAGCTACATGCAAAATTTTGAACTATTGTATCAATTTAAATTAAGGTGAAAGAAATAGAAGGGACAAAGAGTATTAGGACTATTATTTTTACTCCTAATTTGAAAAGGCTGGCTGCAAAAGAAGAGTTTTAGGTAGAAAAAGTGATAGAGAAGACAGTATGATTGTGATTAGAGAAAACACACTATGCAGGCAGACAGAGGTAAGGTCCAGAAAGAATCTTGATGGGGAGGTGAGAGATGGAGTTGAACCAGGGCTAAGGGGCAAGTGAGAAGGTGAAACAGGCAGCTGAGGCAGAGACTCACAGCATTGAACACAGGGGTAGTGAAGTAAGGGAAGGAAGTCAAAGGACCGGAAAAAATGAGAGCTGTGGACAGACATAAAATGTCTTAGGAATACAGAGAAAGAAATGTTAGCAAAGAGCTTATTAGAGGAGCGCAGTGAGAGAGAAAGGGAGGAAACAGCAGGCATGGAAGATTAAAATGCATCTCTATGCTGGTCTTAAGTGTGAAGTAATGCAGTTCAAAGGAAGGGGCAGGTGTCAGCTAATGTAAGGAAAAGGACAAAGCAATACGGAAGGACAATGAGCTACAGTAATGATCTGTGTTTTTTAAACACTGTGTGCAGTGAAATTTGGGTTACTTTTCTTCAAACTGATAGGTTCTAAGGCATGTTCAGGATTACCCTTTGCCTTGGAGGAGAGAGAATGGGAGATTACTCTGATTTTCTAGTTATAGAAAAATGCTTCAGAAAAATAAATGGAAGAAGATGTGGATGAGCTGGAAGGGTCCAGAGAATGGCCACAGAGATTATCAAAGGTCTGGGAAGCTGCTATAGGAGGAAGGGCTGAGAGAACTGGGCTTGTTCAGCCTTGAGAAAAGGCGGCTTAGGAAAGACCTCGTCACCATGTTCTGTTATTTAAAGGGTGACTACAAAGAAGATGGAGACTCTCTTTGTACAAGGAGTCACATTGAAAAGACAGGGAGTAATGAGTACAAGTTACTCCTGGGGACATTCCAAGTGGACACAAGAGGGAAATTTTTCACAATGAGAACTATCAGCTGTTGGAATAATCTCCCCAGGGAAGCAGCGGATTCCCCAACATCGGACACTTTTAAGATTCAGCTGGACAGGGTGCTGGGCCATCTTGTCTAGACCACGCTTTTGCCAAGGAAGGTTGTGCCAGATGATCCTTGTGGCCTCTTCGAAGCTGGTATTCTATGATTCTATGATTCAAGTAAAAATAAAACTACCAGCAGCTCCTTTTCTTGTCTGAATTTCCTTTTGCTAGCATATACTGGGGTTCGGCATTACTTTCTCTTTGCTTCCAGCACACACTTTTTCCATGAGAATAGTGTCGCTGACAGGTTTGGATTGACTTCTGCTACTGACTGACTTGGAAAGTGAAATCTTCTGCGAGAGATAAGCTTATAAGTAGCTCCATAAAATTTCTACTTGACTCTTTTTTTACATTGTGTGGAGGTTATCAGGCAGACAAAGTTCAGTCACTCTGAAGTGCAGTTCACAGCTTAGGAATATACAGGTGCCAGAAGAATTTATTGCAGAGTGGCACAGCCTCATTTCAGTGTAAGAATGGCCCATCCAATGAAAAATTCATATCACATAAAATTTGGAGTTTCCAAAAAACATCTCACAATGAAAACCGAAACTTGTGATAAACTTAATAGGTGGATTTGCTGACATTTTTGCTTTGCAAAGTTCATGTGTCTGGTAAAAAAAATCAGTCTCCTGACCATCTTATTTAGACATTACCATTGTTAGTTAAACCCTCATTTTCCTTCTTGTTTCTCTTCTTTTTTTTTTTTTCTTTTTAGCTTTTGCACCTCAGTAGACAAAGATTTTGGGCTAGTACTAACAATACATCCTACTACCAGTAACTCCTGGCAAATGGCATATGCATCTCTCTTAAGTAGTGAGTACCACTGCACATTTGGTCAGCTGAATAATGGGAATTTTTAGAATTTGTTTTTGCTCCTGTATGCTGAGCCAGGCTCGCAAAGCATTAACAAGACGATTCTCATTTCCTGATATTGCTTTGTGCTCATCCCACAGGGTCCCTCAGCTATGTGTATGTGCAAACACAACAAACGTACTGCTTTTCCATGTTTAACATAAAAAGGTATGTGCTGGTTGGCAAAACTGCTTCTGTGTTCCTATGCTTTATTTTTCTTTTGGCTTGCTTCATTTGTAAAACCTATGCTCTGCGAGCATAAGGCATAAGTGATCTCTAGCTTTAGCTTCAGGCATATGAAGATATGGCCCAAGGTGCCCAGTTTCACCACAGCACTTTCACTACTCAGCTCCTGAGTGGAAATAGCATCATCCCTCTTCACTCTCCCCAAACTGCACCCTGCTGGGAGAAACAGCAGACAACTACAAGACCATCCCAGCAGTGATAGGTTTCATTAGGTATTTTTCTGGATATTTGGACTTCTCTAGGTTTCTGAATGTTTATTACTACCTTCTCTTGTATTTAATGTAATTTTATTCAAAAAAAAAAAAAAAACAAGGATATGTTTAAACACTATTATGGCTGCCAACCAACAATCTTGATGTGGGTTACGGATTTTACGTACTGACGGTATGTGCTATTATTTACACCAGAGCAGCACCTGTGCTGGGGAAGAAGCAGAGCAGGCACTTCAGGCAGGACCCTGACCCAACCCACACAGGCCCATAGCACCCAAGCATGAGGAGCAGAGCAGGTCTGGGGTTGGTCACCTGGATCAGCCAGGAGTCCAGAATTCCAGGACAGTTCACAGCAACAAGGCAGGGCCAAGGTCAAGCTGGGAAGTCAAGTCAGCAGAGCAAGGCCAGGCTTAATACAGTACAAGACTGAGCACCGCCTTTCCTGTTGTGTAGTTCAGGTAGAGACAGAGGGGTGAGCTTAAAGCTCAGCTTAAGCCTGGGTTTAAAAGCAGATACCAAGTTAAGGGATGGGTAGAACCACTCTCTCTGACTCAGCTCCTTCTCAGACATCTGCTCCTAGATGACAGAGCTGGACCATACCAGAGCTGGCTTGAGCATGGGCACCCAAACCCAAAAGAGGTGAGAAGAGGAGGTGGAAGAGGCTGCAGAGCGCATTCATGCATGCAAGGCCATGAAGCAGATAATGATGCAGAGAAGCTCACAGTCCTCCTCCCCAGTCACCTAAATCCAGGAAGCTACTGTGGCATCCTGAAGTTTCTGCCTTGCCTTTTCTTCCAGTGGAAACCAGCCTGTGGGCAGAGAATTATAGAAATGCAGCCACAGCTCTTATCTTAATGTGCAGTCCAGACATGGCTGGGATAGGGACCTGCCTTCAGGAGCCGGAAGACAACCTGGCCTTAATTGTTTAGGCATAGATATGAAGGAGATAAGTGGTTTAAGTGTCCACTAATTTTGGTGCTCAACTTCAGACAAACAGATTCTGGTATTTCAAAACTGTTACTGTTTTTCAGCCAGTGACACACAGGTATCAAGGATAGTCTTATAAGAGCTGATGTGAGAGGCTAGTGGAAAGAGTTTGGAGCACTAGTCAGGGAGCACTTTTCATAATAGCATCAGTGCTTGTTTTGGGATCTCAATCCAGCATCTAACTGTTTCTGAAGAGAAGCCACCAGACTCATTTTGGGGGGGCACAGAGGACCCTGCAGTTCCGTCTAGCACAGGTAACATCTTCAGCCACCGCGAAGATCAAGCTCTATTGCCTCTACTGCCAAACTGAGCATGTTCAGTAATTGTCTAAAGCATTTAAATTTGTGCAGATCCTTACGGGAGGAAAAACATACACCCTGCCAGTAAACTTGAAGGTTCTTCTTTATAGCGTGGGAGCATTAGTGCTTTCACAATAATTCTTTTAATAGCGGTAAGATAAAGAGCTTGTCCCCAACCTCATTTTCACCTAAAATCTTGTCAGAAACTACAAATTCCCAGCCTGGGGGAAAAAAATTAGCCCAGAACTTTGGTTAATCTTTGGCAGCATTTTAAATATGTGGAAACAGAGCCTTCTAATGGAATATGTCAGGCAAATTGAACTGTAGGAGGGACTGTCAACTGTGCCTAAGATTTCTCCTATTGGAGATATCACTATATAAAAATCTTAAAACATGACTAGCATAAGCACTGCACCCTTCCTAATAGTTTTCCTTATTTGAGTCTGATAATTGTCCCTTACATCATCATTACTGCAGTTAATCATACCTACCTTTCTTCACAGGTTTGCTCTCTTTGCAGTTGAATATTACCTCAAGTAACCAGCTATTTTTAGTGTTGCCTTAAGGTCTAGAAACATCCTAGTCCTTGTTTCTGGCCTCCTGAACTAAATCCAGGAGGAAATGCGTTATGAGACCCTTTACCACTACTCAAGCAACCCTTCTGCACATATCCAGCTTTTAAGCAACTGAAGTTAGATGAAATTAATCCCATGCCAGTTGGAGTTATTCACTATTACCCTCCTCATTGTCTGATGAAGGACAACAAAACATGAGCAATTCCCAAAATCTTCAGCTTAATTTGCAGGTATCATCTGACATTTTAATGTCCTTCTCCAAGAGCACTGAGGATACTATCCTGAACCCAAATTCAAAGTAGTGAAATAAACAAATAAACAGAAGGTAAATAGTTCTGCCAACTCTAAGGACTAACCAAGTCTAAAAGCTAAGTTGTCATCCAAGGTCATAACAGTCTAAATGAAGAAGAATCTGTAAGCCATCTTAACCATAACAGGGTCAAATTTTTATTTAAAATCCTCTTTAAAAATTAAGCTTATGATTTCCCTCTATTCAGTCCAAGAATTTCTCGTTCTTATCACTTTGCAGAAATCTTCCAAAACAAAATCACTGAAGGTTCTGAGGGAATATCAGGTCTCCTCAATATGTTACACTTCGATTCTAAGGAAGCTGTTGGCTTTTGTCCCTGATGGTGAAACCGTTCACTTGTATTCTTCAAGAAGAGTCTGATAAATAAAAGTCCTTCTTTCCCATCAGCTCTTCCAACTGCTTGAAAGACAGATGGAGCATTCTCTTTCTGCTTCTCCCACCTTCGATTTTGGAAATGCTAATCTATTTATTGTTCAGCAAGAAACCACAGCTTGTCTTTCTCTTTTCATCCTATTTTGTATCTACTGCTGCTGTAAATAGTTCCAGACTGTCACTGTTATTCTTCTTCAAAGCTTCTCCAAGCTTATGGAGGATGACTCTGACCCAAGTTTTGTCAGTTGCTCCCATGTTTCAGGAAGAAATTTTTTACAATGAGGGTGGTGAAACACTGTTCCAGGTTGCCCAGAGAGGTGGTAGATGCCCCATCCCTGGAAACATCCAAGGCCAGGCTGGACGGGGCTCTGAGCAACCTGATCTAGTTGCAGATGTCCCTCCTCATTGCAGGGGGCTGGAGTAGATGACCTTTGAAGGTCCCTTCCAACCCAAACTATTCTATGATTCTATGGTCCCAGAATTACCACTGTCTACAGAAATCCCAGGGGTACCAATTAATCTAGTTCTAAAATAGACAGCTAAAACAGATAAAAGTGCCAAGGACCTCATCCAACCATAACACTTGGGAAAGTTGGAAGCAGCAGCAGAAGCACTGGCAGCTGTGTACCCGCAACCTCGAGGAAGATAGCATTTCTCTGGTCATTCCTGCCTCATGTTCAGATGGTTCTCATCTAAATCACATAGGCTCAAGCCTGTTTATTTCCATACAGACATTTAAATAAAGCTAAAATTCTACACAATTTGATAGCACTTTTTTGGAAGAACTGAGGTTAGAGATGAGTTGTTTTGTCAAGTCTTACATATTTAGTAACTGACATCTACTGTATTTAGCTTGTGTACTGAAGAGCATATAGCTGATTATGCAACAAATTGAACTTTTTCTGGCCTCCTTGCAATAAGCAGGGCGTTCAGCACCCCGATCACAACTGTAAACTGTTAATAATTATTGTAATAAGAGCTGTTTTTCTTAATCTAGCATTAAACTTCTGAGATTTTCAAAGCATTTTACAAAATAACAGAGACTAGTAACACTGCTGTGAGTTAGTTAAGACCTGACATACTTTTTTTTTTTTTTTGGAACTGAGGACTAAGGGTTCAATATGGAAAAGAATGTAGATTATATTGACTCAGGTTTCAATTTTAGCATTGATAATATTGATAACATTTGATAACATTTAATTGTTTAAGCTCATGTAACTGATGTGCTTTAATATCCTAACTCCAAAGTTCTACTATGGTACTGTTAACCAGAAGCTTCTCTTGCTATTTATAATGAAGGCACAATTAACCCAAGTGTTACTGAATTCATAAAATTTTCCTAGTATAACATTTTTTAATTGTGTGAGGAAAAAGGAAAGCTGGAAGAAAATTCATGCAACAGAAAGCCATTCTGTTTTTTTAATCCCCAGTTAATGGTGAAGCAACCATATAAGTATCAGACATAAGGAATTTTTTTTTAAGAATGGTATTTTTGTCAGTATTTAAGTTCATGTAGCTGGCACTTTCCAAATATTACTGAGGAAATGGATGGCATCAGGACTTAGAGATCTGAAGAAATTTCACCAAATACCCAGGCCTTTCATCTGCCAGCACTCTCTTCTAAAAATTAAACCCTCACCCTTCAATGAGAGAACAAAACATTTCATTACTGTGCTTCCTAACCCCACCAGTAAATCAGGAAAGATGCTGCACAAGAAATAAACATCTTATACCCTTTGGTTTCTCCTGAAGTGCTAATTATCAGTGCTATGCTTAAAAAGTGTATCTGTTCCTCTTTTTGTGGTGAATCTTCTAATAATTTAATAAATTAATGTGGTAAAAGAATTACTTTGACTGGTTAACTGTGCAGTAAATTGGCTGTTATCAGCAACATTTCTTAATACTACATTTACCTATATAGCTGTAGGTGAATTGCCAAAGTAATAAATAAATTGATCAGGAAACCTGCAGTTCTTCTTTCTAATTAAAAAAAAAAAGAAAAAAAAAAAAAGAAACCAAAACAAAACACCACATACAAAAAAACCCAACCAAAAGTATTCACATTTGAAGACGGCATAGCCATGATAAGCCTTCCAGTGTGCACCCATCTAAAAACCCAAAAAATTACTGTTGATTAAGTAATGTATATTTTATAATCCGCTGAAGTGTCAGACCTGGAGAGATTGATTGATTTATATTCTGTATTCCCTAAGAAGTCACTTGTTACCTGTGTATTAACACACACTGGACACAACAAAGCAGATCAGTTTTATCCAAAACAAGCTGTATCTCCCAAGGCTGCAACATTTTGCGCTTGACTTTATGTATGTTTACACAAGTATTGCTACATGCAAAATTAATTGATTACTTTTAGTTTTCCTCTGATAAACACAGTAAGTCTTTCACTTCCCTTCTCAAAATAACTGACATTTTGATGTAACTTTTAATATATGTTCCTTTCTCTTTTAGTAAACCAACTGCCATTATATTTTTACATTCTGTTTAACCATAACAATAACTTCAGATTTAGTAGAACTCTAGTTGTTTCTCCTTTAAACATCAATATTCCATGATTTTGTTTCAAGCTAGTCTTCCAAAGGAAAAATATATCAGAGCTAAAGAATGGTAAAAAGAATCACTCAATTTCCATGTGATCCCATCATTTAACTCAATCATGTAACATCACTTATCAGGCAGTAAGGAGGCAAAAGCATCGCTTGCCGAATGAATGATAAAACACTACATAACTTTTCTTTCATTCTGTAGCTGTTTCCACACTTTTGTGGGCTGAGTGGGGTTTTTTTCATAATAGCAACTCTTGGGATTTGGAGGGTGATGGAATAGTTTGCTGACTAGTTTCCTCAACCTCGATATCCATGATTTCTCTCACGAGGCAAAAGAAGGCAGCAGATACAATGTCTGAAATCCCAACCGCTTTGTGACATTAACTGGGAAGTTGACATAGACGCCAGCTCAGATCAGAAGCAAGTATGGAAATGTTGGTCTCTGAGCTCAGACTCTCACAGCCACCACAGCTGCCTGATGACTGAGCCACGGTCACTGTTGACAAATGTGCTCCAGCTGGTGACAAATGCGATGCAATGTGATTTAACTTAGCCCACTGTGAAGAAGGATAGCAGCAAGTTGCTTCCCATGCATTTGTCACGGTCTACGAGTGTAGGCACTGCTAGCTCTTTTTTCTCAGCAGACACACACTAACATTGCTGATGATACCAAACTGGGAGAAGGGCTGACACACCAGAAGGCTGTGCTGCCATTCAGTGAGACCTGGACAGGCTGGAGAACTGGGCAGAGAAGAACCTGATGAAGTTTAGCAAGGGCAAGTGAAGGGTTCTGCACCTGGGGAGGAATAACCCCAGGCACCAGTACAGGTCAGAGGTGGACCTGCTGGAAAGCAGCACTGCAGAGAAGGACTTGGGAGTTGTGGTTGAAAACAGGTTGACCATGAGTCAACAATGTGCCCTTGTGGCCAAGAAGGCCAATGGTATCCTGGGGTGCATTAAGAAGAGTGTGACCAGCAGGTGGAGGGAGGTTCTCCTGCCTCTCTATTCCGCCCTGATGAAGCCGCATCTGGAGAACTGCATCCAGTTCTGGGCTCCCCACTTTAAGAAGGGTAAAGAATTACTGGAGAGAGTCCAGCAGCAGGCTGTGAAGATTATTAGGGGCCTAGAGCACCTTTCCTATGAAGACAGACTGAGAGAGCTGGGGCTGTTCAGTCTGGAGAAGAGAAGGCTGAAAGGGAATCTCATCAATGTTTATAAATATCTCAAGAGTGGTTGTCAAGAGGATGGGACCAGACTCCTTTCAGTGGTACCCAGTGACAGGATGAGGGGCAACAGACACAGGCTGAAGCACAGGAGGTTCCACCTGAATATGAGGAGAAACTACTCTGAGGGTGTCAGAGCACTGGAACAGGCTGCCCAGAGAGGTTGTAGAGTCTCCTTCTCTGGAGACATTCAAAACCCACCTGGACACATTCCTGTGTGATCTGCTCTGGGTCAACCTGCTTTAGCAGGTGGGTTGAACTAGATGACCTCCAGAGGTCCCTTCAAACCTAACCATTATGTGATTCTGTGATTTTAGCTCACGGCAATCTGGTCACGTACCTGAACCTCGTGAACAACGCTGTGAAAAAAGTGCTAACATAAAAAAGTCCAGCTAGGGGGAGCTGGGAAGGGAAGAGAGAATATTTTGTCATAGTCACAATGTTTTTCGAGTATTGTTGGAGGCACTTGGCATACCATACTTGGCTTCTGATGCACATCTTTCCCAATGTGTTCAAAGGCTTAAAAGTTTTAATTAAAGCCCTTTAATGAAGTTACTGAGTACCAAGACTGTTAAGAATTTTCTGAGTGATGACTGTATTGCTCATGGTGGCCTGCTCAGTAACCAGTTAGTGATAACATTAAATTTATATAATGCCAATATACAAGCTAGCTAGAAAACCATAGAATATCATATGAATCCACTTGGGAAGTCACTATCTTAGAAGCTTTCTGAAATTAAAACTCAGCTTTGCATAGTGATCTGATGTCTAAACAGCAACAGATCCCAAAACTTTACTTGTTATTAGTCAGTTCTTAGTCTCTTAGGAGTATTTCTAGACACATGTTAATCAACACAGATTACCATAGATCAGTATCTTCTCACTCGTCTTTCCATTTTTCAGCCAGTAGTTCTGTTATGAAAAGCACTATATTACTTTTAATCTTTTGTTTTATTTTAACCGAGTACAACCCACTGCCTTTTGTTCACATATGTGGGAGAATGTCACTATGGTAATAACTGTACTATTTTTTTCAGTTGCTTTAATGCTATGCTAACATTTGTTGGAAGCTAGAGATTCTGCTGGAATACTATTTCTCACATCTGGAGCACATTGCCCACTGAGGTTTGTATTGTTGATTCAATTTCTGATTATAAATCCAGACCTAAATTTTATTTACTCTCCTTGGCTTTCACTGAATGAACTAAATTTATGGTTTTGTATTCTTTATGTGTAATTTTCCTTAAGACACTCTGTGAAAATCACTATGTAAGCACAATTCATGCTGCATGGTGTTATTAAGTATTCTCTTTTAAGTTGTACAGTGAAAGAACTGTATAATTCATTTTGTTGTAGCTTCCCAAACAAATACATTTTGCTAAAATATTTTTGATTAAAAATTTATGTGTCATGTAGCTACTTCCCACTGATTTTAAAGTGAACATAAATAGGATAGGCTGGAGGATTTTCCGAAGACATGTTCTTGTCATGTATTTTTTTGGGTTTTAATCTAAAAAAGCTTCCACTGGTAAAACACTGTTTCAAAGCTACCACATATAATCTCCTATGCCTGTATTCACATGGAGGTCAAGATTCTAAAGTCAGATGATGAATAACAAAATGTATACTTCATAGCTGAGTTACGTGAATCAACCTCCTTTCTTTCACATTGAATTTAATACAATATAGATCACAGTATGGAGAACCATGGTATGCAGCACTGCCTGAAATATTCTGCTGGTGAGAAGGCAATGTGAGAACTGCTATTTAAAATAAAAATCCCATTTTTACGTCAGACCAGGTGGTGATTATGCACTGCTACTTCGCAGTTCACCAGAACAGCAGTGAATAGTGAATGACTGCCTCGAAAACATGGGTGGCTGAGTTTCTAAACAGATTTTAACCAAGCTGCACTTCCACAGTAATCACCTCTCGTGCATTATACCTCTAACAGGTTTTTTTTTGTTGTACCAGTATATTTTATGTTGTAAAAATTTTGGTTTGTTTGGCCAACAGTTTTTACAGAATTTGCCTTTAATCCTTTGCAGAGGGATAGCTTTGTCTATGGAGCTGCAGCCAAATTTTACCCTCAGATCTTCATGATCACCTTTCATTTATCTTCATAGTATTGACAAATATATATACAATCTGATCTAATTTCACTATGCCATAGCTTAAATCGGCAAAAAAAGTTCCAATTCAAATAAATCTTATTAATTGCCTCTTCAATAAGCATTAAATTTGAATCCAAACACCACTGAAGCTTAGTTATATCTCAAGTTTTCAATATGCACCTGAGTTCCATTGAAAGTAATAAAGGTACTGAATCAAATCCACCCCTTCGAAGATGGCAAATGCAATTTAGAACCAGATCTGAGTTTACATGGCTCAAACCTGTCTTTAACAGTTGAATTACCAAGTTACCACTGTTTCTTGATTTATTGACATATACAGGGCATGGCAAAGCTCAACATCCTCTGCTGAGCTTTACTGTAGTCTAATTTTGTAGTAATAATTAATTCGATGAATGCAGACGCCGGCATAAGCTCTTTGATCGCACGGGCGGGCCGGGCGAGAGTAAGGAGTCTAATTCAATGTGAATTTATCATCCCTACTCTTTAATGAACTCTCAACAACACTGAATATCAATGTCCCCGAGAACACGTTTTTCCAAACCTTATATACTCTATACCAAAAGGCCATGCGGCAAGCGCAGGCTACAATTGGTTACACTTACAGTCACTCATCCCCCCCCACTATGGTGATTGGCTGCAGGGCACTGTTCACAGACTGTTCATGCGCAGCGGCAACGCCCCTCCTGCAGCCTGGGTCGAGGGCAGAGCAGCTTCTGTTTACTTTCCTTCTGTCTTTGGTGTCTCAGGGAAATCCTTCCGTGTAACACAGCCGCATCAAGCCCTGGCTTGTTCACAGCACACAGCCAGAAACTCTCCACAAAATTTTTACTTGTTTTTGAAGGAATCATCATCTTTCTTAGTCACTGAGGTACAATAGTATTTCTTCTGCTCTTCTCACTGGCTCTTTCCATCAGTTTCTCTCTGGCTCACCACTCTTCAGTGTCCTGTCCTGCCTCCTCTGCTGTCTTTCCATTCCTCAGTCAACATATTTCTGGCATTTTTTTTTTTTTTTTCTACTTTTCTGGAATTCCATTTTCTGAAGAACTCTTTTGCTCTGTCTGCACTGTGAACACTCTGTTGTACACTTCAGCTTCTTATATCTATGTCATCTTCTCTGCCCAAATACTTGAGGGTGGTGTTCAGAAACTAGACTTGTGTCTCAATTTTCTGTTCCTAGTTCATCAGTCCCTGTAAACTGGATGAGTCTCCTGTATAGCTAATGGAGTGAAAGGTGTGCTTTTGAAAACCTTCAGGAGGAGGCCCTATGTGCCTAAATTTTAAGTGCAAGCTAAAAGCCTAAATTAGGCATACTGTGTGTCATGTTCTGTGACTCTGTGGATGCAGAGATGGGATATTGTTTAGGCCTGTACTTCCTCAGGTTAAGACTACCAAAGTTGAATTTTCTTTCTTCCTATTCCTTTTTTTATGTTATTGACATTTCAGATGTGCTTTCAGTAATTCAGATTCCCAGCTGTGCAGTTCTCTGACCTGTCTTATGCTTCTCATGGGCACCTTTACTTTTCTAACAACCTTCAAAACCCATCCTTTCTTTACATCTCCATCAGCAAAAGCCCATGTCATTTTTTTTTTCTTTTTTGTTTTTCCAAGGTTACAGTATCCTTCTCCTCCTCCAGTCTCTCTCGCTGAACATTTCCTTCTTTCCTTGTTCAGCTTGCAACGTTCATTCATTTCTGCTCTAAATTACAACTGACCTGGGTTTTGAGATCCTCAGTTGGGTCCTTGTCTCTTGCAAGATAAAGCATTAACTGTATTCTTTCCTGTTGAGAGAACTCATGCTAAGCTGCTGCATAACTGTGGTTCTCCTCATTTGAGTGCCCTTCTGCCCTCATACTCTCTGTTGTTCTCCATTCATTTTCCTACTTTGTTTCTTTCTTTGCCTTTTTTCCCTCTTTTGGAGTCTTTTCCTGCAGCCTTAGCTTAAGGTGGCGGAGGTGAGGGCAATGCAGATGGTAGTTTCCTGTTCTAAGATGGGCTGGCAGGACCCTTTTCCTCTCTCCATTGTCTCTGGAAGGAAGTAAATACAGCAAGCCCCTGTTGGGCCAGCCATTCACTGTGCCTTCTCCTGTCCTCTTCCCTCTGCTTAGTTACTTTCTTGTAGGAATATGTCTCCCTTTAACTCCTTCCTATGCAAAACCTATTTCTCTGTCTTTGGCCTTCCAATCCAGCAATGATTCCCTGGGTCATTGCCTAATTGATAAGGGCAACAGTATCTTCAGGTTGGATTGCTATGGAGAGCAGAGGAATTCATCCTTTTAAATCTGAAAGATATTGGTAATTGTGGCACTTGTACAAGATGTTCCCATGTGCAGGGAGTGCTTGCTCCAAATTGTATATTTTGCATAGCTTTTATTTCTACAAGTAAGATTTATTTTTAATATCAAAGCATTCATGTCAGGAGAAGGTTTTAAATCTTCCTTGGTTTTATGTTTAAACTGCAGTGAGAGTAATATTTTGATTAAAATATTTGTCTTAGACTTGAATGGCAGAGCAAATATTAATGAGAGATTCTGCACCGCAAGAGCTACAGAGAATAAAACAGCCTTTCCAAAACACATTTTTGTCCTGCTCACTTGAACAGTGAATGATTATACTACCTGCCTGTGAAGTGCACTTTCTGTCCTAATTGCACTTCAAGTTCCAGGGAGAGGGTCACACAGGACAGAAGACACCTATACATTCTAGCATGTGCCAGTTCTAGTTGACTTCCACTCCACGAGAAACAGTGTGAGCTGATCAGTCATTTTACCACAGAAATTCATTGCACTTTTATGCATCTACTACCATGTCTCACTGACCAAAATTCTGGCCTTGCCAAATGTGTATTCTGTCCAGAATTCTACTAACAGGAAAAAGCAATAGAAGACTAGTTACCTGCATCTTCCATTCACAAAAATCATCACTCTCTCTTCACTGACAGGTATTATCAGCTCAATAGGGAGAGTGGTGTCAATCCAGTGTTTATATTCAGTGTTAAAGACGAAAAAAAAGGACAAGAAGATTTGCTATACGATCTTTGCAGCTTGTTCCACTGCCACGGCGGAACTTTATTTCTGCCACACAAAACTCGTAATGCTTGTCCCATCTGACTTCTTATGATGGATTACTTAAAGTGAAAAATTATTCAGAGATAACACCTCACATCACTCCAGTGCGATCTCACATGAAGATAAGTGCTTGAAGTGCTCTGAGCTCAGACATGTAGAAAGGAGAGTGAGGAAGTTCAACAAAAACAAAAAACAACATGAATGGGCTTTCAACAGAAAGATGAGAGTCGAAGTGTGAAATAAGATGTTACAGCACTCTGACTGAGATGACAAAGCCTCATTTGTGTCTAATCAGTGGTCCTTGCAGTCTGGGAATGAAAGAAGAAACATGACTATAAGACAGGGTTTTTTGAGGAGTGAGGTAAAGTAAAATACTACATAGTCAGATCCCTGGCAGACACAAACAGGAATGACATAAAACAGCTTCCTTAAGATCTCCTAAGCACTAGAAGCTTCCTTCACATAGATGGCTTCACATAAAGACTTTTAGTGTTTGCTTCATTGGGTTTATGGTATCTCCATCTAAAGCTGGTGCCAAAGGTCTTGGCCTGACAGTCAAGAAATGAGCCTATGATTTATAATGTCTTCTGTGGTTCTTCCCGCTTCTTCTGGGTCTGGGACATCTCAGGAGTAGAAATGTCATGGCTAATAAATCTGGTTTAGTTTTCTGCAGTGTTTGCACACTGACTTTTGGTGATAGCCTAGAGGTATCTCTCAGAAACATAGCAACAAATGTGGAAAGACAGTATGGTGCAGAAGCCAGGAAATGGTGTGCACCAAGAAGCTGTCTGAGAGCTAACAGTCAAAAGTTGTTCCTTCTCCAACCATCTCTTTGGGCACAGAATTTTCCTAGATAGAGCAGCTCATATGTGCCTAAAAGGAACTGGAACTTAGCACAGGCACTGAGCACTTACAGGTAAAGAGGCATCTGAATACCCCGTTGTCACGGAGTCACCCTAAAAGTCAATTTTAGGTGGACAACAAATTCAAAACCAGACCTTAGTCTAGATGGAAAAGTGTAGCAAATAAACCAACTAGAAACTGGGTTTATACAATTATTTAGCACTCCCACAACATAAAATACAGGTTTGGATATCAGCTGAGGAGATTATTGGAGTACGACAAGATAAGAATAATAAGGATCCACAATGTGCATGCATGCACTCACAAGAAACAAAACTAGAAGCCTCTCACTCAAGGGTACCCAGAAGAAATAATCACTTGCATGCGTTAGGTGAGGGCTCACATTTGCCTGGGTTAGTCAAGGGCTCGTTCAAGGATATATCCAGCAGAGAAAAACAACCACTCACCCAAATGAGGAGGTGAGGCACACTCAGTCCCAGGAAGTCTCCTTAGATGGCATCCCAGTCTAAGGGGAGGGCTCCAGTTCACAGACCTGTTGCACAGAGAAGACCACTCAAAGGGGTCTTTGGTGGGGAACCCATTTCATAGCCTGGTCAGATCTGGCTGTGGGCATTATGACATGGTCCAGAAGCTTCTCAGCTTTTCTGGGCACCTCCATTGTTGAGGACCATGTCAACTGACTGAGGGTCCCACCCCTCCTGCCCCCTAGCCCAGGGTTGGGGGAGGTGAAGTCACCTTGCCCCAAGTATGGGGCGGATGTGTCTGTCAGCACCATCCTAGGTGTGCACTTGGGGACAGGTACAGTGGGACACAAAAGGTGCTAAAGAGCCATCAACTGCCCTATTGAAGGCGGGGATCTCATTAGGGGGATGTGCAAACACCACACCCATCAATAGGAAAGTCCATGCATGACTCTACAACTCCTGAAAACATTTCAATCAGCTGTGAGCCAGGGGCTGAGGAGGGTTTGAAGACATCCTGGAAGGGGAGAGGGATAATCTTTGGTAGCCAGTAAGTACGTACCCTGCTTTGTAGAGCCATTCTGCCATGGGGTCCTTCTGATCCCATATGAAGCACCTAACCTGCAGGGAACTTTCTCCACATGAAGAGAGTGTGAGCCTGGTGGCCTGCTAGGACCTGGACTTTTCAGGGCTTGAGGCACATAGAGTAGCTGGGCTGTGGGGTCTATGCTTCTGGCAGAGATCTGGCTGTTGTGCAGGTTGCCAAGGGGTTAGTGCACAGCAGGATAAGGGGGCCTGAAAGTATCGTCCGCTGACTGTCCCTGGTAGGGCCATTCTGTGTCAACCAGCCTGCTCTGCACAGTGTTTCTGACACACTTGACAGTGTCCATCATGAGTCAGGCTTTGGCTGCCATAAGGTCTGGGTTGTCCTGCATCAAAATTTCTGTGCAGCAGGGGAGGGAAGGGGTCCCTCCTGGCAGTTACCCCTCTGATTACCATCACTAGCACCCAGAAATGGACAAGCTGCATCTTGCACTTCGGACCTGTTGAAAGGAATGCTGTTCATGAGGGTGTGGGCCCCGAGCTACAGCATCAGGCCCTAAAAGGATATGGAAACAGCCTGATCGTGTGGTGAGCTCCATGATGTGAGGCTTTTGAGAGGACTAGAGAGAGGGACAGAGAACAGATGCCCAACTGTGCAAAAGTGTCCGCTTTTCAACACTTTGGTGTCCACACAAGACAGCCTCAAGGCCAACGCAGGCTGCACGTCTCAATGTCCTGAAGATGTTCTTGGAAACTCTCCTACAAGATGTCATAGGCGTAGACCATACAGCCCACCTTCAGTATTTCATCTTTAAATGAATGTCTTTCTCCCCAGAAGTAAAATCTGGTAGCATCTAAATATTTTGAAATTTGAAGTTATGACACTGTATCTGAATGCTTTTTTCCATACTTAAGGATCAATTCCTAGGAGAAGATGGTTTCTCTTCTCCCCAAGGAAAAGCATGTCTTTGTCTACAGACAAGTAAAAAAGAGGAAAAGAAAAGCAATAAGCACCTGCAGTTCCTGCCAGGCAGGGTTGTTTCAGATGTCAATCAGCAATCAGTTACTGCTCTCCAGTTAGAGTACTTTTGGCTGAAGAAGTTTTGTCCTTAGACTTTACAATTAGAAGAAATCAAAAGCCAACACTGCTACCCAAATTTTGTTTCAGAACAAGTAAGTTTTTATCTAAATAGACAGTGAAAATTTGTTTTATAGGGATCTGATGTCAGATCCAGCTACAGTCAAAACCTAAAACTGACAGAGAAGTTTGTTACACTTGCATTTTATGACATGCTAGAGTAAACAGGATTTTGACTGACAGCTTCTCAGAGAGACAATCTTACCATTCTCATATTGTGAAGAGTATGTTAACAGTAGAGGACAGTAAGTGATATATGTGCCAATATGCAAGAAAACCTGTTTAGAATTTTTGATGCTACTTGAAAACAGGGACATAAAGATAGCTTCAGCTTTTCTTTGATGGATTTACAAGAACATTAGAGAAATCAGATAAACCTACTCAGTGTACTTAAATTCCTTAAAAAATAACTTTTTTCCTCAAATGTTTTATTTTTATTGTTTTTGTTGATTTTCAGGTTAGTGGATTCTTGATTTTGCAATGTTTTGTGTTGCAGAAGCTTCAACTTTCTTCTGTTTTGTTGTCACTTTTTGGACTGTTTGTACTTCAGGCACATCTAACAATATATCTGACAATATAATGAGGAGGCTAGAATTCAGCACTGTATTCATGCCAGGTACCTACTACTATTCAATGTAATGTACTTTTTAATATGTATTTTTCATCATTCTCTTACAGACTGGCCCTTATAGCTTTACACAGGCAAGCCAGGCTTTTCCCAGGACTGTACTTTGCAAGATGACAAATTGGCA
This sequence comes from Patagioenas fasciata, assembly GCF_037038585.1. Lineage (NCBI taxonomy): Eukaryota > Metazoa > Chordata > Aves > Columbiformes > Columbidae > Patagioenas > Patagioenas fasciata. The sequence goes on from NC_092520.1 coordinate 58,788,855, forward strand.
GACCTCTCTATTCATCACCAAAGTGGCACCACTTTAATATATAGGTTCTCTAGTTGAATGTAATTAAGATATGCATTATTGATGTGTCTCTGCAAGAACAGAAGTAGCAAGAATGTATCTTTGTCATCAGGATCAATCTGAATATGATGGCATCTGTGGATATTAGTTTTACCTAGTATTTTATGAGATACATTCTGTTTTAATTAACTGTCTGAGGTAGTTCTTTCCTCCATTCGCTTAACTGGCTTCTCTGGTTTCCCTACCAGGTTTTTCTGTGTTAATTTTTCTCATTAATCTCCTTTAACATTATCTGATAGTAACTTCATTTTCTTTCCCTCAATTACCCCAGTCTTTCCTCTGCTCATTAAACTTAGCTCTGCTCACTATTTCTGCCTTTTCCGTTTTATCTATTCTTTACCTATGAACTCTTAATTACTGTTTCCTTAAAACCATACTCCTCCTTTCCCAACTGCTGCAAGTCAGATATCTCAGAAATACCTTCCTTGTGAAACATCTGGATGGTTGTCATTCTGTATTTGAGGACTCCCAGCTGCAAACACTTTATTTCCTCAAGCACTTCAGGGCAACCTAGAACAGGGATGTCAAACTCATTTTCACTGGGGGCCACATCAGCCTCACGGTTGCCTTCAAAGGGCCAAATGAATTTGAGGGCTGTATAAATGTAGGAGTAGTTACTTCTATGCAGTCCTCAAATTACATTTGGCCCTTTGAAGGCAACCGCGAGGCTGCTGTGGCCCCCAGTGATAATGAGTTTGACACCCCTGACCTAGAAGACTCTGCTGGGCTCAAGGCTCATTGCAATGCACAATCCATTCTACAAGTAAAATAAATGTCACAGTGTCGAAGACCATTGCCTTTCAGTGAGGAATTGAGGTGCAGAGATGACAGCCTGCCCATGCAGGCTCATGGCAGAACTTGGAGACAGTGGGCAGAGTAATGTCTTTACCACCAAACTACCTCACTCTTGCAGCTGGTAATTCTGAGTCATGATTATCAGTCACAGAGGAGTACGGATGATTCAGAGGTTCATTAATGAAGCACTCTGACGTAGTCAGAGGCTATACTAATTAGGTTCGGAGATACAGCCAGAAGACTCAAGAATCTTGTTGTTTCCTCTTGTTTGCTTGTAATTGCTGTTCTGAAGTACAGCAGATTTCTATGCTACGGGATTTATTTCTAGTTGCTACCGAGTGTTATGTTACCCTTTAATGTAACTCTCTAGTGACATTTTTAAATGATTCATACATGTTTTATATGTATCAGCTTATTTTTTAAATGAAAGATGCAGAGGAAAATCTTAAAAGACACACATCTGTACTAGGAGACTTGCTGAATGCAGTTGTCCAATGTCTGAAGGGACATAACATTTCCTCACTATCTATATTTCTCTTCCTAGTCTGTATCATTAAAGAAGTTACCTTATTAAGCCTTTTATTGTCAGCTCTTTCTTATCGAAATCTGGGAAGAGCCTTGTACTGGCTCACCCTCTCTCTCACCCATCGCTCCCCCTTACTGCTCTCACACTGTGCAAAGTTACTAACACTCTAAAATAAGCACTAACCTGATTTTTAAAAGACAACTAAAGAGTGAAAGCTGAAAGGAAAAAAAAAAAAAAAAAAAAAAAGCAGAGAGCAGAGCAGTTTCCAGTAACTGCATTCAGGACTTGTCTCTGAATTATGTTTTGTTTTCTATGGTCACTGTCTACAAAAAACAGTGTGCTTTCATTCATATAGCTCAGTAACAGAAAGCAAAGCAACTCAGAGGAGGAAATAAAATTCGTGGTATATTTATTGCTAAAATATTACCTTGAGCTTGGAAAACCAGCACCTGAGGAGCTCTGATTCTTAGGCAAGAAATTTGATGGACTGTCTATACACTTATAGTAATACTTTGATTTCTCAGATAGAAAGTCAGATGATGATATGATTAAATCATGAGAGCATAAATCAGGTTTCTCATCCAGGTGACTTTCATGAGAAACTTTAATTAAACTTTTATTAGGTGTAGATTCGAGAGATGTTTTTGTCTTGCCTATCCCCCTCATCTCTCTGTTTGTTCACCATCGAATAATTTTTGAACCCACCAGCCAATTTCAATCAAATTTGACAGACTGGTCAAGTTCTTAAATATTATCAGGCACCAGGCAAAGCAGCAGCTGGGTAGAAAAAGTTCACAACTGAACATGGTCCTGAAAGTAGTAATTTCTCAGCTTCCCATCAATCCCCAAGAGAAGCTTCCTCTGGCAAACAGTAAGTGACTGAGATGAAGCTGGCCAGGGCATAACAGTCCCGAGCCTGGTAGAGCTTGGACTAAGCTGTGAGCACGGTCTGCTGCACTGAGGGGTGGGGAGGACAAGAAATGAGGTGGGGAAAACCAGCTCTTGTCTCCTTGCAGCACAGAAGAAAACAGAACACACCAGTTCCGCTGCTCAGAGAACTACTTGCTTTTTCCTCTTTTTTTTTTTTAAATGTTATATGAGAGATGGAAATGTTTCTGCCCTTTTTGATCCATCCATAAAATCAGTTAACCCGTATCCTATTTCCAGCAGTGGCTGGAACAAGAAAAGCATTTTTAACAGTAGAGAATTGCCCATCTGCAGTGCTACCCCTATTCCCATGCCCTCTCAGTTAATAGCTGTAGCTTGGTCTGAACACAATGTTTTATATCCATTCTCTTTTCTAGGCTGGCTCTCTGAAGGCAAAAGGAATTCATGCAATTGCTTTGCTTGTCTCCTTGTGTGTCCAGATGTCTTTCACGCCCACAAAAAAACATTGAACACCCTGGTTCTTTTTAGCAGAACCTGAAAAAAAATCAGAAAAGTCTGTGATAAAGCATATGAAAACGGGTGCCTCTTGAAACGGGCTTATATTGGTGTTGCCACTGCGGAAAGGTCTGGCAGAATTCAGCTGTAATACCCCCAGTTTGGCAGCAGCCCAGGAGCATGCACACAGAGAGCTACAGCAGTGCAGCCCCTGGTAAATGAGCATCATGGGCTGCGGGGTCAGGGCTTGGGCATATTTGGGGAAAACAGATTAGGGGACAAAGGATACAGTAATTTGGTTGGATTACAGACAAAACGTTTCAGAGGATGTTGCTTCCACAATAAAAAAAAAAAAAATACAAAAGACTCATAATTTTCATGTCAGTCCCTTCATGTTAGTTATTCTGGAGGAAAGGAAGAAAATGCTTCATGGCACCCTGAGAAAGTTTGTACTAAAACTTCGCAGGGAGCGACTCCATTGTACTAGCAGAAGCTTTAACCAAAATGACTGAAGTGTTTATGAATTTTTTAATCCATGTAAACCAGAGCAGTTTAATTACATATAAAAAAGGATTGCATAACCTCTGTAAGGTGTTGAATATTTCATCTCAACCTAAGAATGCTAGAGTGCTCCATTAGTTGAAGAAGCCCCTGAGGATGTGTGAAAGTGGTGTGTGAGAGTGTCTCTGTGTATGTTAGATCAGGAATGCATGCATACATATATGCATGTATGTGTGTATATATAGGGGAGGAGAGAAAACAGCTATTGGTAGTGTAATATTGTAAGGAGTAGGTTGTATGTCACTAAGAGGAAGAGGGTATTTATAGAGAAAGATACAATCAGCTTTCATTATAAAATCCTATTTTAATAGTATAATAATTTTGACTTGAAGCATTATTGTGCCTTCAATCTTGCCTTTCATTGCATTTAAAGATAAAAGGGAATGCTTGAGTAACGTCTGAATAACATTCATAAACTCTTATCTGACTATCAGGATGTTAAACAATACCCTGTTTGTAATATTTGGCATTTGCCTAAGATGATTTTGTTTTTATGTAATCAGCTTACTGCTGAATGCTCAGTCTCCTTGTGGCTATTTGAAGAAAACAAGATTTAATTTAGCAAGGTATTTATTGTTAATTTCTTAGATAATTTGGTCTCCACTTATGTAAAAAGACTTTACTCATTCAGACATTTATTTTGCTTCTGGCTTCAGCAGAAGCCCACTACAAAACCTATGAATTCTCCTAATTGTAGTTCAGAGACAGAATACAGTACATTCCCTGTGGCTCAGGATTACAGGTCCACACCTTCTGAAGGGCCCGGATCTGAAATTATTTCAGTGCCCATGTTTGGTTTACTCCAAAGAGGGCAGGCTGCATCATAAGGCTGGTATTGTATTCCCTCATAAGAAGAAAAAGAAACTCATTCTGCTGTCACAGGTCTGGAGAGAAGTGCCACTAAAATCTAAAATATTTGCTGATGTTAGTATTGACCTAAGTCATTCTTTAGATAAAGAAGACTTAGGAATGGCTCCTGACCCAGTCAGTCATACAGTTAGCTAGAGCACTCAGGATGTGCTGGGTGGACTATCAGCCCTTAACCGGTGTGTAAGTGAAGGTAAGTTTAGCTATCCTGCCATGCTTGGTTAAGCAAGAACATCCCTCTTTCAGTAGTTACTGAAAACTACCGCTAGTTCATCAGTTTTATTCATCTGTCCTTGCCATGTCTCCTGGATTAACCCATTAATAGCATATACAAGTTTAATCATTTAAAGTTGTTCCATATTTAGCCCTTATAAAGTATAACCTTGGTTTTCCTCACCTGTTACAGACCTGGAGCCATGGTCAGCTCCAATTTAGATAACATACAGAAACACAGGGACAGCATTCCTCTGTAGGCACTTGGTCCAGAAGATGAGGGAGACCTGCCCAGGCACAAGGATCTCTGCTGAGGTGTGGCAGAGGAGAGCAGGCAAGGAAGAAGAAATTCAGCAAGCACTTTTGTTGCCTACAAGGCAAATTGCAGTTTGCCTCCTCTGTCTGACCTATAATGATAAACTCATCTCTCCTCCTAGATATCCTCCCTAAAAGAGAAAGACACCTGTGGGGTGGGAGTCTGGGACAAGTTTCATGGTACAGGTACTGAAAAATCTCTCTCTAGGAGCCATGTGGCCAAAAAACACCAGTCGTTTTTGTTTTTTGGTTGGTTTTTTTTTGGTGGTGGTGGTGGTGGTGGGTTTTTTTTAAAAAAAAAAAAAAAAGGTTGTTAAGTTTGTTTAAACAGAGGTCTGCAGATGTCTAAGGAAAGAGCTAAAGCAATAAATGTGGGCCTTTGCCATTTTCCTGTGAATGTAAAGAGATCTGATGAGCAGCCACTCTTTTCCTCTGTTGGTGAACCAGACTGCTGCTTTCCTGTCTCCTCTTTGCTTTAGGCCAAGCTGCCCACAGTGTTCCTTGGCTCACTGTTAATTTAAGTGCCACAGATGGAAGTTGTCCTGAGCTTCTCACTGGGAAGGCAGTGGTCTGACCTGCCTACCCCGTCTTTGTGTGTGAGTTTTCCTCCAGACCCAGCTGAGCCCACCCAGCCCAGCCATTTTACACTGCAGGAAAGGTGAAGCCCATGCTAAGTGGCAGTAGAGGCCCAGGCTTTCCCCTTTAACATGCCCCAAGGCTACTCAAAACCCTAAGCCTTCAAGTCATGTTGGGCTGGTGCAAGTGTGAGACAGGCTCAGGTCCAAAAGACATTGGCCCACGCTGAAACACAACGTCAACTTAACCTTCTTGTCCAATATGATCTCAGGGTTATATTTCATTTGACAAGTTTAAATAAGGTTTTTAAAGAACATTGGCATGGGACTCAGTCACAGAGGCAAGCTTTTCCGAGGTAACCCTGGGAAATGCCATAAGTGTACCTGTGTGGCAGAAACCCTCTTTTCCCCCTTGATAAGGGGTCAGGAGTTGTAGCTCTCAGGGCTCCTGGGCAGCACGTGCCATATAAACACATTTTCTGGACATGTCAGTAGCAACTGCATCCCACTTGGCTTCAAGGGTTAATCCCCTGTGTTAGGCTGTGGTCTCAGAGACAGTAGTCCTGATATAACGACTTGTCACCACCAAAAACGAGAAGATTTGCTCCTCTGTCCTGCTCGCTTCCCACAGTAATATAAAAACAAACAAAACAAAACAAAACAAACAAAAAACAACAACAAACCACATCAAAACCAAAAACACCCCCAAAAAAGACAACAGAAACCAAAGCAAAGAAACAAAACTGAGCCCAAGCCACCCAACCAAAGAATCCCCCCTCATTTTCTTCGTGCTGGGATAGTAAACTGAATTCATGTACAAAAGGTCAGCAGAAGTTTGCATGCAGGAGAAGGTAACAAAGCAGACAGAAAAGGAAGCAAAACCTCTCAGTCTTCAGCGGTGGTTTTTAAATCCGTTCACCCCATCCTGTGAAAACTAAGTTATGACTGTAGAGAGGTGAGTGGTTTCTACCCTGATGACTTTAAAATGGATCTTACCTAACTGCAACCCAAGGCAATTTAACCAACAATTCAGTGCGTTCATTTAAAAAGCTAATTGCAGGGACATATCTCTGAGATTGCTAAAGGCAAAGTGCATCAATGCTTTAGGACTGTTTTTGTCAGTGCCTCACCCTATCTACATGAGGAACACATCCTAAATCCCATTTCTCCAAAATGGATGCTTTTAACTCTCGCTTTTTGCCTTCAGAAAGATAGCTTCATCAGTCCTGGTTATCACCTGGAATACATAATTTCACTCAACACCAAGCACAGATACAAGCTGGGCAGAGAAGGGACTGAAAGCAGCACTGTGAAGAAGGACTGGAGGTACTGGTGGATGAAAGACTGGAGGTACTGGTGGATGAAAGACTGGACATGAGCCAACAACGTGTACTTGCAGCTCAGAAGGCCAGTTGTATCCTGGGCTGCATCAAAAGCAGCGTGGCCAGCAGGTCAAGGGAGGTGATTCTGCCCCTCTGCTCCGCTCTGGTGAGACCCCACCTGGAGTCCTGTGTCCAGCTCTGGAGCCCTCAGCACAGGAGAGACATGGACCTGTTGGAGAGGGACCAGAGGAGGCCACCAAAATGATCAGAGGGCTGGAACAACTCTGCTGTGAGGACAGGCTGAGACAGTTGGGGTTGTTCAGCCTGGAGAAGAGAAGGATCTGGGATGACCTTATTGGAGCCTTTCAGTACCTACAAGAAAGATAGAGACAGACTTTTTAGCAGAGCCTGTTGTGATAGGACAAGAGGTAATGGCTTTAAAATGAAAGTTTTATGTTACATATAAGGAAGTTCTTTATGATGAGGGTGGTGAAGCACTGGCACAGGTTGCCCAGAGAGGTGGTAGATGCCCCATCCCTGGAAATGTTCAAGGTCAGGTTGGATGGGTCTTAGAACAACCTGGTCTAGTGGAAGGTGTCTTTGTGCATGGCAGGGGGGTTGGAACTAGATGATCTATAAGGTCCCTTCCAACCCAAACCATTCTATGGTTCTGTGGGTTCTAGCTATTCACGCAACTCCTCTAAGCAGTTTTTGAAAGATATCTCAACTTTGCTTTGCTCACTGTCCTCTTTTCCCTAATCCTTTTCTTTAATGCTGTATAATTAGACAGAATACTATCAGTTAGTCAAATTACAGCACAGATGACACTCCATCAGCCAGAAGGAAGAAGAGGAATTACAGAGGCTGGTCCAGACACATGCCAATATCTAATTAGCTGACATCTTGTGAAATCCTGGGAGATTTTTTGAGAGTGAGGGTAGGGAATAGAAGAAGGGATGGTCCTAATAGGTGTTGGTGATCACTTTTCCTAATAGTCTCCAACGGAAGCGATTGATGCCCCTGTCTTTGAATATTCTGAAATTTGTCATGGGTAAAGCATTTTTCTATCTCTATGCATTTTCAACCTCTACTCTTTATGATGCTGCCAGAAAACACTTCAAAGTTAATTGGAGAATATTTGTAAAGCGCTTTGAATATTCAAGTGCTGCGTAAGTACCAAGGTAGGTATTAGTAACTAAGATCCCAATGAATTAGGGAGGAAGTTTAGAGTCCAGCCGCACAGAGCAGGCAGTGGTGCCAGCCTGGCTTAGACAAGAAGGGAGCTGAGTGAGAAGAGGGCTTCAGAGATGTATCACAAATTCATCTGGGACAGGTTAGTAGCAACATGAGGAGCTGGCCATCCCAGACATGCTAAACAAGCAGTTGCTGGTATATTTCTCCATTACTACAAGTGCCTAAACAAAAATCTCTACAGTGCAGCATTGGTAGTTACCAGTTCATAGTTGGGAAGGAACAACCATCTGTTCCCTCTTTGCTACACCATGCCAGTCTCTTTTTCTACAGAGGATGAAGAACTGAGGCCTCTTGGTGTATGACCAATTTCATGTTGACTCTTTGAAGTTATACATGAAACACTTCACACATTTCTGACCTGAAGAGAACAGCTCTTCTCCTGGGGCTCCTGCTGAGCTGAGTTGTTCAGCTGGTTCTTTTCTTTCACCTACCCATGGACACAAGACTGGAAGTGATGGAACTCTGTGACACTTCTGATGTTTTTTTGGTAATTTGCCTTGCTGAGGCAATGGACTGTAGATCATTGAGGGAAAGAATCTGGAATACTTCTGGATGGATGCATTCCAAATATTATTTCTCTCCAGCTGTGCTGCTAAGCTGAGCTACATAAGTTTGACAGAGCAGAACTTGGGGCCTGGGAAAAATTGCTTTCCCGTGGCACTCTTTCCAAAAGGCATGGTTCCTGTGAAATCCCACAGCCAGAGATCTAGTGACCTGCAACATTAAATTTTGAAAAACAGTTGATTTCTGTCATTTCTTGGATCCACTGAGAGACAGGTAAGCAATTTTACTTACTCTTAAGAGAACCGTGGACATCCTCAATGGATAGATCCTCCATCTGGGAGTGTAATGTGAAAACTGAGATTGGTAGCTACCACCTGCCTGCCCAAATGTGTCTTACTGTGCGTGTGATGGTCTCACGATCCATGGAAGCTGTGACTGGCTAGCAGTTTTTAAAATCAGGCCTTTTATGTTCAATGAACATAAATTACGTAACCTTAGGCACCAAATAAAAGTACTTAAGAGATCCATTTTAGTGCACAGCTTGTTGTAATTTTCTGGCTTTTCTTATCCTTTGCCATTGCTCTCAGCAATTTCTGGAAAATTCAGGGAGAAGAAAGAGATAATAAGGTTAATCAAAAAAGAAAAGGATCCTCTCTTAAAGCACATGAAAGACATTGGAGGTGATCATATATTTTATATAAACAATGAGACTAAGTCAAGGTGATGAGCAGGACTCTGAACACGGTTAACATCAGGACAATTGACACAGATTTTAATGGTATGTGAAGTCACCTAGGCTCTTGCAGGTGGTGAGCATAGCCAAAATTTTCATGCTTAATTTTAAAAGCCAAGAAACTGAATATTAAATACTCCAGACTGACTGAAAAGGAATCACACCTGAGGTCTCACGGTTAGGAAATGTTCATTTAACATCTATTAATTGATTTTACGAATAGGCAAGCAGAATGTCCACACTGATCTCTGGTAGATGCCACTTGACTAAGGAGCGTGATGCCTGCTTGCATGGTGCAAGTTGGACAGGTGCCACGTGCCTGTGCTTCAGCTTCGAGCCATGAGTCCACAGGCTGAAATCTGAGCGTGAATCTAGGGGAAGGTTGCAGTCCTCAGCCACTGCAACACAGCCAGAATGTGCCTCGCTTTTCTTCCTGAGCCATTTCACCAGCCACCCGAGTTCTGCTGCTCCAGGGGATGAGCCCTCCATATTTTGAATGTCCAGCAGTGCTTAAATAATTCATTCAGGCCTTATAACATTTTTCACAGATGGGAAGCTGCCCTGGGTGGTGAATCACTTCAATTCTAGTAGGGCGTCAAAGGATGTCAAAGGATGGAGAAATACTATGGGAAATGGTAGGATTACAGCTCTTTCTCTTGCTGGCAGAAAAGGACACAATCCTCACTCGGTAACAGAGCAGGCTTCACAGCACACAAAGCTGGAAGATCCTCAATGGGACACTTAGAAAGCAAACAAAAAATAAAACAAACACACACACACACACACATAAACAAAACTCACCAAAACAAAGAAACACAAACCAGTTTTCAGCAAGTTCATAAAACAGGAAGAAGCTATTGATTTTATCAATGGGTTAATAACAGCATTTCTTTTTGCCCAAGCTTCCGACCAGCAGCGAACACCACCGAAGTGACTCCTGCCCCTTTTGGGTACAGCTTTTGCAATGTAACTACTTATCTCTCCTGCAGGACACTATTTAACCCTATGAACATTACATTTTCAGACATCTAAGAATACCAACATAACAGTAGCTGAAGCTGCCAGCCAGAATTCTGTCAGATCAAATTGCACGACCTGGGCAATAACCTGAATGAGTTTGGGGAAAGGTTTTTGCATCAACAGTACTTTCTTTGGGGGTGTATGTGGGGAAGAGCAGGCTGGAAAACCTACTGTAGTACCAGCCTAGGAACCCAAAACCGTTACTTGTCTGCCATTGCTCTCAGCAATTTCTCCTTGCTCATCCTTGTAGCTATTCTCTGAAATTTTTCCAGTTCCGCCCTCCTACTTTTCCTGTCTGGATGCCTTTTGTGTTCTTGACTTTTTGAGATGAAGCAACCAGAACTGCATGTAATAAATGATGAAGCTGTGGCATAATGATGTTCTGTCTTATTTTCCATACCTTCTGCTAATAACTCTTAATATTTATTTTTTGTTAACCTCTGTCAAGCACTGATTTGATGTTTTCATCAAAGCATCCACAATAATCCAAAATGACATTTTTTAGTACATGTACATATATATGCATATAAATGTATCTTATGCATAAATGTATATGTATCTTATATATAAATCTAAATATAAATGTATCTTATATGCATAAATGTATCTTATATATAAGATACAATGTTCCTTTGCCCTCATTTCCCTGAATTATTTCATATTATCTGAAAACCCTTACTTTGCCACATCCCCTTCTCCAGGCACCTGCACATATCCCAGCACAGATGCTGCAGAACTCACTTATGACTCCCTGCAGTTTAAAGAGCTGAAAACTTATTTCTGTGCTGTGTTCCCAGTTCTAACCAATCACTTGAACATGAGCCACCAGTATCCACTGGCAGCAGAGATGGCCAACAGCAGGAGCACAGCCAGGAGGTGGGAGAGGCATTGATGACCCCCTTCTGCTCACACATACTGTGGTCAGTTTGGGTCCCCCCAATACAGGGAAGATATGGATAAACTGCGGTGAGTTTGGTGATGGTCAGGGCTGTAGCAGCACCCTTGAGGAGAGCCTGGGGCAGGCAGTTTCTCCAGTCTGGCATAGAGGTGGCTTTGGGGACACCTCACAGACTCCCTAATTCCTATGGGAAGGTCATCAAGGAGATGAGAGTCAGACTCTCCAAAGTGGTGTGCGGTGGGAGGTTAAGAGACAATAGGCGTAAATTTCATATTCGCTGAAATTCCACCTTTTCTGTCAACACAAAACAGTTTAAAACCTGTGGACCATCTGCACTGACTTAGAAAAATGGTATTTTGTGCCCACGCATCACAATCTCTTCAGGTTCACAGAATATAAATCCTTTATTTTTGAGGATTCAAAAGTCTTGGAGTCCCATTCTGAACTGGTTTTCATCTCACAATGACTTGCAATTCACCTATGCAATTCCACTTTCCTGATAATATTTGCATTCCTCTCAAATTCATGGCCAAGGATAAGACTTTGACTCCAGGAGACATCTTCAGGTAGCTATCTGGACAGGACAAATAAGTGTTAGGCATCCCACTGGTGTGATATGGGAAAAAATAATTGCATTTATTGAATTTATTTTAAATTAGGCCTAAGGGTTATTTTGGAGTTGGAAGAAATAAATTGGCAATTGAAAAAGCATGTTTTCTTATTTCCCGGTTTTATGTGAAGCATGAAATATTTTGAGCATTAAATCAGAGAGCATCTAGCAGATCTTCCAGGCAAAGATCTACTAATTTATTTTTCTACTACCAACTTTTTTTTTCCTAGAAAATGTTTTTCTTCTAATACAAAGATCTAATTGTTAAGACTTCAGAATAATGAAATAATGTGTTTTCATTGCTCTACAACTTTTAAGATGTAATTTTAAAATAAATGCTGAATTCCATGTATGGAATTAAGGACACAACACTAGAAAGTGATGAAGTTGTCCCACATAGTTTTCTAAGGGACAGTAACTTCTTAACTTGTAGCAATGAATGAGGCTTCCACTATGTTTACATAGAGCAATAGTCACATCTAGTGGTCACATAGGTAATTACAGGGTGTTTCAAAGGGATACTGATTTCAAATTGTGGCTACCTTTTTGAACCACCTTGTATTTCTATCTGCTTTGCATGGCTAACCCGAAAGGCATTTTGTATATTAAATATCCAATGCTATAATTTTCTATTTAAATTGTATGCATCTTAATAAGTTTTTTAAATATCCATCTAAGGAAGATGAAAATTCATCTGTGTAAAAACACAGTTGTGACTGATGACAGAGCAAAAAATGCTACAACACTAATGGAGGGAAGGAGAGGAAATTCTGAAGGCATTCCAAGATACTCATATGGGTAAAGAAAACTTTTTTATTTTAGGATGGGATGATGCCATTTATGAATGCAGTCAAGTGCGACATGTAAAATGGCAATATAGGCAGAAATTTCAAAGATTTGAGGTTTGTATACCTTTTAAAGCAAAAGCATCATCCTGAGGCTCGCTGTATATGACAGCAAGCAGATATACAACCTTTTATTAAGCTAGTCCTTCAGGGCACGCCAGAGCATAAAGACAAAAACCTTTCCTCTTCTGGCTAGCCAGGATAAGTTGTTCTTCTGGTGGAAGAGAGACCTGCCTGGGAAAAAAGACGTAAACTTCCCAAAGATCAGATGGGGGCTCCATGGCCACTGTTCCAGAGGACTGATTTCCCCAGCTCCCCCTGCAGTCACCTACCATGGCACCTGGCCTTACAGACTGCTTCATGAGGGGCCACCTGTGCCTTAATTCCCAATGAAGACCGATCAGCAGCAACAAGTCATTGAGGATGTCCCACTAGGTACGGACAAGGAGTAGCTCTGCTCCTTGGCCAAGGCCTACACGCGATGAACTGATGTTTCATCTGATGCTGATCTTGTCCACTGGCCTCTCTTCAAGGGATGACACAGGCAGGAGGGGGCGCCACATGATTCAACAACAGTGTTACAGACAGGCAAGAAGCTGAAATAGCTGCTAACAGAAGTCAGCTATCTGAGAAAGCGATGGGAGTAAATCCAGCCATACAGATAGATGGAATATTGAATCATAACTCTCTCACCAACCTGGACACAGTTTACCCTACACATCATATAGAACAACGCTGTCTCCTTAATTCTGAGGACAAACCTTCCAGGAAAGACAACCAGGACAACATGCAACACCCACTGCCTTTCACATCAGCACGTTTCATTCTTTTGGTCTACATGATATTCTTTGAGGATCCCTTCCTCAAATTTCCTCTGCCTTATGATGAACTGACCAATATGATCACAAGTGGAGAACCTAAGTATAGGTAAATTACTTGGGGATTTGGGGTATGGGATTTGGATAACATATCCAGAGTTTATGTCCTTGTTACAAGACTGTGAGAACTCCTATAGAGTGCAGTTCAGTACAAACCAGCTACACCATACTGAGAATGACATATAGCTTTTCTGGGAGCTGGAAATAAGCCACAGAATGAGCAGAGGAAAATCAAACTCCTTCCATTGTTCCTGGGAGCTCTACATCGGACTCCAAGTTTGAGGGCATTATGTTTTCCAGTACAAGAAATAAATTCAAGGGAAGCAGGTCATTCCTGGGTCAGGCACACTTTCCGTGTCAAAAGCAAAGAGAATAGTTGTGAATCACAGAGTTTCTATTAATAAGATCAACACAACAGTAAAATGAGACATGCCAATGTGCATTTGCAGCATTGTTACACTTAGGCTTGTCTAATTTACTCTTTTATCTAGCTTCATTCAAAGATTACACAAAGGCACAGCTATCTTCAGTAGTAAATATAACACTAGCTCACACTGTACTTGATAGCTCTTTTAACAAATGGATGAGGAAAGAAAGGTTGTTCCTTTTCAGCTTGCACTGAATTTGATATGACAGTTAAGAGAGTTTACCCGCTGTTGATGCAGCATGTGGCACCAATACAAGAAGGAGCAAGAGCAGGTGTTGCACTGAGGTGCAGAAATACTCCCTGAAACCTGTCGCAGACTTCCTGGCCACTGTAATAATTTGCATTTAGTTGTCTTGCGGCATGAGACAGCACTGAAGAATGAAGCCACATGGGAGACACACAAAAAATATATAGGCAGATCCAGAAAGTAGTTTTTGCTGTCTTGTTTGTATCTGTTTTCTTTCCTCTGTTTGAAGGCATAGCACCACGTCCATGGCAAAGACACACGAGACAGGACACAGCCAGAGATGTCATTTGTCCTAACTGGGTGAGCGTGAATATGCTTGTGAATCACCAGACCTGTCAAAGGCACTTGAGCTTCTCACACAGCCTTTGGTTGCCCTCCATTATGACAAAGTCATATTTTAGAAGTTTATTTAAAACTTCATCACACATGAGTGGCATTAGTTGCAACAATGCACAGAAAAAGAAAACTACTTCATTTTTAGTGGATGTCAACCTTTTTTTCACCTGACCTTACAAACAGTGGAGAGATTATGCAGTGTAGGATATGTTTCTACTTCTCAGTTACTCTGATCTCAGTTGGTTTATAAGGTGAAGCCTTGGTTTCACACCCTGTAGTTTTCAGTTAACCTTTCAGGCTTTGTCCTTTGGTATAAAAGCTGTAGAGGTGTTAAGTGGAGCTGTACTCTGAACCATGGGGGCCAAGGGGCAAGCTAACCCTGGCCTAACTCAAATTCATGATATTCTTCATCACACCCTTCAGAAACACGAACAACTTCTAGGTCAGAATGTTTGCTGCCCTCTAGAGGAGAACTTGAACAAATATCTAATTTATGACATTCTATTAAAAGCAGTGACTGGGGGGTGTTGTTTTTATATTTTGCAAAAAAAAATCACACATTCCAGTCATTATACCTCCAGCTATGTCTTTAAAGAGTTTGCAGAGTCTGAAACACATAGCTTATAGTTTCTCGTATTTTTAAACCAGATAAAAAGAAAAACCATATACTAGATAGCTGGAAGCTTATCACCGCCAACATATAGTTTCAAGTGGAGACTAAATAGGTATCTGGAAGACAGATCCATGTAAGGTTACTAAACAGAAAAGCCTCATCAGGTACAGGAAGTCCCCAAAGCTGAAAATACTAGAAGTCTAGGAGATTACCCACAAATATATTTTTTTTTCCAAGATCTTACTCCTCCCTTGGTGTCTGCTAATGGGCTTTGCTGGGAGACAGGATACTGGATCAGATGGACTCATTGGGCACTCTTAGCTTCTGAAATATAGTCTTTGGGTTTTAGTGAAGTAATCTGGGGAATCCCTCTGGGGAGCCCAGTGTCCTCATTAACTCCTGAAAGGACCTTTGCAGCTCTTAAAAAAAAAACTATTTCCTGGAAGTAGTCAAAAACTTTCCAGGATATTCTTGGGGGTTTGTTCTTTCAGCAAAACTGTACCAATGGATTTAAAAATTTCTGTTAAATTCCTGTTTAGCCACATCTTTGCTTTCTGGGAAAACTGAAGAGTAATTAAGAAATGGAAACAGAGAGCGACTTGAAGAAAACAAACAAACAGAAAAAAAGTCTGAGGATTCAAACTCAAAAACGATCTAAAAGGTTTCAGGTATCATTCAAGCTTTCTGTTGTTAAATGCTTTCCTTAATTCTAGATGTCATTTTAGCCTTGTACTGCTCAAGAAATTCTGTTAAAGGCCCATATGCTGTATACAGTTAGCACAGTGTGCCTGTGATACTGTTTAGCTGATGGGAATCTCAACAGAAAACATACCAGAAGTCTGCACCTCTATATAAAACACCAAAAGCTGAGACAACAGGACCATAAAAGTCAGGAACAGCATAGGTTACGCTGTTCTTTGTCACCCACAGGAAAACAGAAAACAAAAGGCCATTAGGTTGTACAGGACCTTGTAATTTTCTCCTGTGCTTCTTTTTCTCTTGTCAGTCTGGGTTGTCACATGATTGTTTCTATGGCCTTAAAGAGAGTCAGCAATAGCCCTGCTGAGGGGATATTCCACACCATGTGATGTCATACTCAGCATATAAAGCTGGAGGAAGAAGAAGGAAGGGGGGACATTTGGAGGGATGGTGTTTGTGTTTCCAAGTAACTGTGATGCGTGATAGAGCCCGGCTTTCCTGAAGATGGCTGAACCTGCCTGTACATGGGAATCACAGAATGTTAGGGATTGGAAGGGACCTCAAAAGATCATCTAGTCCAATCCCCCTATCAGAGCAGGAACACCTAGATGAGGTTACACAGGAATGTGTCCAGGTGGGTTTTAAATGTCTCCAGAGAAAGAGTCTCCACAACCTCCCTGGGCAGCCTGTTTCAGTGTTCTATTACCCTCACTGAGAAGAAGTTTCGTCTCATATTTAAGTGGAAGCTCTTGTGTTCCAGCTTGAACCCACTACCCCTTGTCCTACCACTGGTTGCCACTGAGAAGAGCCTGGCTCCATCCTTGTGACACTCACCCTTTATATATTCATAAACATTAATAAGGTCACCCCTCAGTCTCCTCTTCTCCTAACTAGAGCCCCAGCTCCCTCAGCCTTTCCTTATACGGGAGATGCTCCACTCCATCATCTTTGTTGCCCTGCGCTGGACTCTCTCCAGCAGTTCCCTGTCCTTCTCGAACTGAGGGGCCCAGAACTGGACACAATATTCCAGATGCGGTCCCACCAGGGCAGAGTAGAGGGGGAGGAGAACCTCTCTCGACCTACTAACCACCCCGCTTCTAATACACCCCAGGATGCCATTGGCCTTCCTGGCCACAAGGGCACAGCGCTGGCTCATGGTCATCCTGCTGTCCACCACGATCCCCAGGTCCCTTTCCCCTACACTGCTCTCTAATAGGTTGTTCCCCAACTTATACTGGAACCTGGGGTTGTTCCTGCCCAAACGCAAGACTCTACAGTTGCCCCTGTTATATTTCATTACATTTTTCCCCACCCAACTCTCCACCCTCTCCAGGTCTTGCTGGATGGCAGCACAGCCCTCTGGCATGCCAGCCAGTGAATGAATCCCTTGTTTTGCTTTGCTTGCATGTGCAGCTTTTGCTTTACTTATTAAACTGTCTTTATCTCAACCCAGGAGTTGTCTCACTTTTACCCTTCTGATTCTCTTCCCCATCCCATTGCAGGGTGCACTATGAGCGAGTGGCTGGGTGGTGCTCAGTTGCTGGCTGGGGTTAAGCTGCAACATAATGTTACTTGCACAAGAACATTTGCATTCATAAATTTAAAAAGAAACAAAGCTGTGGTGTCTTACAAAATCTGACTAATTAAAAGCCTAAAAACCCCAAAGTGACTTTCATGTAACAGAATAAGCACTGTTGCAATGCTGACTGCTTCGGCGATCACCCTATTAACACAGCAGTCCTGTGATTGCAGAAATGTAATATAACAAGAATCAGCGTGAAACTACATGAAGGAAGAAGGTGACATCTATGTTAAACCAAACCAGCTTTGGTCATCTATATTCACCATCTCATTGATTGTTCTCCTGAACTCATACATTTACCCAATGAAGGGATGGCTGTCTCAGTTTCATGCATGTTTTTTGAACAGGACACATTATCTTGGCTTTGAATGGTCTCCAGCTAAAAAAAACGTCTCATGGAGGCGACATCTGCTGATTCCTCATCATTCTCTGTTATACCATTGCAAACCTCAGCTGTAAGTTAATGAGAGAACTACATTTAAGCGTCTGTCTCATCTCCCCCATGTGTGGAAAAACACATCTAATTTTCTTAGGAAAGACGAATTTCTAGAAAATCACACTGCTGTTGGAAGACAACCTCCAATGATTTGGGTGATTCTGAATTAGGCATTCAGGAAAGGAATGCTTCCTATAGGGTCAACTGCCAGCTGTGTTGAGGGCCTGTAGTAGTCCTCAAGGCTCTTTCAACTGGGGATGTGTCACAGCCCAATACTGTCTGAGCAGGTTCTTTGAGATTTTCTACACAAGGGGGGTGTAATGTTTAATACCAAATCTCTTTTTTTGTAGGTATTTGATGTTACACAAGATTTTGATTTAGCAAGTGATCCAGTAATGAACTAAAATAGTAAGTGCAATACAGCACTTGCAATACAGAGTTGGATCACAATACAAACCCAATTGCCATTACCAATCCCTTTATGCTCACTGTTATGACACTGGGCATCCCAGTTTCCAGGGAGGAATATGTGGGTTGAAACCAGCTCAAGTCAGCTGCTCTCATCAAAGTTCATTTTCTTGGTTGTTCAGCTTTTAAAATTTCAGGTTTGGCTGAGTCGCCTACACACTTCTCCACCCATGCTGTTTCTCTCCCTTAATTATCTCAAGCAAGGCTGTTTACACAACTCAAAACCCCAGTGGTGCAACTGGATATCTAAAACAAAGGTCACCTTCAACACCCTTTGTGCCAAGTTCAGCTTTCATTACAATAACTGGTGGCCATTCCTTATAGTCTTCCCTGAGCTCATCATTCTTGTCCATCTGAGCCTTCTTTCATTGTAGGCATTTGTCACAGAGTGTGATACTCTTCTTTACTTCTTCTATTTAAAAAAAAAAAAAAAAAAGAAGGAAAAAAAAAAGGAAAAAAGGCAAACTCAAGAAACATTACTGTTTTTTAAAAGCAACCTATTAATAATTTGCCACAGAAGATCACCAGATGTTTGAGTTTCAGCTGGTACTGAACTTCAGCAGGAGGTTTTTGCTGAGGCTCATGTCTTTCTAAATGAACCCCACTTTCTTAAATGCTCAGGACTAATCAGTTCTTTTGAGCAGCACTATTGAGAAAGTGTTTAAAGCAATACATGAATAGCTCTCCATACTGATATCATTTCAGACAATTTTTAATAATTTTGTAAACAACAATGTAGTCTAAAACCTTCACCTGGGCCTCAAGAGTCTGTGATGGAGAACAATAAAGATTCATTAATTTTAGCTTCTGCTAACTCTGACATGCATATTTTATATATGATTAAGTGAGAGAGTAACAGCCAGCCATTGCTGATTAATGATCTTATCATTTTGTACGTATACAATGATCTCCTTGTTTTACATTTATGAAGGAATGAACATGTCAAACTGACCCAACCAGGTCACGTACATAACTTCATAAAGACAAAGCTGAAGATACATTCTCCACAAAGGAAGATTTGTTATCAAAACTAAAAGACAAGTACATGTTTTTCTCTCTGTGAAGAGTGTCAAAGTGCACACTGTGTATATCTGATACCTTCATCCACGCTGAACTGTTTTGTACTAATCAAAGAAAAAAAGTACTAGGATTGAACCTTCTCTGAAAATCCTTATGAAATGGATCCACCAAAAGACTTAGGCTTGTAGCTACCCAGGCACTTTGTGGTAGCCTCAGTACAGGGCCTGGTAACCAAAATCTTGATCCAGTAAACCCAGCTTCCCTGCCAGAGTGTGCTGTGGACCATGCACAGTGGTCAGGGCTCCCTGTGCAGTGCTGTCATCCCATGGTGTATTTAACTGTTCTGCAAGGGACCATTCCACTCTGCACCAGCACAAGCATGATGGAGGTAGCACAAGAACCTGTCCCAGGTAAATGCTCCCAGCTGCTTTTGTGGGATAGTCTTCAGCCAGATTTATTCCTTGATCTGCTCCACCATGAAGCCACACCAGCACAAGTGACTAGGGAAGCAGAATAACAAGAGACAATGGCCAAGAATCACACTGGAGGTGAGTAGGAAACTTGCTTCTGGAGAACTCATTTTTATTTACACTTACATGGGAATAACAAAAGCCAGTGTGAAGGGAAGGAAGACAAAAGGCAATAGCAGAAATTAGGTACATCTTGACATCCATCTCATTCAAGGACCATCTATCCTCATTATAACCTAGAAGTTAAATACTGAAGCTAACCTGGTCTCATCAGGTGGGAATGAGAAGCAGTTTCTACTGAACACCTCGGTAATTAATGAACTCAGTCAGAATACTGAAGTGCCTCCCTTGCCTAACGTGATTTGATCAAACACCTCCTCTCCCAGTCTAACTGGGAGGCTCATTCCTCCTCTCAACACATTGTAACTGAGGCAGGCTTGAAAAAAGACCTGAGTGGGTGAAATCTGTAACCTAAGATAATTGCTTGCAACTAAAATTTAAAGAACTCTAGTGCTCAGCTCTACTTGATACTTTGCATGGAATCATTTGGTGCCAATTAGAGAACAAATGAAGCCCCCAGTATATCTCCATCCATGTCAACGCTTGTGTTAGCAGGATATTAGGTCATGTTGTCTCCTGTTCACTTTGGGATGCTTCCACCCAAAACAGAAATGCTTGACTCAGAAAGAACCCTGCAGCAGGTAAAGCATTTAGTCTGCAGAAAGGTGCAAGCTCAGACAGAAAAGAGATTTGACTCCCAGCACCTGACTTTCAGGTGTAACATTGGGCAGAAGACATACCTCCAGCCTTCCTTATCTGAGGCACGTTAGGGCTGCATGTGAAATCAAAGGGGATGGTTGGCTCGGGCCTGTGTCCTGACAGGCCCAACCCACGAGCAAGGTGGGGAATTGCTCAGGGCTGTCACGACTGAAGCAGCTTTGCTGGTTCCCAGCAGACCCAGAAGCGCATTCGTATTGGGAGCATTCAGAGCAGAATCCCGGTGGAGCATCACCTGCCCACAGACATGGAGCCAACTGAGGACATCCACATGGTATCAGACCTAAAGCACATTGCACAGTAGAGGAAGGATCGCTAGGGGAACAAGCAGCCCTGGTTTTCCTCGCTTTCATAGAGACCTACAAAATTGTATGAACCTCTGAAAACCCAAGTCCTGGGATGTGCCAGCAGCTCCTTACTCCTTCACTTTGGCTCAGCCCCCAGACTCAGATACAAACAGCTGAAATGATCCTTAATATGCAGATGTGAATCTATTTAACGCAGCAAACCCAGATGAATTGCTGTACAAACTTAGATCCTGAGAGAGGCTAAACCATCAATGTAATGACCAAACCATATTGTCTCAAGAAGTTTTGTGACAAACTCTTGAGTTTTTAACATGGCAGCTCTACTTTTGCCTTTACTTTTGGGCAACAGCAACAGTATTACTCAGAGCAAAATAAAGCTCTATTTATCAAAATACAGAAACTTAGATACAGTAAAAGTAATCAACATTGAGTGTGCATGTTACCATCATAAAATAAATACATTGCAAAATTATTGTAACAAGCTCTGTAAGCAAACTAAACACAAGAAACCTGAAAAGCTCAGAACTTAATGTAAAATTCCACAAATCTCTGTATGTTCAGTTCTGCAAAGGCTCCGTAAGATGCACAAACTTAACCCTATGCCCTAAATGCAGCAATTGTACTCATACATTTAATACAGCATGGTTATGTCCTAAAGACTGTAACTGAAATTAGGTTTGCTTTCTCCTTTCATGATATTCCTTTAAAGTCTGTTATAAGACATTTGGCACACCTTCCTCAAATCTTGATTTTTCCTGCAGAACCTGCCCTGCTACTTGGCAGTACACATCACTGAGATGTACATATGCATACAATTTAGGTACCTGCTAATTAGATGAGTTGTTTGTGGTATAACTCTAAGACAAAGGCAACAGAACGGAGCAGAAATTTTCAAATTTTGTAATAAATGTTTCCAAATTGTAACATACAGCTTGTTTACCGAATGGGGTACGAAACATTTTGAGAATTTGATGTAGCTTAATGTCTCAAAATAGAATAGCAATATAATGTATTAGACTTCTGTTGATTTGAATATGCTGCCAGAAATACAAGCACCTCCCATTGCGATGCATTAGCAATGATACACAGAAAGAAAACTGAACTCAAATGAGCAGTGAATTAAGTATTAAAAAAGTGAATAACCACCTTGTCAGAATAATTCTCTCCCCTGAAGTAAGATCACTCCACGTTTTAGGTAATTCTAAAAATCTGAGTATGTCTGTCAGACACCAGCAGTATTCTAAGGAAGTCAAGCATATGGTATCTACACATCAAAATGTAAAATTTTGACTGCTATTTGAAAACCAAAAAGGGAAGCAGGTTGAGTTACACAGTAAGTACATATGGTACAGCTTTGATTTTTTTTTTTTTAATAATATGTATTTTTAAGGCACTGCTCTCCAGGTTTATTTTGGAACTTTATTTCCATAAAAATTCATAGATCTCTAAAGCCATTGATGAGCTGCAAGAGACTGCTGATGGTAGCCCACAAAATGTGGAAAATGCAAAATATACTACTATTTGCTAGCAGATACCCCCACGCTTCTGCTAAGAAAGAACAAATGTGAGGTCTAGTTCAATGAAGATAAATGTGTGACAAACATTCAGTAATAATCTCATCAGACCCATGAAACAAAACCATTATACAGACAGAAAATTCTCAAAAGCCAAAATCCTCTTTGCTTTACAGTTAACATATTAATGTATTCAGAAAAATTTCACCTTTTTCCCCCAATATAACTCTCTGAACAGAAATTTGCCTGAAGAAAGCAAAGTGATACCCAAGTAACCAACCAGTCTGTACCCCTATTGCTGGCTAAAATGGTTAAAAAGCCAGGTGTCAGACACTATAAACATCTTTTTGAAAGAAGTTCTGCAGATGTTTGAGTTCAGATACTCGACAGTTTGTAGGAAACAATCATCTTGCCAAAATAACAGGCTCACGCAGGATCTCTCGGCAAAGCCTATTTTATTAATGATTTTGCAAAACTGGGTGTCCTACCTAATGGTAAGTCCAGGAAACAGGGCAAAAAGCCCCTGCTTATATCCCCCCCCCAAATGCCGGCCGCAAATTCCCTCTCCTATTCCCCATTGGTTGGGTACTGCAGGGTTTGCAGACTAACTGAGGCCTGCCGCAGCTTACCTATCTCATTCATCTAATTCTAACAACTCCCTCCCCTTATTGATTTCTTTAAAATATGGATTCCTGACTCTTTGGCTACCCTTTCCCCTAGTTTAACTTTTTAAATACAGGAATCAGTTCACATTCTGGAATTAGTTCAAAGAGACTTTGCTTTACATTAAAGAGTCATAGTCAGATGTCTCTCAGTCCTCCCCTGGCTGGGGTCAGGTGCCCGGTCCCCAATGTGTAAAAACACCATTTTTTCCTGTAACGGTTCCTTACAAGCTCAGCTTTCTTTGTAAGCTTACACACAGCCACGGAGGCTAGAAACTAACTTCAAAATCCCTCTTCAAAGCTGAGATTCTCCCTTGAATTTCTTCACCAAAAATTTTATTAGGAGCTCGCCATAGCCTTTAGGTAGTCTTCGTAATTTTCCTCTTTGCCGAACAGCTGCACAAGCATCAAAGTCCCGTGCTACACACGACAAAAGCCACGTCACCCCACAGTAATGGAGACACAACGCTCCCGCAGGCACAGCAACCACGGAACAGGTTTTCATCCCCGACAATGTTGGAACATTGGCTTTGCTTCTGACTTGGGAGGGTTTTGCGCACCCCCATGCTGCAGCACTGACACATCACAGAATCACAGAATGTTAGGGGTTGGAAGGGACCTCAAAATATCTAGTCGAATCCCCCTACCAGAGCAGGAACACCTAGATGAGGTTACACAGGAATGTGTCCAGGCAGGTTTTGAATGTCTCCAGAGAAGGAGACTCCACAACCTCCCTGGGCAGCCTGTTCCAGTGTTCTATTACCCTCACAGAGAAGAAGTCTCTTCTCATATTTAAGTGAAACCTCTTGTGTTCCAGTTTGAACCCACTACCCCTTGTCTTACCATTGGTTGTCACCGAGAAGAGCCTGGCTCCATCCTTGTGACACTCACCCTTTATAAACATTAATGAGGTCACCCCTCAGTCTCCTCCAAACTAAAGAGACCCAGCTCCCTCAGCCTTTCCTCATACGGGAGATGTTCCACTCCCTTCATCATCTTTGTGGCTCTGTGCTGGACCCTCTCCAGCAGTTCCCTGTCCTTCTTGAACTGAGAGGCCCAGAACTGGACACAATACTCCAGGTGTAGTCTCACCAGGGCAGCGTAGAGGGGAAGGAGAACTCTTGACCTATTGTAATACACCCCAGGATGCCATTGGCCTTTCTGGCCACAAGGGCACAGTGCTGGCTCACGGTCATCCTGCTGTCCACCAGGACCCCCAGGTCCCTTTCCCCAACAGCGGTGAGGCGTGACCGAATCCCGAAGAGGCCGCAGCCGCCCCGCCCTTGGGCAAGCGGAGCTCGAATGTGCCCTCGGCGAACATCAGGGACTCCCGCCCTGCTCTCCCCGTCACCGCAGGACGTGGCCGCCGGGGACTCGTGCAGTGCAGTGCACCGCCCCGCGCCGCCCCGCGCCGCCCCGCGCCGCCCCGCGCCGCCCCGCGCCGCCCCGCGCCGCCCCGCGCCGCCCCGCGCCGCCCCGCGCGGCCGTGCTCTGCTCCCGCAGCAGCCCCTCGGGCCCGGCTGCCCGTCCCGTGCGTGGAGCACGTCGCTTCTCTCATTGGCTGCCTCCACCGAGAGCCCCCTCCCCCCCGCCCAGCTCCGACGCGACCGTATTGGTCGGTTTAGCCCTGGCGCTCTCGCTCTGCGGGCCGCGAGAAGGTACGCCTCCCCGGGGATTGGTGGTGCTGCACGGCGCATGCGCCTCCCGCCGGTCTAGCCTGTCCTCCCCCCACAGCCACCGCTGCCGGCCGCGCTCGTGTGTATAGGCGGCCCCGTCACTCCCTTCCCGACATGGCTGCCGCCACGGAGGAGCCGTTTCCTTTCCACGGCCTCCTTCCCAAGAAGGAGACCGGCGCCGCTGCTTTCCTCGCCCGCTTCCCCGACTTCGATGGGCGGGGGGTGCTACTGGCAGTGCTGGACACTGGCGTGGACCCAGGGGCGCCGGGCATGCAGGTAACGGGCATAACGGGTGGGGAGGAGCCCTGAGTCACGGCCTGGGGGAGCGGCGCCGGGCGGCCCTCGGGGGCGGGCGGGGAGGCGCAGCCGGGCCCTGCCGGACTGCCCCCGTAGCTTTGTGGCGGGCAGCGGCCGCGCTCCCGGGGGGACGGGGAGGAGTGCAGGGCCGGGGCCATCGTCCAGCAGCCTCTGTGTTCCCCGGGCGGCCCGAGGCGGCGGCCAGAGCGGAGGGAGACTCCTGAAAGGCGGTGCTGGGGGCTTGTTTGTTTGTTGCCAGTTCCCGCTAAGCTTGCGTTGGCGTGAGCGTGGGCTCCCGTACGGGAAGGCGCAAGAATCCTGCAGCCGGGGCCCCGCATCGATCACTTCGGGTGTTTGTTTAAGGATCCTCCTTTTAAGCCATTCATAGACGTTTTTTGATGCTCTTTGGCTGTCGTCTCTCACGTAGAACTCATTGCAAAATAATACTCTGTGGCTTTGTTAAGCCTTAGCTTTATTTCAACAATAGGTAGCTGGAGTCTGCAAGTAGCCACTTAGATATTTTACATGGAAAGTGTATTTCTGGCAGAATTTGCATGCCTCTCTGTCTCAGTGTGCTTTTTGTGCGTTGTATTGCAATAACAATCTGTGTGAAATTTGGTTCTGGCAGCTTTACTTTTTTTTTGTTCTGCCGACTTTGCAGCTCAGGTTGCGCAGTGATTGCCATTGTGAGTTCCATCTCAGTTTTGTGGGTTTCTGTCTGTGTGATTTTGAAGTTTCCCAGCACTTCTTTATTTCTTTTAACTGTTGTCCCTTAACATATCTTTATCGTTTAAGTTTGTATGTGACCTTTTATGTCGCTACTGCTTCCAGTTTCTTGTCAACATGTTTTCTTTCAGATGTGGCAAAGGAAGCCTTGAGAAATTATTCAGAGAGAGTTGTATGCAACTTGCTTAGGTACTGTATCCTTTATTAATTTAGTTAAGCAGGGCCTGTGTTGGTTTATGCCCTTTCTTTGGCACAGGCGCAGATTTTACTCCTAAGTGACGTAGTTCAGGGACCTAACCCTGGCAGATATTTAGTTCCGTGTTCTGAAATGACTCCTTATGGAGTTCAGGTAAATGAAGAGGACAGGTGGAGTGGAAGGACACACTGGTCAGCTGTAACTATGATTGTTTTAAGCTGGAATGAAACATTTTGCTTTTGGCAAAAAGTTGTGGTTAAGTGGAATAGTAATTAGGAAGCTTAAAGAATGCTAGCCAAAAAGCAAACAAGATAATAACATAGGCAGATCAGAAAACAGTAAAAGACAATTAGGAAGATGTGACTATAAATGGGATGTGCACATTTCTGAAGCTTCACATATGAAAGCAAAAAGTCTAAATCTTTAGAGATTGTAAATGAGGAGTAGTCAACCAAAAAACATGAGTTAATGGGCATTAGAGGGAATCTTTGTTCTCAGATAAATATCCTTTATTACCCCTTCGGATACCTATGAATTGTCATGATCTCAGTATTGACTGTACCAGTTTTCTTCAACCTGTTTTCTTTATGTGGAGAGTAAAATTGCAGGTACTGAAGTAAAAGATTTGTAGAGAACTTTGGGGGGAATAATTCATCTTGCAATGTGTGAAAGTGAGTCTGCAAGGATGTTAGAGAAACATGTAAATAAACTGTCCTCTTTTCACACTGTGCACTTAATGCCCCTGACTTAGGCTACTTGCTAAGCTACAGAATGAGGACGTTTATTGCATAGGGTACAGGGAGTTATAAAGGAGAATGTAGGCAACACACAGTCTGTAGAATAGCTTTGTGGTTTTTTTCAGCAAGAAGATGTCCTTATTCCAGGGAGTATTGGGCAGTTTACATTTTGCTTCCACAGACTAATACAGTGTCCTGGACACAGACAGTGAGACAGCGTAGCTGTGCTGTGACAAGTAGTTTCAAACTTTGGGACAATTTTTGTTTGTTTTAAATTATCTTAATGCCCTTGTCTTCTGTGCTGCTGATTTTTCTCGTCAGTTCTTGGCCTGGCATTCACTTAGAACTATGAGAAATTAGTCAGTTGCTTACAGGGAATAGAAGGTGTTATATGTAGCAAGGTTAATAGGCATTACTCCAACTTTGAGTTGGAGTTAATGTCAATAATGATTACAGGCAAAAATGACTACCCAGTTTTGAATACAGTGGGGGTTTTAGTCAAAACAGTTCATGCTTTGCTGCTCTTGAGTGTCTCATTTTTGGGTAGGTTCATTTGAGGTTATACTTTTGTTTGTAAACACTGATACCAAAAATGTTTGGCTTATGATCACTTGCTGAGGGACAAAAAGATTTGGGGACAGAGTGTAACAGGGAAGTGCCATTATGTTTATATTCTTCCTCGAACACTTGCTGCTTTACGAACTACACAGAGAATAGTTACTGTGCTTAACAAACCTTCTTACATCTATTTCATTTTTCTGTTCATTGGCTTGCTTTGCCACACAAAATGTTTCTCTAACTTGTACTTAGTTTTTTTTCTGAATCTTTCACAGTCAGTGCCCTCTATGGAACTCTTTTCATGTTATCTTCCATTGTTGTACACTCCACCTGTTGATGCCAACTGTAAAGTTCAGTTTGCTTTTTTCATGCTGTGTTTTCCCCTGCCTCAGCTCTTTCAGTAGAATCTGTTTCCTCTTGTTACTTGCTGAGTTATGGCTCCTAATTCCTCATTAAGGCAGAGTACTTGGTGAAATTTTAGGTGGGCGGGTAAGGTATGTTTAATGGAGCATTGTGGTTGTGTGTCTGTAGTCTTTGTTCAACTCCACCCTGTCCTTTCCCTGTTGCTGTTGTCACTCCTTATATTGTATTTCTCAATAGATAAGTCAATTCATTTGCTTCTTGCAGTTTTGCTTGTTTTGTGAAGTGCCTGTTGGAATTATTCTGTACTAAAATTAGTACTTTTTCAAGACAACTTTTTAGCAATAGGAGCTAGTTTGGTTTGACTTGCTTTTTAGCACTGAGTTTAAAAAAAAAAAGAAAGGCTCGAAATGTATTTGTGATGATGGTCAGCTGTCCCATGACCAAAGTGCTGAAGGACTTGGTCATCTGTTGTTGCTGCAGTAGCTGTCAGTTGGAATCAGTAACATTGTATGGTCTAGGAAAAACATGCTCAAATAAATCTGAGTTTGCATTTAAGTTGAGATTGCCATAAGTACTGCTGCTCCTCTACTTCTGTTATACTGATCAGCTGCCAGGATTGTGCAGATAGATTATTTTTAAAGTGCTCAATTTACTAATTTATTTGTTTTACAAAGTCAGAGATGGCATGAAAGTACATGTTTTTCAAACTAAAATGTATAAACAACAATCTTTTTTTTTTTTTCAAATAACTGGGAACAAACCATTATATTAAATGTAAAACTGTGAATTTTATTATAAATACACTATAAAATATTTTTAACTGTATAAAATAAATCTTCATTTTTTAAAATTTAATGCGAAAGGTACTAAAATGTACCATCTATAACAATCTCATTATTTCAGTATTTTACACAGGGGAACTGATCAAGTTCACTTGATTTTTTTATTTTTTGTTTTTAATATTATTTTCTCAGAATTGCAATACTTGAAAGTGAAAACCAAGTTGAACTCTGAGGTTCACTGTAGCATTACTACTGGTGGGTAGTATGCCAAACAACAGTTCTCGTCAGCAGGAGAAGCCATATCAGTTACTTGCACTAAATGACCATGAACCTGTCTGGATCGCTGCCGTTAGGAGTTGAACCTTGCACCTTTGCACCTGAAACTGCGAGTTTCTTGTGTCTGACTGAAAGGCTCTTTTGTGCATGTGTGGACCTGCTATTCAGCCAGGAGGCAAAGAGCTGTATAGTGTAGGAGCTGCACATCGTCTTCCTGGCTAGGTATCAACTTTTAAAACTACCTAAGCTTGCTACAGCATAAATCTGTGGTCTGGCCACCTGTTGTAGTATAACTTGTCTACTTCAAACAAGTCATCTTGGATTACATTTGATTCTTGTTTTCTTGTGCTTTGATCACTGAATAATTCTCTTCGATTAGAGGCATATTGAAAAATGTCCTATTCTGATAGTCTCAGGTTTGGCTTGCAGTTGCTTTGTTATTGGAGCAGCACTTGAGTATTCTGTGAGTGAAGAATGGTGTTTGAAGGCGTTAATTATAAACACTAGAAAATTATATAGCGTGAGTGCCTATGCACTGTGTTTTACCAGGTTAATGTGCTTTAACAACTTTTTTAACTGAACAGCAATTTCTGTGGACAGAGTGAGAAAGTTGGTTTCTATAATGGAAGTTCTTCCTTATCAAGCCTCTTTAAAAGCAGTATTTGTTACCTTCCAGGAAATGGAAATCGTTATCCTTTTTATGATTGCTATGAGTTTGGGATTTGGGGGTTTGGTTCTTTTTTTTCTGAAAGTTTAAACTTATTTTTATTTGTAGGCGAGGTGGCTTGTTATTTTTTTGTTTTGTTTGGGGGTTTCTTGTTGTGTGTTTTTTGGGGTGTTTTTGTTTTAAACGATGAGAATTTAAGGCCTTGGAAGTATTTATCCTTATTTGTTGAGGTGTGATTAAAACATTGACCCTTATTGTCTTTTTAGCAGCAATAGAATAACTCTTATGAAGCAGCTTGATCATGTTGTTAATTTCCAGCAGCTGAATTCACAAATGTGGAGTATGATTTGAGCAAAACTACCTACCATATATGTTATGTCAAGCATAAAAATTATTGATAGAGAATGAGGGCAACAATACTAAACATTTAAATGATAAAAACCACTAAATATTACAGCTTTTCTAAACAAGAACCTATTTTACTTTCAGTATAGTTATTGTGTAGGAGATCTTGGGAAGATTATTGATTTTTTTATTATTATTATTGTTTTTTTTTTTAAACAATTTTTTAACATAGAACTGTAAAAACAGATGCATATGGTTAATTCATAGAATGATAAAGTAGTTTGAGTTGGAAGGGACCTTCAAAGGTCATCTAGTCCAACCCCCTTCAATGAGCAGGGACATCTTCAGCTAGATCGGGTTGCTCAGAGCCCTGTCCAGCCTGGCCTGGAATGTCTCCAGGGATGGGACATCTGCTACCTCTCTGGGCAACCTGTACCAGTGTTTTACCACCCTGTTGTAAAAAAAGTCTTCATTTTATCTTGTCTGCATCTCCTCTCTTTTATTTTAAAATTGTTACCACTGTCGTAACAGGCCCTGCTAAAAAGTCTGTCCCCATCTTTCTTACAGACCCCTTTTAAGTACCGAAAGACCGCAATAAGGTCTCCCCAGAGCCTTCTTTTCTTCTGGCTGAACAACCCCAACTCTCTCAGCCCATCCTCACACCAGAGCTGTTCCAACCCTCTGAATTCATATTGCCCTTCAAGCAATTACTTCAGCACCTTTCATTTTATTAGAGTTGTGCACTCATTACTTCAAAATTTAGCTGGAGTCATGAGGTGGAAGTAATGCAGCAAATTGCTTGAACACAAATAGTTTTTGCAAATGGTCTTGTAAATTTAGGCTTAGTTTTAAATTGAGGTGCCCGTGGCTTATTGATACAATGTTCTTACCTGTTTCTCTTATAAATTATTTTTAGAAATTAGTTAGTAAATTTGTATAAACCAGAAATGTGGACATGTTGCTCTTAGTTTATTGAAAATTAACCTAGTTTCAAATTGATTTTATGTCACTCAGCTAAAGGTTGAGTGCTTGAGGAAGTTAGTTGATATTTTTCTTTAAAAAAATGAAATGTTTCCTGGTTTGTATGCTGGAAGGTAATCAACTTTTCAATTTTTCTGTGCTCATATTTTCAGGTTACAACTGATGGGAAACCCAAGATAATTGATATAATTGATACAACAGGCAGTGGTGATGTAACTACATGTACCATTGTAGAACCTAAAGATGGGGAAATTACCGGTCTTTCTGGAAGAACTTTAAAGGTGAATATTAGGTGCTACAGAGACACCACTGGGTATCTTTTTTTTTTTTCCTGTTCTTGTTTAACAACAAGTTTAAGACCTGTTTAGGTTTCTGCAGAACTTAACTTCCTTCTAACTAGGTCTTATCCAAAACTAATACTGCATTTGTTCACCTTGATACAGATTGCTTGTTCGTATGACATGTCTTTCATCTGTCATATGTCTTTATATTGAATATTCTCGGTAGCCAAATGGAGGTGTATACAGAGTTTTGTTTGGGGCTTGATAATTTAATTACTCTTTGTTCTAATCAGTATCTGATACAGTTTTGGAAGTTTGCTGAAGAAAACATACTAACATGCTTTAAAAGTATCAGATGTGGTTCTGTCTTTAGAAGCACTATGATTTTCTACATATGTGTAAACTGCAAGAAGTGTGGTGTTAAGCTTATGATAGGTGGTCCTAGCTATTGAAAAATGTGTGAGGACTAAGTTATAGGCTCGCTACATTCTTACTATGAATAGCACAAAAGTGACGTTGAGTTTTCAGAAAGGGTATGATGAGACCTAGTAGAGGTTTCACCTACATAAAACTATTGATGTTACTGAAGTGTTCTTAATTGGCTGGTTAGATTGATGAGGTGATGTGTGGGCCTCAAATCTTTGGTTATCTCCATACTATCAGCTTTTGTCTGAATTCTGCACAGAAAAGGATTGTAAGGGTGAATCCGTTGCTCTCTTTTGATGTTGTTCCTAGGAACAGTGCATCTGGTCTACTGAGACTATAAACTACAGCAAGACATGAGATTAGATGTTTAGATGTTTGTCATGACCTCTTACCATAATACACCTTGATGCTGGGGTGCTTCTTTTCGTTTATAGTGTTATGATTTCTGCAGGCCTCTAACCAAAAAAAGTTGCTGCTGGGACTGTATGTTTTAAAAATAGTGTCAGAGCAACTGATACTTAAAGGCATTCAATGGCAGTGTTACATCAATTGATACTGGTTTATTTGGAACTGGATTGAAAATGCCATACCATATTATAGAATCTTAGTGCAGTAGATACTGTCATGGAGACAGGGAAGTAAATTGACAATATTTGCAAGTCTGTTCTGCTAAGCTCCCTTACACAGTGTTGCTTTTTTTTTTTTTTTTTAATGCCATCGGTTAACCTATTTCTGAATATACTTTTCTGTAGATTCCAGCAAACTGGGTAAATCCTTCAGGCAAGTATCACATTGGCATAAAAAATGGCTATGATATCTATCCTAAAGCTCTTAAGGAGAGGATTCAGGTAAGGAATTAAATTTTGTCTTTGGTGTCTAGTCATATTTTGCTGTTCTAATTCTTAAGTTTTTCTAGGAAACTACAGTATGTGATTTGTTAACACACATAGGCTGCTAGCCAGAGCTTAAGAGCTGTTCTCTCACTGACTTTTTGTTTAGTTTTGGCATGATCTGTTTCTTCTGTGATTTTTAAAAACAACAGAAGGTTGGCCTAGTGGTCTTCCTCACAGTGGTCCATTGAGTCAAAAAGTGAAGAAATTACTGCTACATGTTTGTTTGGTTTTGTTGTTTGGTTTGGTTTGTTTTGTTTTTCCTGTGTAGCAATTGTTGTTTATTGATAGTATCATACTGAACTTCTGTAGCCATTGTGTCTTGAATCATCAGAATTTTCAAATTATTTTTGTAGACTTCATACTTTGACATGTATTTGTCAAATATTGAGGAACCTTGTTTTATGTTACAGAAAGAACGCAAGGAAAAGCTCTGGGATCCTGTTCACAGACTGGCTCTAGCAGAGGCCTGTAGGAAACAAGAGGAATTTGATGCTGCTCATAGCTCTCCCTCCCAGGTTGGTATACATCTAAACAAATTTGTAAACTTGTGGTTTGCAACAATTTGTTGCTGTTTGAGAGGATTAAAATATTTTATTGGATGAGTGAAGGAAAGATACACTGTTATCTGCCAGAGTATCTTCTGATTAATTTTAAAAGTCTGTATATGGATGTTTTTTTGATTTTATTCATGTTGTTAACTTTCTAAACTTGTTAAATATGAGAAGGGTATTACTTCAAATACTTTGCAGCATATTTTTAGTAAGTTTTAATTTAATATACCACTTATGTATCATTAAACAATCTGTTAAAAAAAAAAAAAAAGGCTTTAAGTGTTACCGTTACAGAAATTGGAAATAGTTATATGTAATAGGCCAAAAATAACTAATGCACTGTTGAAGACCATCAAACTTCTAGATGTGTTTGACTCCTAGGATAGTCTTACATTCTTGATGAAGAAACAGAACAAACATATCGCTTCAGAAAGGAATATGGGAATACCTGTCGTGTAACTGTATTTTTGTTGTCTTATTAGGTAAATAAATTAATAAAGGAAGAACTACAAAATCAAGTGGAACTGTTGAATTCTTTTGAGAAAAAATATAGTGATCCTGGCCCAGTATATGATTGCATAGTATGGAATGATGGTGAGACCTGGAGGTAAATGTCTAAATTTGTCTAAAATGTCTTGTTCTACACATAACAGTCTTCAATGCAAGTTATTGTTTTAACTTTTACATCCACCTTCTTTATAGAGGTCTTAAATATTATTTTATTTAAAATAATCCTGTGTTGTCACTTGAGTTTCATTACAAAGTTCTGATTCCAAATGAAGATGGGGCAAAATGAAGTCTTATTGAAGACAGCATGATAAAAAGTGAGAGCTTGTGAGATTTTCCTCTGAGGTAAAATTGCTTTGAGTATCCATTGGTGATAAGGAAAAAAAATCCCACAAGTCTTTGCACAAACTAGAGGATGTAATGTGGCACTTTTCTTAACTGATAATGTGCGTCATAGAAAACAGTGGGTAAGACTTCAAATGTTTGTGTACCAGCACTGAACAGCTATGTTTAATAAAATTTCTTCCTTGAAGAAATTACCTGAATTTCCATATGCTTGCTTTTCAGAGACAGATTTATTTTAATTTAGGGACATTTGAAAATCAGTTTATTTAGAGTTCTTTGCAGTTTCTGAATGTAAGAGTAAAAAACCAGGTTTAAAAATAGTGACTTGAAGTAAGATACCATAAACAGAAAACCAGACTTCGTGAAGGTTTTGTGGTACTCTTTGTTGAGGGTGGGGGTAGATAACCAAAAGTTTACAGCAGCTGGAAAAATTCCTTTTTTCTGTGTTTGTCAACAGAGCCTGCATAGATACAAGTGAGAGTGGTGACTTAACTAGCTGTACAGTGCTGAGAACCTACAAAGAGGCTCAGGAATATGGATCTTTTGGAACATCTGAGATGTTGAATTATTCTGTTAATATATATGATGATGGAAACCTCCTTTCCATTGTGACAAGTGGAGGTAAATGAAAGTAATCTTAAGAAAATTTTGCTGCTGTGTGGGTATCGTGAGAAGTAATTTGTATTGTGTCCTGATTCCGATACTTGGGATGGCTCAAGGCATCCAACACCCCAAAGTCCTTTTCTGCCAGGCAGCTTTTCAGCTACTCTTCCCTGAGCCTGATGCACTGCCTGGGATTGTTGTGACCCAACTGCACGACCCAGCACTTGGCCTCATTGAACATCATACAGCTGGCTGCAACTCATTGGTCCAGATCCCTCTGTAGAGCCTCTCTACCTTCAAGCAGGTCAACACTCCCACCCAACTTGGTGTTGTCTGCAAACTTATTGAGGGTGCATTTGATCCCCTTGTCCAGATCACTGATAAAGAGATTAAACAGAACTGGCCCCAGTAGGGAGCCCTGGGGAACACCATTTGTGACTGGCTGCCAGCTGAATTTATATACTTAAAGCTCAATAAGTAAAAACTAGTTGAAATGTAGTACATTAAATTGGTATAAATGAAGTTCGCTGACCATATAGTGATACAACTTTTCATTTGCTCAGGAGCACATGGAACACATGTGGCTAGTATTGCAGCTGGTTACTTTCCAGAAGAACCAGAACGAAATGGTGTGGCTCCTGGAGCTCAGATTCTTGCAATCAAGATTGGCGATACAAGACTAAGTACAATGGAAACTGGCACTGGTCTAATAAGAGCTGTGAGTAATTCACTGAATAAATTATTAATCTCAGCAATGTGACTTAATTGTAGAATACTGTGGGATACTTCCTGCTCCAGTTGCTTATAGGCTGTGTTTCTATGATTCTAGAATATTTCGAAATTTAAAAAAACAAACAAACAAAACCACAGAACAACCAGAAAAAAAACAAACAAACAAAACACAAAACCAAGAAAACACACACACGCACACCCCCCACAAACAAACAAAAGAAACCCAAAAGCAGACAAAAAGCCAACCAACCTAAAAACGAAAACAACACAGTGTTCTTCGAAGGGGAGGGAGGAAAATCCAAAACAAAGTGAACATCCCCTTCCCCCAAAAAAAAACAAAAAACCAAGCCCAGCCAGAATATATTTTAAAACATACCTTAAGACTAATGCGTTAATATAGAACAAGACTTGTGTTGCACAGAGCATTTGCAGGTATTTTTGGACTGATAGAGTTGCACTGTGTTTGGCTGGCTTGACATGTGGGCTAAGTTACTTGTGTGCTTTCTGAAGTTCCTTTTTCTGTGTTGTGACTGTATTTTTGTGGTTACTTAAATAGCTATAGAATACTTAAATAAGTCTAGAATTAGGCTAGTATCTACCCATGTGGTTGAATTTGTTTTAACTCTGTTTTCTTAAGAATAAGGTAAATACTATTATTTTTTTAATGATGGAAGGCCCAAGGCCTTTTTCATATAGTGAGCTGATGGGGGAAAATTTTACCCAGGAAAAGGAAGTGAAAATATAAAATTATATTTGTGGCATATAGAATATCTTGCTATAGCAACATGAAGATATACAATAATGTTTTTTTGACTTTTTGGAATTCAACCAGTCTGCACAGGAAAGGATTTTATGTTATTGAGGACAGACATTCAAGACAATACTAATGATGTCTGCGGTTTTCTCGTAGGGCAATGTCCTAGTTTATAGTTTAGAACATAGCAAGAATAAGACTGTTCAGGGGGTGACTTTTTCTATTCTGTTCACTGGGAAAATACCACTTAAATATCTGATTGAAGTGAGTTAAATTATTTTCTTTTGTAGAATCAAAAGGTATTTATCTCTTTTCCTTAGATCTGTAGCAGATCAGTTTAAGCAGATGTTTTTTGCCATTCTTTAGGTGATTTATTCTGTGACTAGTATGTGTTTTGGCTTTTATTTTACTTTATCAGATGATAGAAGCAATAAAATACAAATGTGATCTTGTCAACTATAGCTATGGAGAGGCAACACATTGGCCAAATTCTGGGTGAGTACTACTGTGGTTAATATTAGGTATTTTAATATCGCAGAAATGGAATTACACTTGTTGAGCTTTGTATAAATGAACTCTCAGTAAGACTTAATCGTCCAGGTCCAAATGATTCATATGAATTAAACTGTGGCAGTTTACATTTTAAACTACCTTTGAAAACTGAGTAAACCTATCAAAAGTACTATTGATTTATGATACAAAGATGATTTTAGAATATTAAAGGATTTTTGTAGTTGGAACATGATTTGTGGGGCTTTTTTAAGACCTAGTATTGTTAGAAAAATGTTACTCCTTTTAAAACCAGAAGATATTTTTCATGGTCGATTTCTGTACTGGAACCACATCTGATAGATATGGGCAGCAGGCTGCATAATAGTCCTTGTTCTGTGACTGGTTACAGAGATTCTACTAAAAACGGGAGTTTGCTTTGTGGAAGAAAGCGATATTCTTGATGAAATGACTTTTATTTTTCTCTTACATCAGGAGAATTTGTGAAGTAATTAATGAAGCAGTGTGGAAACACAACGTAATCTATGTTTCAAGTGCAGGAAATAATGGCCCTTGCCTTTCTACAGTAGGATGTCCCGGTGGAACTACATCTAGTGTAATAGGTAAATAATTTGTTTT
Organism: Patagioenas fasciata; assembly: GCF_037038585.1. Classification (NCBI taxonomy): domain Eukaryota; kingdom Metazoa; phylum Chordata; class Aves; order Columbiformes; family Columbidae; genus Patagioenas; species Patagioenas fasciata. The sequence continues at coordinate 58,825,615 of NC_092520.1, forward strand.
GAAAAAAATTATTTTGAGAGTATTCAGCTTCTATCTTTTCCAGCTTTGTACTTGTGTTACCTGTTTGAAATCAGTGGCTGATTGCTGAACTAAATCTAAAAAAAATCAAAGACACTGGGCTACAAGATTAATTCTGAGGGAAGCACTTAGATGCTTAGATATAGAAGTTTAGATTGTTGTCTTTCGGTTCAAGACCTTACTTATGTATAAAACAGAGGTAAGAGGCAGATGGTCTTGATTTGATGTGGCTTTGTATAAAATTTGCAAAAGAAATCTTCATGGTCTGATCTATTCAAAGATTCTGATATTATTTTTTTTTTAACTAAACATCTGACCACACCACTTCACTTGGACCATAAGCTGCTGGTAAATGCAACTTACAAAAGTATAAGTAAGTTGGATTCTCATTAATCTTCTGGGAAGTGCTGTAATGCATCTGAATTGTCGGAATCACAGTTTTAGATTCTGTCTTCATCATATACTCTGATTTCTATTGGTGGTGAAACAAAGGTTTTTATTTATGTATAAGATAATCCCATGATGTGTCCTAGACAAGTCCTTCTAGGGGAAGAATTCTTTCAACTGCGATGCCACTTCTATGAAAGTCTATTACTGGAATAAGGATTGGCATTACTGGTGGGCTAGTGTATGTTTTTAATATTTCAGTGAAAGATTTAGGTATAAGATTAGCATTTGGAGGTAGCTTCCCTAGTCTTAATTTTTATATAAAATGTCTGCTGCATTACTGTGTTAAACAAGGTGCTTGTTAAATCTCAGTATTCTCATGCGAGGAGGTCAGCATGTAGACTGGAAAGTTTGAGAGACAGTATTTCAGGACAGCTATTAGGATTAATGCTAATTACTTTCTAAAAGCTAATTGACAGTTACTCCACTACTGAGACTGGGGAGTTGGAACTGGAACTAACAAGATCTTTTCAGGTGTGCATTGGCTTTCCTCTTATAGTGCAGATGTCCTGGCAGTTCAGTTTATTGCTGTTTCACTCTAGAGACTGGGTGATACTTTCCTGTGAATACAAAGTAGCTTGCTCCTTGTTCTCCATCTAGAGGGAACCACATAGGGGTTGTTTTGGTTTGGTTTTTGAGGGTAGAGCAAGGTACTGACAGGTTGGCTTAGTTCACTCAGCCAGTGTGGACGTGGACCTTGCCAGATTTGTTCGTTAGCTTGGTATGGTAGTTTTCTACCATCCTGATAGCACCTGTACCATAAAGAAAATGCAGCACACACTTTAGAATTGGTACATGGCGCAAATGCAATGTGCATCCTTGACATTGTGTTCTGAAAATACAACTTCAGCAGGCTTTGACATAGTCATTTACATGCTCTGGGCACTTTGAACTGATAGACAGGAAAGTAATGATAGTCTCATCACTGTGTTTGAGCTGTGTGGATGTGGCCATCTGCTCCAGGTGGTGTAGCTGTGAACCATGTGAGCATAAACGAATTCACACGGGTTGCGTTGAGGTACGGTTTGTGTAGTTTGTAACAGTATAAACACAACTAAAGGGGCGCAGGAGGGTGTAGACACATGTCACAGTGATCTGTTGTGAAAGAAATGTAGAAGGTGAGTATATTCCAGTTGAACAAAAATGAAACTTTGAAGTTCACATAATATTTTAATATTATATAATATGACTATCAGCATTTTTACTGCATAGCATGCTGTTTTACACTTGCTTTGTAAAAATATCTGGATTTAGTGAGATGGAAAATACGTGTTTCCATTTTCAAATGTCAAGCAAAAATTATTCTCATAATGATTTTAAAACATAGAAATTTTTTTTTTTTTTGCTTTTAATAAAAATTCATTGTACATCTAAAATGTTTGAATGTTTTTTACAGGTGTTGGTGCCTATGTATCGCCTGACATGATGGTTGCTGAATATTCTTTAAGAGAAAAACTGCCAGCAAATCAATATACTTGGTCATCCAGAGGGCCTAGGTAAGTTATACTGAAAGAACAAATTCATTGCTTTGGTGTTCACATTATGCAATTCAAAATCTAAAACTTGATCATTAATACAAGAATATTTCTTTCCCATGGGAAGAGCATAGGTGGCTTCCTGTTCTTGGAAGGCCTTTGTATGTTGGGCTCTAGAACTCCTGAGGGAGGGGGAAGACCTCTGAACTGCCTTGGCACAACCTGTACTTTTCATGAAAGTGTATTTAATGAGTGCAAGCCTATTCAGAGATTCTGAAAGTCGTTAAAAGTTGTTTGGAAATCTGTTCTTTTTCTGAAATTTATTTTCTCAGAGGACTTTTTCCCTAACGCTTATTTCATTAACTTAGTGTGGTGAACTGTTCTGTTGGTGTTGAAGATTAAAAGAAGTATTGTTACTGCAGTAGTGTTACTTATGGCTTCAGGGTGGTTGCTGTGATGGCACAAATTACTCAAGGTTTTTGCTTGAGTCCAGTAGAGGTGTGGGTAGGCAGAAAAAAAAGCTTTTCTACCTCACATTATAGAAAATTAGAAAGAACTATAAAAGAAAATTTAGGGGCAATGAAAACTTCAATTTTTATTTTGTGTCTCAGGACTATTTTATAGTAATTTGGTAACCAAAAGGAGAAGAAAACCAGCATCTCTTCCTGAGTTCTTGCCTGTGTTTAGACTTTGGAATTCTTCTTGTGAGTTGTACAGTAACTGTGTACTGTCTTTTATAATTTAGCCTGATTTGAGGCTGATTTTAGACATACAAAGCTGTTAGTGTGGGATAGAAATACCCTAAAATGCCTTGCCTCTCCAAAGAACGTAGTAGCTCAGGCACAGTGGTGCAATTTTTGCCTATCCAGAGCAAGGAAGATGGAGTATATCTGGTTTGTACAACTGAAAACTAGATGGTGCTTCAACTGTCCCATAGGTACCTGCTCTGTTCTTATATATGCTTGGGCAAGGAAGGAAGGTGACTTAGACCCAGGTGATCCTGGTCACATCTTGACATTCCCTCTTTTATCTTCTCTTGCTCTCCTTGTCTCACGTTCTGTATTGTAATTCAAAATCTGACCTGGTAGTGAAGTGGCAACATGCAAAATTAGAGATCTGGGTTTTGAATCTTTGTTAGTGTTCTCTCCATTTTACTGTTTTTCTTTAACAAATGGTAAATAAGCTTTGTAGAATACAATTTATGTATTGAAGTGTTTAATAGGCTTGTTTACGTGTATTTTTCTAATTCAAATCCCAGAAGATATTCTACTGACTAAACTGAAGTCTGGTGTAGAGTATCGAAGGAGTGAAAGATTAGAAAACTCTCACTGTAAAGCAGGCATGGCTGATGATTAGTGTGACATTTTTAATTGCTACTAAATGGCATGCTTTTTCTTGGGTTTAATGGGTTAATGGAATTATTGAAGTAATATACTTGTGAATGTTCTTTAAGGCTAAAATTATCTTTTAAGTGCATGGATTAACTTCAAGAAAAAGTATGTAGAAAAAAAATATCTGTTTTTCAACCTTTCTGTTTTAACACTAGCACTGATGGAGCCCTTGGAGTAAGTATCAGTGCCCCAGGAGGTGCTATTGCTTCTGTTCCAAACTGGACTCTGCGAGGAACACAACTCATGAATGGTACATCCATGTCTTCTCCCAATGCATGTGGAGGCATTGCATTAGTATTGTCAGGTAATATGCTACAATGTTAAACATGGATTCATAGTCTAAAAGAGGTTAGATACAGCTTTTTTTTTTTTCCGGAGGAAAAAGTGACTTTCTGTTGTGTCTAATAATACCCTTATTTTTAATTTCAGGACTCAAAGCCAATGACATTCATTACACTGTTCATTCTGTCAGAAGAGCTTTAGAAAATACTGCAGTGAAAGCTGAAAACATAGAAGTATTTGCACAAGGACATGGTATTATTCAGGTACTTGCTGGCAAAAAAAGACAACATAAGTAACTACTAGTAGAAAACTAACCCACAAAGAGCAGCTTTCTAGATGATTCTTGATTCTCAGATATGATTGAGAGAGAAGGGAATGTAGTAGTAGGAGGAATGAGACAGCTCTTTCAGTTTCAGCATGCAGTTACTGTAGAAAAACAACACATTCTTAGACTGAACAAAAAGGTATATGGACTTAGAATTAGGATGTGGGATTTTGTCACCCACATGGATTTGGATGCCTAAATTCTGTACTAATGTCCAAAAATGTTTTTATGCTGTTGTCAGAGAGAAAGGAACTTGTTCTATGCAGACAAAAGCTGACACTGTAAGTTCTGGGCAGTGGAAATACAGAGATACCCACGCTGGTTCACAAATCAGTACAGCTGCAGTTGTGTGATGACTTCGCTCTGGCCCTGCACTGAAAAGTCTGCGTTCATTGTATCCTGGCTTCTGAGTAGCTTGGAAATCTGCAATGTAATCCTTTCGATGATGAAGGGGTATTGACTGGCAATCTCCTTATCCATAAGCTTACATTCTTAAAGAGCTGCTGCTGTTTTTTGCCTGCAGTCACTGCCATCTTAGCCAAATAGAGGTACTGAGAGTTTGTTCTCATACTTAAATATGCTAGATGTTAAATACTTAGCATTAATCTCACATTCAGGAGATGCTAAAACTTAGTAGGTAACATCCACTAGGCACATCTGTAAGACCAAGTTTGATACAGAAGGCAGCAATGGTGGTAGCCATCTCAAACAACATTGCCGCAGAAAAGTGAAATAACACCCGTCGTATCTTATTATTTATTGGTCTGTGATTAAAGCATGGGAGACTGAGGCTGCTTATGTCCACTTGTCTCGAAAGAGAGTGCCCTAATCTCCGCTGGTGAAGGTAGCTCACTGTGAAGTATAAGAGAATTTAAGGTTTTTGGAGTCAGTAGAATACAAGACAAGATAGAAATAGTGTCTTTTTAAGACAGAAAGGTGAACTTGCCATCTGAGTTCACTGTGACAGCTCATTTACTTAAATCCAGGGCTGGATTTCATGACCTGGTTCTCTTATATCAATATGTAAGACTTACATGGGCATTCCATATTGCTTGTTGCTTTTGAACTACTCAGCTTCTTGTGTTGTATGGAAGGTTTAAATGCTTAGCTGGTGTTGCTCCACATATGAGAAAGGCACTAAATTAATAGAGTAAGTCTGGACCTTTGAAGTCCTCTTTGTCTTTGAAGTCATCTCTGAAAACTTGATACACATCTTTCGATGGATTTAAAGCAAAGGAGATTTGTCTTTTTTAATGTTCTTGATGTTTTGTGCAGCTATTGCAGACTGAAAATGTTGTCTCATTATCTATGCTGAGTATTGTGTGAGATGCAATCAGCCAGGTAGCACAAGTTACTTCACTGTTGCTGTACTTGCTGAACACTTCAGACTGAAGATAATATGCGTAAAGTACTATTAAGTTGAAATTTGTTAATTTGGAATGTGTTCTAACAGGTTGATAAAGCCTACGACTACCTCATTCAGAATTCATCATTCACAAATAATGTGGGCTTTACGGTTACTGTTGGCAGCAACCGTGGAATCTACCTCAGAGATCCTGCCCAGATAGCTGCACCTTCTGACCATGGGGTTGGCATAGAACCTGTCTTTCCTGAGAATACAGGTAGGAAAGAGCTTTTGTATGCAGGGGAGGGAAATAAAGCGTAATCTTTAAACAGAAAAGCTGTGATAATGTGGGGTGATAGGAATAGGTACCATAAAAGGAATAAGTACAACTCTAAATTTCGTGTTAAAGGAAGACATGCAGCTGAACAACTTTTGTAACTTCAGACTTATAACTGCAGCACTTCCATGTTTTGAGTGAGTCTGTTGCTTTCTTGCTTCCTCTCACTGAAAAAAGGGGTCTCTCTTTGTTCTGAAGAAATTTAAAATGAAGTTGTGGGGTCATGGATGACTGGCATGATGTTGTTTCTCTAGTACCTCTCCCGTTATTTCTGTGCTGTGTCTGATGTCTTCTACAAGATTGAGTTTGAAAAACTTCAGTTTAAGGGAGGCTGATCTGCTCAGTCTGTCTGAAGTTCTCTTTGAGCTTTTATTGCTTCTCATGTACCTATGAGGAAACTACATTTGATAATAGAGTGCTCTTTTCTCTACTTGGTAAAGATGTAGTGAAATGTCTGTAAACTAAGGTTAATTAGGACTAGAAAACGTGGAAGACTTTTCAAAGTGTCATTAATCTTTAGAGCAGGAGAAATCTGTTTTTTAATCACTAAAACATTTAGCTAGAGCTGAGGTGCTTTTCTGGAAGCTGTGCTTTAACCCATAGCCCTTTTTAATAGACTTCTTGCTTAGGTTGCTCTAGAATGTAATTGGGTAATTAGTGTAACCTTCAGAATCAGTGGAGTTGCTTCGTATTGTATTTCGCTGCATTAGACAAGACTTTGTATCTACAAGAAAGCTTATACCTGCTTCCAGATTATGTTGTAGGTAACTGAAGCATTGTTTACCTTTGACTTTGTCAGCTTCGACTGTTTTGGGGGGAAATTTCAAAGTTGGGTACAACCTTTATTTTACTGTACACTATTGCTATTCTATTTTTCTCAAGTTAAAAAGAAAAAATATAGAATACTCTCCTTTGTGGAGAATCTGACATCTATGGACCCAAAGGACTTGGTTCCTATTACATTTTATTGATCTGTATATTTGGCTTATGTGTACATAGTGGCAAATACTGTGTTATAGTAGAATATGCTCACATTTGTGTTATAATGTTTTTTGAAATTTGTTTCTGGACAGAAAACACTGAAAGAATATCTCTCCAGCTTCATTTAGCTTTAACTTCAAATGCACCGTGGGTCCAGTGTCCTAGTCATTTAGAGCTTATGAACCAGTGTCGGCACATAAATATCCGTGTGGATCCACGTGGCCTGAGAGAAGGACTACACTATACAGAGGTATTGTACATTATGCGGAGGTATCGAAGTATTGGTGTTCTAAGCAACATTATGTGCCCTTTCCTTTTAATGTGGTAACTATCTAAATTTCTTTTAGAAGTAATTTTTAAGGAAATACAAGCTGCATGCTATACAGACCAGAAAATACTACTACATTCCATTTTACTATACAGGCTGAATCCAGGGTTCAGCAATAATTATGCTGTACAATGTTGTACAGCACATACCAATGGGACTTCGAGTATATGTGTTTAAAAATAAAACCATATAAAAATACAAACCAAATAAATAATACGCTAAGTTTGTTTTTCTCTGAATATATTATCACCTCTGACTATCAGGCTCAGTCCCGTGTTATTGAGGATAGCGATCTGTGTTTTTATGAGGTCTTAAATATTTTTCTGTGGTGTCTAAAGGACTGGCCAATCTTTTGTGGTGTAGCCATGCACTCTTATATGGACCCAATATTTTGCTTTACCTTAAGGAGTTGCTTGGGTACAGTGACAGAACCTGGTTTTTTTTGTTTCCTCACATCTACCTCATTCCATTTTGGAAGGAGAAAAGTGTGGTAATGGCTGTGTACAGCAGAAGCATTTTGCTGACACCAAGTGGCTATGTTAAAGTTTGGACAAATTTAATATGAAAGCTATTAAATTTCTCCTTTTCTCTCCCAATCATCCTCTTTACTCCTGCAAAAGAAACCCACCAACAAAAAATGTTTTCCAGCCCTCTCCATCCTTATCCCAAACCTTATATTAATATTGAAATGTTTCTTTTGTGTTGTAGTTGATCATAATGAAGAAGATACCAGCTTGCTCTTTAGAAAATGACTTAAGATGCTTAGAGTTGCAAGTCTTTTATGGTACTCCAGGAACATTTTAGCGAAGTGAGGATGGAACAAATTTTCAGAGATAGTGTTTAAAACTTGGCCGTGAAATCAAATTCTGTTTTCTCAATTATAAATCTGGAAATCAAGGATTAAAATATTTTTAATTGAAAAAAAAATAGCTGAAATAAAAAGGCTGTTTGGGACAAATTCTGACTTGAAACTAGGTGGAGTTTTTGATATAGGGACTATCAAATGTGGGTTGAAAGCTTGAAAACTTCTGGGGAAAGACTGAAGTAAGTGAGAAAACTAATATTTCTTTTTTTCTTGGTGAGTGTTGCTGGTTTACTATTTCTAGGGTGGCAGTGGTCAAATGATTTTTTTTTTTCTCACTGATAACTACAAAGATTGAAAATACTCTGTAACTGCTTTAAGTTTGGTGTTGTCTTCTGTAATTTCCTCTTGACCAAAGATTTTAAATGGCTGTATTTTATTTTGTTAGGTGTGTGGATATGATATAGCAATGCCTAATGCAGGCCCTCTGTTCAGAGTTCCAATAACTGTTGTTATACCCACAAGGTCAGTAAACTCGGGATTTACATGCATTTTTAAAGTTTATTTTGGTTTTCTGTGCCCGCTTGTTGTTTAATTCACTACCTTTTTTCTTCTGGGAATTCTTGAACTTACTACTAACATTAATAAGGGAGCGAATATCTGAAAAGTTCTTGCAACTGACATTTACCTTTTTTGTAGTTTTGGTCCTGGCAGCCAGAAGGCAGTCTGTTCAGGTGGGCTTAGCCACAGTGGCTGAAGCTTCCTGGTCCATCAGAATCCAGATGACTTCTGACTTTGGGGAGATGGGGGGGTGTCAACATAATGTGGTAGAGCTGATGTTTTAGATCTTTTAGATACATTATGCTGTCAGATTCTGTACTAGTACAGATTGAAACAATCGGTGCCGAGGACTAAATAGTCTCATTGTACATCTTTTTTGAGAGTATTTTTGCATTTTAAAGTACTGTAAAAAAAGAAAAAAAAAAAAGGCTTCACAGCTTGGTTGATAACTACTGTTTGTGTTTTCTTTTTTGACATACAGAGTAGATGAATCATCAAGCTATGACCTGACATATACAGATGTTCATTTTAAACCTGGTCAAATCCGAAGGCACTTCATTGATGTTCCACAGGGAGCTACATGGGCTGGTAGGGAAAATGGCCACATATAATTAAATATAAATAAATGCATCTGTCAGACTTGACAAAGTTGGTTTGAAATAAGAACTCAAGGTTTTGACCCATGAATACATAAAATATTGATTTGATTCCAAGCTCTTAGAGGAGTAGTTTTAAGTTATCCCATGGTTTCTGGTATAGTAGGATCCCGATTCTCAGTCTCTGAGAAATCATCAAATACAATCTGAAGTCATTGCCCATAACAGAAGAAATACCCCATGTTTATGGGAAAGTATTACTCTCTGAGCTTTGAGTTTTTAAGGTGTATAGATGTAGTGTTAAAAGATGTCTCAGCTGAAGAAAATGTTTTTCATAATGGGCAAGTAGCTCATAATTCTGCATGGAGGAAAAAAAAGGGGTTTTTTTTTTGTCTTCCTGTGTGAGATCACAAAATAATAATCCTTTCAAGAATCTTTCATTTAGACTGAAGTTAGTGATAAGGCTCTTAATTTGGAGTTCAGTAGTAGTTTGTTAAGTACAGGTTATACATCTGTACTGTCTAATTCATGTTCACCATTTAGTTGCATCATATTTCTAACTGATCTCTGAATTTAACTAGTTTTTCTTGATCTGAAAGGGTCTGTAAATAACTGATACGTAAACGTTATTCACATATGGAGCCACTTGGGGTACTACATAACTACTTAGACTACAAATTATTAATACTTGTGAAACTAGTGTTTTTCTGGTGAGTCTTTGCTTTCCTTCTGTGATTCTTGGCTCTTGAAACTAAACTTTTTTCTTCAATCTAGAAGTGACAGTATGTTCATGTTCAGCTGATGTGACTGCCAAGTTTGTGCTTCATGCTGTTCAGCTAGTGAAACAAAAAGCGTATCGAAGTCATGAGTTCTACAAATTTTCATCCTTACCAGAAAAAGGATCATTGACTGAAGCATTTCCTGTCTTAGTAAGTTCCCTTAGGGGGTAGTGTGGGGGAAGAGAGAGAAAGTGATTTTAGCTGGTTTTCAGTTTTGGGAAGATCTCTAATAGGTTGCTAGGGTTTCCTAATTATTTGATATTACCCTTATAACACATGTTAATCTCTTCAGTTTGTTGGTTCTTGTTTATACAAACCCGTTTGTTTCCCTTTCAAATAGGGACTATGACTTGTTATATAGATGTAGTACAGCATATTTTGCCTTTAGTGCTTAATGTGGTACCCAGGACATCTCCTTGATGTTGAAGCCAGGTGATAACTGGCTGGCTTCTATTCACATTGCTTAGATTCTGCAGGCTTATCTTGAACAATGCTAGCTCTTTTCCTTATACGCATCTTCTGGGGCACACATATTAAACTCATTTATGAACTAACCTGTCTGTCCAGTATAAAGGATAGCAAAGAAAGACATAACATATAAAAGCTGTACCTTTCTCTGTCACTCTTTCCCTGGCACTCTAGGAATTTTTTTTGGGGGGTGGGGATTGTTTGGTTGATTTGTTTGTAGTTTAGGTTGGTTGGTTTTCTTGGTTGTGTTTTGTTGGGTTGGGTTGGGTTTGATTTCGTTGTTTTTGTGGGCTTTTTTGTTGTTTGTTTGTTTGTTTGTTTCATTATTTGTTGGAACTGTTTTGTGTTTTCCGGACCAAGTATAATGTCTTATTTGGTACTGTACAAACATATATGATTGGAGTAAACTGCACATTACAGGTGTTTTTGAGCTATACTCCATTTTTTTTTTCTTGGTATAAGGGAGGCTGAGGTGAATAGAAGGAAAAGGTGGGAGCATGTGTCTAACTTTGTGCTTTTGTCACCCAGGCTGGAAAAACCATTGAATTTTGTGTTGCTCGGTGGTGGGCAAGCCTTAGTGATGTTAGCATTAATTACACTATTTCTTTCCATGGTGTACTTTGTGCTACTCCTCAGCTAAACATGGTAAGTCTTCCAAAGTGTTTATTTTTATTTATTCAAGTCCTATGGTATGTCAGAATAAAAAAGCTTTTCTTCATTCTTGCCTGTATTTAGAAAGACTTAAAAGTATCCTTATACATAAGATGTTCATGTTTTCTCTTAAAAATAGGTAAATAGGAATTCAGTCCCACAGAAATGCCTATTACCATTATTTATTATTTTTTTTCTATGCCTTATCATTATAAATCAGTAGGGAAAAATATAAAGGAAACAGCAAACACCAACAGAAAGGACATACTAAGAGGCTAAAACTATAACTATACTTTCACTAGCAAGTGTTCGTGTGAGCTTTGCTGAGACCACAGCAGAACTTGAATATGTAGACTACAGTTGCTAAAAGACAATACTGTGAATACCACTTTCAGAATAAAATGTCATTGAAATTTATTTTCTGCTCAGTGGTTTATTGAGATGTGCCAATTACCTTGAGGTTCATTGTTTAGGGCAGGTTGAAAGCACAGTGGGTGGACAGTGTTGTGATTCTTAAGGCTCCATGATACTAAAGGATTGAAAAAGTTGCTGAAAACATCAATATCCTAGTATTTACAGTACTTTGCCTTGCTCCTGTGTTCTTTGGTGTCCTATGCAACTTGGCTTGGCTTGACTTTGCTTCCCTCAGGAGAGGATTCTCTTTGAGAGCTGAGGTAGCAATACCCACATGAAGAAGCGCCATGCTAATTTATCTGGGCTTCTCCCTATTTTCAGCTAAGAACCAGAGTAAATTATAGCCATCCTCAGGTGAATTTGGATGTATTCAGGCTCTAAGAGCTGAATAAATTGGGGGGGAAAGAGTGGATGCATTGTACTAAGGTACCAGGCCTTGAACCAGTAGAGCAGGAAAAGAAAGAGGTGGTGGTGGTGGTGTGCACAGCAGTTTCTCCCACCCCAGCAAGATTAGATCAACTGAATAATGGAGGGTTAAAAATGAGTGAATACAAACAGTTTTGACTTTCCTTCTTGTGCACCTGTAACTTTCTTAAAATAAATTTTAAGAGTGCTGATGTACTGGCAGCTTTGTCATTGGATACTGCTAGAAGAAGTTTTCAAATTATTTTGCCTATCACTGGCATCGCTTGTGTATCACTTTGCCTATCACTACTACATCACTTGTGTATGTAGTATTGTTTCTCTTTTGCAAAGTCGAACAATTCTGTAATAATAATCTGAAGTGGAAGCACCAGAGAATACTTGTGTTTAGATTCTAGATGAATAATACATGTATTTATTGAATTACATATTCAAATGAAATCATCGCTAATTCACAAACAAAACTCAGTCCTGCCTGAAGTTTGACTTGTACATTTCTGTACAAAGTACTTTAATTATTAAGGGGAAAAAATTATAAGTAAGACTTTAGCTCCAGTTGCTGAAGTTTTGCAAGACCCAGTGTGTCTGCTGTTGTGAAATAGAGATAATCTTGTGAAGCTTTCAGACTCACACAATATTACTTCTCATAGGATAGATAAATACAGCTTGAGTTTTGTTTTTGAGGGACATATCAGATGATCCACAGCTGATGTTATAAATGCACAGAAGCATAATTGTTATGTACTCTTCCTTTAGCATGCTTCAGAAGGCATCGTACGCTTTGATGTCCAGTCCCTGCTGAAGTATGAAGATATTGCTCCATGCATAAATCTCAAAAGCTGGGTTCAGACGCTCAGGTAGAGTTTCTGGCGAACTGTATTGGGAAAGTTGGAAAACTACTCGTATGGAGTTAAAACAGTAACAAGTTAACAATTAAATTTAGGTAACAACAATATTCTTGACAAATTTTAAGTGGATTTGGAAGCATGAATCAAAGTTTCTTACCATTCTTTTTTTTTAGTTTGTTCCTGTTAACTTCAACACAATTTGAGAATTATGATGACTTTTTTCCATACAAATTCTTTTCCTTAAGCAAATTTAAACAAAAAACAAACAAACAAACAAAACAAAAAAAAACCACACACAAATAAAACACACCCAACCATATTTACAGAAATATTCCATTGCTTCCAAAGGAGACACTTAAAAGTAGAAAGAAACAAATTGTAGAGTTATTTGGTGCTATTGTTCGTTTTGTTCTTTTTTTTTCTAAGCAATTCCTTCAGGTCCTGCCCAATTTTGACCTGGGAAAACTGTCTTCTCTCTGGTTGATTGGAAGCATTTTTGTAGGATCTGGTGCAGAATTTGATGTGGGAAGTTGTGTTTATCTTGTCAGTTTGACACATGCTGATTTGGAGGAGAAACTTTGTTGGAAAATTCCTAACCAGTGCAGCAATTACCAAAGTGGGTCACTTCAGGAGGAGAAAGAAATGCCATACAGTTTAAGCAATACTTTTAAGACTTGTGATCACAATGGTCAGTAATTCAAAATTTTCCCTTGCTTGGGCCTCTGGGTGAAGACCTTGGGCTCTGTCTGGGACTTCTGGATCCTTGTAACTGGAACTGAGGTCACTTAATGTTAGGTTCAGAAGTACCCAGTTTGATATGGCCTAAGTGAGGGAATAAAACTATCCCTTAATACATCTTTACCTCATTCTTGATTTGGAAAATGAAAATGCTCTTAATTCCTTGTAATATTTGAGACATTCATCTGACAGTAAACTAATTGTAATTAATAAGAAAATATTTATATATTTAAATTAAGGCATGAGTACTGTTTCTTGAATTAAGTAGTGACTCATAACACACAAGAAAGTGAAGTGCTGAATGGCTTCTCATTCAGTCTCTTGAGTTTCAAGTGCTTTGAGGCAGGGTGAGTATTCGGGAGATGTATCATGTGTGGTATTAGTCTGTACTTAACTCTTCTGTCAGCAGTCTATCTGGTGTCCACCAGACTAGGAAACGTGGGTTAAATGGATCCATGGTATGGCCCAGCACAGATATTTTACTTGGGGACTAGTCTGCACTCTTGGCAGTGAAAGAGCTGACAGGATCTTATAGAAAAATGTCTATCATGTAATTAAAGGGTGTCAGAATGTGTGAATGAAATGTAAACGTAAATGATGCCACACCACTCTCATTCAACTGAAATTGACTCTGAGGAATTGATGCTGCTTTGATAGTTAAAATATTTTAAGAGGTGTTATTGCATGTGCCGAATTCAGTTGTAATTCAGAATATTCTTCTGCTTAAGCAAGACAAATTTTGATAGAGGATACATGTTTTTTAATAGCAACCTTCTGTTGTTTATTGCTGTTTAACTGCAGACCAGTGAGTGCAAAAATAAAACCTTTGGGCTCCAGAGATATTTTACCAAATAATCGTCAGCTGTATGAGATGATTTTGACCTATAACTTCCATCAGGTAAGGCTGATAAGTGGTTGGTTGGTGTGGTTTTGGTTTTTTTTGTTTTTGTTTTTTTTAAATAATTAATAAATACAGCATTTTTTCTAAGAACAGATTTTAACTTTAGCTAGCTTTCTGTCTGAAACTGTGTATAGATTCACACTCTACAGTAAAAATTCGGATTTGGTTCTCTTTCGGAGCTGCTGTTTGAAATGGGCTTTAGTTCACTTATTGTTTTGAATATGTGTATAAGGATTGAACTTGTTTTATTCAGTAGTGGATTACATGCTTTGACCTTTCTTTTAACAGCCTAAGAGTGGAGAAGTAACTCCAAGCTGTCCACTTCTTTGTGAGTTGTTGTATGAATCTGAATTTGATAGTCAACTCTGGATAATTTTTGACCAGAACAAAAGACAAATGGGTTCAGGAGATGCCTATCCACACCAGGTACAGAGTAATGTGTTTATTTTACCTTTAATTTTCTGCACAGTGTGAAAATTTTGTTCTTTTTCACCCCTCAGGCCTGCTGTTAGCTCCTAACTGTTAGCTCCTGTCCTGATGCATAGCTATAATGTTCTTATATCTTCACAAGAAGACAGGTTTAGTGGTGATATATTTATATGAAAAAAGTAATGGTTGACAGGTTTGTTTCCATGAAATAGAACATTAAGGTTTTTTTCTCTTCCAAGAAAGGAAAAAGAGTTATGGTGTATTTTTTTCTATGAAAAGCTGATTTCGACTGATGCATATGACGAAGTGAATTCACGTTCGTGTTATCATTGTGTTTGTTTTTTGGTTTTTGGTTTTTGTTTTGTTTTGTTTTTTTTTTTTTTACAAATATGATACCTTAACCTTTTAGGTGGAAGGGATGCATTCTTTTTCTGCAGGTGTGACTTGTCTGCTGATAGGTCAGAGGCTTCTGTATCCACAAAGGCTGTCTTGTGTGCTGTTGGTATCTTCAGACAACCTTTTAAATGGACAGGCAGTGTTGGTTTTTTTTAATAAATGGTGATGATGTTTTCTGCATGTTCCTACCTGAATATATAAAAAGCTTTGCAGAATCAAGGCAAAGAGTCTGTCAGCTCTTTAAACTGCAGCCTTGAATGTCGTGGAAATACTTGATCCCTTGGTGTGAAAGCTGGTACGATGTTTGAGACAGTAGAAGATGTCCTGTGATCTAAACCACAGAGCACCCAAAGTTACATAGTAAACTGAAAGTGTATCAAGGCAAACCTGCTAGAGGTTTGAACTGAAAGTCTAACAAGAATTCTGATTATTATTTGAGCAGTTGATACAGTGTTAGGTAGGAACAAATGATACCAGATTATTTAGTGGTCTGAAAATGATGGATTATTTTTTTTCAGTCAATTTAATGTGTGTTTTGGCTGCTATCAAGTCTTGAAAGCACTCTGTTTTCAGGAGATTCCAAAACTAAGCAATCTAGCATATTTTAAATGGCTAGAGCTATATGGATCAAGAAGAACGTGACAGTTCTATTGCAAGTTTTTTGTGAGTGGTGAAGTGTTTAATCTTGACATTCATGAGAACTTCTTTCTTTCAGTATTCTGTGAAACTGGAAAAAGGAGATTACACTATTCGGTTACAAATTCGTCACGAACAGAACAGTGAGCTGGATCGCATCAAAGACCTTCCGTTTATTGTTTCTCACAGGTTGTCTAGTACCTTGAGCTTAGATATTTATGAAAGCCATAGCCTTGCTCTCTTAGGGAAGAAGAAATCCAACAGTTTGACATTACCACCAAAACACAGTCAGCCATTCTTTGTAACATCTCTGCCTGATGACAAGTAAGTTACTGAAGTCTTGTTTTTCTCATCTACATCTAACCAGCTACCTCTACTTTGATAGTGTCTACCTATTAAGCTTGGCAGTTCCTCTTGTGTTGGTCTTCTTTTGGGTTCTTTATTATATAGTGCACATGGAACATTAATTAACTTGATTTTAACACTGAACTTTTTCTTTGAATAGGATACCTAAAGGAGCAGGACCAGGATGTTATCTTGCAGGAGCTCTTACACTGTCTAAAACAGAACTTGGAAAGAAAGCTGTGAGTATTTGGAATGGATGACAGCTTTTATAGATACTTTTGAACTGAGTAAATGGCATGCTAGGAAGTGCTGTGTTTCATGGTTTTATTAAAGAGTACTAGGTTTAGTAACATAACACATTTTAGAAGCAGTTGTTTCATTATAAAGTCAGAGTAACTTCTAAGTAGTTCTATTTTGATTTTCATCTGATAATTTCCAATTTAGTTGCATTTTCTAAATTGTGAATTCTGTTTCTTTCACTCTGAATCCTCGTATTTCTAGAAGCAACTGCTTTTTTCTTGGTGTGGAGCCTTGAAAAGATTTTGTTTATTGCTTAGTTTAGTATAGTTTTTGAATGAAAAATACATGCATATCGGTGCATGTTGATTCTCTAGTAAACAGCTATATTCTTCCTTGCATGCATACAACTTTCAGAAAAAATATGTGCTTTCTTAACACCTACATGTTACTGTTACAAAGTAGTAGGAACTTTTCTGACTCAAATGCATAAGCAGATATTCTTATCTGCCACACACTGATTTTGTCAACCACTGATATGAATGTATGCTCCGATAGAATGATGTAAGATCTCTGTATATGATGTGGGGAACAAAAAAAAGCTGTTTTTTGGTCATAATACAGCATCCTGTAAAAGCTGCTTTCTAACTTGTATGAATCTGTAGTGCAACAGTGATTGTCGTAACCAGATCACTCTTGCGTGTATCTGGTGCTAAGGTATTTAGAATATTCCCTTAGCTATTATTAAATAGATGGCAAAGCTCAGAATAAATTTGAATCAATACTGGTGACTGTTAGAAGTAGTTCTATGTCCATATATCACTAGATGTGGCTGAACAACATGTACAAAATTAGAGTATGTTTTTATATAAGTTTCTGTGAGTAAGTGGGAACATACCCTTATATCTTGTTGAGTACAACAGTTCCGTTTATTCAATCTGATTTGGTTGTAGGTAGTACTTTTGGGCAGATTGTATGTAACTACAGGTTAGAAAATGTCTGTCAGGAGAATTTATGTATCAATGAGGAAAACCCCAGTAACTGTGAACTCTAAAATACCTAGTTTTATATTCCTTTGTGATTCCTGCAAGGTTGCAAGTATACTTTCATGAAATTCATGGTAAATCCATTACGGTAAGTGTAGTATAGTTTCCTTAATTTGAATTTTGCACTTGCCTGATCTATTGGTTGTAATTCTTATCTATCTTATTTTAAAACAAGAATGTGGTTATATACAGTGATTTCTGGGATGGGGAAGTAGGAGTTAGGTAGGTATCACCTGTCAGATTTCCTGTGATACCTAGGAGCTCACAAGGATAGAAATTCTAGCTGAGGTGTGTCTCATGTCATAGTTTAAGACACTACTGTCATGGCTGTATTTCACTGGAAAAAGGGCGATATAAAATAGTATCAGATACTTTCTGCTGCCTTTAGTATGTACCAGGAGACAAAAAAAAGGACAATTAGACATCAGTTGTCTCTAGGTAAACAAATGAGATGCAATGTGAGGAAAAAATATGCCTTATTTCTGTATATTTATTATTAAATAGAACAATGCCACTAAACAGTCAAAATCTAAAATCTATGCTTTTGAGGCTGAGTTTCTGTAATCTGTTAATTTAAGCTAAGTGATTAACAACACTTGCTTTTCTTACAGGAATAACTGGCTCGATACACAATAATACATTGTTTTATTAACTTTTAAGAACTGAAAGAGCATGCTTTAAGAGCATGTTTGATGATAGATTTGACTCTGAAAGTTTAAAAATCTGTAGCTTGAAGTTATAACCATAACTGTACAGAGAAGGTGTCTCCATCCTGTGTGGTGTGTGCATGTTTTCTTACAGTATGTTATTCTAACTCCCAGGGGCAGTCTGCAGCAAAGCGACAAGGAAAATTTAAAAAGGTACTGAATGTTAGTTTTTGAAAAAGATGTACTTAAGTCTTTTTGCATATGACTTAAAGAATTTGTCTACCAGTACTGGTTTTTAATTTGTCTCCCTCATCTACCTCCTTAGTCCTGAGTTATTTGCTTCAGCACCTTAAGTATGTCTACTGGTAGAATGACAAAACACTGCTGTAATACAAAGCTGAGAGGCTTGTGAGCATCTGGATACTTCTGCAATAAGTGCTGTAAAAATGCATGTGGTGATTAGTGGTCTGTAATTTCTATTAAATACTCAGGAATGTTGAGTGCTTGTGGTCAAGACTTTATGTGACAAGTGTTTCTACCTACTCTATTCTGTCTGCAAATTAAGAACTGAATATGAACCTAACACTTTGATGTAGAATTGAATATATAACTGTATACCAAGTCTACTGAATTGAGAGCTACCTTCATTACAGTCACAAAAAAGCAGTTTTTTCGTAGGACTTGATGAAAAAGTCTCTCAATTTGTGATTCTACTCAAATTAAATATAACTTTCTATAAGGCTAGAGTTTATACAGTGATGTAGCAGATGCTAGAATTTACAGAAATAATTTTGGAGCTTATATAAGATACTTCAGATAGGGAGTTGAGTAACTTTTAACATAGCAGTGTTTTAGTATTGTGCTTTCTCATTCTTACATTAGGTAATACAATATTCTGCTGGCAGTCAGAGGCTGAAACAGTCTTTATAAGAAAAAAAGAATAGGCCACTGTCTTTTCTTGTTTTGCTCTTACATTGTAAACCTATTTACATTCTTTAGTTTTCAAGGCACTGTGTTCAGGAGTGGCATGCAAATTAGTCATGGTTAGTCACGATTCTTGTTAGCAATAAGGCATGAGAATCATCCATAACACAGTTTATTGCCATAATCTGTTATTTTGTGTAACAGTGAGCTGGTAACTGAGCCTACTGATTACTCTGGTCTTGGTGTGTGGAATGTGATTAGGCTTTACAAGAAAGATTTTAATGTGCACTGCTGCAATTTTATTTTCATGCTGCATCTGAAAAGTATGCAGATGACTTTTAGATGATTTAAAATCCCATGTGAATGTACGGCTTCCTGATGAATAGGGTATAAAGTTTTCATGTAGTGAATTTCTATCAAGAGAGTTAATAAACTCTAATCATAATTCAATTTGCATAGCAAAACCTATCAAACAGATTCAGGAGGCTGCTTGGTCTGGTTTTAAATTTTGGGTTCAGAACAGATTTGTGTTCATATCTGAGCAGTATCCCTACTCAAGCCAAAATAAAAACTGTTCTTGATATTTCTACCTCATAAGAGATGTCAGCATACTATGATCATATAAATAAAATACAGTGTATTTCAGAGCATTGATCCATAAGAGCTCCATTAATGAATATATTTTTCTGAGAATGCAACTCTTGAGGGCTTCCATGTTGACAAGTTTTGAATATTTACCCTGCCCTGTCATAAGTCTACATATGTTTATGATGTTTTCCAGCATGGAAAACATGTTTATGTATTTATTTTGTGACCGAGTCAATCAAAAAGCTATGTGTAGATTTTTCATATTTTTCACAGACAAGTCCAGGCCCTGTTGTGTTCATTTACACTTGCATTTTATGTTTTTTTTCTCTGATACTGGTGACTAGTCTGTGTAAAGCTTTATATATATTTACACACACACACACAGGTATAATATATATATATATATATATGTCAGTTGATGAGGGAGGGAACTTGTTAGCTCGCACATATGTGCATCACACTACCAACACTACCAGAAATCCATGGTGGGCATTTCTGGTTGTTTAAAAGTATTTCTATTTTTGTAGAATCACACAATGGCTGATGCTGGAAGGGGCTCTGGGGGTCATCTGGTCTAATCCCCCTGCTCAAGCCTCCTAAAGCTGGTTTCCCAGAACTGCATCCAGGTGGCTTTTGAGCACCTCCAAGGTTGGAGACTACACAACCTCTCTGGGCAACCTGTGCCATTGCTTAGTCACCCCCACAGCGAAAAAATATTTCCTGGTGTCCAGAGGGGAACCTCCGTGTTCCCGTTGGTGGCTGTTGCCTCTTGTCCTGTCACACTACACCACTGAAAAGTCTGGATTTCTTTTTACACCCTCCTTACACAGATGTATGAGATTCCTTTTCCCTCTCCACCACCCAAATACCTTCTTCAGGCTGAACAGCCCCAGCTTTCTCAGCCTTTCCTTATAGGAGAGATGCTCCAGTCTGTCAACTTTGTGGTCCTTCGCTGGACTCTCTCCAGTATGTCCATGTCTCTCTTGTAGTGGGAAGCCCAGAACTGGACACAGAATTCCAAGTGTGTCCTCACCAGTGCAGAGTATATCCCTCAACCTCAAACACCAGAGCACAGGTTTTTACTTAACGTCTTCCTGTCTTCAGTGTGTTTGGACTTAAAAATAAATAAATACATAAATAAATAAAAAACTTTCTCTCTGATTACTGAACCTCTGATATGTATGAAATTCAGAATTCAGTGATATCTTTCCTTTGAACTGATCCCCACTGAAGTAGAGAGTGCCCTATGGTTGTGGATTGGGAAGCTGATGTACCCTTAAAAGTGTCGTTTGTCTCTAATGGGGAGACACATGCTAAACAACCATGTGAAAAACAAATTGGTTCAATGTACCTTTCTTCTTTCACAATCTAACATGTGTAATACAGTTAAAATTAGTTTATTTTTTCCCCACTGTCTCCAAGTTTTGTCCTGAACATAGGCAGAATGAAAACAGATCACTGACTTTTTCTGGTCTGTTAGATGCATTTTTTGTTGTTGATACATAATGCAGCTTTTGAACAGCAATATGTAACTACTGGCAGAGGCATAGAAAGTTTCTACATCTTTCTCCCTACTCTGCCATCCTTCCATCCAGTTTGAAGCAAGAAATGCACTGTGCAGATATTGATAGGTACTAGTGGAAATCTAATAAATACCATTGTGAAGTCAAACATAAAAGGAAATGTGTTCAATGACTTCCTTTCAGCATTAAGGCTCTATTTCTGTTTAATCAGGAGGCCTTCAAAAATAAGATGAAGTACACCTCTGATTTAATTTTCTGTGAGCCTGGCTGGTGACTTCAAGAACCTTAATTTATTTTCAATTAAATATGAGTATTTCTGTAAAAATAAGCAACTTTGCACAAATTGTATGCATCTGAAGGTAGATACAGATTAATTTATGCACATTCAGGTGTGTGTGTATGCAGATGTGCGTGGTATTTATTAAATGATGAATGAGACCAGGAATTTGTTCCTTCAAGGAGCTTTTTCCTGTGGTTGATTTTGCTGTGAATGCTTTAAAGTAACAATAGTTCATATGTCTTTTCTACATAAAATACCAGATGTTGAACTATTGGACAAAAATCTAAGTTTAAACCTTTAAACAAAATTAACTGTTAAAGTCTTTTAAGAGGTGACTGTTTTGGGGGCATTGTGTTTGTTTATGTATGTGGTTTCTAGTTCTAGTTAAAAATAAACTCACTGAGTCTTATCAAACTGTGCCCAGAGTACACTGACTGAAGTGCATATCCTATATCCTTCCAAAGTTTTGATTATTGCTTAATTTTGTCAGAGGATAAGCAAAGGGCAGCTTTCGCATTAATTTGAAAGTTTCCTTAGTAAATTTTTCAATAGATAATATGCTCACTTTCTGCCTTTCTCTGTCTATCCCTCTATCTTTTTATAGCTATATATAATATCAAATCCAGTATACTACTCTATTACTTCTGTTGCTCTGGAACAGTTAGAGTGACATTTGAATAAGAAAACAGATTAAAGTGCTGAACTGTGAAGAGCTGGCTTTTTTT